>NC_137077.1:99165191-99829410 GCF_951640355.1 Cnephaeus nilssonii
TATAATTAGGATCTTTTCACTGGTTCTTCCTCTGTTTGGATGGTTCTCTCTGCAAATGCCTATGTCAATCACCTTTTCACCTCCTTGCAGTCTTGGCTCAAAGTCATTTCTCAGTGAGGCCCTTCTTATCCACTTTATTATATATTGGGACAGCCAGCCCCTGCCCCTGACATTTCCAATTCTTTTCTTGTTTAAAATGATACATCTAATCATTTCTAATGTGCTTTATAATTTATTTTCTATGTTTGTTGTTTATGATGGTCTGTCTTCCGTCATCAGAAGGCAAGTCCCACAAAGGGAGGGGCTTTTGTCTGTTTAATTCACAGTTATGTCTCAAGTCCTTAGAGTAGCACATTGCATGTAATAGGTGCTCAATAAATACTTACTGAAATAATTTATTTGTGAAGTCAGAATTCATAACAAATTCATCTCTCTCCCAAAGCAGCGCTCTGAAACAGACACCTGGAAAACTGGGGTTCTGTAGTGGAAAGCCCTTCAAGGGCCTTTCTTCTCTTGTGGCCTTCTTCTTCCATCTCCCAATCACCCCCCAATGTGTCCCCAGTGTCCTATGCCCACATCACTTCTTAAGTTGGGTAGTATGTATGTGCACACACACACACTCACACTTTTCCACTATGTGATATAGCACAAGCATCCCCACCCCCAAATGGCCACTAGAAAGTCATACCCTGTCAAAAAACAAGGAAGATAGTTCCCCGCATTCCACAACTCCTTTTGAATTAGTTCTCGTCTCCATTTCTGGTCAGAGCCCTCCCATACCCCCTTAGGGATCCTCCTGGACTTCAAAACTCAGCTTACGGCAGCCATATATTCTGAAATAAGCTCACCACAGGCAAGAGGGAAAACCATCACAGAAAAAAAACAACAATTGCAACAAGGGCTCTGAAGTGTAGGGACTGCTTTCAACTCATTTGTAACTTAAGGTGATGGAAGGCAGGGATCTTGGGCTTTGTGTTGGCTGCTGATGAACGTGAAAGGAGAATATATCTTGACCAAGGCTGGGCCTTGAATTTCTTCCTTCCTGCAAAACCAATCAGGGTTCCACTTGGTGACCTCCCTCCATCCTCCAGAAATCGATGGAAAGGAGGAATAAGCTCTAGAGAAGGATGGGAAGGAGAGGCCCCAAGATCCAACTCTGAACAGGAAGGGTGAAAGTCTGAGTTTTGGGGGAACACACTTACTGACCCAATGGATGCTCTGAGCCCATGACTGTGGATGTGGCCCCCGGGGCAGCCCTGATCTTAGAAGCCATAATGAACAATCAGAATTCAGCCACCAGCACCCAGCACCCAGAAGTCTTATCTACTAGTTAGTGTGCTGGGGCTCTGAACCCACCTTGAATCTGCTCTAGGTTTCCATGGTGATTGCTTAAACTTTTCATCATCTCTCCTTCAGACGTTGGGGGAGAGCAGTGCTCACTGGTTTCCATGACAACATTTAAACATGGATCTCTGTCTAGCTCTGTTGGAAAAGCACTGCTAGAGATTATGCAAATGAATTGGCTACTCTCCCTTTACTTAAAAATAAAGCAGCACATCTAGTTAGAAGTCTCAGCTCTCTGCTGGAAATGAGAAGGCTCTGAGGAGAGTGCTGCTTTGTTTTGACACCTCAGGTGCTCACCCAGATACACAGGATCACTCTGCTGTCTTAAGTAATTATCTTCCCTGCCCCCTGCCCTAGCAGATGGAAGAGCTGCAAGTTTCGGCTGTTTACCTGCTTGCTGCACAGGAAAGCGGGGAGGGAAGGACAGAGGCACAATGACTAGATGACCACCCTGCCCTACCCAGCCCTTCACCACAGTGGGAGGAAGCCATGGAGAATAGAGATGTTGCCTCAACTCACTTTCAATATACTGACCAAGGGTGGCCCAGGACTCAGATTACAGTCCCAAATAATGTGGAAATCACAGGCCCCAGTTGTTTAGAAATGACTCTGCTTCTCTACTGAAATTCATGGACTGGAGACTCCACAGAAGAGCCCAGGAGAAGCTAAAAGATGAGCGCCATCCTCCCTTCCTGACACTGCCCTGTCCTCCAGCACAGCAACATGCCCCGAAAACAGAGCTTCAAGAGGCAGCAGTGGGCCAAGCAGCCACCAAGTGACTTAATATGGGTACCAGAATTCTGGAAGTTTCCAATGAAAATAGAGGTGTCCTATTTCTCTAAAATATCAGCAGGTCTGTGTCAGAGTCCTGCTTCACCAGGGTGGGCAGTGCAGCTGCCATCCTGCACACTTCGGGCGATGAAGTGTGCCCTTGCTTTGGTTGAACTTTTGTGAAAAGCAGATTCTTCTCCCTGATTCCCAGAAAACCATTGAACTTGTGGTGGCAGACACAGACTCAGACAAAACCAGTTATCCCTCAACTAGTTGCTGGAGTCACAAAGGATGAAAGAAAATTCTTATTTGGTGGGAAGGGGGAAGGGGAGGCTTAAGATTAAATATTCTTGCACCTTCTTCTTCCAGAGTCAGCCACCTTGGACAAGGCTGAGGTCAGAGGTCAGGGTGAGCTGGACGGGGTGAATGGGACATGCACTGGTGAGTACACTGGGGATTTCCTTCATGATCTTCTAAGGAGACTGATGTCTAAAACCTACAGGAAGGCCCTTGATTGCTTCTGCACAGTGCTCCTATTTTAATTCTATTGTGCAGTAGATTCAAAAGCCAAAAAGTCATTTGACTAAAAATATCTGTACAAATAAGTATAGGACAAAATTGGCTGCTTGGCTGATGAAACTGAATGGTTAAGTCAATGAGCCCGATTTAGGAGTCGGACAGTTCCAGGTTTGAGGCTTGGCAGCACCATTTTCTTGATGTCAAGTTGCATAATCTCTCCGGGTGTAAATTGTCTTACCTGTAGGATGGAGGTAAGTGTGCTTTCCTCCCTGAGCTTCTGTGGAGGTCAAAGCAAATCCTGTTTAGAAGGACCCTGGCACGTAATGGCTGGCCCTTGGTAGACATTTAATAAGTTCATTTCCTGAGAATGAGATGACTTCTTTATGATTCCTTCTACCCTGGGTGACCCTTCTGGCCTCTTTCCAGAGAAGGAGGGAGACAAAAATCTTGCTTTCCTTATAAACATTGTTTTCACTCTTCATACTATCTGTGCTTGAACAGCTGAGGTTGAAAGGGGAAGGAAACATAATCAATGCTGTAAGTGAACCTGAGACCTTTACAATTCAGTCACTTGTCAGAAATTGATTGATCATATGAAGAAACTGTGTTTTGTTTTTCTGTAAATATTTTAGGGTACACTATGGGAACAACAAATGTCAAGTTAAAGATCAAAAAGATAAGAAATGTGAGAAAATATGTCAAGGCAAGAACAGGACAAGCATTACTTGCTTGGTCCCAAAAGTGAGCAGAATGTGAACAAAAGGTGTTTTCCATCTACATAGAAATCAAGGCATTTTCATTCTGTAAGAGAAAGAACTTGCTGCTGACAGGTAGAGTGGATCCAATCATTAGGATTTGGAATCCTTACCTGCCTGGGTAAGTTTATTTCTTTGTCCAACCAACAGGGCCACTGATCTAGTAATGCACACAAGAGCAGGACTGGGGGTCACCAACTTCCTGTGGAATAATTTAAGAACCCCTGTCCAAAGTTGATGTGCCATCTACACAGCCTTGGGAAACTTGTTTATTGCCATAAAGGTTTATTCCTTGGGATTAATAAGCAATTAATTTAAAAGTAAATATCCTGGAAGGACAAAGAGACTATGTGGAGTCACCACTCACTCACATTTTCTTTAATCAGATTGCTACCTTCTCAACAGTGAACCTTAATCAGTTGCACAGAAACTGAAACTCCCAGGAGTTAAATCACTTTATGACAAGTCATCAGTGTACTTTCCGTGTACCTAGCTCAGCCAGGCCTAGGTTTACACTCACTTGTGCACTAATTCTGTTACAGAATTTACCATGTGACCGAAAAATACGCAGGAGAACCAGGAAAAAAAACACATTTATTTCCAGATGTTTCACATGTACCGATACAGGACTCAGGCGAAGCTGTTTCTCGCCAAATCCTGAGCAAGCCAATATGGAGGAAGCTTTCCCTTTATACCCTTTTGGTTTCTTTGTCTCCCAAATATGGGATGGGACTTCCGGACCTTTTGTGGTCTTTGCAAAAAGCCCCATGTGCTTGGATAGGAGCAGTGAGACCACATCTCAAGGCCTGGCCTGGCGCCAGCACTGATAACTCCGTCGGGGGGTTGTGCATTGTTCATGGTTTATGGCCTCTCTAAAATGGGAGTAGTACTTAGGTAAACAGGTCTTGCAGGACCCGATAATTAAAGAAGGGGCAGTGACCAGACTATAGGCTAACAAGAATGTGCATTAGGTTACTGGCACAGATTAAGATTGCTAGCCCCCGGGAAAATGTCTCATTTTCCCCATCAATTCAAATGAGTTAGCCCCATCTGAATGAATGACTCTACCACCCTGAAGGCATAGCAGAATTGACATAAGGAAAGAAATTGTTCTGAAAAGCCTGGAAGTAAGGTAGCAGAGGAGCAAACTGTCCAAACAGGTGGCAAACTGTCCAAACAGGTGGCAAACTGTCCAAACAGGTGGCAAACTGTCACTGTCACACCCTCCATGTGTCATCATTGTGCCCCCTAGAGTCAGGCCCCACCTTCCAATGGGAGCATCTCCAGAGCAAGAGCTCAGTAACACTTTCTTGATAATAACAATAACTATCACTTTATCCAGCATGTACTTTGTACCGGTCACTGCACAACACATACATCATCTCTAATCCTCACACCATCCCCACTTACAAATGAAGAAACTGAAGTTCCCAGGAGTTAAATTACTTTTTTAAAGTAAGGCAGAATCAGGGTTCAAATGCAGGTCTGGCTTCTTCTAAAAGCCAATATAATTTTCAATGATAAGAATTGAATATAGAGGAGAGCGGGAGATGGGAGTTGCCTTCTCATGCACTGATAGTAAGGATTTCAGGGTAAGAACAAGTCACCCAGAGTGTGCCAGCATTCCTTTCAGGGCCTTTGCACCAGGCATCAGTGGAGGACCCTTGAATGACCCAGGCTCCTCTCAGTAGGAACAGGCAGAAGCAAAAGCCATGCTGCCTCTGGGACTGATCCCGCCCCTGTCACTTGCTAGCCCCTGGATCCTGAGCAAGAGCTTCAGCCTCAGATTTCTCATTCAAAAGGTGATAAGCAGAGTGCAGACTCCTAGAACCGTAATCAAGGTTACAAATGAGATTGTTCCACACAATGGCAGGTGCCTAATAAGGAGAAAGAAAATAATCTTCTACTCATTTCTATCACCTTAGGCTCCAATTTGTCTGATGATTGAGAACAACTTACTTTTTTTCAGTGACTTGGTTATAAAAAGACAATGTGCTCACCTCAGTCCTTCCTCCTTTCCCCCATCTCCTGGTCCCTGCCCACTACACACTCAGCCTGAGCCCCTGGGCATACTGTGATCCCTCAGAGCCCCTTAAAATAAACTTATAGTAGAAAGACACCCCCCCCATCTGAATGCTGCATAAAGTGACGACTTTCATGGGATCCACTCCAGCCCACCCTGAACTCCCCCTCATTTATTCCTCTTATAGAGACATTGTCAGCAGTGGAGAAGCAAGGCCAGGTTTCACCTCATGCCAAGTTGTGTTGCTATAACTCGGTGTTATTTCCTTCAGTCCCTTTCATCACACAAGATACTTGTCTCATTGCAGAGACATACATAGTCTTCCTCCAGGCTGAATAGACTGTCAGATCCCAACCAAGTTTAGTCTTGCATTTTTATTTAGAAAATAGAGGCCTGATGCATGAAATTCATGCATGGGGGGGGTGTCCTTTAGCCCAGCCTGCACCCTCTCACAAACCAGGCCTGCTGGCTCCTAACTGCTGGCCAGCATGCCTGCCTGCCTGATTGCCCCTAACCATTCTGCCTCATCGCTCCTAACCACTCATCTGCCTGCCTCATCACCCCTAACCACTCTCCTGCCTGCCTTATTGCCCCTAACTGCCTCTGCCTTGGCCCCTGCTGCCAAGGCTTCACCTAGAAGGACATCCGGAATGACATCCAGAAGGTCGTTTGGCTGTCTGGTCTAATTAGCATATTATGCTTTTATTATTATAGACTAGAGGCACGTGCATGAAATTCATGCACGGAGGGAGGTTCCTCAGCCTGACCTGCACGCTCTCCAATTTGGACCCCCTTGGGGGATGTCAGACATCCCTCTCGCAATCTGGGATGACGGGCTCCTAACCACTCGCCTGCCTGCCTGCCTGATCGTCCCTAACCCCTCTGCCTGCCAGCCTGATCGCCCCTACCTTGCCCCCCTGCCTGCCTGATCACCCCTAACCTCTCTGCCTGCCTGCCTGCTCACCCCTAACTGTCTCTGCCTGCCTGCCTGATCACCCCTAACTGCCCTCCCCTGCTGGCCTGATCTCTCCCCTAACTTCTCTCTCCTGCTGGCCTGATCGTCCCTAACTGCCTCTGCTGCCTGATTGCCCCTAACTGCCTCTGCCTGCCTGATTGCCCCTAACTGCCCTCCTCTGCCGGCCTAATCTTGCCCCCAACTGCCCTCCCCTGCCAGCCTGATCTTGCCCCCAACTCCCTCCCTTGCCAGCCTGATTGCCTCTAACTGCTTCTGCCTCGACCCCCACCACCTTGGCTTTGTCCTGAAGGAAGTCGGACGTCTGGAAGATGGCCGGTCAACCCAGTCTAATTAGCATATTACCCTTTTATTAGTATAGATAGATTATATAGGATAGGATTGCTTAAATGAGCGGGGGGGGGGGGCGGTTCAGCAGGAGGAGATGCTCTTGGCAGACAAAAGCACATAATCCCTATGTGTAGATTAATAGCCAGCCATATGCACTATACTACCAAACCGGTCATTAAAAAATTAAATCATTTTCTTACACCTTACACCAAACAGCTGTTGCCCTTAAAACCCCTTCTCAGCCCCCACCTTAGGTTCTGCCTTCTCAGTTCACCCAGAGTAGGTTCTGATTGGTAGGTTTCTATGCCAGTTAGCATCAAATGCTCCACCTCCTAGGCAGCCATTGGCTCCGCACAGTTCACCCAGATTTGGTTCTGATTGGTCGGTTTCTATGCCAGTCAGTGTCAAAAGCTCCACCCCCTAGACAGCCATTAGCTCCTTGCAATTCACCCAGATTTGGTTCAGTTTGGTCGGTTTCTATGCCAGTCAGCATCACCAGGCCTATCTCTGGGCCTGATCATAGAGGCGGGTCTGATCAGCAGGCACCCCAGGCTGCTGGCGAGCAGGCTGAACTGCTGACCTCTGGGAGAGAGAGAGGCTTGGCTGCTGGCGAGGCCTGTAGAGAGAAGCAGGGTCTTATCACCCTGCAGGGTCTGATCACCCTGCTCCCCTCTCCAGGCCTCACCAGCAGCCACTGCCACTGCTGATCAGCCCCACCTCTTTCTCTTTCCCAGAGGTCAGCAGTTCAGCCTGCTCGCCTGCTGTGTGTGCAGCCTGGCGTTCAGTCAAGCCTCAGTCGTTTTGGATGTTATGACCCTGGCTCTTTATATATATAGATAGCAGATACAACTGCTTAGTGCTCATCTGTTCTTTTTCTTTTCTAGAAAACCAACAGGTATGCTGAAAAGCCACTGAAGACAACAAAATGTTCACCATATCTACCAGCAACACCATTAAGGTCTTTGCTCTTTTACATTTGGACACTTCATTCTGTGTGGTTTTTTAGACAGATGTGCTCCTTTTATGGTCCTTTCGCCTTCTCTGCAGCTTCAGGGGCTTCTGCTCAGCAGATGCTAAAATGGTGTTTACATTTGTGAGCTTACTTTGGAAAGGGAGGACATGTGGACAGTTGACAGGTGCCTTTTAGAGAATCTGGTGTACTGTGTTGGGACAAATAAACCTTACAAGCTTTAGCTCACTGCTTGCATACTGTCCAGAGGTTCCCTGTGAGAGTGTGTGTTGAGGAGGGAGAAAGGAGCAGGAGACAGATCAGGGACATAAGGGAGGCAGCAGCCCTTGCCATTAGCATTTATTATCTCATTTTGTGATTCACATAAGGTAAATGGTCCCTTTCTGAAATGTTGTCCGTAAGGCTTAGGATCTAAACATCTCCTACCCCAGTGGAGTGTAGCAATATCACCATCTTCATTTTTGCCTAACACCTCTCTTTGCAACTAAGGTCCTGTCCTCCTTTAAAATTTGGTTAGCCTGTGATCTTCATAACATACAATTTTTTATATAAAAAGAGATATCTCACTGATTTGTTTCATTCATCACCTCAGAGCTTTTCCAATAAATATGACAAGTTTTCACAATTCATCCAACTTCTTTCCCAGGATGTCACAGGACCAGAGGGTAAAAGTTCAAAGCAGTTTGAATCAAAGACATGCTAGAGGTTAGTATCACTGTTTTGTATCAGCTCACTTATGTAATAAATGATTAATAGCTGTGATGGACTAAAGTATATACCCTCAAAATTCATACATTGAAGTCCTAACTCCAGTACCATAGAATGTGACTATATTTGGAGAAAGGGTCTTTAAGGGTCAGAAGTCATATTGGTGGGCCCATATCCAATATTATTGGTGTCTTATAAGAGGAGGAGATCAGGACACATAGACTAAGGACATGTGAGGAATAGCAAGAAGGTAGTCATCAGGACTCCAAGAAACTAAATCTATCCACATCTTGATTTTGGACTTCAATCCTCTACCTCACACCATATACAAAACTTCACTCAGAAGGGATTATAGACCTAAATGTTAGAAGAGCTACAACTATAAAACTTTTTAGGAGAATCATAGGAGTAAATCTTCATGACCTTGGGTTAGGCAATGTGTTCTTTTTTTTATTGTCTAAAGTTTTACATATGTCTCCTTTTTCCCCAATTGACCCTCTCCCCAACCCCAGCCATTCCCACTCCGGGCAAGTCCCCACCACCCAGTGTCTGTGTCCATTAGTTATGCTAATATGCATGCATACAAGTCCTTTGGTGGCCCTCTAACACCCCCTCCCCTGCCATTTGTCTCTGGATCTATTCATGTTCATCAAATTATGTTGATCATTATATCCCACATATGAGTGAGATCATGTGATATTTATCTTTCTACGACTGGCTTGTTTCGCTTAGCATAATGCTATCTGGTTCCATCCATGCTGCTGCAAATGATAAAAGTTCCTTCTTTTTCATAGCGGCATAGTATTCCATCGTGTACCTAACTGTACCACAGTTTTTTAATCTACTCATCTGCTGATGGGCACTTAAGCTGTTTCCAAATCTTAGCTATTGTAAATTGTCCTGCTATGAACATAGGGGTGCATATATTCTTTCTGATTGGTGTTTCTGGTTTCTTGGGATATAGCTCTAGAAGTGGAATTACGGGGTCAAATAGGAGTTCCATTTTTAACTTTTTGAGGAAACTCCATACTGTCTTCCACAGTGGCTTAACCAGTCTGCATTCCCATCAGCAGTGCAGGAGGGTTCCTTTTTCTCCACATCCTCGCCAGCACTTGTTTGTTGATTTGTTGATGATAGCCATTCTGACAGGTGTGAGATGGTATCTCATTGTTTTGATTTGCATCTCTCAGATGATTAATGACTTTGAGCATGTTTTCATATGTCTCTGTGCCTTCTGTATGTCCTCTTTAGAAAAGTGTCTATTTAGATCTTTTGCCCATTTTTTATTGGATCATTTATCTTCCTTTTGTTAAGTTGTATGAGTTCTCCGTAAATTTTGGAGATTAAACCCTTATCTGAAATATCATTGGCAAATATGTTCTCCCATGCAGTGGGCTTTCCTGTTGTTTGTTGATGGTTCTTTTTTTTTTATGTCCGAAGCTTTTTATTTTTATGTAGTCCAGTTTGTTTATTTTCTCCTTAGTCTCAATTGCTCTAGGAGCTGTGTCTATAAAGATATTGCTACGACATATGTCTGCTATTTCATTGCCTTTGGAATCTTGTAGGACTTTTATGGTTTCCCGTATTATATTTAAGTCCTTTAGCAATTTTGAGTTTGTTTTTGTGTATGGTGTAAGGTGGTGATCTAGTTTCATTTTTTTGCATGTATCTGACCAAATTTCCCAGCACCATTTATTGAAGAGACTGTCTTGACTCCGTTGTATGTTCTTGCATCCTTTGTCAAATATTAATTTAGCATACTGGCTTGAGTTGATTTCTGGGATCTGTGTTCTGTTGCATTGGTCTATATGTCCATTCTTGTGCCAGTTTCAGGCAGTTTTGAGAACCATGGCATGGTAATATAGCTTGATATCTGGTATTGTGATTCCTCCAACTTTGTTCTTTTTTCTCAGGATTGCTGTGGCTATTCAGGGTCTTTTTTATTCCAGATGAAATTTTGGAGAGTTTGTTCTAGATCTTTGAAATATGCCATTGGTATTTTAATGGGGATTGCATTGAATTTGTAGATTGCTTTAGGTAGTATGGACATTTTAATGATGTTGACTCTACCAATCCATGAATATGGTATGTTCTTCAATATGTTTATTTCTTCCTCTATCCCTTTTTTCAATGTCCTGTAGTTTTCAGAGTATAGGTCTTTTACATCCTTAGTTAAGTTTATACCTAGGTATCTTAATTTTTTTTGTGCAATGGTAAATGGGATTTTTTTTTCGTTTCTCTTTCTGTGAGTTCATTACTCATGTATCAAAAGGCCATAGATTTCTGGGTGTTAATTTTATATCCTGCTACATTGCCAAATTCATTTATTAGATTGAGTAGTTTTTTGATGGAGTCTTTGGGGTTTTCTATGTATAGTATCATGTCATCTGTGAATAAGGACAGTTTTACTTCTTTTCCACATTGGATGCCTTTTAATTCTTCATCTTGTATGATCACTATGGCTAACACTTTCAGTACTATATCGAAGAGGAGTGGTGAAAGTGGGCATCCCTGTTTTGTTCCCATTCTTAGGGTAAATGAGTTTAGTTTTTGCCCATTGAGTATGATGTTGGCTGTAGGTTTATCAGATAAGGCTTTTATTATGTTGAGGTATGATCCCTCTATTCCCACTTTGCTGAGAGTTTTTATCAAGAAAGGGTGTTGGATTTTGTCAGATGCTTTTTCTGCATAGATTGATATTATTATGTGATTTTTGTCTCTCAGTTTATTTATGTGATGTATCACATTTATTGATTTGCAGATATTGTACCATCCTTGCATCCCTGGAATAAATACCACTTGGTCATGGTGTATGATCTTTCTAATGAAATGCTGAATCTGATTTGCTAGAATTCTGTTGAGGATTTTAGCATCTATGTTCATCAAGGATATTGGCCTGTGGTTCTCTTTTTTTGTGGTGTCTTTACCTGATTTTGAGATTATGGTAATGCTGGCTTCATAGAAAGAGCTTGGAAGTGTTCCTTCCTCTTGAATTTTTTGGAATAGTCTGAGTAAGATAGGTTTTAGTTCTTCTTTGAATGTTTGGTGAACTCCCCTGTAAAGCTGTCCAGACCCAGGCTTTTGTTTGCTGGTAGATTGTTGATTGTTGCTTCAATTTCTTCAATAGTTATTGGCCTACTCAGGTCTTTTGATTCTTCCTGATTGCGTAAGGCAACAAAGTTTCAATTATAACCCCAACACAAATGGCTGCCGGCCTCGGAGGGAGCCCCAGGCTTGGCTCCACTCCAGGCTACAAAGTTTCAATTGTAGAAGGAAAATAAATTCCAGATACCAGGGCCTTCGCTTGGGTTGCCAGGGGGCGTGGCCGGCCTGCAAACCACCACAGGCCCCTCGCTCAGGCCGCCCCACACCCAAGGGAACCCCCACCTGATCTGGGATGCCCTTCAGGGCAAACCAGCTGGCCCCCACCCCTGTACCAGGCCTCTATCCTATCTAATAAAAGAGTAATATGCAGATTGACCATCACTCCAACACACAATATAGCTGCCCCCATGTGGATACAAGATGGCCACCACAAGATGGCCAGCAGGAGAGGGCAGTTGGGAGGCACCCGGCCTGCAAGGGAGGGCAGTTGAGAGGGACCAAGCCTGCAAGGGAGGGCAGTTGGAGGTGATCAACCCTGCAGGAGAGGGCAGTTAGGGGTGACCAGGCCGGCAGAGGAGGGAAGTTGGGGGCAAACAGGCTGGCAGCAGAGTGGTTAGGGGGTGATCAGGCTGGCAGGCAGAAGCGGTTAGGGGCAATCAGGAAGGCAGGCAGGCAAGCAGTTGGGAGCCAGCAGTCCTGGATTCTGAGAGGGATGTCCGACTGCCCGTTTAGGCCCACCGGGATCGGGCCTAAACGGGCAGTCGGACATCCCTCAGGGGGTCCCATATTGGAGAGGGTACAGGCTGGGCTGAGGGACAACTCCCCTCCGTGCACGAATTTCATGCACCAGGCCTCTAGTATACAATATTTACAGGTGTGCACAAACCACAGATAAAAGCCTCACACTGTGCTCCTTGTCTGTCCTGTCACAGACACCACAGAATGCCCTGCATAAAAAATAAACCACCGAAGTAGAGCAATGTCTCCTGTCCCTGGTTTGGGACTGCCCATCCCCCTCCAGAACCTCAGCATTCTCCCCAATGGACTATACAGGGGAATGTCTTCCGCAGGCCTAGACTTTTTGTTTCTTATTCTCAGAAAGTCCCCTGTGACTATATGCTCAATCCCTCACATTGGAGATTTCTTGAACTCCCCAAGATCCTCTTTATCCCACTCTGGCTGCTTCCCTCTCAGGAGAACAGAATTGCAGATCAGAACTCCACACATGCTTTATGTCCAATACACATCCCAGTTACACATACTCGACCTCAAAGGATACCAATCACCAAGGAAGTACTTAAAGTCCAATTTCCCACTTTGGCCCATGCATGAGATGTGTCTGCTTGCTACGTGTGTACCTGTTTTTTCTGTCCCCCTTGTGTCATTTTTGCCATTTTCTGAAGAAAAACAATCTTGGGCCTATTCTATGGAGTTTGCAAAGAGGTCTCAGGCAAAGAGACCACCCAAAATCAAGTAGGACGCATCTCCCCTTCAACCAGAGCCACCCTCTCCATGTACACAGAAGTCCCAAATGCACCCCCAAATTGTGAGAAATGCTCACCTGTCCAAATTCAAATAATGAGCTCAGAGTCAGAAGTATGGCGAAAAGGAGACTTTTAATACACTCTTGAGAGGGGGTGTCTGCCCAGTTGTACAAGCACTCCTGGGGCAGCAAACACAGCCCACTTATTCAGTCCCTCCTCTGGTTCCTCATTGGCTGAGCACATAGGTCACCTGTTTCCTCATATGTCGCCTAGGTCTTGCTGCCTCCCATTGGACCATTTTAAAAAATTGGGCTGAGGCCTTCTCTAATTGCCTCCCCCTCCCCCTGTCTAGCTGAGGCAAGTGCCTCAGGGGTTTCTACCATGATGCTGGCCCACGTGTACAGTTCTTTGTTCCTATATTCTCTTCCCTCCTCCCTACATTCTGTTTGTCCTGGGGAAATTCAGCAAATTCCATCAAAAGCCAACCAAGCTGGAGATGAATCACAGAGGACCATTTCCTACACTGACAAATGAAAGGGAGAAATGATGGGTTTAGTGTCAAAGTCTATAAAAGTCAAAATTGGAGCAAGAGACTTTGAGGGCCCGGGTAGATGGAGTCTTGACTTAGAGCTCAGTGAATTATGTGGATTTCCAAGAAATGCTTACCCTGTAATAAATGGAAAAGAAGGTCATTTCATGAGCGATTGCTCACTGGTTATGTTACAACTCACAGCAGGACACCTGCTATGCCAGCAAAATGATGTCTCTTAGGCTTTTCCTTGGCAGCCTCCTAGAATGCTGATCACATGGCATAACCTTGCCACTGGCCCGAGTACAGCCCCCAGGGACCAGGCAAGCATAGATCAAGGACAGCTGTCCTGTCACATTTACACAGTTGAGCCCTTAAAAGTATTCCCAAGGTTATAAAGAGGGGCTCTGACAGCTCTCAGAAGACTCAGATGTGGCCATACAAGCACTGTTGGTCCATTTAGAAATATAATCATTTCTGTGTGCATTTGATATAGAGAAAATAAATGAGTTCATTAATTTTGATAGGCCCGTAATTTGGAAAACAAAAGCACAGTGGGAGGTGAAAACAGAAGAAGCAAGGAGGGGTGTGCTGACATGCACAAAAGCCTGGGCTGGATGCTGCTCCACAAGGACTGAGAGAATCAGACTACAGGTGTAGGAAGGGTGAGTGAGGGAGGGCAAGGTGGCAGGAAGGGGAGAAAGGAGGAGAAGGAAGGGGGAAGGGCAAAGGGAGGGAGCGGAAGGGTACTCAGTTCAACAAAATCAAAACATAAGAGTTGCCTGATGTTTTCTCTCCAAGAGTGAATGAGGGTAAGACAATGGACTTCATGAGTGACCTTGATGTTGTGTAAGAAAATCACTACATGTTTCTATGTTTATTATTCTGTCAAATTTGACTATAAGTACCTCCGGAAACAGTCTGTAAATTCTTTCCAAGAAACACACACACACACACACACACACACACACACACACACACACACACACAGGAAAAAAAAGAAAGAAATTAGCCCTAGGCCATGCTATGGGAATCCAAACTGAAATTACAGAATAAGCAGTGCTGATTATGAGTCAGAGTCACCTGGGTTCTACTTCTTACTATCCTTACTACTCTCAGGTTCGCCTTAATCAGTTTGTGACCTCCTGCAATCACTTCTTTTGATCTATAAAATGAGGGGTATGGTTAGCTGATCTTAAAGTTTTGTTCAGCCCTGAAAATATTATGTTTCTCTGAATATTGGTTTTGCAAAACCAAACACGTTGATTGGATTCTTGGTGTCAGTAGCAATTCTTCCAGGATGCCAGCATATCAAACACAAGCACAACAAAAATAAGTTGACCGAATGCAGAAAATCATCCACCTGGAAAACATCCCATGAGTTGGTAGTTGGAAAATGGAAGGGAAATGCTCTTGTTCCCAACAGATTCAGCTACCTTGGGTCTTTTTCTAACATGGAAAATCCATGTAACTGACAAGTTATCCTTGTTGCCTGTCAACTGTGTGACCATGGGTTCTGTTATAATAATGTTATGGTCATAAGGAAACCCCTCTAATGTATGAAATAATTATTGTGTGAAATGTTTGCTGTGTGGAAACCCCAATACTCTGAAACTTCCAAAATTAATGAACACCCCACTATCCTGATGTAAAAGCCTTGAGCCCTTAAAGTGTAAACGCCCTAGCATAAGGCACACCGTCTGGCCCACACTGATAAGGACACAAGTTGTTTACTACGGTCTATATAAGCCTGGGACCCTTCTTCAGTCGATGTCTCCTGCCCGTTAAGAGGAGGACTCTCGTCGTTCCGTGAGACAAGCCCCTGACTGCTCTGCTGTGTGAGCCTGAACCAACTGCGGCCGCCTGCCTCTCTCTGTCTTCATCGTCCGTCCTTCAGTGTGCATCGCCGGGTGGCCTTTGCTGGAGCCTAGGACCCACTAGGAGTAGGTAAATAAACCCTGTGTGAGTGCATACTAACTCTGTCTTGTGTGTCATGTGTTCCGGTTCGGCTCAGCTGTCTAGACATTGAAGTACCAGGGGATAGGCCGTTATTGCTGACTCCTGGTCACCTGCGTTTGTCCCACTAAGTCTAGACAGATAATCAATTAATTGGGGCATAATTGGGACAGATTCCTATTCCCATACATGATTCTTCTTCTTCTAGCCTGGAAAGACCTATACCCCTCACTTTCCAGAAGATTGCATCCTTGAAGCTGAGGTGGAAGAAGACAAAAATCAATGGTATGCATTTGGCACTGGCAGGTCCACCTAAAAGGGAAAATGTCCATGTCAAAGCAAGGGTCCTCATGACATAAGACAGCCTTTCCTAGACCATCATGTCATCTGCATGAGTCACTTGTCCCCAAGCCCCCCAGCCTGTGAGTATAGTGAGGTCACCACTCAATTTTTACCAGTTAATGTACTATCTGCATGATTCAGGACAATCCATGATTCTGGTCATCCCATGTGGTCAAGGGCCACCCTCTCAGGTCCTACAATGAACTCCATAGCTGACATTGCTGTCCTCAAGGCTGTTAGAGGCAGGACTGCCTCACTGCTCCTCTCCCAGGAGCTCTGTGGAACCACTGTGACCTCCTGAGAGAGTGGATAGAATTAGGCCCTGGGTCTCCCAAAGCTGGGGAAATCTGGGGACCATGAAGGTCCTATTACAGAATAAGCAGTGCTGGTTATGAGTCAGAGTCACCTGGGTAGTAAGGACAGTAAGAATCCAATCAACATGTTTGGTTTTGCAAAACCGAGATTCAGAGAAACATAATATTTTCAAGGGCTGAACAAAACTTCAAGATCAGCTAATCACACCCCTCATTTTATAGATCAAAAGAAGTGATTGCAGGAGGTCACAAACTGATTAAGGAGAACCTGAGAGTAGTAAGGATAGTAAGAAGCTAGAAAAATTCCTTGGCAAGTAGAATGGGGAAACCGAGACTGACAGCTGAACAAACTGGCTGAGCAATTTACAACAGATACAGAAGGTCATCTCTTTAGAGATAACATCCAGGCCTCAGTTGTATTTCAGCTCCAGGCCCAAAAAAGCAGCAAAACCAGGTGGGTGACACCAGTTGCAATGACTAATGACCCCCTGCCCTGGTACTGACCAATTAATAAAGACCACGTCATGAAAGAGCACACCTGGAAAACTGATGAGTATTCTGCTGAGACCCTCCCTTAAGGTTCCCACCTGCAAGAAAGAGAGAGAGAGAGAGAGAGAGAGAGAGAGAGAGAGAGAGAGAGAAACCCTTAAGAAAAAAAGACCAAGCTCGCGCTCTCCCTCCTGGGAGCACACCCTCACCATTCCCTTCTTTCTCTTCTTCCCTGACAGGCCTGCATCTCCTAAACTCTAAGGGTCCCTACAAGACTTGCAACCAGGGGAACAATGGACAGTGGCAGCTGGTCCAGGGCCCTAAACTTGTCTCCAAGGCCCCCTTTCTCTGACTTCCAAGTGAGTTAAAGCAGCCCCACCTAGGCTCTCTCCTGTTGCTTCTTCTATGCTAAGCCCTTTCTTGTTTCACTGTCCCCAGTTTTAATAAATGTACTCTCAAAATCACCTGAACTCATGTTGTGAAATCTGTCCTGCACAAAGTCAAGAACCCTAGGCAGACCTAGGCAGACCCACTCAGAGTTAGGCCCCCTGTCTGATAGCACTACCTGTCCTTACCTCCATACACTGGGCCATGTTGGGTCTACAGAGAAGTAGGCGAAGAATAAATGCCTCTCATTCCCTGGGTCTAATCACCAAGTTCAGGAGATGAAGTGTGGTGATGGTTGCATAATAGTGTGAATGTACTTAATACCACAGAACTGACACTTAAAAGTAGTTAAGATGGTAAATTTTATGTTATATATATTTTACCACAATTAAAACTTAAAGAATGGGGAGGTTAAAAATGGCAGCAGAGTAAGTGGAAGCTACACTAAAACTCTCCCACAACCACATTGAAAATATAACTAAAATACAGAAAAACCACCTTGAAAAATCAACTGAAGATTACCTGGAAAGAACCCTGATAACCAAAGATGGAAAGTGGAGACTGCATAGAGACTGGTAGGAAGTGAGATGTGAAAGGGCTGGCTGGGCTCCCACAGACAGCACCTGAAGGTCTGGAGGGATAGCTCAGCTGTGGGGGGTTCCCACTGAGAACTCTGGGGTCTAAACCCTAAGCTGAGTTCCCCAGCCCAGAGCATCAGAACTGAGAAAGGTGCCCACATAACACCTGGCTGTGAAAAGCAGTAGGGCTGCTGTCTGCCAGCCAAAGATGGCTGGAAATGCAGGCACTCTCTTAAAGGGCCAATGCACAAATTTTCCTGTGCAGCCACTCACCTTGGGCTCCAGCAGAGGGTAGGCAGTGTGGACTGGAGTTGTGTGAGGAGAGTCCAGGGTTGGGAGCTCTGGGGTTGGAGCTTGGAGGCAGCCACTCTACTTTCCTGTGCTGAGTCATTCCTTCACACTGTGGAGGACATCTTTATCCTATAGACCTTTGCTATCCAGGTGGTTCTGGCCTGGGGGAAAGGCAGTTATCACACCCTTTTGGAAGAACTTTTGCCCCACCCTGCGGTCCATAGCCTAAGGCCAATCAAAACTGATAACAATCAGACTGCAGGCAGAGGCAGATCTCTGGATGCTTTGAATCTTTGCCTGATCTCCTCTGGGCCTGGGGCTAGGAAAAGCAGACCCTGGTGTACATCTCAGTCCTTTCCAAAGGCATCCAGTCCCAGCAGAGGTATCCACAAGCTATGGATTGCTGATAGCCCTAAACAGGGTACTCAGAGCCAATCTGAAACAGCATCTGACATTGTCCTGCACTAGAGATCGGGAGTCATAGCAGATCTATCTAATACACAGACACAAATCCAAACAGGCAGCCAAAATGGGGAGGCAAAAAACAACAACCCCCAAATGAAAGAACAAGATAATTCTCAAGAAGAAGAGATAAATGAAATAGAGATAAGAAATTTATCTGGCCCTAACTGGTTTGGTGCAGTGGATAGAGCATCGACCTGCGGACTGAAAGGTCCCAGGTTCGATTCCGGTCAAGGGCATGTACCTTGGTTGCAGGCACATCCCCAGTTGGAGGTGTACAGGAGGCAGCTGATCGATGTTTCTCTCTCATCGATGTTTCTAACTCTCTATCCCTCTCCCTTCCTCTCTGTAAAAAATCAATAAAATATATTTTTTTAAAAAGAAATTTATCTGATATAGAGTTCAGAATAATGATGTTAAAGATGCTCAAGAGCAGGAAAAAATGTATAGTAACTATGAAAAAAGTTTTTTCCAGTCAGAAATAAAGAATGACATAGCACTAATTTAAGAACACATTGGAAGAGTAGGGGAAGCTGAGGATTGGAACAGTGAATTAGAAGGCAGGGTAGAAAAATCACTCCATCAAAAAACCAAAAAGAAAAAAAAAACATTAAAAAACAGGAGGCCTGCCTAAGGGAGATGTGGGACAACATGAAACATATAATATTTGCATAACAGGAGCACCAGAAGGGGAAGAAAGTGAGTGAGGGGTAGAGAAGTTGTTTGAAAAAATAATGACAGAAAACTTCCCTAACCTGATAGAGGAAAAATCATACAAGTTCAGGAGGCACATAGGGTCCCAAGCAAGAAGAACCCAAACAGGCCCACAGTCAGATACATCATAATTAAAATGCCAAAAATTAAAGACAAAGAAAGAATCTTAAAGGCAGCAAGAAAAAAGCAATTTGTTACCTACAAGGAAGCTCCCATAAGGCTGTCACCTGATGTCACTCCCTCTACAATAGCCCAGATCACCCAGCCAGATGGTTCACAGGAGCACCAGAGAGCAACATCTGCATTAGGCAAAAACTAGTGCTGCAATGGTGCTAGTCTTTGCAGGTCTTAGTGCAGCAGATGGAGAGATAGAGACTGAACACATTACACTGTCCCTGGGCTCCACCTAGCCTCCTGAAGCCACACCCAAGCTCCTGGTGAGGTGGTTTATCTCCTTCCCTGCAACCAGCCTCACCCATGAAGAGACTGCCAGGCAAGCAATGGGGACACCCAACCAGCATCAAGCTCCAGGGCTCAGTAACCTGGGCAGGGGGAATCCCTACATCCTCTGCCTTCTTCCTTTCTGAATGATGGCCTAGGAGCATTCGCCTCTGGAAAGCAGCATGTCAGCTTGTCAGGCCTCTCTCCAGAAAGCCAAGATAGGAAGTGAAAATCAGTGCATTCCACAGCAGTGAGGAGGGGAATGCAATTAGAGCAAATTCTGCTTACAGTTCAGATTTAATATTTGGAAGGGATAATTGTGAAATAAGAGATTGCCTGATTTCTCTCCCAAGTCTGTGAATGGTTCATTAGCTCTTATTTGACATTTGATTATTGAATCTGATTGGCTTTATTGTGGAGTTGGACTTCAAGAAGTCCTGAAGACAGAGCAATCAAGTTTCACAATGATCCCCAACTGCAAATTTAAAAACATAAATGGCAGCTGCGCCTTGGACCTCAATCCCATGCATGCTGTGGGGAATTTGTATTTCATGCCCACTTAATGAACCTCACTCCTGCTTGGCATATCACTATCTTATGTTATCTGCATTGATAGAAATGCCTTCCTCCTATTGATACAATCATTCACCTTCCTTTTCTCATCATACTCCTTGCCTTTGTCTCCTCGTCAGAACATTATTTGAGCTTCTTCCTGAATCAATGCTTCCCAAATAAATATTCTTTGATCTCAAATAAATGCTTATTGCCTCTCACTTTGAAAGGACTTTTATGTTTAGGTTAGCATGACATTAACATGGTGCTTGGTGGGCCTTGGGTTACTCATCTGTGAAATGGAGACAACCATTACACCCATCCTATAGAACTGAACAAGATTATGCCCATAAAATAGCACTGTGCCTAGCACACAATGCAGGTTCAAGAAATGAGAGCTGTTGTTCCTGATGACTATTTTCAGTCCACAGATGAGAAAGCATGGAAGAGTCCATTAATTTCTTCAGCCTCCAAAGAGTAAAGGCTGAAGCCTGGATTCAAAGCAAGACATAGGAAATATCAAGTTAACTCTGCTTTTCCCATTTCACCACAAGATAAGAAAGGAAATGAGTTGCAGGCAAGTGGAATGCATCCGTGAAAGCATGAGATGAAATTAGGCCTGTGCAGTAGAGTTGGTCTGAGGAAGCATGATGAGATGCTAGGCACAGGTTGGAGAATGAGCCTTCCCCATTATGCATGGCTGCTACTAATATACCAGGGTCAGTGCCCAGCAGAACTGAGGCCTGGGAGGGGCATTATTTACAGCTGCCTGAGCAGGCACTGGTGATAACCCCTGTGGACTTTACTCTCTTGTCCCTGACCCAACCTTCAACCATAGAGGCGTGGGTTCTGCATTGCCTAGAAAACAACTTTGAGCTTAAGGGCCCTGCTGTGGCATGTATTACCTTGAGAAGAGGGTGAGCTCAAATGGGCCCCATCACTCTCTTAGCAACCTCATGTAGTGGGTTCCATCATTCCACCCATTTGATGGAAGAGGAAAGTGAGGCTCAGTCAGAGTTGATGTGACTTGTCCATGATCATACAGCTGTAGGCTCTGAACCAGGGTCAATCTATCTCCAAGACCAGGCTCTTTCCTCCAGGCTGGGGGAGGCTATTGGCTTCTGAAAGACAAAGGCAGGTGAGATGAGTCAATCGTGGCCTGAGGACATCAAGGCCCCGCTGGGAGATGCAGGCAGAGGCAATTTGAAGATCTGGGCCCAGACTAATCAGAAGGATGGTCTTTAAATAGAGCTGGGAAGAGGAGGTGGAAGAAATGTAGGTCTAGGGGCACAAAGAGTTCTGTATCTGCCCACCTTCCCTGGGCCAGCCTGTCTGCATCTTGTGCCCAGAGAACATGCGCTGACCTGGGTCAAAGATACCTGAGTCTCCACTCTGCCATTGACTAGTCCCGTGACCTGAGGCAAGTCACTTTAACTCTGGAACCTCACCTTCCCTGTTTGTGAAATGGTCTCCCTATCATCTTACTCGCTTAGGTATCTGGAGGAGCAGAGGAAAGTGGTGTGGTCCAAGGCTCACCCACAGAGCCCACACACAGCAGGCCCTTGACACACGTGCCCTGGGCCTCGTTGCCTTTGCTCCCCTTCTGAGAATGGACTCCAGGCTGGTCACAAAGTCAGCCAGGTGTTGACCCCACCCCAGCTGCCCATTTAATGAGTGACCAGGGCGCATGGCTTACAAAAGCTGCTAACCAGAGAAGCAGGTAGCAGATGAGTGTATAGCTATGGTGGGATACAGAGGAAGCAAGATGGGTGGCAGGACTATGTCAAGGCTTCTGTCTGGAGTGGCTGTGGCACTCCTGGGGCTCCTGCAGAGTATACAGTCTGAATACATCCGGGTGAGTCCTTCCAGCCAGAATGGCCTTTGACTAAAGGTTCCCATGGTGGGAGGTTGGGAAGGAGAGAGGATACTGGGAATTCATGAGGTACAGGGCGCACAGGGCCTAGGATTCAGCCCAACACACATTCACAGCCCAGGGACTAGGACAGCTGGGGGTGTGGGCGGCCGGCATACCTATGGTTATGGTGATGATGACAATAGCAATAATAATAAACTGCTGTTATTCAGCACAACTCTCCTTGAAGGCTGGCCCATCCTGGTTAGAGGTCAGCGTGGAACAAGAGTGGAGCTTGTCCTTGAGACACCCTGAAGGCAGAGGGGAGACCCCATATGCTCCCACAGCTCTCCATGCTCACCCGCGTATGGGTGCAGGGGAGTAAGCACCAGAAAATGTTTCCCTGGCAGGTAACTTGGGCTGACATTGCAGGATGAACAGGAGGCACAGAGAACACAGACTGCTCCAGACTGAGGGCCCAGCATGGGAAAAGCCCGGAGAGCAGATGGCAGGGGGCCAGGTCTCCTTCCGGGGTGCCTGTGATGCTGGAAGGAGTCGCAGAAGCAGGTCTGTCTGTGTGAGACTGTTTGCTGCTGGCCTCTCGGAAGTCTGTGCCTCCCACTCCTAGTGGGTAGGGCCTCCATGAGAAGAATAAGGGAGGTCCTGCAGAGAGAGCCTCCACCTCCCCAGGCAGCCTGGCCATACAGCTGGCCAGCTTGGGGTTGCCATCATTTTGGCATGTCGGTTCAGGGGAGGTCACCCAGCTACGGAGTGTGCCCTGGATACCAGGCACCAGGGAAGAGGGGACATGATTACCTCCATTTGTCAGATGAGGCTCAGACTGGGGAAGAGACAGGCACCTGGTCAGGAAGAGCTGAGATTTGAACGGGGGTCCAAAGCCCATGTCTTGAACCACAGTGGCCTCACTGTGGCCTCATCTAGCAGTGACTGGGGCCTGCGGCACCGGGGTGTAAAGTGTCAGATACCACCTTGCACTTTCCCTGAGAACCGGAAAGGCTTTGCGGAGTCTGATGAGCCCTGGTCTGCCAGTCTAGGTTTTGATGCCCTCCCATCTTCTCCCCACCTCCCGGCAGTACGAGGGCTTCCAGGTCCAGCTGGAATCCATGAAGAAATGAGAGACCAGGAGAGGCAGTGGGTGCTCAGCCCCCGCCTGCAGGCCCAGAGCCTCCTGCCCGTCCCATGCTAACACCTGGCCCTGCCACTGCACCTCCCGCCCATCTGCACCTCCAGGGAGGCCACCAGCATCTTCACAGCCTTGAGTGAGTGTCCCCATCCCTGTGGAACTTCCTGCCCTTATTCCTTCCTTCCCACACCCCAGGTCAGGTTCAGGTTCCTCCACCTCATGTTATTTCTATTAAGTACCCAGTGGCTAAGGACAGGGCAATCCAAGATACGCAACCTCTCCTCCCCAGTTTGGGCACCAAAAGCCGGGCATGAGGAAGCTCCTCAATTCCCAACAACCTGGACCAGTTGGTCATCCTACATCAAAGACTTCCCAGATCGGAGGGAAGGGCCCAGGGAAAGAGACCCGTGAGCACTGACTGCAATGCAGTGATGAGGGGGAGCACAGTGGGACACGAGGAGAGGTGAGTCATGTCTGGGGTGGCATGAAGAGTCTGAAAAGCTTCTAAGAGGTGACATCTAAGATGAAAGGTAAAGGATGAAGCAGAGCTGGCCAGGAGCATATAGTGACTAGCTACCATTTACTGAGCAGCTACTCAGTGCCAGGTCCTTAGCAGTCCTGTGCCTGCATCCTCTCCTCACAACCATCCTGTCAGGCTGTTACTGTCCATTCAGGAGACATGAAACCCAGGCACAGAGTTTAAGTGACCTACCCAGGCTCTGTGAGGAAGGAAAGGGTCTGGGACTTAAGCCAAGATGCTCACTCCATTTCTAAAATGCCATGCTCTTCATCTGTGAGAAAGATGCTGGCCCTCTAAGCAGGCCTTCTCTAGCCACCTGGCCATCAGCTCCCTGGACCACAGATGTTTCAGATTCATGTTCAGCTGACCGATTTTCTCCCCCTGCCCAGAGACCATCACTACCAACAACTGTGAGCTGTGTGTGAATGTTGCCTGTACCTGCTGACTCTGAGATGGCCCTGGATATCCTGAGCCAACCCTGGGCACCTTGCCCCGCCAAACCACTGCCTTCGCAGCCCCTAACCAAGCTCTGGCGATGTCCTGGCCACCCCGGTCACTGCCACCCTCCCAGGGCCAAATCCTCTGGCTTTGGCACAGAGCAGTGTGACTAGCAGGTGGAGGAGAGTTTGGCCCCTTAGGCAGCCCTGCCACTGAATAAAGATTCTCCACCCACAAGTAGAGTCAACTTCCATTTTTTCATCCCCAGGAGCCATGGGAAGAGCTTCTTGGGAGTTGGGTGGGTTGAGGACAAAGTGTGGACTAGAGTTAGGAGTTCCCCAGGTTTCCAATACCCAAGGAGTCAGTTCACTACACCCTATTTGGTATAGAAGGGAGTGAGCTCAAGGTGGGAAATAAGGTGCCGAAGGTCCACAGAGCACTCAGACCCACGTACCCCAAGCTGAGCTCAAGGCCTGGCCTAGCTACATGGCCAGAGCTCTGCGCTCCTGATGGGGGTGAGGGAAGGAGGAGAGGGGAGTTTCCTTTCTTAGTTGGGACAGGAGTGGATAGAGGGAAGGATCACGTGGTGGCCCCTCCCATGCCCATCGTCAGGCTGACCTGAGAAAATGGCCCCAGTTGGAAGATATTTCCTCCCTCTTTCCATCGTTTGGCCCTGGAGAATATTAATAACAATAGCCATTGTTTATTGAGCATTTGCTACACCCTAGGCACTATTCTAAACCCTTTGCACATATTAATTCACTAAAGCCTCACAACAGGTACTATTATGATTAGATTCTCCACTCTATGAAGAAGGACACTCAGGTAGAGATGACCAGTCCGGGCTCAGCAAAGTGGTAAAGCAGGATTCTTCCCACAAAGTCTGGGCCAGAATCCGTGCTCTGAAATACCATGCTGTGTCTCCTTGTGACACGGGGACACGGGGCCCCCAGATCCTGTGCCACTACATTCTCCCTTAAAGTGGCCTTCAGTGCCTTAACTCAAGGCCAGAGCTGTGCTGGGAATTCCCTGGAGCAGGGTCTTTCCACAGCATCCTCTGCCTGAGGGAGTAGAGATGAAGAAAGCCAGGTACAAAGGGGCTGGGCTCTCTGAACTCAATTCCAGCCGCCCCAAAGCCTGAATGAATTTCCCCAGACCAGCTACTCCTTCTGACTCTCCACTTGTGCTCCTGAGTCCTGCAGTCTCCCAGTCTGCCAGGCCACAAACCCCAGAGCTCCAGCGCTTTTCTCTTCCTCCCCCGCAGGCCAGATTGGCTGGGGCCCTAGCAATGCCTCCTGCGTTCCTCTGGGCCACTCTCATCCCTACCATCGCTCAAGGTGGGCATTTAGCACACTACCTCAGACCAAGCCAGAGCTTCCTCCTTGCCCTGCTTTTCATACCCACCACCTTACTCTTCTGTGGCTCCCCAGTACCACCTCTCAAGTCCAAACCAAGCTCATGAGCCATGTGGCCTCTTCTCTACCAGTCCCTTCAGCTATTCTGGCTTCCCACCTGCCTGGGAGGAGACAGTGAAGGAAACTGCCACTGACCAAGCATCTTCTATGTGCCAGGCACAAGGCTGAGCCATCCACATGGAAATAATAACAGCAACAACAATAATAGCAGCATCGACAAAGTGCTCACTATGGGCCTGGCTGATAGAGCTTGAACAGCTTTTCCTGTATCACTTCATTTAATCTTCACGCAACCACATTTTATTTAGGGGTAAAAATAAAGGCTTTCAAACAACTCATTTCTTAAAGTTCTAAAAAGTGGAATCTCTCCTCTCTCTTCCCATTTCGTCATCCAGTTTACAGTAGAAACTGAGGAAACAGGCTAAGTGACCTGCCCAAAGTCTCGTAGCTGGTAACAGGCAGAGCCAGGACTCGCACCCAGAGAGCAGGCTCCAGAGTGGCAACATTAAATGGCCCATCAAATGCCCCTGCAACCCTGGAAGGCAGGATCTGTTATCATCCCCATTTGTGGTTGAGGTAACCGAGTCTCAGAGAGGGAAGACTTATGACACACTCAGGCTCAAACTCAGCCCATGTGCCTCCTGGGCCACCTTATCCATGTTATTGAATAGAGAGAGAGTTTGCCCACCCAGCGCTAGCAGAGCCCAACACTGAACACTGAGAATTGTAGTGGAGAAATATTGGCTATTTTATTATGAATGGTGTCACCCTGAAGAACGGGAAGCTAATGCTTAGAAGCCCAAACTCCCCGATGGCGTGTAGGTTACAGATTATATAGGGGCAAATCACAAGACACTGTAGGTTAGGGGTTCGGGGTCATGCAGGCAACCTTAGGTCTACTCTGGCATCCCTCTGTCTAGTTTCACAGGAAAGTAGCCATGGGGTCATTCTGCCTTAGGGCACAGCAGCTGAAACTTAGGTCAAGAGATTATCTTTAGCCCGGCCCATGTGGCTCAGTGGTTGAGCATCGATCCATGAACCAGGAGGTCATGGTTTGATTCCAGATCAGGGCACATGCTCTGTTGCGGGCTTGATTCCCCAGTGGGGGGTGTGCAAGAGGCAGCCAATTGATGATTCTCTCTCATCATTGATGTTTCTATCTCTCCCTCCCTCTCTTTTCCTCGCTGAAATCAATAAAAAAAATATTTTAAAAAAGGTATTATCCTTAGCTTAACAGAAACCCATACCTTTAGTGAAGGCATAGCCATTATTTCTGGCCGCCTCAGGGGGTTAATGAATGACTAGTAAGGGAAGGACTAGGCTTATAGGCCAAGCTGTGAAGAAATTGAATAGAATTTAAAAAAAAAAAAAAAAGAGTGCTGGGCTACATTGTCAATAGAAATCATACTAGTACATTAAATCAAGACCCTCAGTTTCACCAGCTGAACCGTTCCAGTGCCTTGGACCTTCCTGCTTCTCTGTGTGTGTGCACCAACCCCACCTTCTGGAATGCCCTCTGCCCCCTATCTCCACACAGGTTTGAAATTCCTTCCATCCCAATCCAAATCCCAAGGGCTAATGCAAATGCCTGCCTCCCCTCCCCTTCACACAGCCTTCCCTGACTTCTAGGACATCATCCTCTGAATTCTGCAGCCCAGGCAATCCTACTTGAGTCACCCAATTCCCCTCCACCTCTCTCCCCAAGAAGGACCCAAGAAGGACCCTCCTCTTTCCTCCTTCCCTCTACCTCCTTCCTTGCCTCACCTCCTCACCCATGCCTGAACCATTCTCAGCTTGACCCTGGTTCCACTTGCTTTTGTTTATTTGTTTCTACTGTTTATTGAATTCTGTTATGTTTGCATATAGCCTGAACTTTATGTACATCACACACACACACACACACACACACACACACACACACACACATTTGCATGCAGCATTCCCCCTAGCCTGGGAGGCAGGTGCTATTACTATCCCAGTTTTACAGAGGAGGAGACTAATACACAGAGAGGAAAAGCTACTTTTTTTATATATATATATTTTTATTGATTTCAAAGAGGACGGGAGAGGGAGAGAGAGAGAGAAACATCCACGATGAGAGAGAATCAGATCAGCTGCCTCCTGCACGCCCCCCACTGGGGATCGAGCCCACAACCCGGGCATGTGCCCTTGACCGGGAATCGAACCCTGACCTCCTGGTTCCTAGGTGGACGCTCAACCACTGAGCCACACCAGCCGGGCGAAAAGCTACTTTTTTAACATCACACAGCACATGGAAGACCTGGGACTGGAACCGACTTCCTCTTGCTTTCCCCTGTTCTATTACATTCTCATGCAATCATCCATGTGTTGGGCCTCACCCACTCTGGGGGGCAGAGAGACTTCCCCAGGCATAGAAGCCATTATATTTCAGCGTGGCCAGAACCGTGCAAGGGGTGTGAGTGATCAAGGTGCCCAGGGAGCCCCAAGGACAGAGTGGGAGCGTGAAGACCCTTCCTGGGAGGATGGGAAAGGTTCTTGAGGAGAGGCCCTGGTGCCTGAGTGGGGAGTGGACCTAGCCAGAGGTGTGGGGAGAGGAGCCATGCAGAGGTGAGAGGGGCAGAGGAAATGCTGAGAGCTGTTACTTGGGATGTGGATGGGGGAGTGGAGGGGATGGCAAGAAGCAATGCTGAAGTGGTCAGTGGGAACCAGATCCTGAGGCACCTTGAGTACTCTAGAGCTCGAGGCCAGTGTCATAGACCCCTGTGACCCTGTGCTTATATGTGGCTTAGTGACTTTGGTGACTCCAGGACACGTGAAAGAAAAGCAGATGTTCCACCTCCTCCACCGACGGTCTGGAGAGTCAGGTCCCTGGGTTCAGGGAGACTGGGGTCCTTGCATTTAGTAGACAAGGCCCTGAACTTGCAAGGGCTGGTAGGCATTCATGACGCTGGGTGATGTGTAGACTGAGAGATGAGAATGAATGAAATCAATACCAGGAGTACTCTGGAATCTGGTTTGTTAGAGGCAGGTTGGAGAAGCAGCCAGAAGCTGGCAGCTCTGATAGGGTCAGGGGCTGGGTCTCCCCAAGCTGCTCTCTCCTCAGTCCTCCACTGGGGGCAGGGTAGATTAAACTGCCAGGAGTGGGAGCATTTTGCGGGGAGAGGGACAGAAAACAGCGAGCCCCTGCTGTCCTACCATCCAGTACAGGCAGGGTAGGCACAGATCTCACATAAGCTGGGGTCCTCAGCGATGGCCTCTGGACAGGAGAGATGTGGCCCCGTGAGCGCCAGCTTCTCTTCCCCAAAGCCCCACACTCCCTTGAACCAGAGCTGGGACATCTGCCACCCAGCTCCCAGGAGAAACCCAGGCCTGTCCTCTATGACCAGTTGGACTCAAACCAGGACACAGGTACCACTCAAGCTAGCCAATCAGAACAGAGTTTCTACCCAGAAATGAACTAAAGCTAAGACTGATGAACCGTGACACAGTGCTATCTCTGCATCAATCAGAGTTCAGACCTTCCTTAAGCAAGTCTTGCCAATTACAACTAAGAACTAATTACAGCAGAGGGCTTCATATGACCCACCAATTAGAGCAGAGTCCCCTAGTCTCACCAATCAGAGCAGAGCCCTGCCTCTGAATCCCACCAATCAGAACACTTCTCTCCCTCAAGTGTCACCAGTCAGGGAATTCCCAAGCCCCACCCATCAGAGAGGCGGCTACTCACCCAGCCTCCAGAGGATCTTATTGGCGTTGGGCTCCTTGCAGACAGCCTTGAGTTCTGCAGGAAACTTAGTAGAGCTACAGAGGGCAGGAACCACAAACTGCCTTCAGACTGCCTTCGGCTTCATCATACTGCCTTCGGTTCCCAGTGCTGGGCTCCTGGAGCTCCCGGAGGCCCTTGAGCGTCTTCACTGACTCGAAAGAAAAGGAGAACTTCGCATCCTGAGAGAGACATGTCCAGAGCATGAGGCCAAGCTGCAGCCTGCTCCCTGACTTTCCTCCGGAACTGGTCCCTTTCCAGCCCCAGCGGCTCAAGCAGTGTTTGTGGCACATGGGAAACAGAGGCTCCTCTCAGGGCAACGTGAGCTTCGCCCTTAGAATCCTAGCCCCATACTCCTTGAATCCTACTTTTTCTCTGTAGCCATGGAGAGGTCATTACTCTGAGAGCCTTAGGTTCTGCATGTTATGAAGAACGGGGAAAATGGATGTGACATGTCAGGGGCACAATAGGTGTCCAATATGTGGGAGCCATTGAGCTGATTTTTAGCATGAGGTACAGAGCTGGGACCAGGACCAGGTTCCACGTGGCCATGCCCAGACTCTTTTCACCCCTGCCTGACAGCCATGTGGGCTGCTCACCTGGCCCCCAGCTCCAGCCTGTAGCCTGGTTGATGTTTGAGAAGCAATAAAAGGCCTCCCGAGGCCTGGCTGTGACAGAGAGTAGGGCCACTGTTGGGTGCCAGACTGCCTGTTGCTGGCATCCAAACTGGAGGCACACCGTTCCCCCAGGACCTCCAGGATGACCATGTGAATCCTGAGACCCAGGCCGGTGCTCTGGCTGAGTACAGGACTGAGAATTGAATCTGAGGAAGGATAGTGAGAAGTTAGAATTCCTTGGCAAGTGGAATTGGGAACTGTGACAGATAGCTGAACAAACTGGTCCAGCAATTCACAGCCAGATACAGACAGTCACCAGGGGGCAATAGCAATGGTCAAAACTGGCACCAGACCTGGCCCCCCAGCATGGCCTTTCCTCCTCTAGCATATCACTGGTCATGCCTGACATTTCCTCCCTAGAGATAACCTCTAGGCCTCAGTTGTATTTCAGCTCCAGGCCCAGAAAAACAGCAAAACCAGGCAGGTGACTCTAGGACCAACTGCAATGACTAATGACCCCCTGCCCTGGTGCAGGCCAATCAGTAGAGACCACGACCCTGAAAGGATACACCTGGAAAAGCCAATGAATATTCTATTGAGATCCTCCCCTAAGACTTCTCCTAAACTCCCAGCCTTTAAAATCCTCAAAACAAAGATCCCAGCTTTTCCCTTCCCCCACAGGCATGCATCTCCTAAACTCCAAGGGTTCCCACAATGGGCAGTGGCAGCTCCTCCTGGTCTAACCCCCTGAACCTACCTCCAAGGTTCCCTTTTTTTCTGACTCTCCCAGGAGCTGACAGCAGACCCACTTGGCTCACTTCTTTCCTATAATGTTTCTAGGGAGCCAATGCCACCCCACCTAGTCTCCTGTTGCTTCTTCTACCCTAAACCCTTCCATGTTTCACTATCCCCAGCTTTAATAAATGTATTCTCAAAATCACCTAGACTCGGAATAATCACAGAAGACTGGCTGGAGAGAACCCTGATAACTGAGGACGAAAAGTGGAGACTGCATAGAGACCATAGATGGGCAGAGGTGCAAAATGGTAGGCCAGGCTCCCAAAGACAGCAACTGAAGTTCCAGAGAGATATCTCAGCTATGGCAAGTTGTCACTGGGGAACTCTGGGGTCTAATCCCCAAGCTGGGCCCCCAGCAGAGAGCATCAGAACTGAGAAGGGTACCCACATAACATCTGTGAAAAGTAGCAGGGTTGATGTCTGACAGGGAGAGAGGGCTGGAAATTTAGGCACCCTCTTAAAGGGCCAATGCACAAAATTCCCAGTGAAGCCACCCACCTTGTGCTCTGGCAGAGTGAGGACAGAGTAGACTGGAGCTGTGCTAGCAGAAACCAGGATCTAGGGCTCTGAGGTTAGAGCTCAGAAGGCAGACTCCCTGGTTTCCTGTGCTGAGTCATTCCTTCATGCTATGGAGGTCATCTTTCTCATGCAGACATTTGATAGACAAGCAGCTTTGCCTGGGGGGAAGAAAGTTGACCCATCCTATTGGAAAACATCTTGCCCTATGGTGCGGAGTTTCTGTGGCCCAGTAAGAGATTGAGAATAACAATTAGGTTCCAGGCAGAAGCAATTGCCCCACCCTGTTGAAAAAAAACAAAACAAAACTCGTGTCACACCTGTGGACAATTGTCTAAGGGCAATTGAAGACAGAATCATATCAGTGTGTAGTCAGAGGAGGTCTCTAGAGGCTTTGAGTCTTTGCCTGATCTAATTAGACAGAAACAGCATTTGACACTGTCCTGTACTAGAGATTGAGAGGTATAGCAGATCTACCTAATACATAGTCACAAACTCAAACAGGCAGCCAAAATGAGGAGACAAAGAAACAACCCCCAAACGAAAGAACAAGAGAATTCTCCAGAAAAAGAGATCAATGAAATGGAGATAAGAAATTTAGATGATATAGAGTTCAGAATAATGATGGTAAAGATGCTCAACAGCATGAAAAAAGATATAGTAACTATGAAAACAGCAATAAAGAATGACATAGTACAAATAATGAGCACATTGAACGGAATACACTGCAGAATAGGAAAGCTGAGGATCAAATCAGTGAATTAGAAGACAGGATTGAAAAAAATCACTCAATCAGAGAACCAAAAAGAAAAACAATTTACAAACAGGAGGACAGCTTAAGAGAGCTGTGGGACAATGTAAAATGTAACAATATTTGACTAGCAGGTGTGCCAGAAGGGTCAGAAAGGGAGAAAGGGATAGAGAACATGTTTGAAGAAATAATGGCAGAAAACTTCCCTAACCTGGTAAAGGAAAAAGCCACACAAGTTCAGGAGCACAAGCAAGAAGAACCAAAACAGGACCACACCCAGACACATCATAATTAAAATGCCAAAAATTAAAGACAAAAAGAGAATCTTAAAGGCAGCAAGAGAAAAGCAAAATGTTATCTACAAAGAAGCTTCCATAAGGCTGACACCCGATTACTCATCAGAAACTCTACAGGCCAGAAGGAAATGGCATGAAGTACTCAAGATAATGGAAAGCAAGGATCTGAAACCAAGATTACTATATCTAGCAAGGCTTTCATTCAGAATAGACGGTCAAATAAAGAGCTTCCCAGACAATAAATAAATAAATAAATAAATAAATAAATAAATAAATAAAGCCTAAAGGAGTACATCACCCCCAAGCCAGAATTACAACAAGTGCTCTAGAGACTGCTTTAATGAGAAGAAGAAACAGACAGAGACATCTAGGCATACAGAATTTAAAATGACAACAAATAAGTTCCTCTCAATAATAAACTTAAATGTAAATGGATTAACTGCTCCAATCAAAAGACATAGAATAATTGAATGAATACAAAAGCATGACCCAACTATATGCTGTCTACAAGAGACCCACCTTAGAACAAAAGACACACAAAGGATGAGAGTGCAAGGATGGAAAAAATTTTTCCATAAAAAATTAAAAGAGCCCTAACCAGTTTGGCTCAGTGGATAGAGTGTCAGCCTGCAGACTCAAGGGTCCCAGGTTCGATTCCAGTCAAGGGCTTGTACTTTGGTTGTGGGCACATCCCCAGTAGGGAGTGTGCAGGAGGCAGCTGATTGATGTTTCTCTCTTATCGATGTTTCTAACTCTCTCTTCCTCTCCCTTCCTCTCTGTAAAAAATCAATAAAATATATTTTTAAAAATTTAAAAGAAAATATAGCCAGAGTAGCAATACTCATATTTGACAAAATAGTCTTCAAAATGAACTCCATCACAAGATAAAACAAAGGTCACTATATGCTAAATAGTATGTTATTAAATAACAAGGAGATTATCAACAGATGAAGAAAGAAATAATAAACTTCCTGAAAACAAATGAAAATGAACACACAAAACCCCCAAATCTCTGGGACATAGAAAAGCAGTCCTGAGAGGGAAGTTTATAGAACTACAGGCCTACCTCAAAAAAAAAAAACAAACAAACAAACAAAAAAAAAAAAAACAAAACAATAAGAAAAATTAACAACAAACTATTTAACCCTACAACTTAAAGGACTAGAAAGAAAAAAGCCCAGAGTAAGTAGAATGAAGGAAATCCTATATAATAAAAGCCTAATATGCTAAGTGTCCAGTTGTCCAGTTGGCTGTTCAACCAATCAAAGCTAATTGTAATATGCTAATGATATGCTAAAGCCACTCAACTGCTTGCTATGATGTGCACTGACTACCAGGGGGCAGACAGTTGACTGGTCAACCAGTTGCTATGACATGCAATACCATCAGGGGGCAGATGCTCTGACCGGTAGGTTAGCTTGCTGCTGGGGTCCGGCCGATCGGGACTGAGCGAGATGGGTTGGACATGCCCTGGAGCCCTCCTGTGGTCCCTTCCTGGCTGGCCAACCTCCCACATCCCTCCCCAACCCCAATCATGCACTGGTAGTGTCCCTCCGCCTGGCCTGCGCCCTCTCGCAATCTGGGACTCCTCGAGGGATGTCGGAGAGCCAGTTTTGGCCCGACAGTGGAACAGCCAGTTGCTATAACACACACTGACCACCAGGGGCAGATGCTCAACCCAGGGGGAGCGCTGCTCAGCCAGAAGCCAGGCTCATGGCTGGCGAGCGCAATGGCAGTGGCAGGAGCCTCTCCTGCCTCCACAGCAGCAAGAGGGAGTAGGCTGGGCTGAGGGATCCCTCTCCCCTACAAGTGCATGAATTTCATGCACTGGGCCTCTAGTAATAAAGACTAGAGTAGAAATAAATGACATAGAGACTAAAAAAACAGTATATAAAATCAGTGAAACCAAGAACTGGTTCTTTGAAAGGTTAAACAAAATTGATAAACCATTAGCCAGACTCATCAAGAAACAAAGAGAGAGGACCCAGATAAATAAAATCAGAAATGAAAGCGGAGAAGTAACCACTGACACCACAGAAATGCAAAGAATTGTAAGAAAATACTGTGGACAACTATATGCCAACAAGCTGGACTATGTGGATGAAATGGACAAATTCCTAGAAAAATACAATCTCCAAAAACTGCATCAGGAAAAATCAGAAAACCTGAATGGGCCAATAACAATTGGTGAAATAGAAGCAGTAATCAAAAAGCTCTCAGCAAATAAAAGTCTGAGTCCAGACGACTTCACATGGGAGTTTTACAAAACATTCAAAGAACTAACACCTATACTCTTCAAACTATTCAAAAATATCCAAGAGGAAGGGACACTTGTAAGCTTTTTTTTGAGAGCCAGCATTATCCTAATTCTAAAACCAGATAAAGACACTACCAAAGAAAGAGAATTACTAAATGATGAACTAAATGATAAAACCCTCAACAAAATATTAGCAAATTGGAGCCAGCAATATATTAAAAAGATCATAAATCATGACCAGAGATGTAAGCCTGGTACAATATTCACAAATCAATAAATGTGACACATCACATAAACAAATCGAAAGACAAGAATCACATGATCATATCAATAGATGCAGAAATAGCATTCAACAAAATCCAACAACCATTATTTTTAAATATATTTTTACTGATTTCAGCGATGAAGGGAAAGGAAGAGAGAGATAGAAACATCAGTGATGAGAGAGAATCATTGATTGACTGCCTCCTGCACACCCGCTACTGGGGATCAAGCCTGCATCCCAGGCATGTGCCCTTGACTTGAATCGAACCTGGGACCTTTCAGTTCACAGGCCGGCACTCTATTCACTCAGCCAAACCAGCTAGGGCCCAACAACCATTTCTGATAAAACCATTTCTCAGCCAAGTGGGAATAGAGGGATCATACTGAACATAATAAAGGCCATTTATGAAGATCAGAAAGCTAACATAAAAGAATTTCCCTTAAGATCAGGAACAAGGCAGGGTTATCCGCTTCCCCTACTTTTATTCAACACTAGAGGCCCAATGCATGAAATTCATGCAAAGGGCTCAGCCCTCGCCACCATGGTGGCTTGCCTCAGCCATTGCAGTCCTGGCTTTGTCCAGAAGGACGTCCTGAAGGTCGTTCAGCTGTCCAGTCTAATTAGCATATTATGCTACTGGAGGTACAGAGATCAAACAAGAAGAAAAAATAAAATATATCCAAATTGGAAAGGAGGATGTAAAATTATCAATATTTGCAAGTGACATGATTTTATACACAGAAAACCCTAAAGATTCTACCAAAAAACTATTAGATTTAATAAATGAATTCAGCAATGTAGCAGGATACAAAATTAGCACCCAGAAATTAATGGCATTTTTATACACTAATAATGAACTCTCAGAAATAGGAACTAAAAAACAAATCCCATTTACTATTGTAACAAAAAATTTAAGATATTTAGGAATAAACTTAACCAAGGAGGTAAAAAACAGTATTTAGAAAACTACAGAATGTTGAAAAAAACTATAAAAGATGTAAACAAATTGAAGAATATACCATGTTCATGGATTGGTAGAATTAACATAATTAAAATGTCCATACGACCTAAAGCAATATATAGATTCAATGCAATCCCTATCAAAATACCAATGGCATATTTCACAGATCTAGAACAAATACTACAAAAATTTATATGGAACCAAAAAAGACTCCAAATAGTCCCAGCAATCTTGAGAAAAAAAGAACAAAGTTGGAAGGATCAGAATACCTAATATCAAGCTAGACTACAAAGCCACTGTACTCAAAACAGCCTGGCACTGGCACAAGAACAGGCTTATAGATCAGTGGAACAGAACAGAAAACCCAGAAATTGACCGAAGCCATTATGCTCAATTTATATTTAACAAAGGAGGCAAGAATATACAATGGAGTAAAGACAGTCTGTTCAATAAATGGTGTTGGAAAAATTGGACAGATACATGTAAAAATGAAATTATACCACCAGTTTATTCTCAAAATAAACTCAAAATAGATAAAAGACGTAAATATAATTCGTGAAATCATAAAAACCCTAGAAGAAAATGTAGGCAGCAAAATATCAGACATCTCACAGAGCAGAATTTTCACTGATCATTTCCTGGGAAAAAATAAATAAATGGGACTATACCAAACTATAAAGCTTCTGCACAGCAAAAGAAATCAGCATCAAAATGAAAAGGAACCCACTGCATGGGAGAACATATTTGCCAATGATACATCTGATAAGGGATTAATTTCAAAAATATAAAAAGCACTCATACATCTCAACAAAAGGAAGACAGACAACCCAATTGATAATGGGCAGAAGATCTGAATAGACACTTCTTCAAAGAGGACATACAAATGTACAAGAGACATATGAAAAAATGCTCAACGTCACTAATCATCAAAGATGCAAATTAAAACAATGAAGTACCACCTCACACCTGGCAAAATGGCTATTATCAATAACTCAACAAACAATAAGTGATGACGAGGATGTGGAGAAAAAGGAGCCCGAGTACACTGATGATGGGAATGCAGACAGTGTAGAGTTTCCCCAAAAAATTAAATGTGGAAATGCCATTTGACCCAGTGATCCCACTTCTAGGAATATATCCTAAGAAACCCAAAACACCAATCAGAAAGAATATGTGCACCCCCATGTTCCTAGCAGCACTATCTACAATAGCTAAGATCTGGAAACAGCCTAAGTACCCATAGTAAATGAGTGGATAAAAAGCTGTGGTACATTTACACCATGAAATACTATGCAGCTATAAAGAAGAAGGATCTCTTACTCCTTGAGACAGCATGGAAGGACCTAGAGAGTATTATGCTAAGTGAAATAAGCCAGACAAAGACAAGTATCACATGATCTCACTTATATGTGGAATCTAACAAACAAAATAAACTGATGAACAAAAAAGATCCTGAGACACTGAAGACGTTGAAGTGTTGGTGGTGCATTCCTCTTTAAGGAAAAAAAAAAAAAAAAGAGGGACACCGTAATTAGAGCAGCAGGTGAAGAGCAGGGAGTGGACATAGGGAAACTGAAGGGTCTCAAGCCTCTGGATCCATGCGCTGCGCAACCCACACAGTGACAGTGCTCAAGGTCATGCCATGGTCAACTGTTTCACCATCACTTCCACTATCCCCTCTCCCCACTTTACTTAATTTCCAAGTTTCTAGGTCCATCTTTGTTAGTTCTTTCCAATATCATCTTGGAGAATACTTCCAATTCTTCTCCAGTGAATTAATTCCCCTTAGTTCCCTTCTGTTCCTTAGTGTCCTCATCAGCTTATTAAGGAGTTGGGTTATGTTTCTACTTTGCAGGCAGTGTATTGAGAGGCCTGGAGTGCTTGGGCAGAGGAGGATGGGAGGAAGGCCAAGGCATGGGGGCTCTCCAAGCACCACTTTACCACTGTTCTATAATGATAGTGGATATTGTGCTTTTCTTAAGATGTCACTGGGAAAAAAGGTGGGGCGTGGGGCCTGCTACTTAAGATGATGATAGATATGTAGATAAACAGACAAATAAAAGGCTTGAGAACCTCTGGACAAGTTGTCCCCAGGGGTCACTTCCAGATTTAATATTCGCTGGTGCTGCTTACTTTGTCTGCCTTATCTCTCCACCCCTTTACTCTTTTTTTTTTTTTCTCCCTCCCCTCCCTTCTAAAAATAAGCATTACAGTTTCCATCTTAACTTCCAAACTTAGGTTGAACTTGAGAACCAAACTTGAGGCCTTGTTCTTATCTTTATGAGATGCTGTGAGATCATGTGAACGAGAAGGGTTTAGGGAGCGGCTATAGGGTTAAGCCTCGGACTGACCTGTTGGCAAAGCCACAAACAGGTCCCAGCTTAGAGGGCACAGCCCTCTTAGCATAATTAAGCAACCTTACGATGCTCCCTATAACAGTGATGGCGAACCTATGACACGCATGTCAGCACTGACACGCGTAGCCATTTTTGATGACACGCGGCCGCATGCCGAGGATGAAACATTTGCTGCTCCTGAGGATGAAACATTTGCAAAATAATGTTTTTTCCTCAAAGTGGCACACTACCTGAGTTATGCTCAGTTTTTTGGCGAAGTTTGACACACCAAGCTCAAAAGGTTGCCCATCACTGCCCTAGATCCTTCCTGCGTAACTAATGGGCTATGGGAGGTGCAGCAAGTGCTGCCAAAACAAGTGAAACTCACAAGAACATTGTAACTATGTTGACCACTACCTTGTTTACCTCTGACTGTAAAATAAAGCATCAGCTTGCCGTCTGGATCTTTCTCTGTGGCCTTAGCCAGGCACAGGAGATCCACCTAGACCCAGCTTATTCTCTTTGTCTGTCTTTTCTACATCCTTTACTGGCCCTCCCTCAGGCTCGCCGAACCCCTGGCTGTGCTGGCACAGCACAGAAGGGAGAAATAAAATCAATCTATAATTTCTCCCATTGTTATTCTTTTTCTTATTGATACACATTGAACCACAGATTGTTGAGAACTTGACATCCTGGAGTCACGAAGTACTCTTGCTTCCCTTCACTACGCTGTGCAGTGCAAAATCTTGAGAAATGGGAGCATGCTGCTCTTAATGACACTGCAATGTTTATATAGCTTTTATTGTGGTTTTTTTGTTGTTTTGTTTTAAGGCAAGAGGAACCATTCAAATAGGTTTTTATGTTCAAAATGTACTTTGGAGTTCCATCTTGGGGAATAAGAGGGCATTTGTTCCTCTTTTTGTTGCAGTTTTACTTAGTTCCCACTAATACTAGCTCTAGAAGAGTCTGAATCAGCCAAAAATATGCCCATTCAGGAAATTGGCAAATTCATTTTCATTATTCTTTGCTGGAGGGAAAAGTGCAAATTCAAGGAGAGCTGGCAGGGAGGTGGAATGGGGGGAGATGTTTGAGAAACGCGGGATAGAGCATGCCATTCTGCCCCTGCTCTGTGTGGTCCTCCTAGGCCCGAGGTCAGCAAACTGCGGCTCATGAGCCACATACGGCTCTTTGGCCCCTTGAGTGTGGCTCTTCCACAAAATACCACGGCCTGGGCGAGTCTATTTTGAAGAAGTGGCATTGGAAGAAGTTTAAGTTTAAAAAATTTGGCTCTCAAAAGAAATTTCAATCGTTGTACTGTTGATATTTGGCTCTGTTGACTAATGAGCTTGCCGACCACTGTCCTAGGCCATGGGGATTTACTTGAGGAGGAAGTGACTGGAATCATGCCCACCACACTGGCGGTGCCTACCTGGTTGAGTTCTGGACACTAGTTGGGTCAAGACCAACCTATTGCATGACCCTTGACTGAGGTCCTTCTAACCTGGCTACACACAGAAAAGGGAGCAGCAAGGCTGAGACCGAGCATGTGCACACCTCACCTGCTGATTGGCTAGAGACTGAGAGGCGGAGCTTTCTCCCATTGGTTGGTCAGGATTGGCATAGATGAGGGCAGATCTTGTGGTCACCAAAAACCGTCTGCCTTCTAGTTCCCTGGGCTCTAAATGCCCCCACCAAAACAAGACAAAAAAGAAAAAAGAAACCATTCTTGTGCTCAAGTAACACACAATCTGATGGGAGAACTATAAACAGATCATGATAAAATAATACTTTACTACACAGGAGAGACACACAGGGAGTTCCCCAGGGGAGTTAACAGGAAGCTTTCAGGAGGTTTTGCTGGGATTTCCGGGGCGAGGGAGGCCTGGGCAGTGGGAAGAGGGGGTGCTGGGCAGTTATGTGTGAGGGAGCGTGCATGTATGTGTGGTGTACATGGCATGAGATGTGTGATGTGTACATGTTTGTACACCTTCGGGTAGGAGGTTCAGTGGGGCTGCTGTGACCAGGGAAACAGGGTATGGGGTGCCTTGTGATTCCTGGGCATCACTCCTTCCCCACCGGAAGTCACAGCCCTGCTCCATCATCTGTGGCTTCCAAGGAGGGCATTATCACTGTCAGCAGGGACCCTCTTTCCCTCTTCAACAAGCCCAGGGGTCCTCAACCAACTGCAGAACAGCCTCAGGCTGTGACTGTTCTGTTTGCTTGACAAAACTGCTATGCCACCCCCATCTCTCCTCTTGAAACAAAGTGAGGGAAATGATGCACCTTATCAGGGACATGACCTGTGGTACTCCAGTCGAGTTGGTCCCAGTGGCCTGAAAGACCCTGCTCAAAGGCCTGCTCCCACCGGCCAGTGAAGGCCCTCAGCCCTGTGTCCACCCCCAGCCAACATGAAACAAAACTGGGATTGGCCACCTGTGGACTTCTATCTCCAATTCCGCTCTTCTAAAGAGGTCTTTGTGTCATAGAACTTTAGTTTCCGTGAGGAATGGTGTTTGAAATTCACTATAGGCTAAAAAACTCTGGGTGGCATGTAGTCAATTCTTTGCAGCAGCTGAGGTCTTTTGGAGGTCCCAAGAGGGAAACAGCAGGGTCAATGAGGAAAGAACTAGGTAGCACCAGATGGACAGAAGGGAGGGCTCTGTGCTAGGCTCTTGAGCTATAAACAAATAATACAACTGGGCCTCTGTACACCCCCCCCTCCCCCGCGAGCAGGTGATGCAGAACTTTGAGAAGAGGTTGCATATAATTCAGGGTGCCTTGGGGGAAGGGGTGGGGGGAAAACACAAGAGAGCAAACAGCTCACCAGGCTCTGTGCATGACTTGTCCACACTTGCCACCCCAGGGTTGGATTCTGAGTAATTTCAGATTTTGAGTATTCCGTTTTCAACGTTGTTGTTTTTTTACACCTGTGTCAGTGCATGCTAATTTTTACCATTCTGCTACCATAGAGAGGAGAGGCTTTGGTCTGCCAGATCTGTTTTGATGGACCTTTGAACTTGGTCAGACTTTCACCTCATTTTTCCACTTGTAAAACAGGAAATATCCTCCTAAGGATTGAGTGAGAAAACCTGGCACAGTGCAGGGTCACTGGAAGGCATTAAGGCATTTACTTCTCTTTATGTAGACACAGGGCAGCCCCTATACCCCCACCCCAAATGTCAATAGTGCTGAAGTAGAGACCTTGCCATGAAGAAACCCACAGCAGTCAGCCCAAGCCACAGCCCAGCCCAGTTACCTAGGCTAGGACTGGATGGAGGTTCAGACAAGCTGAATGATCTGCCTAAAAACCATAGTGCCTGGGATGAGGCGTGGGGTCAGGACAATCTGGATTGCACTTGAAACCAAGTATTTTCCTCCCCAAAAGCTGCTTTTCCCACCGTACCATACAGCCACCTGTCATGAGGTAGAGTAAGTATCAAGGGGCCCACACTTCACTGAAGCTGAAAGTATTGTCATAAAGTGACAATTTACATGAAAATTAAACATAAAATTCAATCTTTGTTGGAGCATTTATCCAAATTGGCCTATACATACCACAATTGTGAAAGCCAATGCTAATATAATATAATCAATGTTTTTGTCCTACATCCAAAAATGCAATTCTGAGGTCTGCAAACTGTAGTCAGTTGAGCCAATTTTTGAAATACTGCTCATCTTTACAGAAAAGTAAGGCTATCAAAAAATTTCTAACCTTTAATGAAAACAAACTGGTTTAGGGCAGACTGATACTAGCCCCATTATTATCATCAGGTACTATTTTGAGAGAGAAAAAAACTACTTTCTTATTCATATTTTAAAAAAATCTTTATAAGCTTCCCAACTCTATACAGAAACCTATCTTCACCTCTCAACAGTATATAATGTACACCTATTGAATATATATTAGTGTGCATTAGAAAAACTTAAGAGACAGATTACAAAATTCAAAGCTTCTAAATGATAAAAGTTAAAAGAAATTACAAAGTAGGAGAATGTTTGAATACTGACAAGTGGTTAAGATTCTTAACATGTTATATAAAATCAACATTCAACATTTACAAATGAGAATGGAATATTCAGTTCTTGAAATACAGAGGCAAACAAATTTAAAATGATGAAGTCCACACCAGACACACAAATGAAGTGTGCGCTGGGAGTGTGGGCTTAGTTAACATTTAAGTGTTCAAGTTTGTTCCCAACTCCGATACTTCCCTTGTGATCATGGGTTGTTTCAAGTATTAAACTTCAGTTACTTGTTATGACCCCTACTCCTCACCCCAGTCCCAAGACTACTACAATTTCCTCCTTAGACAATAAAAACCAGATAAAGTTTATTGCAGCATTATTAAGAATAGCAAAAACTTGGGAAACACCTAAATCCATCAATATTGGGATTGGTAAAAATACTTTTTAAAAAATATATTTTATTGATTTTTTTACAGAGAGCAGGGAGAGGAAGAGAAAAGTTAGAAACATTGATGAGAGAGAAACATCAATCAGCTGCCTCCTGCACACTTCCTACTGGGGATGTGCCCGCAACCAAGGTACATGCCCTTGACCAGAATCGAACCTGGGACCCTTGAGTCCACAGGCCGACGCTCTATCCACTGAGCAAAACTGGTCAGGGCTGGTAAAATACTTTATGTAAGTCTTTAATTTAATGGAATTCAGCACATCAGTAAAGTTTTAACACATTATATGGGATGGGCAAAAGTAGGTACACAAGTGTCAATAAAGCTATTGTAATACTCATAACCCTCCACGTTTTTTGTTTTTTTTTTAGGCACAACTGTAAAACCTACTTTGCCCACCCTTGTATTCACTTATTTGTCTGGGATAGTTTTAGACAGCAGACTATACAACACTGTAACATAATACCCACACTGACACAGACCCCTGTCATTAGAAGGCTTCAAAGATAGGCAACAAGAAACAATGTTTTTTTATGAGTGGTGGATTATAAATTATGTTCTACTTTATAGTTTTAAATGTGATAAACATACGTTACTTTTCTATCAGTAGAAAGTCATTTTCGGTTAGCAAAGAGGTAGCATATACAAGCAGCAGCAAAAAAGAAACAGTGTTTTACAGTGACTTCATTTCTGCTATAATAGTTTATACCACTCTCCCCAACCCCATTTTAAGTCAGTGACAAAACCGTTTAGAAATGACACCATAGATGAACTTTATTTTAAAGCTCATAAAAGGCTTCACAATACCGGTAACACACAACCTACATTTCTTCCATTTGACACCTCCACTTGACAGTGCACTGTGTAACAAGTGATACATTTGAAAGATTTGTTCTGCATGCTGCTAACACATTTCACTAGCGCTTGCATTACTCAATGCATTTTAATAATATCAAAGCAAAAAGTCATTTTCTATTGGACAGAATTTTAGAAAGCCCTTGTGAAATCATATTGTATTGTTTATAAACATCCACACACATGCTGAAATGGAGAGCAAGATGCAAGAAAACTACCTTGGCAGGAACAAATGCTTAATGTTTTTACCCACAGCCCTCTTGAACAAGCAGTACAGTTTGTTTTAGCTTTTCCAAAAGACAAGTCAATTTCCTGCTCAGTGATGCAAATGGTAATACTGCACAGAAGCTTAGTATGAATTCACAATTCCACAGGAATCTGAAAGTTACCAAGGCAATTTTCCCTTTTAGGATCATAAAGATTACAGACTTAAGCTTTTCCTTTTTCCATTTAGTACACAAAAGTTCTAAACATTCTTAAAAAAGAAAATATAAATAGTCTCAGTATGTTATGTAGAGTCACATACTATGGCAAAAATATTTTATTAATTAAAAGATGAAGCCAATTTAATGTTATCTAGTCCAAGTCCATATTAATGGAACTCTTCTCGTTAGGGTAACATTCACCATTCTGATGTGGAGGTTCAGCACCAAAATTATTTTTGCCTTGATCTAAAGCGTCTTCCTTTTTATCAGTATTTGGGCCATTTGGAGTTCTTTCCAGTTTGGGTGATTCGATTTTTGGTTTGGGTTGTGTTACAACAGGTTCACAGGTATTACTCAATTCCTGAAAAAGGAAAACAAAGCTAGTAATCAGACTGACTCAGATCCATCTAGTTCATTTTCAATTACTTTCCTACATACTTGAACCAATACTTTTCTACCAACTCCAATTATACTTATCTCAAAGAATCCCATTTACTCATTACACTTGCTCAAAACTATAGCTTGAAGCCTGATCAAAAGAGAAGTGAATATTATCCTATGATGTCTCATGGACTTGCTAAGTATTCATACATTATAATCCTCGCAATAGTATGAAAAGGTAGGAATTAAGATACCCACTGATGGAAAGGGGAAATGGTTCATTGAGGTAAAGTAATTTTGCCTCAAGATAAAAAACAAAACAAAACCAAAGCTGGAATTCATTGTAGCCCACTGACTTCAAAGGCTCACGTTTCCGTAATCTTTACTGTGTCTGAAAATCCTTCCAGACAGAAGGCAGTTCCCTGTTTTCTTTTTCCCCTCAACTTCCTTCAAGCCTCAGGCACTTGGCAAGGCCTTCCCTGTTAAAACCCTTACTTGGGTGCCCCCTCCACTGTCCAGAATTTCCTAACCCCTTCTAACTCTATTAGGACCATCGGCACTTTATAAACCATCTCATATACTGCCATACGTGTTTACTGTCAAGTCTTCTTCACACTAGCAGGGCAGGGACTTCCTTTGTACACTGGAAGTTTAGCACCTGGTACAATGACTGACATGTGGCTGAACAAATACAGTTGTTGAGTTAAATGAATAAAATGAAAATTTAACAGACACTTATAAAGTCTTCTAAATTTTGTGATTAAACCAAGAAATCTGGTTTTAGTCAGGAGGAGGTGAAAGACTTATGGGAAAAATGGCCATGTTCAGGGTTCAAGTGATTGTAACTTGAGCCCCTAAGAAAACACAGCAATGAATATACAATATCACTCACCTTTATTTTTTCTTTAATTTCTTTAACACGTATAACTGGATCCTGATCGAGATTCTTTCTAGCCTGGGCATTCATGACGTTATTCATCCACTCCATCACTTCATTCACAGACTTCTCAACCTTCTTCATTTCTGACTCATCAATATGGTTATATTTTTCATCCTGAATGGAAAAAGCATAGTCATTCAGCAGAATTAAGTATTTAACATTGATAACAAAAACTTGACAAAATTTTCTATGAAGTTCAAATACCAAAAACAAATTTCTCATTTAAAAACATCTGTTCACCCTAAAGGTTCCTCAACTTCACTATTAGCTGATTAAAACCTGCAGTCCCCTCTTCCTGGTACATAAAGACTTACACTCTTTCTGAAGTCGGCTGCTATCTTGGCGTAGTGCTGCAGCCTCTGACCTAGTTCTTCAAATGCTTTTGGCCGTTCCTCAGCTTCTTGAAATCGAACTTTAATTGGAGTGCCAATTTTCTAAAACAAATGTAATAAATTAGTATTTGCATTCATCATATTTTAAAAGTCTATAGTCTAAAGCACAGGCACTGCCTTCAGAGGGGAAAGAAGGGCCTACCATTAATTCTTCTAACTTGTCCACATAGGCTTGTTTTGCTTGGTCCTCTCCTTCCTCATAGAGCCAGTCCTCAGTCTTGGTGAGCAGTTGCAAAAATTTTTGATGGTCCTGTATGTGAAACATGAGAACCAACATGACCAAGAGTCACAGTCAGAAATGTTAAACACTAAGTATCTGCTCTTATTTCAAGGAAGGCACATGGATCAATTGGATTCTCCTCATTAAAAAGGATGAAGGATCAACATACTCTACTATCAGCCCCATGCAGTATTTCCCATGAGGGATTGATGGTTATTCTTTGGCTTCTCTGTCTTTTACACTGGAACATCTGGGAATTTTTGACACTTACTGACTTATAATATTGTATCTTCAAAGTCTAATTATGGACAATTTCCACATTGAAATCTGAGTCAAGAGCAATTTTTATCTTCCTACTCTTCAAAAACAGTTAGGTTGTGATAGTACCTTTCTATTCACTTCCACAACTACCAAGTACTGAAGGCAAATTAGACAAGCTGATAAGTCAAGCATGAAAAACTCATTCCCATCCAACTCATATAAACTATGTACTGCTATTCTAGCCTTAGGTTTGGGCTAGCTCTACCTCAGAATCACCACCATAACCAATCTAGGAAATGTTAGGGCAGAGATGAGAACTGAAATAGCACAAAAATCTTAGGACTAAAATAGACTCCTAAGTTTAAACTCTTTTAACTTCAGAATTAATCCTTCAACCATCCTAGATCTCTATCTAGCCATTTGTTTCCCAAGTCCCATCTTTCACAGTTGTGCTTCTGGGATTTACTCAGAAGCCTACTGACTTTGAGAGCTCAGACAAGGGCTGAGGAGAGTGGGGGCTGATAAACTTTGGATTGAATGAATAAACAAGATTTTTGAGATAAACAATAAGAGCAAGCTAGTCATAAAAATTTTTTTGAGGTCTCTGAAAGCAAGGGTTTTCAATTTATCTTTTTAGCCTCCGTAACTGTGAATGTCATAGGCTCTGAATATGATTGGCTCTTTCTTCTAGATGGTAAAAAACTAAAGAATCTTTGTATTAGCTAGATAGAAAAATTGTACACCACTAGTGAGCCTCTCTCTGGGGTTTTGTTTATACGATTTCTACTTCAAGTTCTTTTGTTTCCAAAAAGCTTACTACATAATCTAGTAGAGGTTCAAATGCTAAGTTTGATATTAAACACTTTATAGCTGAATAAAAACCAGACACTAAACATACCTGCTCACAGATGAATTTTTCATATGGTCCACACAGCTTATCCCGGAACTCATACACATATTCCTCCACTGCGTTTTTAGCATCGTTTCTTTCCTTCTCCAATTTATCCTGCATTATCATCTTACCCTGTCAGGGAACAGAAAAGGTTAATTCCAGCTTTCTGTTATCTATAATAAATTGTACCAAAAAAATTAGTATTAACAGTTCTAAATTATACCTCATATAACTCTTACAACAAACCCTACAAAGTTCTTCATTTTCTAACATTATAAAAAAATTACATAGCTTTCTCATTTGAGATTTAATACTAAGGTGAAAAAAAACAATTCATGGCTTTTATATTATTTTGTCTTCTTTTATGGAGTTACATGGTTGTCTCATCTTGGGATTAATATTGACCAATAGATAATGATCAGACCACTCTGCCATATTTAAAAATCAAGGATAAATTACTTATATTTATTGTTAAATTTCTAGACACAATGTTCCTATCTGAGTACAGAAAAAAATGAATCTTAATCATCTCACACACTCTAGACTATGGAAAAGCACATGTTTTAACAGAAATATTCAATGTGGCCTGAAATACCAATTGTACTGTGCCCAGTACTAGAAAATACCAGCATCAAATTTCTTCATAAGGACTTGGAATCAATTTTATACCAAGCAGAATGGTATAGATCTCTTTTGTTACAAAGATGAAAAAACATAAAATTTGTTTAAAAATTTTAATTAAGCCCTCACCAGGTAGCTCAGTTAGTTGGAGAATCATCCTGACATGTGAAGGTTGCTGGTTCGATCCCCAAGCCAGGGCACATACAAGAATCAACCAATGAACGCATAAATAAGTGGAACAACAAATCAATATTTCTCTCTCTCTAAAATCAATCAATAAGAAAATAAACTACAAAGCCACTGATTTTGGTTTCATCCTAGCTCTAAAACTGTATAAAACTTGGGATACTGAAAAGGATTACAGCCATTTATTAGAAATATGGACAATAGGACCAAACAACTAAAAATATTCTACAATAAAAATATTTACTGGAAGTACCTACCTCTGTTTCAATGTACATGTTAAGCAGGTCTCTCCCCAGCTGATAGACCAAGTTGGCCTCAACAGGTAGCTCTACATTCACTACCTTGATTTTGGGTTTTTTAGCTTCTGGAGGCTGGTCAACTTTCTTTTCATTTGCCTTGGGAAGGGGGGTAAAAAAGAAAAAAGAAAAAGAAATTCTTAAAGAATCCTTGAAAAACAAAACGAATAAAACTCCTTATCATACTTGATGACATAGGCAAAATAAAATCCTCACAACTATGAAGTTGATGTGTGGTATAAGCTTATCTGATTTCCACCTGCCTGTTTTTAATCAGGGCTGCAATGACAAATAAGCATGCCACACCCTCATTTGGGAATTCACCCGTACATTTCTTTCTTTTCATATTAAACTTAATCTCTCCTGCTAAAGCTTTTCTCCATTGGTCTTTACCTTTTCATCCCTTTAAGCAATATTTGTGACTCTGAAGAGTAAAAAATATTATTAAATTGCTGCATCTTTATAGTCTAGAATCTGACAATAACTGCAGACTGACCAATGCTAGCAATGTTAAGGTCAACACTATCTCTGTAATATATACATACTAAGTCCTTATGTCCCAATATTATACCTGCCTTGATGACAATTAGCACCACACTGATGAGTGCCTTTCAAAATGTCCTACTGAATTTGGAGATTACACACATGTATCTGTCTGTATATATACATATATCCCTATCCCTACTACCTGCTTCTGAGTCATTTTACTTCTCATAAGCAACTTCCCCATGGTCAAGAAATAAGTCTTAAAATAGCAAATAGAATGATGCAGCTACTGCTAATAATTTATTGTAGATTTTTCAAAGTATTTAAATACAGGGCTAAGGAAGTAAGCATCTCTTACGGCTTTAACTTTCCAATTCCAAGCCTTTTCTGTGTGTTTCCAATTCTGCAGGTTCCCACTTGCACAAGCAGAACACAGGCTGGAAGATAACCAGGAGATGCATCACATGTACTCCGGTGGGCTGGTTTGGTCAAGTAGGAAGAGAACCAGCCCACAGGTCACAGAAGGCTCTGCCAATGGGTCACTTTGGGGAGCTGTTACGATATTAAAGTTCTAGGCGGTTTATAGAAAAAACTGGGACTTGAAAAGGGTTCAATGGTTTGCCTAAATTACAAAGACAGAGATGGGATGAGAACTCTTGTTTCCCAGACTTCTACTTCAGTGCTCCTTAGAAATCCCACACCCCTGAACTGCCGTAAACTGTGTCTGTAGCAATGACCCAGTCAGTCTGCCTATACTCTAGTGCGCAGGAGAACTCTCCAATATAATGTGCACCCTCTGGGGGCATGACCACCAGACAGACAAATGGATTAGTTGATATCTACACTTAGCAAAACACTGGAGAACAAGAGATGTTTGGGAAACGAACGGATGACAGTCTGTCTCTGACAGATAAGTTCGGTTAAGAGTATCTGGCAATACAACATTGAACCAACTACTGACAAAACCAATTATCATCACAACATGGCATTTGACGTGGCATGAACAAGGAACCCTCCGAAGAGGTGTGTGAGAATGTTCCAAACGGCCTGACGCTGGTGCTTCCCCTACAGCTAAGAGCATGAGGTGCTATCAGTGGCATGTTCCAGACAGGTATCAACATTATCAGCAACATCAGTTAATGTCAAAGTGAGTGAGGGGAGTGATGCTAAAATCAAGGAGCTGTTCCTACACACAAAGCAGTGCTGCACCTCTGACATCATTAACTCTGGCAGGAGAAAACAAGGAAGGCTTTCAGAAACTAGAACCAGGACCTATGCTTCACATCGGGACCCCCATAGGAGCAATCAGGACACAGGACATTCGTAACTGGAAACTTCCACCAAGTGTAAAACGTATTTTGACACCAATGAACAATCCTGTAATTTATCAAGAGTAAAGAATTCTACACTCACAATGAGAAAACCAAACCATTAATGGAAGGTTAATAATTTGCATGCAACTTGCATAAGGAATAAACCTCTAAAAAGCACAGAATGATATGGAGACAAAGGAAACTTTCTAATATCCATCTGACCATGAAATTTAAAGGTTTGATTAGGAAACGACATTTTTAAAGGGACACAATGCAACTATTTAATTTAGCTTCCAACACATACTGTGGAAACAGGGCAAATGAACAATTACTTGGAAAGCAATCTGGTTATTTCCAGATCATCCTAATTAATTTATCCAAATTTGACATGTGATTTGAGAGGAGGAGAAAGTTTACTAGGCTCTTGTAGCCCATGTATTTATCATAAGACTAATTCAAGTGGAAACAAATCACACAGCCCTGGGATGTATCTATTTCTGCTCTTCACAAGTACTTTTGGCACTAGAGAAGACAACCAATGCTATGTGTTCATCTCTTGTTGCTTGGTGCGGCAATAAAACAAGAGAAGCCTTCAGGTCTAAAGCAGGATATTCAATTCCCTTAGTTGAGCTTGAGTACCTTCAACTGGTTTTAGTTGAAAAATACATAGAAAATCAACAGGAGAAAAAAATCCTACTCAGACTAAATAAGACAATTTGGTGCTTGTTCTTAAAACTGCAGATTTAATATTATTAATGATCACATGTTGCAACATTGTCCAATGGAATGAACTAGAAGCATCACTCACTTTGTCAGCATCTGGGGTTTTGTTCTCTTCTGAGGGAAGTTCAGGTGAAGGGGGAGACTGTGAGGTCTGTTGACCATCAGTTTGTACCTGGGGCTGTGTTCCAGCTTCACTGCTGTCTTGCTGGACATTTTTCTGAAATGAAAGCCCAGGCACAAAGGATGTAGAAAGCAGGTGTACTTGGAAAATGTAAAGGTTACAGGGTACCCGAGACAGTATGCTCAATTTCTGAAATCTTAACAGGTGGGGAAAGACACTGGATAAAAGTAAAATGAACACAAAGTATCTGAAAACTTCTTTGAAATTTTAAATCCATAAAAATTATTCAAATGACAGCACTTCATATAGTTAAATAACACAAATAGTAGGCATTTTAATTGATGTGATGACAATAACTCTTTTAAGAAACTTCCACCTAGCCTTGTACAGATTATTGACTCTCAAAAGCAAATAGATTTACCCCAGGCCTGTACCAGAGGAAAAGCTTCCAAAACCTAATTTAACCAGGAGCCATCATGCATGTGGACATATCTCCATTTCAATGAACTGAACAGTTACATGAAAGAGCCAACCATCAGTTATTCAGGGGCTCATCATGACAGCTCATAGACACGCAGACCCCTCTGTCCCCAACGCTTGTCGTCTGACTAGTTACAACCAAATGATCTCAGAATAAAGATTATATGCTACATGGTAGTGACTTCAATCCTTCCTGCCCCACCCTCAAGACTCTCTTTTCTGTCAGAGCTTTGAGATTCTAAGGCTTAATCAACAGCCAACATTTGACTTCACAATATGTGGTCTATGTTTTTTAAAAAAAGTGTTCAGAAGCCAGGCACTCCTGATATGTCCAGAAGGTCCTAACAGACTGACACAACTGGCATTAGAACAATGGTGTCTGTAACCAAATAAGAAAGTACACGGCCCTGGTCATTTTACTCATTGTACTGAAGTTTTTCTACATGAGAACACTAAGGCTCAGATACTAATGTTCCTACGTGTTCTAGAAATAGAGGTCTCTGACCACTATTGTCAAATCTTAACTAAAACACTATACTGCCTGGCCCCTCATTTAAGCGATTTCTGATTATTATCCAGAAGTAAACTTACTAGCTGATCTATTTTAAAGTTTCTGAAAGGTCCTCTGTTAGCACTCATGCGAAAGGAAGTCTATAAATTACGAACATCCCCAGTAACAACTTTCTGTGCTATAGAAAGGCACTTCTTTTCCTTCCTCCCACAATACAGCAAACCATGAAAATAAAAGCAAGTAAGTTCTAAATTGCCCAAACTAATTTTGACATTAAAAAAAAAAAAAAAAATCAGCTTTAATATTTGGTATATATTTCACCAAATTTTTTGTAGTAGTTTTTGTTTTCTTTTTCCTTAATCACCAGCCAACATTTGACTTCACAATATGTGGTCTATGTTTTTAAAAAAAATAATGCAAAGAAATTACTTCAATTGTCATATGCCAGTTCAAATTAATAATTCACCACATTCCAGGCTATATATTAACATCATATAGCAACTGCGAATTATCATCATTATCCAAAAAGCTAACCAAAATTAAGCAAAACCTATTTTAACCCTTCTCTTATAGATTAGGATTAACTTAACTATGTATTCAAACTCAAAGGTTCATCCACAAACTTACCTCAGCCTCTGGGTTTTCTGGAGGTCTCTGGCTGTGACACTCTACATCCGCTTCAACAGAAGGCAGCTCACTGTTCTCGGCAGGGACTTTCTCCACCATAGACGCTGTAGAGATGGTGAAAATGCCATGCGTGTTGACTCGCACTTTCACTTTCACTCTTGATTTTTCTCCATCTTTCTGTGCAGAAACATTCTGAACTATGAAGCGGCCTGAATAAAAATAAATTGACAATTTAAAAACGAAATCTACATCTCTGTAGAAGAGATAAAGGCTTCTTTACCCTGGCTGGTGTGGCTCAGTTGATTGGGCATCATCCTATGCACCAAAAAGTTGCCAGTTCGATTCCCGGTCAGGGCACATGCCAGGGTTGTAGGCTAGATCCCTGGTAGGGGTCCAGCAGGAGGCAGCCAACTGATGTTTCGCTCTCACATCAATGTTTCTCCCTCTCCCTTCCTCTCTCTCTAAAAAACAAAAAAAGAGTCATAGGCTTCTAAGAACTTCAAAGTATCGCTATTCCAATACCTCCCCACTTTCTTTACCAATTGTATTAGATTTAAGCCATTTAATGTATAGTATAATCATAACCTCTTAAAATAGACAAGCCTCCAGTATAATTATAATTATTTGGGCTTAATCTTAATATGCTGTGAAATGTCCAAAGGCCAAGGACACATTTGTGACTGTTTTTATTTAACATTTATGACCTAGCCATTATGTGTAAAACACTAATAATGACCAATAGTCACTACCTCCTCTCATCCTACTTCCCCAGGCAGGTGAGCACAAACTACAGGTGAAAATCCATTAGCAAGCGACAGGCTGAATGTTATCAGGCCATGCTGCATTTTCATCCTACAGGGCTTTCAGGGAATACTTTTTTTTCTGATTGAATAATCAAAACAGTTTTCTAGGTTTTAAATAGGTAAGGTGAGCTAAAAGCTTTATCAAAGCTTGAAATTATTACGCACAACAGAGTAGTTCCAGAGCACTAACGAGGAGTTGAAAGCTGACGCTGACCCAGATAATCTGGGCTCGAATCCTGGCTGTGTGACGAGCTGCAAGTTACTTGACCTTTTCATGCTTCTATGGATTAAGCTGATATTTATAGTGAGCATGGAAAACTATGTAACCAAGAACTGTCAGTGACCATCTCCGCCAATAGTAGTACTGTTACTCCAGAGATTACTAAATCAAACTTAAGTAGTGTGAACATACTCTGTGCAAAGCGCTATATGGTACTGAACATGAACAGCCTTGTATTTAAGGTGCTATCTACACAAACACAATAAAGTTACAGTGAGAGATGTTGGAATAGACTTCATTAATGATTAATTCACTAGTTCAGGAAATGATTGCCATTAAGACCCATTTAAAGAACAGCATTTATGCCTGGCTGGTGTGGGTGTGGCTCAGTGGTTGAGTGTCAACCTATAAAATCAGGAGGTCATGGTTCAATTCCCAATCAGGGCACATGCCTGCGTTGTGGGCTTAGGAAGATGTCTGAGGCTCTCCCACAGATTTCTAGAGTTACTGTGGGTCAAAACAGATGTATAGTGTCAAGCCTCTCAAAGAAAAATGTACCAAAAAAGATGTACTTTTAAAAATATGTAGGTACATTTGAGAAGTAGCTCAATGGTTGCTAAGCCAGGTTTTATATTGGAATTCACCTAGAGGAAAGGTTAATGTTTAAAAGTAGGTGGTAATTCCTTAAATATAGACAATATCAGAATAGGAAAAATGCCTGTATGTTCTTAAATATAGATCCTTAACAGCAGCACTAACTAGCAAGTCATTTTACCTCTGTAGGCTAGTTTATTCATCAGTAAAACAAAGATCTCTCCATCATCATTATCCTAAATCGAAAATGCCTTCACTTGGAATTATGTTCCATGCAACACTGCTAAGAATATGGAAAAGTTTCAAATTTGTGCATGAAATTAAATCTTAAGAGTAAATACACAGTTAATTGCTTTACCTATTTTTGCTTCTGGATATGGAACTCCTTGAGGATCAGAATAGAAAGCTTCCAGTTCAAAAGGTCCGCTTCTCAAAAAGGTGAGAACTTTGGAGAAGGGAGCAGCATGGTTTCGACTGAACACTTCGTGAACACTAGAGGAAGGAAAGGCAGTCAGCATGTCAAGTACGTAAGCTTACTGTGCTACATAAACAGAACAGGAACATTCCCAAGTCTGTATCAAGTCTATCTCACCATTTATAACACCAAAATGACAAAAATACTCTGATAGGTTTTGTTGTTGAAAAATCCCAGTTAGATTAGACACAGTAGCATAAAAGTCATTCTTTTATATTAAATCACATTACCTAAAAGTTATTTTCTGATACATACCCTTCAGTGTCTTCTGAATCGTGGTTCCAGACCAGAGATATGGGAAAAGGAACTGCATCTGTGATGGAAAACTCTCTAACTTTAAATGCTGGAGACAGGATTGCACACTTCAAAAAAGAAAGATAGAAAGGAAGAATTATGAGTACACGAATAATTCCACTCACCTTTTAACAAAATTCAATTCAAACTGGATGAATAGGCTTAAATTCAAATTCAAAATTGCTGACAGTATATGTCAACTATAAAAACTTCCCACAGGTTTCTGGGAATGTTAGCTAAGAAGGCATACCCCTTAGGAAAAAACTAAAACAAAAACCCCACGATGGTTCTTGATGATACAATAGATAACCAGTAATAGCTACAAATTCTTTCCTTTTTTAAGTTTTAAAGGCTAGTCCATCTAAATACCTTTCTCAATAGAATCTCCTGCTTTATACAAAACAAAAACCTATGCTGCCCTAGCTGGTTTAGCTCAGTGGACGGTGCGTCGACCTGCGGACTGAAGGGTCCCGGGTTTGATTCCAGTCAAGGGCTCGATTCCCACTGTGGGGCTGGCAAGAGGCAGCCAATCAATGATTCTCTGTCATCATTGATGTTTCTATCTCTCTCTCCCTCTCCCTTCCTCTCTGAAATCAATAAAAATATATTAAAAAAATAAGCAAATAAAAAAAACCTATGCTAACCAGATCAAAACTCAAGCATATTAACTTGAAATTTTAGTTAAAACTATTTATTTGACTATAATGTCCTAAATATAAACTAGTATTAATTTTTTAAAATCACTAACTTCTAGATTTGGTGCTTTTGCTTTGTCAAACGTCAGGCCTCTGAGCTGCCTTCTTACTTGATAAGCAGGTTCAAAGCAATCTGGAGGGGGAGGAGGTCTTTCCTAAAACCAGTTAACGAATACCCTAACCCTGCAAACTTCCCCCCACATCAATTCTGCATTACACCAGATTGCCATTCAAATTTGCTCCTATGTGCTTTGTAACAACTGTGACCCCCACACCCTGCAGCTAATTTCTGCATAACAGCCATTTTCTGTGATACCCTAGAATCATGCCAGTAGTTTCTCATCCCCAGTTTGAGAAACACTAGTTCTGTAGCCTTTAAATTTCCTGGATCTTGTACATTTGAAGATCCTCTTCTTCCTATAGCCTTATGGACTTACTTAAAAGTAGCTCCCCTGTGATATCTAATTAGGCACACCATGATACAATGAGGTGGAATAGGTTCTGGCATGAGAGCAGGAGAAGGGCTCAGGAAACATACCTGCAGTGCACAGCCTCTGGCAACTGCTTCATCTGCATTGAGTGTCGTGCTAACATCTTTCCCAAAGAATCTGGCAATTTTTTCTTTCACAGCTGGAATTCGTGTAGTGCCTCCAATTATCTCAACAGCACTCACATCTTCTACTTTGAGCTGAGTCTGTTCCATCAGTGAATAAAGGGGAACTTCTATCTTTTGCAGGAGTTCAGCACAGAGTTCTTCAAATTGTGCCCTTAGTGAGTAAAAGGAACACTTTATAAGTCTTAGAAAAATTACTTAAAGGCCAACATCTTGTTGTCAACAATAAATTCTATCAACCTGGTCAATTTCCTTTTTCTTTTAATCACCCAAGTTTAACTCTTGTAATTTGCAACTTTAAAAAAATATATAAACATATGAAACAGGTGCAGAAAGGGGGTGGTGGTGGTGGAGAAAAATTAGTTCTACTGGGTATCATTGGAAAAATCACTTTTACATAAAGATTGACATTTCACTCCTAAATGATTTCTGTGATCCAATTCTCATTACTCTAAATATTTATTTCCATTGATTTAAAAATATTTCTGTGAAATATTTGGTGAAACCACTAGTCAATTACTGGCCCAGAAGTACTAAGAAGTGGAAAATACCGAAAAGACTTTCATTACATCTTTGCGGAAGTGCCCCTAGCTCTGAGGGGTTGGTCACAGTCTGTCCAGCAGGCAGTGCACAACTGTGGGCCAAGACACACAGCACCACAGTCAGAACCAACGCCTGGGCTCTAAGCCAGTCAGAGCTCTTCCTTTTACTCTAGCAGATTTCAGAACGCACCTGTTCATCTTTCCCAACACGTCCTGGTCATTCATGAAACACTCAATGCTCAGTGGCAGGTCCATACTGTTGGAGCTCATTAGCTTTTTCAATTTCTCACACTCTTGATACAGACGAAGAAGGGCTCGAATTTTGGATTTTGCATCCAACTTGTACTTAGTTTTAAATTCTGCACAAAAATGTTCTACTAACTTTTCATCGAAGTTTTTTCCTCCCAAGAAAGGATCAAAAGCTGTTCCCAGTACCTAATTTAGTTAAAACAACAACCTGGTTATTTTCAACCATATTTTTTTTACTACAATGTTAAACATTCCTACTTAAACAACTTAAGACTAATAGGCTCAATACTTCCATCTAAATGACAACATGAAATCCAAGTCGTTAGGAGAAATGTAACTAAAATTCAAATGAAATACTGAATCTCTAAGATAGTTTTGACCTTTAATGATTACATAGATGACCTGAAAAAGCTTTTCTTCCCTAAACAAGAACATTAAGAGCAGCGGTCTCCAACCTTTCGGAACTCACGACCACCAGTGGTCCGCAGACCACCAGTTGGCGACTGCTGATCCAAAGGTTTCCTTAAACAAGTGGTCGCCAAACTTCTGGACCTTATGGACCACCAGTGGTCCGTGGACCACCCGTTGGCGACCGCTGCATTACAGTATGCTGAGCCATCATCTTTGGGAACAATTCTTTATTCATACCATTAACCCAACACTCTTCATTACCAAGAAGACCATAGTCAAGAAGCTCAGTAGCTTAAGGTAATGACAAATATAACATTTAATAGGTTTTGGTCACTTAATTCCCATTTTTTACTTTACCTTCAATTTTCCCTTGTTAAAGGCACAGGCAGACACCTGAAGAGCTGAGTGTCCCATATCAACAAAAACCACTATCCGAGGTTTCTCATCCAGGCCTGGGAGATCGGGCTTATAAATTCCATAGTTCAAAGCAACTACAAAAAAATTAACTGAGTTTCAATTCTTTCATTCAAGGTTTCTTAGGAATTTCACTGTTATGATATAACTAGTGTCCCGGTGCACGAATTTGAGCACATTGAAAGGAAATTAATTAGAAGAAATATTTTAATATCACTATTTGTCGTTTCTCTGTAATAGAAGTGTCAACCAAGTTCACGATTGACAATGACAGAAACACAAAATTGTGATTGGCACCAGCAAGAGCTTTGCATGTATTACGCATGCACGAGTCAACTTAGCCTTATATCCTATCTAATAAAGGAGTAATATGCAAATTAACCATCACTCTGCTACACCCACAAGCCATGCCCACCAGCCAATCAGGAGCGAGTATGCAAATTAACCCAACCAAGATGGTTGTGGCCATGGAGCGAGCAGGAGGCTTGGGTTTCCCTGGCAATGGAGGAAGCCAAGCTTTCCGCACAACCTGGCCAGCCCAGGCCTCCACTCAAGGCTACAAAGTTTTAATTATAGAAGATAATAAATAAATCCCAACAAAAATGGCTGCGGCCAAGGAGCAAGCAGGAGGCTTTGGCTCGGCTCAAGGCTATAAAGTTTCAATTATAGAAGATAAATAAATCCCAGGTACCAGGGCCTCCACTTGGGTCGCCGGGGGGGCGTGGCTGGCCTGCAAATCACCACAGGACCCTCGCTCAGGCCGCCCCACGCCCCAAGGGAACACCCACCCTGATCCGGGACATCCTTCAGGGAAAACCAGCTGGCCCCCACCCGTGCACCAAGCCTCTATCCTATCTAATAAAAGAGTAATATGGAAACTGACCATCACTCCAACACAAGATGGCTGCCCCCATGTGGACACAAGATGGCTGCCAAAAGATAGCCAGCAGGGGAGGGCAGTTGGGAGGGACCAGGCCTGCAAGGGAGGGCAGTTGTGGGCGATCAGGCCAGCAGGGGAGGGCAGTTGGGGCAATCAAGCCTGCAGGGGAGGGCAGTTAGGGGTGACCAGGCCAGCAGAGGAGGGAAGTTGGGGGCGACCAGGCGTGCACGGAAGGGCAGTTAGGGGTGACCAGGCCTGCAGGGGAGGGCAGTTAGGGGCAAACAGGCTGGCAGGGGAGCAGTTAGGCATCAATCAGGCTGGCAGGGGGAGTGGTTAGGGGGTGATCAGGCTGGCAGGCAGAAGCGGTTAGGGGCAATCAGGAAGGCAGGCAGGCGAGCAGTTGGGAGCCAGCAGTCCTGGATAGTGAGAGGGATGTCCGACTGCCCGTTTAGGCCCAATCCTACTGGTATCGGGCCTAAACGGGCAGTCGGACATCCCTCGAGGAGTTCCAGATTGGAGAGGGTGCAGGCTGGGCTGAGGGACACAATGCCCCCATGCACGAATTTCGTGCACCGGGCCTCTAGTATATATAGTATAAACTTGCTTAATTAGACCTGCTTTCTGATTTAGCTAAACTTTTTCCAGCCTGGTGAAGCACCCCAACTTCTCTTTCAGGTAATTGTCAGCAACATAGCAGTAAATATCAACACGAAGCAGATTATTATTGTAGGTCAAGCAGGGAGAACAAAGGGTAAAATATTTAACTGCAGCAGTGTTTGACTATATTCTGCACAGTGAGAAAACCTGAAGTCATTTTCAAGGTCCACCATTTCTTCTTTTCAGTCCAGTCAATTTATAAGCTTTCTAAATCTCTGTTTTCTAGCTAATGAAAAGAAAATAGGATTCCACCGAGTTTCCTATCTATGTACTCTAGGACTTCTGTGAGGATCAAATGAGATGAGGCACATGAAAATGCTTCAAATATTTGGTTAAAGTGTAAAATGTTTGCATCTGGCTATAAAGTCCTGTTCCTGAGCTGAAGACACACCAAGGAGGCTAGTCGCTAGGGAGAGGAAGTCAGGCATTGCTACATGACGTCATTACCCGGTGCCCACAGCGACTGTTTCCAGACTGGGCCGGGCTGGGGGCTGCATTTTGCACCATGGGGTCTTGGCAGCATTGGCTGCGATTTGGTGGGGTTTTACTCCGGGGTGGTGGTGGAGCCTGTGTCCCACTTGGGGGAAGCCGAGTGTTGGTTTATCGGCGCCAGGTCCATGGTGCCGTTTATTTTTAAATGGCCAGTGCACGTCATGGCAGCTCCTGCGCTGAGCATCTGCCCCCTGGTGGTCAGTGTGTGTCATAGCTACCGGTCAGATGGAAGGACACTTAGCCTTTTATATAATAGAATACGTATGCAGGAAACTTGACTATACTTCAAACACTTAAAGCTGAGCACACTGCTTTTATATCTGACTTCATACTAGTTTTCTTGGTATTAATTACCCTTTTCTGATTTTAGAATAATGCTCTATCACTTTTCAATATATGGAGAGAAGACATACAATGACATGCAACCACAAACAGTTATCAGACTCATTACACAATAATCACATTTTAACCACAACCTGCTAGGACACTGCTCATCCAGAAAAACTAAGAATATACAACTACAGTTAACTCCATTTCCTACCAATTATATTTAGACCCAAGGCAAATAACTGATCTCCCTTAAAGAGTCTGTTAGCTTTTTCTGAACTTTGAAGCTACTGCTTTTCTAAACATTTATACCTAAGAAAACATCTTTATTGAAACTTTAATTAAGACTTAAGAAACTACTGGATATGGGCTGAAAAAAGTCTTATTTGTTTTGCCCAACTATAAAATGTAACTACTTTTTGTTCATCTGAGATTGTAATAAACTGATAAAAGCTCTAGGACAGTGGTTCTCAACCTTTCTAATGCTGCGACCCTTAGGTGACCCTGCTACCGGGTCTCAACCTGTGGGTCGCGACTCACAGGTTGAGAACTGCTGCTGTAGAGCCTAAGACCATCGGAAAACACAGATAGTTACATTACGATTCATTAACAGTAGCAGTATTACAGTTATGAAGTAGCATTGAAAATAATTTCATGGTTGGGGGTCACCACAACATGAGGAACTGTATTAAAGGGTCACGACATTAGAAAGGTTGAGAACCACTGCTCTAGGAGGTAACAGTGACCACTTTGCTCAACATTATATCCACACCTCAACCCGATGCCTAGCAAACGGTACAGCTTAGCATTTGAGAGAGAGGATCAATGCCTAACCATATATATTCAGGAAATATAGGAGGAAAACTTTTTTACTACACCAGTAATTGTAGTCAAGGTATTTGTGAGACCCAGAATCATAAGATTTGGAGAAAATTTGTTTCTTAACTATAAAAACAATGTAAGAAAACTTAAAAACTAAATCCAACACATCAAATTCAAAAAATAAATATATACAGGGTAGAGCAAAAGTAGGTTACAGTTGTTTATATGGAAACTAATACAATAAATAATATAAGAATAACTGTTTTGTGTACTCACAACTGTAAACCTACTTTTGCCCCATCCTGTGTATGTATATATATTTAAAAGAATTTTCTAATGAAAACAGATTAATAAATCTGAGAAAGTGCCAATTTCTCATTAAACGTAAGCATCTGGAAAGCTGAAGTTGTGCTTTCAAACCTAACATGTTTTTTAATAAACTGTATTTCTACATCAATAAGAAAAATTGTTTAGTAATTGTTTCTGATGTGTCTTAATTCTAGTTATGATAGTATAGTCACTCCACACAAAAAGATTTTGCTTACCAGCTGTCATATCATTCATGAGTCTTAAGCAGTTTAGACCAACAATTTGTGCAGCATCTAATACAGATCGCCTCTCAGCATCTGTGAAGAAAGAGGGGACCTAAAGACAAGGAAGAAAAGAATTTTAAAATACTCAGAACACAAGAATATATACAAATTCCTTATAACAACTTGTACTAAATTCATAGGTGCCTTAGGTAGGTCATAAACCAGAAATAGACCTTTAGGCTTAGTTACTTAACATTCAGAACAGTAACTTACTTTTGAAAAGATTGTCCTAGACTTATAATATCAAGGGATGGAGTTTTTTATGGTGTTGAGTGAGGCGCTTCTAACTAGATTATTTTTATCGCTTTTCTAGGACAGCATTTTAACTAGGATACTCAAGAGCATATAACATAGAAGCACTTAACTAGAAAGTACGTAAGAAAGACTTGCTGGCTTTCACATTTCCCCCCCAAAGTATTTGCAGATGCTTCAGAAAGAGACAAAGACAAGAGCCAATGTGGGTCTCTGCTCACTTTTCAAATCAGAACACTGCCTTCATCAGTTTTTTTCATCAAGTTAAAGAAAAATAAAAAATGAAGGACCACTGATTTATAATTTAACTAGAGGCCTGGTGCATGAAATACATGCACAGGTAGGGTCTCTAGGCCTGGCTGTAGATCAGGGTCGATTGGGGCCTTCCGGCTGCCTGCCGGGGCCTCCCTTCCCTGGCTGCAGGCTGGGGCCTCCCTTCATTCCGCGCCACCCCCTGGTGGTCAGCACACATAATAGCAAGCGATAGAACTCCCGGTCTCACTCCCACGGGGACACTTTGCATATTAGCCTTTTATACAGATTCTTTAATTTTATAAGAAATTAATGTAATTTCTCCAAGCAACAGGCAGACAACCCTCTGGTAGATCATATTCTGTCTTACAAGGGCAAGAGGAGAAATTTTAGCTCTAACTCTCTGTTCTTTCATATCCTAGGATATACTTCCATAAAGGCTCTGACTAGTCTGGGCAAGCCACCCAAACCATGCTGTCACACAAAGATCATGGTGTAGGTAAGTCCTGGGGAAGAGTTCATAAAGTTACCCTAGACATTTGGGAGAACAGAACTTAAAACTACCTTTTTGGTGTCCAAATAAAAGGTGACCTTTGTCCATTTCAAATACTCCTTGATAACTTATCAATTGTCCATTGAAGGTAGTATGCTGGCTAGTGCTGAAAATCTAGGTTTTGTCACTACTGGTAGGTTACATTATAAAACTTCTAATGCACTGGTTCTCAATTTGAGGATTGAATTTAGAAAAGCTCTCATGTATGTATACAACTTGTCTAACAGTAAAGTAACTATTAGAATACCCCCCATTCTACTAATCAGTCTGTATTTTCAAAAAGCCTCATGGGAGATTTTGATTTGTATCTCCAGTCAAGAACCTTTGCAACTTCTGGCTAAAAATACAACTCAAACCTCCTCTGAAATAATCCCGACTATGCTAGCAAGGCCCATAGAATTTTGATCCCTAGTAATAGAACTGCTTTCACAAATTGTATACTTGAGAGTAACATAAAGCAGGTTAAAATAAGACACACTGCCTTGCAGAATTCTACTTACTGAAATAACACAATCTGTTACTGGTTTCTTGAGGTTGTTTTCAGCAGTTTCCTTTAACTTAGTCAACAGCATGGCTGTTATCTGTTCCACACTAAACAGATGTTCTTCATCCATGTACATTACCTATGTTGAAGAAAGAAAATGTTTTAACTAGTGGTAGTTAAAGTTACCTAATATTAACTTCCAAATATTACTACATATTCTCTTCCAGAAAATCTCTATAGTTATAGTTGTTTAGGGAAAAAGAAGAAAATGAAAGGGGGAAGGGAAAGAAAAGGGAAGCAAAGAAAAAAAGGAAGAAAGAACTTTTCCCTAGTGATGAAGAGGAAAAAACTAGAGCAGATTTTCCCTACCCAAAGTACTAGTCAAAACATTATGGAAGGTAGCAAATTTCTACTCTAACTAAAGAGCTGAACCACTGGGTTAAATATTATTTTGTGTAGATCATCAGATGGGAATGCTTCTGCAAGTTTAAAAAAAGATTTCTGGTGACGTTACAAGGCTGCGTTCCAAACAATGCAACTGGGCTGCACTGGACAGACTTTTGTTTGACATGACAACACGATTTAGGATTTTTAAACACCACTAAATTTTACAATTGTCAGGAAATTACAAGAAACACAAATTAAGTTACAGCAGTATAAACTGTTTGAATAATTTTCAAAGACAATTTAAAGATATACCTAAAGTTTAAAAGAAGCTAGGTGGAAAACAAAGGAATAAAAAGACCATATTGTACAATTAAGAAATGAGAGCTAACTTTTCATTAAGAATTAAGTACCTTTCTCTATAGATGAGTTAGTTTCCTATTAAGATAATAAGTTAGTTGCTCAATTATATTACCTTTATTCCAACGCCACCATTTTTCATCTGAACCAAATCATAACTTAAGTTTTCCTTCTCTTTTTGAATGAAGGGGTCATTAAATGCTCGGCCATGAAATCTCTTGAAGTTAGACACTGTATTGTTTGCATGAGTGATTTGCTACACAAGAAATTAGAGATTTTAAATTATTTTCTAATTTCAACACCTATTAGTAATAGTACTTAAAACAATTTTACAAAAAGTCTCTTGTAGAACTCAAACCATGTGGTTATAAGTAACTTTCCCAGAGCCCTGAATTTCCCCATCAGCGAATGGACTTTATTCTTTCTCCTTTTCCTATAGGTAGGCAGTGAGATGGAACAAGAAGGCAGTATTGTCACCATAGACTAAAACAGATTTCAAAATCTGCAAGATAAACTTGTACTTCATTTCATTCTTGTTCTTCTCTAAACTTGTTTTCTACCCATTGAATGAATAAATAAGGAGCTCTAGATGCACTACCGTCAAATTACATTTTTTAAATAAAGGGTTCATTGTTATAGTCTAATAAATTGCTAAGTGGCCAGAATAAACATATGTGCCACAAAATACCTGGATTGCTACTTTTCCAACCATTAGCATGCAATGCTAATTATCTATACCAAAAACCAGAAGAGGCAAGGAAAATTCAAAACTTTCTGAATGACCTAACACTTTCAAATGCATGTACATATTTTTTATGATTAGGCTCTGGATTAAGAAGTCCCACTTCACAACATTGTTTCACGCAAAGACATCAGCAGAGAGAACCTTATTTAAAATACAGAAGTAATTAAAATAAAAAATTAAAAACTAAGTTACCAGGCCAAAAATACCAAAACAGTTCACCAATTACTTTTTCTCTGACCTCCTTTTTTTAAAGGGAAAAATACAGTTGGTAGCATTTATTTTCAAACGTTATGAAGTAAAAGCAAATTTATAATCTACAATTCCTGTGATTCTATAACTGAGATGAAGAATGTCTAATAATCTACAGGCCAGATCCGAGCCTCAACTGATTCTCCTCACATAACCACAAAAATGCAATAGAAGTGTCTCTCTCCTTTTGAGTATGTCATTTTGAATATGCATACCTATTTCTCTTCTCTCCTTTGTTTTTTATCTTTTGTCTTGTTATCTCTTCCAAATAACCATAGTATAGTATTCTAGGGTTTTGAATTTTATTTCTTTTTTTTAGCAATACTATTTCCTTTTTAAAAAAAGAATTTCTCAGTACCTCTCATAAAGCCTCTCAAAGGGCATTTCATTTTTTTTTTTTTTTCTGTATTTTCCCCCCACAACTCCAAGAGTTATAAGATGAGGCCTAAGTGGGGAGGACATATGTACATTTCCTGGTCACATTAAGTAGTAACAGGTGAAATTAATTTCAATAGCTATTTAGCCTAATACATCTAAAATACTATCATTTCAACATTTAATGTAAATATTGGTGAGATACTTTATAAAATGTAAAGTATCGGTGAGATACTTCAGTTTAAGTGTTCAAAATCTCATGTGTGTTTCAATTCAGACTAGGCACATTTCAAGTGCTCAGCAGCCACGTATAGCTAATAGCTACAATGTAAGAGCACAGTCTAGACAAAAAGTTCTCCCAGTCATACCTTAATTATTAAGTAACCTGAAAACACTTTTAAACACAAAAATTCTAGAAGAAACTTTTAATTCTTAAATGAGTGTTATGCGAAACTTCACATAAATTACATAAGTTAGAAGGTAGTGAAGTTACTAAAAATTAAGGTTGGGAGATTAGACAGTAAAAGCAGATCTTATTCTCTCATTCAATAAAACAAGAAGGGAACAGAAGGAAAAAAAATAACCATTCTAAGTAGGGGCTGATAAAGATACTCACATTACATTTTGAAAACTCAACAACAGATAGGCTTAGGTATTTCATATTCCTGCATGCCCTTTTGATTTCACCTTTAAAACCTCCCCTTTAAAAATTGACCAGAATTCTCTTAAAGAACATACCTGATTTTTGGCTGCAACTCCAATTGTTCTGTTTTTTGACCCAAATGATATGACTGATCTATAAGAAATAAAAAACATTTTAAAAAAGTTTTTTAAAAATATGGACATTTTTAGCTGACAAGAGAGAAAATCTAATATAAAGTTCCTACCCATGGTGTGGGGCAGGGAGGGGAACAAGTGTAACACAACTCTGGAGTCTGAACTTTGGTCAAATACTCAGAGGGGGTGCAGGTCTGTCCATTTAACTCCTACTGAAAATCCAACCTAGGTGGCAGTCCTACTCCCTTCCTCCACCCCCCAAAAATAAGTCTGCCCATAGCTCAGGGGACAGTTTCCATGTGTATTTTTACTTCACATTTCAATTCTCCAAGCCCCATTATTAGAAGGTTCTGAAAATGCTTTGAATAAAGGGTATTATTAACTTGGCCCTAGATATAAGCTTAACAAAAAGTATGGTGTAACTCTACTTCTCAGTCACCAAGCCTGTACAAACCTAATATCATTGTTACTTCTACTGCTGTCCTCTTTGGAATACCATCTGCCTCTTTAGAATCACAAGTTCTTCTATAAACCCACACAAATGGGCCTACGTTATGCTTCTGGGGTGTATAAGCACAAAAGAGGGTCATTCATGGCAGATTCTACTTCAGAAAGCCAAGTAAAAATGATGCAGAGAAGTACCACAGCGAAACTGAGTATGAATGTGAAGAACCAGTTACATTCAGTCACCCTGAAGAGATGAAAAGTGACCCATAACTGTGAGAGCGCCTTCCAGCGAGGGAAAGAGTGTGGCACAGAGCGGACACTCACTCAGGAAGTCACAAGGAGGTTCTGTAGGCGAATTAGGTTTTAGGTTCCAGAGCAGGTAGTTGTAATGGTAAAGAAGATGAACGAAATGGGAACATACGGAGGGTATTGAGTACCAGGCTAAATCCAGTTTAAATCTGCTCTAACACAGACATCCTAGACCTAGATTTTCTGAGCAGGTGTCATGTGACATCCCCAAAGCTAGGGAAGTGTTCAAGCAAAGACTAGAGCTTTTAAGATAACTTAAAAGTAACTATACACTTGCAGAATGAATTTACTCATTTTCTAAGGAAAATCAAATTGATTATATTAAAAAGAAAATTACCAGTTGCCAATGCAGTTGAATCAAACATCTATTTTATCAAAAACATTAAAGGGAATTCCAATACTGCCCTCAGTTTACCGTTTTGAGAGCCACACCTGCTGTCTTTAGTTTCACAGTGTTCACTGAGGCCACATGAACAGTTTTCTTTGTATCGGGATCACAGAGAACAAAGATGTCCCGGCACCTAAGCCTGAGGCTGTCTCCCTCCTCGCTCACTCCCGTTACAGAACCCTCCGCCCGGCGGAAAGCAGGCCTTCCAATAGGTGGGGTCAGCACACGCCAAGGGAACGAGTCTTCCCAGTGGTGCTAGTGTGGTAAGCGTTTGCTTATTTTGATTTCCCATTAACTTTCACAAATGTTCACCCCCACTCAGTGATACAAGCCCATTTTACCTTTCCGTTTAATGTTTCATTCTACGACTTTTGTCTTGAGTTTAAGGCATTCGAAAACAAATTAAGGCATTAGAAATAATAACCTACGTTAATTTCCCTGACATGTAAGCAGTTGTTTTCATGAACACATGTAAGCATGTTGTCTTCAGAAAATAAGCCCTGGGAAAAGGTTGCTTTTGAAAATGTCACCCCTGGCCCACTCCACGCTGCTGGTGAACAGAACATTTAATTCAGTAACGACCTCCATCTTACTGAGTTCGAGCACTCTAGCACAAAAGTGGACTATTTTTACTTTCTCTTCTTTAAACTGTGAAAATTTAACAACTAAATTAGAATAAGATTTAGGGCTCCCTTTTCATAAAAGGAGCAAAAGGGACGTTCCCATCTTCCAGTGAAGCCAGGCAGAGGACAGCGACTGCAGGGGCCAGGAGAGCGGGCAGGAAAGGGCAGATTTCTCTCCTGCGGGGCGGCAGACAGGCTCTGGAAGCTTCCAGTTCCTTTCGAGCTTCACCACCAGGAAGAAAGCGCCCGCGCGGGGCCCGCGGAGCAGCCAGGTGCGGGCGGGGGCGGGCGGGGGCGCAGCTGCAGCTCCGCCGGGAGAAGGCAGGCGCGGGCTCCGCCGCTGCCCGATCGACCCGGGGCGATCCCAATCGCGGGCCCCCGTGGCCCCCGTGGCCGCCCTCACCGGTTCCAACACCAGAGCCAGGCCGTGGGCAGGCGTCCAGCGGGCCGCGCCCCGAGGCCCCTACCCCCTTGAACAGCGTCGCCCGCCACGCCGCGCTCCCTCCGCCCGCTCTCCGGGCCAGCACGGCCCCAGCAGCCCCTCGCGCCACAGCCGCTCCGGGGTCCCTCCCTCGCCCAGCACCCCGCAGGGCCCACTTACGGGGTGCACCGGTCGCTGAATTCGTTGGCGATGGTCTCGATGCCCCCGGCCCGGGCCACCGCGATGTAGCAGCTCTGGGAGCCCACGTCCAGCCCCACCACAGACATGCCTGACGGGTGGTGCGCCTCCGCCCCGAGTCCGGGTCCGAGTCCGGGTCCGGGTCCGGGTCAGCGTCCTCCGGCCGCTGCGCGCGGCTCCCGCGGGGTCCGCCTGCTTCTCGGTCACTGGGCGCCCCGGCCTCCCCGGGACAGCGGCGGCTTGCAGAGGGCTCACCCGGAGGCAGCGGCGCCGATTCTCCGCGGGCCGCTCCGGCCTGGATCCGCGACTGCCGGCTCCCCGCTGCGCGCCCCAGTACCGACCCAAAAGGGGAGGTCTCAGCTCCTCAGCTTTATGTATCGCACTGATGAGAAGTTTCCAGAATCTGCGGCATTTACTCACCGGCGCCTCCACCGGCCCCTCCACGTGCCACTTCCGCTTCCTTCTTCTCGAGCCTTCTCGAAAGATTCCACCCAATGGGGCCCTGGTCCCTGCGGGGATGACCGCGGTTGCCATGGCGCAGGAGAGCCGCTCCCGAGCTATTGGCTCAGCCGGCCAGGCCACCCGCTCACGGCTCCCCCCGCCCTCCTGGCCCCCGGCGCTTTGCTGTTAATCCAGCGGACAAGGAACGAGGACTCGAAAAACCGTCATCTTCGTGGTTTGCTCGGGGGTAACACTGTCCGACCCCTAGACTCTACCGAGAGACTGAGGGGAGTGAGAGGACGGAGAAAACCCCCAAACTGAGGGGGCGACCCGTTGTCAGGAGAGCATATAGGGAAATGTAGTCTGGCTGGCTGTCCGTGTGCGCCTTGCATGCTGGGACCTGTAGTCTCGGCCGCGGTGCGTGCTGGGACCTGTCTTTGTTTTGTAGAACTCTCGCGAGAGCCGACTTTTCTACTACGCTTTTGCGCACGTTCTGAAACCTTGGCCGTGCTGTGTTGTGTGCAGGTTGGGTTTGCATTCCTGTCTGATGTTGTCTAGGTTACCCCACAACTGGGGATTATGGACAAGGAATTTCCGTGTAAACCGAGAATAATAAGCACAGGGTTTCTGTTAAATGTTCTTGTATTCATCAGCCGGCAAGTTATTCTTTTGTGGAATAAAATATCTGGGTGTTTCTTTTTGTTTCCTAAAGAAAGCATTTTTGGATGTGACATGATTTACAATTCTATCTGAGGTATCACTTGCTACTTATTTTTGGTATATTTGACTTGCGCAGATTTTGTTCTGTCCTGCCACTCCTAGCCATAGATTAATTATTACATAACGTTTTATTTGTTTGATATGAAACGCTTTTTTTTTTTTTGTCTGACCCTGAAAAGCAATATTCTTAACTTTTCAGTAAAGACTCAAGCATGAAAAGAAAAGGAAAAAAAAATGTTGGAGCTCTGCTAGTATTTCAAGTCTTTTATACCCTCCAGCGTCTAAGTTTGCCTGATACCTTCTTGCTTTCCCTCAGGCTCATGGAAGTACAAGCACAGTTCAAACGCACTTAACTAGATAAGTTAGGAGCTGTTATCTAAAGTCACAAAAATCTAACTTCTGATGAGGATGGCAATCCTTAGGTTAAATCAGAGACAAGACTAGAAACCCGGGTTATGTTACATATAAAGTAAATTCGAAGTGGTTTTTTGTTTGATTGTTTTTCACGGTGGCCTGGCACATAAGACAACTTGCTTAATCAGGTACTGCATTTAACTCACCTCTAAAATGGGGGCAATAATAGTAGCTGTCAAAGGTGATTGTATCCTTTGTTAGCAATTTATTTTTATTATTGATAGTATTACAGATGTCCACAATTTCCCCTCTACCATCGTCCCGCTCCACCTGGCCCTTGTCCCACCCAGGCCTTCTCCATGATACTGTCTATGTCCATGGGCTATGCATATATACATATTCGTTCTTTGGTTAATCTCATCACACACACACACCCACCCCCACCCTCTGAGATTTGTCAGTCTGTTCCATGCATCCAAGTCTCTGACCTAATTTATTCATCAGTTTATTTTGTGCATTAGATTCCACATGTACGTGAAGTCATGTGATATTTATCTTTCTCTGACTGGCTTATTTCCCTTACCATAATAATTTATAGGTCCTTCCATGCTGTCGCAAAGGGTAAGAAATCTTTCTTTGTTTACTGCTGCATAATATTCAATTGTGTAGACGTACCACAACTTTTTTATCCACTCATCTACTGATGGGCACTTGACTGTTTCCAGATCTTAGCTACTGTAAATAACATTGTTATGAACATAGGGCTGCATATATTCTTTCTAATGGGTGTTTCAGGATTCTTAGAATTTATTAACAGTGGGATTGCTGTGTCAAATGGCAATTCCATATTTAATTTTTTGAGTAAACTCCACACTGTTTTCCATAGGGGCTGCATTTCCACCAGCAATGTACTAGGGTTCTCTTTTCTCCACATTCTCACCAGCACTTGTGGTTTGTTAATTTATTGATAGTAGCTCTTCTGGCAGGTGTGAGTTGATACCTCTTTGTAGTTTTAATTTGCATCTCTCTGATAATTAGTGACTTTGAGCATTTTTTCATATATCTATTGGCCATTTGTGTTTCCTTTTTGGAGAGTGTCCATTTAATTGAATTCTTTGTCTTCCTTTTGTTAACGTGTATGAGTTCTTTATATATCTTTTTAAATTAATCCCTTATGAGATGTATTATTGGCCAATATGTTCTCCCATATACTGGCTCCCTTTTCATTTTGATGATGGTATCTTTTGCTGTGCATAAGCATTTTAGTTTGATGTAGTTCCATTTGTTTATTTTCTCCTTTGTTACCTATGCCCTAGGAGATATATTGACAAATACACCGCTATAAGAAATGTCTGAGATTTTGCTGCCTATGATTTTTTTCTAGGATTTTTATGGTTCTGCAATTTATATTTAAGTCTTTTATCCATTTTGAGTTTATTTTTGTGTATGGTGTAAGTTGGTGTCTAGTATCATTTTTTTTGCATGTACTTGTCCAGTTATCTCAACACCATTTATTGAAGAGACTGTCTTATTCCACTGTATGTTCTTTCTTCCTTTGTTAAATATTAATTGAGCATAATGGCTTGGGTTGATTTCTGGGTTCTCTGTCCTGTTCTATATGTCTGTTTTTGAGCCAGTATCAGGGTGTTTTTATTACAATGGCTTTGTACTATAGCTTGATATCTGGTATTGTGGTCCCTCCAACTTTGTTCTTTTTCAAGATTGTTGGGGCTATTCAGGTCTTTTTTGGTTTCATATAAAGTTTTGGAGTATTTTATCTAGGTCTCTGAAATATGTCGTTGGTATTTTAATGGGGATTGCATTGAATCTATAGATTGCATTGGGTAGTATGGACATTTTAATTATGTTAATTCTACCAATGCATGAAAACGATATATTTTTCCACTTGCTTATATCTTCCTCTATCTCTTTTTTCAACATCTTTTAGTTTTCCAAGTACAGGTCTTTTATCTCCTTTGCTAGGATTATTTCCCTAAGTTTCTGAATTTTTTTGTTATAGTTGTAAATGGGATTTTTTTTTTGTTAGTTTCTCTTTCTGAGAGTTAATTATTTGTGTATTAAAATGCCATCGATTGCCCAGGCCGGTTTGGCTCAGTGGATAGAGGGTTGCAGAATGACTGGTCCAGGGTTCAATTCTGATCGAGGGCACATACCTCAGTTGCAGACTCCTGTGCCTGGTCGAGGGTGTGTGGGAAGCAACCAATCAATGTGTCTCTCTCACATCAGTGTTTCTCTCTGTCTCTCCCCCTCCACTTCACTCTCTCTCAAAATCAATGAAAAATATCCTCAGGGTGAAGATTAACAATAACAACAAAAAAAATGCCACCAATTTCTGGGTGTTAACTTTGTATACTGCTACATTGCCAAATTCATATATTAAATTTAGTAGTTTTTTGGTGGAGTCTCTAGGGGTTTTCTATATACAGTATCATGTCATCTGTTAGTGATGACAGTTTTACTTCCTCCTTTCAAATGTGGATTTTAAAAAATTTTTTCTTCCTATTTGCTGTGGCTAGGACTTCCAGTACTATAAGAGCAGTGAAAGTAGACATCCCTGTCTTGTTCCTGTTCTTATGATTAATGGTTTTATTTTTTGCCCATTGAGTATGATGTTGACTGTAGGTTTGTCATATTATTGTTGTTTATTTTGTGGAGGTATTATCCCTCTATTCCCACTTTGCTGAGAGTGTTTATCAGAAATGGTTTTGGATTTTGTCAAATGCTTTTTTAATGTCAATTGATATGATCAAGTGATTTTTTTTTTAAATCCTCACCTGAGGATATTTTTTCCATTGATTTTCAGAGAGAGTGGAAGGGAGGGAGGGAAGATGAGAGAGAGAAACAGAGAAACATCGATGTTAGAGAGACACATTGATCGGATGTTTCCCACATGCACACCCACTGGGGGCAGGGAGTGAACCCACAATTCAGGTACATGCCCTTGCCTGTGAGTCAAATCCGTGATCCTTTGGTGTGTGGTCTGATGCTCTAACTACTGTGCATCACAGGCCAGGGCTGGTCATGTGATTTTTTTCTTTCAATTTGTTTATATGATGTATCATGTTTATTGATTTGCAAATATTGTACCACCCTTGCATCCCTGCAATAAATCCCACTTGGTCATGGTGTATGATCTTTCTAATATATTGCTGGATCTGATTCGCTAATATTTTGATGAGGATTTTAGCATCTATGTTCATCAGGGATATTGGCCTGTAATTCTCTTTCTTTGGGTGTCTTTATCTGGTTTTGGAATTAGGATAATGCTGGCCTCAAAAAAAGAGCTTGGAAGTGTTCTTTCCTCTTGGATATTTTGGAATAGTTTGAGGAGTATTGGTGCAAGTTCTTTGAATGTTTGGTAAAACTCCCCTGTGAAGCCATCTGGACCAGGGCTTTTGTTTGCTTAGAGTTTTTTGATTACTGCTTCAATTTCTTCAGTTGTATCAGCCTATCTTGGTTTTCTGATTCTTCCTGATTCAATTTTGGAAGATTGTATTTTTCTAGGAATTTGTCCATTTCCTCCACATTGTCCAGCTGGTTGGCGTAGAATTGTGCATAGTATTTTTTTTAAGTCCTTTGCATTTCTGTGGTGTCTGTTGTTACTTCACCGCTTTTATTTCTGGTTTTATTTATTTGGGTCCTGTCTCTTTGTTTCTTGATGTGTCTGGATAAATCTTGTTTATCTTTTCAAAGAACCAGCTCTTGGTTTCATTGATTTTGTTTTTTTTCTCTCTATGTCATTTATTTCTGCTCTGATCTTTATTATTTCCTTCCTTCTCCTTACTCTGGGCTTTTCTTGTTCTCTTTCTAATTCTTTTTTTTTTTTAATCCTCACCCAAAGATATACACTGAGTGGCCAGATTATTATGATCTCTGAATGCGTAATAATATGGCCACTCAGTGTATATTCTATATATTCTATATAATAAAAGGCTAATATGCAAATTGTCCCCTCGACCAGGAGTTTGACCAGCAGGCAGGCCGGCCAATTGCCCATGTCCCCTCCCCCTGGCCAGGCTGGCCGGACCCCACCCATGCACGAATTCATGCACCGGGCCTCTAATATATATATATATATATACACACACACATACATATATATACATATATATATGTATATATATGTGTGTGTATGTGTGTATACACACACACTCACACACTCTGAGTGGCCAGATTATTATGCGTTCAGAGATCATAATAATCTGGCCACTCAGTGTATGTTTACCAGGGTTATATCCTCTTGTTGGATCGATCCCTTTAGTACTCTGTAGTGACTTTCATTGTCTCTTGTTATGGCCTTCATTTTTGAAGTCATTTTGAGTATTGCTACCCCAGTTTTTTGGGTTATTTTTGCATTTGCATGGAAAATATTTTTCCATCCCTTCCCTCTCATCCTGTGTGAGTCTTTTGTTCTGACACGAGTCTCTTGTAGACAGTATATATATATGTGCCATGTCTTATTATCCATTCAGCTACCCTATATGTTTTGATTAGAGCATTTAATCCATTTACATTTAAGGTTATTATTGATAGGCAATTATTTATTGCCATTTTTATTTGTTATGGCTATATTCCTCTCTGTGTGTGTTTCTTCTTCTTACACAGACCCTTTAGCATTTCTCACAATGCTGGTTTGGTGGTAATAAACTCCTTTAGCCTTTTTTTACTGGGATGCTCTTTATTTTACCTTCAATTTTGAACAATAGCCTTGTGGGGTAAAGTAGTCTTGGTTTCAGATCCTTGCTTTTCATTACTTTGAAAACTTCATGACATTCCCTTCTGGCCTGTAGTATTTCTGTTGATAAATCAGCTGACAGTCTTATAGGAGCTCCTTTGTAGGTAACTGTCTCTCTCTCGTTGCCCTTAAGATACTCTTTAATACCATTTTAATTATGATGTGTTTGGGTTAATCTTGATTGGGATTTTCTGTGCTTCTTGAACTTTCATGACTTTTTTCTTAACCAGTTTAGGGTTGTTTTCTGTCATTATTTCTTCCAACAGTTCTCTATCCCTTGTCACATTCTTCTCCTTCTGTTACCCCTATGATGCCGATATTGTTCCATTTCATGATGCCCCAAAGTGACCTTACACTCTCCTCGTGTTTTTAACTGTTTTTTTTCTTTTTGCTGCTCTAATTGAATGTTGTTTTTTTCTACCCTGCCTTCTACATAACTGATCCTCTGCTTCATCTGGCCTGCCTTTAATTGCTTCCTGTGTATTCTTGAAGTCAGATATAGTATTCTTCGTTTCAAAGTAGTTTTTATTCTTAGTTCCTATAGTCTTTTTTTTAATGACAAACATTTTTTTAATAAGTAGAAAGAGTACTTGCTGAAATAATGATAAAAAGTATGGTATAGTAAATATATAAATCAGTAACATAGTCATTTATTATCACTATCAGGTATTATGTACTGTACATTATTGTATGTGCTGTACTTTTATACAACTGACAGCACAACAGGTTTGTTTACAACAACATCACCATAAACAGGAGATAGAAATTTTTTAGCTTCCTTATAATCTTATGGGACAACTGTCATATGCGGTCTGCCATTGACTGAAATGTCATTAGACTGTGAAACATTGTACATTCAAAGCTGAACTCTTCTTTTTTATTAATTTCATTTTTTACAATATACAAAATAAATCTATTACCAGATTGTAGATACAAAATAATTAGCCATTTACATGCAATAAACATTAATATTTCAAGAAAAATGGTTTTAAATATAATAATGTTATATGCAATAAACATGAATATTCCAAGAAAAAAAGGATTTTAAATATAATAATATTACCAACACTGTACTAACATAGTATATCACAAAAGTTGTCAGAAATATTAAAAATCTGAAAATAACAGGATTACTTCCATTATACTTTAAAATATTTTTTTCTTCTGGCTCTGTTTTTGTTCATCAGTTTATGTTGTTCATTATATTCCACAAATGAGTGAAATCATGTGATATTTATCTTTTTCCGACTGGCTTATTTCACTTAGCTTAATGCTCTCCAGGTCCATCCATGATGTTGGAAATGGTAAGAGTTCCTTTTTTTTTTTTATAGCAGGGTAGTATTCCATGGTGTAGATGTACCACCGTTTCCTAATCCACTCACCTGCTGATGGGCACTTATGCTGTTTCCAAATCTTAGCTATTGTAAATTGTTGTGCTATGAACACAGGGGTGCATATATCCTTTCTGATTTCTTGGGATATATTCCTAGAAGTGGGATCACTGGGTCAAATGGCAGTTCCATTTTTAATTTCTTGAGGAAACTCCATACTGTCTTCCACAGTGGCTGCACCAGTCTGCATTCCCACCAGCAGTGCACGAGGGTTCCTTTGTGTCTGCATCCTCGCCTGCGCTTGTCATTTGTTGACTTGTTGATGATAGGCATTCTGACAGGTGTGAGATGGTACCTCATTGTCATTTTGATTTGCATCTCTCGGATGATTAGTGACTTTGAGCATGTTTTCATATGTCTCTTGGCCTTCTGTAGGTCCTTTTTTGAAAAGTGTCTATTTAGGCCCTTGCCCATTTTTTGATTGGATTATTTATATTTCTTTTGTTAAGTTTAATTTTAATATCTGTAAAATATTCTGTTGGTATCTTAATGGGGATTGCATTGAATCTATAGATTGCTTTGGGTAATATGGACATTTTAATGATGTTGATTCTACCAACCCATTAATGCGTTATATTCTTCCATTTGTTTATGTCTTCCTCTATCTCTCTTTTCAGTGTCCTGTAGTTTTCCAAATGCAGGTCTTTTACCTCCTTAGTTAAGTTTATTCCTAGGTATCTTAATTTTTTTTTTTTTGGTGCAGTGGTAAATGGGAATGTTTTTTAGTTTCTCTTTCTGTGAGTTAATTATTGGTGTATAAAAAAGCCATAGATTTCTGGGTGTTAATTTTGTATCCTGCTACATTGCCGAATTCATTTAATAAGTCTAGTTTTTTGATGAAGACTTTGAGGTTTTCTATGTACAATATCATGTCATCTGCGAATAATGACAGTTTTACTTCTCCTTTTCCAATTTGGATGCTTTTTATTTCTTCTTCTTGTCTGATCACTGTGGCTAGCACTTCCAGTACTATTTCGAACAGGAGTGGTGAAAGTGGGCATCCCTGTCTTGTTCCTGCTCTTAGGGGAAATGGTTTTAGTTTTTGCCCATTGAGTATGATGTTGGCTGTAGGTTTGTCATATAAGGCTTTTATTATGTTGAGGTATGATCCCTCTATTCCCACTGTGAGAGTTTTTCTAAAAAATGGGTGTTGATTTTGTTGAATGCTTTCTCTGCATCTATTGATATGATCATGTGGTTTTTGTCTTCTAATTTGTTTACGTGATATATCATGTTTATTGATTTGTGAATAATGTACCAGCCTTGCATCCCTGCAATAAATCACACTTGGTCATGGTGTATGATCTTTTTAATATATTGCTGGATGTGATTTGCTAATATTTTGTTGAGGATATTAGCATCTATGTTCATCAGGGATATTGGCCTGTAATTCTCTTTTTTTTGTAGTGTCTCTATCTGGTTTTGGAATTAGGATAATGCTGGCCTCATAAAAAGAGCTTTGAAGTGTTCCTTTCTCTTGGATTTTCTGAAATAGTGTGAGGAGTATAAGTGTTAGTTCTTCGTTGAATGTTTGGTAAAACTCCCCTGTGGAGCCATCTGACCTGGAATTTTATTTGGTGGGATTTTATTACTGCTTCTTTTTCATCAGTTGTTATTGCCTATTCTGTTTTTCTTTTGTTTTGTTTTGTTTTGTTTTTGATTCTTCCTGATTCAGTTTTGGGAGATGGTATTTTTCTAGGAATTTCTATTTCATCCACATTGTCCAGCTTGTTGGCATATAGTTGTTCGTTCATAGTATTTTCTTACAATCTTTTGTATTTCTGTAGTGTCAGTGGTTATTCTCCACTGTCATTTCTGATTTTATTTATTTGGGTCCTCTCTCTTTGTTTCTTGATGAGTCTGGCTAATGTTTTATCAATTTTGTTTATCCTTTCAAAGAACCAGCTCTTGGTTTCATTGATTTTTTTTTTGTATTATTATTTTTTTTAGTCTCTTATTTCTGCTCTAATCTTTACTATTTCCTTCCTTCTACTTACTCTGGCCTTTTCTTGCTGTTTTCTTTCTATTTCTGTAAGTTGTAGGGTTAAATAGTTTATTGCTAATTTTTCTTTCTTTCTTTCTTTCTTTCTTTCTTTCTTTCTTTCTTTCTTTCTTTTTTTTTTTTTTTTAAGGTATGCCTAGTGCTATGAACTTCCCTCTCAGGACTGCTTTTGCTGTGTCCCAGAGATTTTGGGTTGTTGTGTGTTCATTTTCATTTGTTTCCAGGAAGGTTTTGATTTCTTTCTTGATCTCGTTGGTAACCCATTCATTGTTTAATAACATCCTATTTAGTTTCCATGTGTTTGAATGTTTTGGGGTGTTTTTACTGTAATTGATTTCTAATTTCATTCCACTGTGATCTGAGAAGATGTTTGATATGATTTCAATCTTCTTGAACTTGTAGAGGTTTGTTTTTTGTCCTAACATGTGGTCTATCTTTGTGAATGATCCATGTGCACTTGAGAAGAATGTATATTCTGCTTTGGGGTGAAATGTTCTATAAATGTCAATTAAATCCATCTGATCCAGTGTGTCCTTTAGAGCAGCAGTCACCAACCGGTGGTCCCCGGACCACTGCTGGTCCATGAGGTCTGAAAGGTTGGCAACAGCTGCTTGCTTTAGAGTCTCTGTTTCCTTATTGAGTTTTTTTGTCTGGAAGATCTATCCAGTGAAGTGAAAGGGGTGTTAAAGTCCCCTACTATGACTGTATTGTTGTCGATCTCTCTGTTAAAGTTCTCTAGAAGTTTTTTTATGTATTTAGATGCTCCTATATTGGGTGCATATATGTTTACCAGGGTTATCGCCTCTTGTTGGATCGATCCCTTTAGTATTATGTAGTGACCTTTGTTGTCTCTTGTGATGGCCTTCATTTTAAAGTCTATTTTGTTGGATATGAGTATTGCTACTCCAGCTATTATTTTTCTTTTCCATTTGCATGGAAATTTTTTTTCCTTCCCTTCACTCTCATCCTGTTTGTGTATTTTGTTTTGAGATAGGTCTCTTGTAGACAGTATATAGTTGGGTCATGTTTTTGTATCCATTCAGCTACCCTACACCTTTTGATTGGAGAATTCAATACATTTATATTTAGGATTATTATTGATAGGTACTTATTTATTGCCAGTTTAATTCTGCATGGCTATATTTCTCTCTCTGTTTCTTCTTCTCATTACAGCAATCCCTTTAGCATTTCTTGTAATGCTGGCTTGGTGGTGATGTACTCCATTAGCCTTTTTTTGTCTGGGAAAATCTTTATTTGACCATCTATTATGAACGATAGCCTTGCTGGATATAGAAATCTTGGTCTCAGATCCTTGCTTTCCATTACTTTGAGTTCTTCATGCCATTCCCTTTTGATCTGTAGAGTTTCAGATGAGAAATCAGGTGTCAGCCATATGGAAACTCCTTTATAGGTAACGGTTTGCTTTTCTTTTGCTGCGTTTAAGATTCTCCTTGTCTTTAATTTTTGACATTTTAATTATGATGTGTCTGGGCATGGGGCTGTTTGGGTTCTTCTTGTTTGGGGTTCTCTATGCCTCCTGAACTTGTGTGACTTTTTCCTTTACCAGGTTAGGGAAGTTTTCTGCCATTATTTCTTCAAACACCTTCTCTATGCCTTTCTCCATTTCTGCCTCTTCTGGCATACCTGCTATTCTAATATTGTTATGTTTCACATTGTCTCATCTTAAGATGTCCTCCTGTTTTAATTGTTGTTTTTTATTTTTGGTTCTGTGATTGAGTGATATTTTTAACTCTGTCTTCTAATTCACTGATTTGATCTTCATCTTCCCTTAATCTGCTGTGTATTCCTTCCAGTGTGTTCTTTATTTGTGTTATGTCATTATCTCAGACTGTTCTATTTTCATAGTTACTATATCTTTTTTTCATGCTGTTGAGCATTTTTACCATGATTACTCTGAACTCTTTTTCAGATAAATTTTTTATCTCTGCTTCATTTATCTCTTCTTCTGGAGAATTCTCTAGTTCTTTCATTTGGGGGTTGTTTCTTTGTCTCCTCATTCTGGCTTTCTGTTTGGGTTTGTGACTATGTATTAGGTAGATCATCTTTACCTCTCAATCTCTAGTGCAGGACAGTGTTAAAGGCTGTTTCTGACTAATTAGATAAGTCATAGACTCAAAGCCTCCAGGGACTGCCTCTGCCTACAGACTGATAGGATTCTGACTTGAATTGCCCCCCAGACAATGATTCTCAGGTGTGGTGAGAGTTTTCTTTTCAACAGGGTGGGACAGTTGCTTCTGGCTGGAGGATAACTGTTATTTTTAATCTCTTAAGTGGTCGTAGGGCAAGGTGTTTTCCAGTACCGTGAGTCAACTGTTTTTCCCTAAGGCAAGGCAAAAGTGAATGTGGGAAAGATGTCCTCTTCTGAGTAAGGGAATGACTCAGCCCAGGAAACTTGGGACATCTGCCTTTTGAGCTCTATTTCCTGATTCCCCAGTCATGGCTTCTGCTCTCACAGCTCCTGTCCACTTCACCCTCCCTCTGCCAGAGTGTAAGGTGGGTGGCTCCACAGGGAATTTTGTGTGTTGGCCCTTTAAGAGGGTGCCTGAATTTTCAGCTGTTACTCCCTGGCAGACAGCCCCCTGCTTCTGTTCACAGCTGAATGTTATGTGGGTACCCTCCTCAGTTTTGGAGCTCTCTACTGGGGGGTGGGCCAGCTTGGGGATTAGAACCTAGAGTTCTCAGTGGCAATCCCCCCCAGCTGAGATATCTCTATGGGACTTCCGTTGCTCTCTGTGGGTGCCAGGCCAGCCCTTTCACATCTCTGCCCCTCCTACCAGTCTCTATGTGGTCTCCATTTTTGGTCCTCGGGTATCAGGGCTCTCTCCTGATTATTCAGGAAATTTTTCTGTATTTTAGTTGTAATACCAGTTTGTTCCTGGGAGCATGCCAGTGCAGCATCCACTTAGTCTGCTATCATTTTTAATCCCCTCTATAGTCTTTTACATGCTGATTAGTTCCCTGTAAGTTACTTGTAGGTCCCATTAAGTTCCTTGTAGTTCTCACTATGTTCCTTAAACATCCTTGTAACCATTACTCTGAACTCTATGTCTGATAAATTGCTTACCTCCTTCTCATTTAGTTCTTGTTCTGGATTTGCCTTCTTTTCTTTCATTTGGGGCTTCTTTCTTTTGTCCCAATTTTGAAATGTCTTTCTATTTGTTTCTTTGTATTAGATATAAGTGCTATGACTTCCAATCTTTGTGGGGGGTTGCCTTTTATATTAAACTAGAGGTCTGGTGCATGAACATTTATGCACTGGAGGGGGGGGCCCTCAGCCTGGCCTGCCCCCTCTCACAGTTCAGGAGCCCTCACCACAGGCGATGCCCCACCACACCTCTGCTGCTGCCACTGCCAGCAGTGCAAGCCTCGGCTGGCCCTGGTTACCTGAGCCTTGGGCGGCCCTGGGTGGCTGGACAGCCGCCATCCGAGGCTTGCCTGTGCCTCGGGCGGCCCTGGGTGGCTGAGGGCCTGAGTGGACTGGGGGACTCCGGAGGCAGGTGTGTGGAGCAGCTGGGCCCACCTGAGGGGACTGGGTGCCACCATCTTGTGGCTGTGGGCACCGCCATCTTTGAGGGCATGGCAGTCAATTAGCATATTCCCTCTTTATTGGCTGTGGGCACCGCCATCTTTGAGGGCAGGGCATTCAATTAGAATATTCCCTCCTTATTGGCTGTAGGTGCCACAATCTTTGCGACAGCATGAGGGTCAATTAGCATATTCCCTCTTTATTAGATAGGACTAGAGGCCCAGAGCATGAAATTCGTTCACTGGGGGCGGGGGGTGTCCCTCAGCCCAGCCTGCACCCCCTCCAATCTGGGATCCCTCTCACAATCCAGGACTGCTGGCTCCTAACCGCTCGCCTACCTGCCTGATTGTCCCTAACTGCTTCTGCTTGCCAGCCGGATCACCCCCTAACCACTCCTCTGCTGGCCTGATTGATGCCTAACTGCTCCCCTGCCGGCCCGATCGCCCCCAACTGCCCTCCCCTGCCAGCCCGATCACCCCCAACTGCCCTCCCCTGCCAGCCTTATGGCCCCCAACTGCCTTCCTCTGCCAGCCTGGTCACCTAGGTGGAAGCCATGTGGAGCAGCAGCCAGAACCTGCCCCCTGGCAGGGCTGAGGGAACCTGGCAGCAGGCACTGGGCCCTGCCCCCTGGCCGGCTACGGGTACCCCGGCGGCAGGCATGCGGAGTGGCTTCAGGGCCTTTCACCAAGCTATAGGGCTGTGGAAACTGCAGCGGCAGGTCCGCAGAGCAGCCGCCAGGACCCGCCTCCCAGTGGGGCTGAGGGAACTCCAGCGGCAGGCGCATGGAGCGGCTGGCCCTGCCTGGGGGCGGGGCCAGCTGTTCTGTGCACCTGCCACCGGGCACCGCCCCCTGGTGCGGCCACAGGAACCCTAGTGGCAGGCATGTGGAGTGGCTGCCGGGCCTCCCGCTGCCCTGCGGGGCTGCAGGAACTGCGGCAGCAGGTGCTCGGAGCAGCCGGCCCTGCCCCCGCTGTGCGTGCTGCCATATTGTGATGGTGTTTATGGCGTGAGGGTCAAATTGCATATTACCTCTTTATTATATAGGATGTCTTGTGGGACCATGTGGTGTGGGCTCTTTGAACTCCTGAGCAGGATGCTCTAGGAATGTCCCTTTTGTGGTTATTTTGGCTCTCCTGTGGTAATTGGGTCTTGATTGTTGTCCCATTCATCACTGGTATCTCCTCTCAGGCTGTCTGACTGTGAGGGACAAGCCTGGCCATGTTGTGTGAACTGTTATACAGGTGCAGTCTTAAAGTGGGTTCTGCCTTTCTTTTTAAAAAAAGTCTCTTAAGCTAGTCTTCAGTTGAATATTCCCCAATTTAGTTTTAATTTCAGCTTGATTCTGGGAGAAAGTGTGAGAATGATCCACCAATTCTGCCTCCATCTTATACCCCTTTTATTTAAATTTAAAAGTCTTGCTCTTTGGAGGAGAAACCAAGATGGCGTCATAGCTAAACACCTAAACTGCTGCCTCACACAACAATTTCAAAACTACAACTTAAAGACAAAACGCCTATCACCCAGAACCATGGGAAAGCTGGCTGAGTGGAAGTTCTACAACTAGAAGGAAAGAGAAAAGAACATTGAGACGTGCACAAGTGCTGAAAAGCTGAGATACGGAGGCGCGTGAATCGGGCTGGCGGCGGGTGACTGGGTGCGCTGCTTTTTTCAACTTGAAGGGAGACAAGCTCCCGATTACTCTAAACTCCAGTTTCTGGGGAGATGCTGGGGACCCAAACTCCTACGGGGAGAAGCTGGACTGTCTGCCATCGGGTCGGAAAGTGAGGGTGAATTTCTTGCAGAGGTGCGCCCAGCAATCATTGTTTACTGAGCTGGGGTGCGGGACGTGGGGACTTGGAAATGTGGAAACGCAGAGACAGCTTACTGGCAGCCATCACTGTTTGCCGCATCCTAGCCTAGTGACTCCCTGAGACCCCACCCCGCATGATCTACAAACCCACCCAAGCTCCATGCAGCGGCTTTTGCATATAAATGGCCTGCCCTATTGCAGCTTAACCTAACAAACTGCAGCTCTGGTCAGACAGCTCCAAAACCTCCAAACCCCAAGCAAAGAGGAGAAAACTGTAGTTCTTGCTGAAGCTCCTGCTGGGTGGCCTCAGACAGTAGCTGACCTGCACCCCATTGGAGATCCAGAGCTAGTGTATCTAGTGGTCAGTGTGAGATGACACCAGATTTCAACTATTCACATCCATAAGTGGCACATTCAAGAGGCAGACTCAGTGAGCACCAAAGCCCCACTGAAACAAGTCCTGCCCCATAAGCATGTCTCCAGCACAGCAGTTCTTCCAGCGTAGACACAGCGGGTCCTCACAGCCAATTGGCCTGGAGGTCAATTCCTCCCAGTGACACCAACAACAATCAAGACTTAACTACAACAAGGCTGTACACACAGTCCATAAAGGGGTGCACCAAGAGTGTCCACCTCAGGTAACTTAGAGGCTGACCCATTGGGCCATATAGGACACCTAGCACACAAAGCCACCCTACCAACTCAGGGAAGCAGCGAAAATGCAGAGACAAAGAAACAGATCACAAACGAAAGAAATGGAGGAAAACAAATGACTGGACATAGAGTTCAAAACCACGGTTATAAGGTTTTTCAAGAATTTCCTAGAAAAGGCCGATAAATTTAATGAGACCCTCGAGGATATGAAAAAGGACCAACTAGAAATTAAACATACACTGACTGAAATAAAAAATATTATACAGAGACCCAACAGCAGACTAGAGGAATGCAAGAATTAAGTCAAAGATTTGAAATACAAAGAAGCAAAAAACACTCAACCGGGAAAGCAAAAAGAAAAAAGAATCCAAAAATTTGAAGATAGTGTAAGGAGCCTCTGGGACAACTTCAAGTGAACCAACATCAGAATTATGGGGGTGCCAGAAGAAGAGAGAGAGCAAGATACTGAAAACCTATTTGAAGAAATAATAACTGAAAACTTCCCCCACCTGGTGAAAGAAGTAGACTTACAAGTCCAGTAAGCGCACAGAACCCCAAACAAAAGGAATCCAAAGAGGACCACACCAAGACACATCATAATTAAAATGCCAAGAGCAAAAGACAAAGAGAGAATCTTACAAGCAGCAAGAGAAAAACAGTTAATTACCTACAAGGGAGCACCCATACGATTATCAGCTGATTTCTCAACAGAAACTATGCAGGCCAGACGGGAGTGGCAAGAAATATTCAAAGTGATGAGTAGCAAGAACCTACAACCAAGATTACTCTACCCACCAAAGTTATCATTCAGAATTGAAGGGCAGATAAAGAGCTTCACAGATAAGAAAAAGCTAAAGGAGTTCATCACCACCAAACCAGTATTATATGAAATGCTGAAAGGTATTCTTTAAAAAGAGGAAGAAGAAGAAAAAAGTAAAGATAAAAATTATGAACAACAAATACATATCTATCAAGTGAATCTAAAAGTCAAGTGAATTAAAAATCTGAGGAACAGAATAAACTGGTGAATATAATAGAATCAGTGGCATAGAATGGGAGTGGATTGATAATTCTCAGTGGGAAAGGGGTGTGGGGGGTACGGGAAGAGACTGGACAAAAATCGTATACCTATGGATGAGGACAGTGGGGGGGAGGAAAGGGCAGAGGGTGAGGTGTGAACCAGGTGGAGGGGAGCTATGGGGGGAAAAAGGAGAAACAATTGTAATAATCTGAACAATAAATATTTATTAAATTAAAAAAAAAGTCTTGCTCTTTGAAAGGACTCCTAATAAAATGATGGTAGAAGCCCAACCAGCAGCTGAACCTGCCACCTTTTGCTGTATGGGACAATACTCCAACCTACTGACAAGGTGATTGCATTCTTAAATTTGGAAATGTAATTAAGTATAATTATTTTTGTTGGACCTTACCAAAAAACTCCCCCACTACCACTTTTTATGCATATCAAAACCTTATATTAAAATCCATAGACTCATAGTACTTTCCCCCCCTATGGTAGAATGTGAACGAGTCCCCCTCTACCACAAATTATGCAGTCAAGTTTCCCACTTTTGGGGAAATCCCAGGGGTCAGCACAACTGGATTACATGCTGATGTAGTTGCCACCAAGTTACTTGTAGATCCCATTAAGGATTTTTTTTATTGGGCAAGTCATACTAATTTTAACCAGATGTGCCAAGTGAGGTGAAATCCTCCTTTTAGAAAGTTCAAGAGAGCTGGCTACCTGCTTGCAATGTGCCATCTTTCGATGGCACATTGCGTTCTTGGAAAAAATGTGTTAATGATCTACAGAGGATGGTCAGAGTAGTAGAATAAATAATATTTTCAGGATTTGCAAAGTGTGAGCCTTGCTCTAGGAAAACCACCTGCTTATCATGGTATCTCCCATGCCAGATAAATATAGTAATAATAGTATTTTTGAACAGATATAGAACTTTGAGATTTTTTGGTCTGATTCACATATTTTATATGAAGAAACTTGTACACAAAAGAGAAAGAAACAGTTTTTAGTCTTTGGAGCCAGATAGATTTGAATCAGGTTTAAGTCCTGGGGCAATAATAATATACTCAGCAGTACAGCTTGTAAGAGTACCAGCCCTCCTGGAGTTAGACTTCATGGGCTTGAATTTTGACTATATATACTTACTAACTTGCCAACTGTGTGACCTTGAGAAATTACTAAGCCTTCCTGTGTTCCACTTCATATGCTGTATATAATAATTGAAAATGTATGTAAAGCACTAAACATGTCATTATTAGGTAATAGGTATGTAGTCTTCCAATTCTTCTGTGGCCCTCAGTTTCCTCATCTGTGAAATGGAGAGCATACCCATCTTGATGGGAATTTAGAACCATCCTCTCTAATAAAGGAGTAATATGCAAATTAACCATCATTCCGCTACACAATCCACGTCCACCAGCCACGCCCACCAGCCAATCAGAGCGAGTATGCAAATAAACCCAACCAAGATGGTGGTTAATTTCATACATAGGCGCCCTGAGCGGACCCCCTGCAATGGATGGCAGGGAGCTGGGGTCCGCTCCGGCACCAGGCCGAAAACCTCTGGCGGAGGCTTTCTGCCTGCTGCATGAGCTGGGAGCTGGGTGTCTGCTCCAGCTCCAGGCCAAAAGCCTCTGGTGGAGCCTTTTTGCCTGGTTTCGGAGCAGACCCTCTGCAATCGATAGCAGGGAGCTGGGTGTCTGCCCTGGCCCCAGGTGCATGAGCGGACCCCCTGCGATTGATGACAGGGAGCTGGGTGTCTGCTGCGGCACCAGACCGAAAGCTGCTGGAGGCTTTCGGCCTGGTGCACAAGCAGACCCTCTGTGATCAATCACAGGGAGCAGACCCCCTGCAATCGATAGCAGGGAGCTGGGTGTCCGCTGTGGCACCAGGCCAAAAGCCTCCACCAGAGGCTTTCGGCCTGGTGCACGAGCGGACCCCCTGCGATTGATGACAGGGAGCTGGGAGTCTGCTTCGGCCTGGTGCTGGAGCAGACCCCCTGCAATCGATAGCATGGAGCTGGGTGTCTGCGATCAATTACAGGGAGCTGGGTGCCTGGTGCACGTGTGGACCCCCTGCGATTGATGACAGAGAGCTGGGAGTCTGCTCTGGCCCCAGGCTGAAAGCCTCCGGTGGAGGATTTTGTCCTGGTCCCGGAGCAGACCCCTGCAATCAATCGCAGGGAGCTGGGGGTTGCTTCGGCCTGGTGCACCAGCGGACCCCCTGCGATCGAATGCCTGGGCAGGGAGCTGGGGGTCTGCTTTCGGCTTGGGCAGGAGGGGACCCCCTGTGATTGATCGCAGGGAGCTGGGTTTCCGCTCCTGCCCAAGAGGCTTTCGGTCAGGGAAGGCCTTGGCAGGGTTGAGCCGGTGATCAGAGGGAGCTGGAGGGGCCTGCCCAGGGCTACAGCTTCGGCCAGAGGCTTTAGGCCTAGGCAGGGCCCAGCCGTTGATTGGTGTGAACTATAGAGAAAACACCTTTTCTGACTGCACATTGGCTAAGCTTCCTGTATGCCACTGGTAATATTCTTAGTAACTTGGGTAATAAGAATCCAAAAAGGTGATCTAGGGTTTTTCCACCACACTTCTGGAGAAAAAAATGAAGGTCTGCTGCTGGAGGGCTAAGAAATGTCATATCCTGCCCTAGCCGGTTTGACTCAGTGGATAATGCCTGGGCCTGCAGACAGCAGGGTCTGGGTTCAATTCTGATCAAGGGCATGTACCTAGGTTGCAGGCTCCTTACTGGCCAGGGCCCAGATCAGGGCTCATGCAGGAGGCAACCAATGAAAGTGTTCCTCTCACTTTGATGTTTCTCTCTGTCTTTCCCTTTCTCTTCCACATTCTCTAAAAGTCAATGGAAATATATCCTCAGTGAGGTTAAAGAATAAAGAAAGAAATGCATATCCTATGAAAGACACATGTTGAAATGCCTAAAGAAAGTTGTCATTTTTTCTTGGTGAAGGGACTGGAGTCATGTTGATGAAAACACCTTGGTGGCTGTGGTGACTGGCAGTGGCTGCAGCAGCGGGGTGATGGGGCTGGTGCCTTCCCCTGATCAGCCCGTTTGCCTCCCACAAAGGGAGGCCAGACTGCGGCTTAGGCCCACTCCCCATGGGGCGCGGGCCTAAGCCATCAGTAGGACATCCCCTGAGGGCTCCCAGTATGTGAGAGGGACCCCCGGCCCCCAGTGCACAAATTTCGTGCACCGGGCCCCTAGTTAGATATAAATAAAACATTTAGTATGTTAGTAGGCATTCCATAAATCATAGTATTAGTAAAATTATTTAAGAAAAGCCAGAACTTCTATTTCAACTCCTATTACTGTGGAAGCTGATTTGTACATTTGTATAGCCCCTATTTATTTAATCAGTCCATCTTAACTATTTATTAGAACACGTGAGTGTGTAGGGGCCATCAGTATGAGACACTTTACTAGCTTCCTGAAGAGGAAGCTGGCATTTAAAATTGGGTAGAAGTTGGAGCCCAGTTTTTAAGCTAGTCCTGAGACCAGCCCTATCTCTGGATTTAAGTTATGTGAATTTAAACATTTTCTTACTCTTTAAGCCAACTTGAATTACGGGTTTCTGTTATTTGCTGAACAAAACATCCTTATTTCCTCAGAAGGTAAGTCTTCCTTGACCATACTATCTAATCACCTCCCAGTTACTCTCTATCATTTCCCATCTATTTCTTTTACACTGGATACCACCATCTACAATTATCTTATTGACTTATTTCCTTTCTGAATTGTGTGGCTCAGGAAGGCAGTGACCTTGTTTTTCTTCCCAGTGCCTTATAGATGCTCAATAAATATTAGGTGAATGGTTGAATGATAAAAGCATATCATAACTTAATTGGAAACAAGAGACCTTATAAGCTTTTCTCTAATACAGGTTTTCTCAATCTTGGCACTATTGACATTTTAGGCCCGATAATTCTTTTGTGGGGCACAGTCCTGTGCATTGTAGGATGTTTAGCGTTATCCCAGGCCTCTACCCACTAGGTGCCAATAGTAGAAAAAAATGTCCTCTGATTGAGAACCATTGCTATAATATCTACAAGATTTTATTTAAACTTAACTGGCACAAGAATGGCATAATCTGAGGTCATGTTTTGAGATAAAATAGAGTAATGTTTGATTTATGAACCACAGAGTCTAAGAGGTGACACACTGTAAATGTGTCAGAAACTCCAGCTGTCTTCCATCCCATTGGTGGGGAGGGGTGGTTTGTCTCCCATTTAGCTACAGGACATGCTTGCTGTTGTGAAGATGTGTCCTGACTATTATAAGGAGTTAATTTTGACTGTGGTTGAGAAGTTTTTTTTTATAATTATAAATTATTTCCTTGAGGTAAAAACTCATCACTTTTTTTTTTGGCCTTAGTTTTCTTATTTAGGAACTAATAACCAGAATGCCTGCAGTTACTGAAAATTATAGGGAAACTCTTACATTTATGGCCACCTTAACCATTCTATTTTTAGTAGAGGAAATAAAGAAATTTATTATTTGGATAGCCAGGATCATTGTTGCCCTATATAATATTCTGATTTTCCACACTCTAAACAAAATTCATATCCCAGAAATAGATTCCTCTTGTCTTTTTTTCTTTGTTTCATCAGCACATGTGAGAAAAAGGAAAGGGAGGAAGAGTTAGTGTCCTGTGTCTTCTCTATTCTGAAGTATAATGAGGTAAATTAAAGTCCTTCTACATAAAGATGAGTCATTTCAGTACAGACTATTTGAATTTGCCCTGTTGAAAGGAGGTGCCTTCATTCAGGGGGGTAACAGTTACCAAACCGTTGGTATATTTTTTTTATGTCAGATAGATTCTGAAACCAGAATATGTCCAAGTTCCAGAGATGTTAGCACTATCATGGATGCCATCCTTGGGTGACACATTGAGTTCTTGGAACCCAAATGGGTTAATGATCCATGGAGGATGGTGGGAGTGGTAGAATAAATAACATTTTCAGATTTGCTTTTACTGGGCAAGTAGGACTGATCTTACCCAGGTGTGCCAAGTGAGAAGAAATTCTCCTTCTAGAAAGTTCAAGAGAGCTGGCTACCTGCTTGCAAAGTCAACTCTTGGCAAGGATGAATATAATCACAAAAGTCAGTTGTCTAATAGAAGACTAGAGTGATGTGGAAAAGAGACAGACATGAGAACTAAGAGTCATGAAAATTGAAGTTGCTTTGTTTAATTCCCCAACATAAAGGAGAAACAGCAAAAAGGGTATTTCTTGCTGATTCTGAATGATGAGTCACTCCAGAGTCATTGCTTATGCCTACCAGCTACTTTCTACCTCCAAAGATGTAAGGCTTAAGGTATGTTAGGAGGAGTGAGGAAAGCATTGGAGAAGACATGCCTTCCAACTTCAAAGAGAGAGAGAAGAGTGCAATGATTGTAAGGAAGCCAATATTGCTGATTAATGACTCTGAAGCCAACTATTTATATTGTGTAATGTCAAGTCTGTTTATCCTGAGTAAGTTGGTAAATGGGTATCTTTCATTAAAAATGGGTACATTCTTCTAATATGTTATTGTACTTTATGCTTGCAAAGGCTTTCTTCTGAGGAGTTCATATATCAGCTCTTGTTATTTTTCGACTATAGTATAAACATTTCTTCTTTATTTCTTTTTTTTAAATATATTTTATTGATTCTTTACAGAGAGGAAGAGAGAGGGATAGAGAGTTAGAAACATCGATGAGAGAGAAACATCGATCAGCTGCCTCTTGCACACCCCCTACTGGGGATGTGCTCGAAACCAAGGTACATGCCCTTGACCGGAATCGAACCTGGGACCTTTCAGTCCGCAGGCCGACGCTCTATCCACTGAGCCAAACCGGTTTCGGCCATTTCTTCTTTATTTCTGAAGGGAGGGTAGAGGCTCAGCCCATCAGAAAGTCACAAAAGTCTGTTTTGAGCTCCTGACCCCGCCTTTCTATGCCAGTCTCCAGCCTCCTCATTCACTATTGGGTGTGTCTCCTAAAGGTCCCAGAACACAAACCCATTGCTCCCTGTGTCAAGGTGCTTAAGCAGGATAGGGCTGAGTGGCCTAACCAGCCAAAGAATGCCCCAGCCATCTGAACGGCATCAGTTAGCTGCAAGACAGTGAAAAGGTGCCCCTCCTGCCTAGAACAGATCAGGACAGGCTGTTTTCCCTGAGGTCCTGCACTGTCCTAGCCTGTTCTTTGGTGAGGACATCCCCAAGAGAGGAGGGGGTACAATCTAGGCTTATTACCCATGGGGGCAATGATGAAAGAACAGACCTTTTTGTTTCTTGAGAGAACAGGAAACCTCACTCTTACTACAGTGACCTATGACATGTCTTTGAGGGTCACCTTTGTCCTTGAACAGAGAATCACAATTCTTTCTGGGGCAGAGTAAAGTGTTTCTTTTTATGAGTAAAGGGATGTGGGAGTGCTTGGCAGGGATGGAGGAGGGGATTGAAGTATTGAGGAATCTTGAGCTGTTTCCAAGGAGGGTTCCAAGGACCTTGTTTACTTTCTTCAATGGCAGTATGTCTCCAGGACATCAATCGTGCTAAAATAAAGCCAATATGGCCAAACCTTTGTAATTTTAAATACACCCTTACAGACTGCATATTGAAAATGTCCATTAGCCTTCAGCTTAAAGTACTTTCTAATGAGTACACTGTACACTTCGCTCATTCAGAGTAGCCCTGACTTCACCGATGATGGATAAGAATATCAGTCTGCCCTGGGGATATGGTGATGGACTCAGCAAGGTTCAGCACCAGCCAGCAGACTGCAGGTTCTGTGGTAGTGAGAGTTACACACAATATACTGAACTCTGTGTCTGGAGTCAGATGGATCTGAGTGTAACTCCTGGCTCTGCAATCTCTCTTGGGCAACAACCTAACCTCTCTGAAATATCTCCTGTAAAATGTGGATAGGAAATCCAGTGAATTAAATAAAATTTTGGGGGGAAGTTTTTAAAAAATATATTTTTATTGATTTCAGAGAGGAAGGGAGAGGGAAAGAGAGATAGAAACATTAATGATGAGAGCGAATCATTGATCTACTGCCTCCAGCATGCCCTCACTGGGGATCAAACCTGCAACCCAGCCATGTGCCCTGACCGGGAATCAAACCTTGACCTACTGGTTCATAGGTTGAAGCTCAACCACGTAGCCACGCCAGCCAAGCCATGAATTAAATAATTGAACATATGCTAAGTGCCTGCCACAGTAAGGGAGCATGGTAAAGGGCAGTTATGGTTTTTATTGCCTTGATTGATCTAGTAACCTAAGACATCCAATTACCTTCATTTCCCTGTAATTCTCTCCCAGCAGGACAACACAACCCTGTTTCCTTGTCCTCACCTTTCAGTGTGCTGCTCATAGTGCATGACTGCTTAGATAATCAACAAACCACAGATTTCATAAAATTAGGCCCATATGTGCTAATATCTTTACAGATAATTCAAAATCAGAGAACCCAGTTCTAGCAGGGAGGTTGACTTTATTTTCTTTCATTTATTTGTTACATTTTTCTTGAAGCCCTTTCTTCAATGTTATTTTATAATATTATGCTTCTACTTAGTGTATCACTATAGCGATGATATCAGTGCATTTTATAAAGGAATAATACAATACCACGTCAGCCACCTTTGTTCAGCAGTGGAAGTTTCCCCAAGTCTAGGCATTCATCCACTCATCCAAAAAACATTTGTGGAATTCCTCCCATGGAAAGCCATTCTGTAAAAGTATTACAGTTGATTCAAAGATTATTATTGACAAAAAATGTTTGCCTTCCTGCTAGAGTGAGGGATACAGAGAGGTGTAAGCGAAGGGCCACAGGGAGGTGTAGGTGAAGCCAAGAGCTTATAGACCAGAGAGAGCTGTTCTCACACCCCAGCTTTCCTACTACAGCTGTGTGACTCTGGGAAGTTGCTTGTACTCTCTGAGCCGCAGAATTTTCACCTTCAGAATGTGGATCCACCATCATTCAGTTGACAAAAATCCTCTTATGAAATCTTCATCTGGGCAACAAATGCTATTTTATCTCCTCCTATCCGTATAATTATATATTCATTTAATAAACTTTGGGCCAAGCCCTGTGCTAGGAAGCTCTTGGTTTAAAGAAATAAAGAGATAAAGACCAAACTTCAAACTTCTCAGCCTAATTGGGAACACCCATAAGCCGATAATGAGCCCATGTAGCCATCATAAGACATACTGTGCATAGAACATTATTGGAAACAAGCAGGACATGTAGTCCAGTCCGGGTCAGGGGTGTGGGATGGGGAGACAAGGTAGTTGACACATGAGCTGAGGTAAGGAGGCTGGAGAAAGAGGACTTCATTTCCCTGACAGAGGAGGAAAATACACAGGAGGTGGACTATAGCTGTGAGGATGAGCAGCTTAGTGTTTCTGAAGAGCAAGGTTCACAAGGAATGAGTGATAGTTATATAAAAATGAAAGCATAACAGAGTGGCAGTTGCTAAGGATGTTTCCAGATTGTCTCTGAGAACTAAAATGTTGGTAAGGGTGTCAGGGACCTTGTTGGCTTTGCAATAGCAATGGCTCTCCAGGAAACTGATCATCTATATATATAAAAGCCTAAGCGACCATTACGACGTAACCATGGGAACGACCGGTTGCTATGATGTGCACTGACCACCAGGGGGCAGATACTCCATGCAGGAGCTGTCCCTGGCCTGCAGGCCCTGATCGCCAGATGGGCCTGCTGGCAACCTCCCAGTCCCTCCCCCAGGCCCTGAATACCCGATCAGGGCTGGGCCCTGGGGAACCTGGGGGTGGGGGTTGGGGGGGACAGGGACAGAGGTGTAGTAAGAATGCAGGGTGTCCGCCAAGCTTCCTCTCACTACCCCTGCTACCCTCCCCAGGGATGCCAGGGCTCACGTGCCAGGGAAGCCCTTGCACTCAGGTGCCAGGCCCCCACAAAGAGCCTGCCCCACACCCATGCAGCCTCTTCCAGGTGAGCCAAACAGCAGCCGCCAGGACTGCAGGGGCCGGTCTAGTTCCCTATGGGTTCATGCAGGAGCCGGTCTGCGAGGCTGGCCTGGAGAGAGTGTGCTGCCCGCCCGGCTTCCGAGTGGCGCCACTGGGCAGCCCAGAGGCCCACACTGCACCCTGTCACACGGTGTCTGGCCGCACTCACTGCATCTCCGTGTGGGGACTCGGGCGCTGTGAGTCAGGCAGAGGGGGGCACGTGGGGGCCTGGCGGCCCAGGTGCTGCCCAGGACCCAGATGCTGCCCAGGGCCCAGAGGTTAGCTGGGACCTGCCCTTCCACACCAGACGCTCGTGCTTCGATCGCTGGCCAGGCCTAGGGACCGCTCCTGTGCACAAATTTTGTGCACCGGGCCTCTAGTGATAAAATAAAATCAATGTGGCTAAACTTTGTGTTTTCAAATATTTCCTTACAAATTTTATAATTAAAATGCCCGTTTGCCTGAATTTTTTTCAATTCTGCACCTGCCTCATTCAGAGTTATCTAAATGAGGCTAGTTCATGGTGCAGGGTTTTTAAAAGCATGATGGACTGTGGGCTGGTTCTCACAGTTGGTTGGCAAAACATTCTAATAATTCCCAAGGGTGCTTTGTGTCCTGACTGCTTCTAGAGGAGGGTGACCTGTTGCCCCCTGGCTTGGGCCACTCACTATGCCACTGACCCAAAGCCAAGGACCATCCCAAAAAGGACCAGTTGGGGGATTTGACCCACTCACTGCAGACAGCACCACCACAGCCAGAAGAGCAGTCAGACCACAAAACGGAAATCTTTGTCCGAGCATTAGCGGGCTAAAAGTAAAGCCAAGTATGTCAGACACTGGGGGAGTCGTGTCAATAAACTGTAGAAATGAAAGTGCTTATGCAGGAAGTGGGAATCCTAGAAACTTGAATTTACTAGTATTCTCTTTGCCACCCAGGGGAGCCAGAGACTCATGAAAATCTTACACAAAGCTGCCAAAGTGAAGAGCCAGGTCACAGCAAATCAGTATTTTAGTTTGGGCTTGTGCATTTACAGGCAACAACAAAAAAACAAACAACAAAACAAAAAAGGAATTTATTGATTCACAGAACTTGGAAGTTTTGGGGTGTCTCTGATGTAGCTCAGCCATATCTAGGGGCTCCCGTGAGCTCATCAGGACTTACAGTCTTTGTCCATTTCTCAGCTGAGCTCTGCTCTGTATTGCTTTACTTATTTCATGCTTTTTCTTCATGTGGGACAACGTCAGACCCTGCAGCTACAGGTGGACACAACACCTACAACCGGGGAAAAGGAGAGCCACTGGGAATCGCTCATGTTTTCCAGAAAACCTCTCAAGGTCCCTGTGAGATAGGTATCTTCTATTTCATCCTCATTTTACAAATGAGAGTGAGGCTCACCTGGATTAGGTAATTTCCCCGAAGAACACTGGTAATGTGCAGCCCGGTGTTAACTACCAAGTCCTCACTTGATCAAAGGGGAGGGACCACGGAGGGGAAGAGCGTGGGCACTGGCCCACTGGCTGGGAATGAGAGAGCTAGTGGGTGTGGGTGCAAGCAATGTGAGGAGACAGGTAAAGTGCTTTTAAGTAGTTCTTTCCTTTACTTCAAGCACAGCCTAAGCCACAAATCCTAATGGGTAAGTCCCAAAGAACAGAACAGGATTTTCGTTAAGAGGCACAGGTTAGCACCTGGTGAGGCCTCAGGAGTGTAGGCAGGAATATTCCTCCTGTCTGATCTTATACCCAAGAGAAGGGGCACAGAGGGTCTGCAGGCTGCTCTCAGGCGGTGAGGCTGTTCTAAGAGGCTTCCCTGTGTCTGGAACCTCCAGGCTTCGGGTACTGTATTTCCCTGCTGGTTGAGCGAGCCAAGCTGTTAGATCTTCCCAGAGGGGCTGCCATGAGTCCAGCAGGGGTGGGAACAGCCCCCAGAGATGAATCTGGATGCATATTGGGGCAGAGGAGGGGCTGCCTGGAACTGGGGAGTAACTGCATTTAGAATGACTATAAACTGAGAGCTAGATGTCTCCAGAAGGCAAGGGTTTGTAACAAGGAAAGCTGATGTTCCAGTGTCTCCTTGAATTGAAGAGGATGGTCAGGATAACACTAGGTAATAGGTACAGAGTACATGTGACAGAGACAGATGGAAGCTGAAGCCAGAGGAAGCCAGGCCTAGTTCTTGAAAATGTAATTAACCTGTGATGTGACTAGTCATTGTTGGGTCACGGCCCATGCACAGCAGTGACTAGTTTTATGCTATTTGTATTTCCTATCTTTTGATTTTACCTAAGAATTTTAAAGTATTGTATTCTGTTTTAGTTATGCTAGAGAGAAAAGGAAGGGAGGGAGGGAGGGAGGGAGGGAGGGAGGGAGGGAGGGAGGAAGGAAGGAAAGGAGACATACACAAAAAGATTTTTGTGAGCTGTGTTAGGGTTAACAATTGGATGGCACCTGTGTCCCCACGTCCTGCCTTCCCATAGTCACCGCCTTGAGTATCTGTAGACAACAGGGTCAGGCAAGGGCCCCATTCCTCTGAGGCTTTGCTTCAAACCCCAGTGTGGAAGTCCTTTGGTGGTGGAGCAGATCCTTTTACTTAGGCTAGCAGCGAACCTGAAGGGCATCCTGTTTTATTTCATCCTGGATCCATGCACATTGACCATTCTGGCATTCATTCATTCTCATTCAACAACATTCCCTGGATGTCTCTGACATGCCAGGCACTGGCCTAGGCACTTGGTTTTCAGTAGTAAATAACACTCAAAAATCCTTGTCCTCATGGAGTTTACATTTTCTTTTTTATTTAAGAGAGAGAGAGAGAGAGAGAGAGAGAGAGAGAGAGAGAGAGAGAGAGGAAAGAAAGAGAGAGAAAGAAAGAGAGAGAAAGAGAGACATTGATTTGTTGTTCCACTTATTTATGTATTCATTGGTTGATTCCTGTATATGCCCTGACGGGGGATCAGACCCACAACCTTGACATATTGCACGACACTAACCAACTGAGCTATCTGGCCAGGGCCAGAGTTTACATTTAATAGAGGGAAACACTCCCGCCCCCCGCACCCCCCAAAAAAGGAAGAAATGACGGCTTATAGTAAGAACTGTGAAGAAAACTAAAACAGAGTAAGGAGGGAATGGATGGTACAGGGGATTGTGTGTGTGTGTGTGTGTGCGTGCACACACACACTCATGCACTTGTGCATGCCTGCCTGTGGGCTCCTACTTTATATAGGGTAGTAGCAAATGAGCAGAGACCTGAAGGAACTGCAAGATGACACAAATATCTGGGGGACAAATTCTCACAGAGGGAAAAACATATGCAAAGACCCTGGGATAGGAGCTTGGTTGACATGTTCAGCAAGTAGCAAGGAGGCCAGTGAGCCCTGAATAGAGTGGCAAAACAGGAGTGATGGGGAAGGGGGTTCATAGAGGTAGTTGGGATCATCTGTGATGATCTAGGCCTTATAGGCTACAATAAGATCTTTTCTGTCTCTCTTAGTGATGTGTAAAGCCATTAGGGAGTTTTGTGTAGAGGCGTGACATGATACTCATGAATCTTAAAGGATAGCTCTAGGTACCGCATGGGGTCCCAGCAGCATTGTTCAATACAAATATAATGGGAACCACAAATGTGAGTATGCAATTTAAAGTTTTTTTTCTAGTAGACACATTAAGAAGTAAAAAGGTCTTGTTCACCAAAAAGGTTTCAGGTTTGACTCCAAGTCAGGGCACATACTTAGGTTGCAGGTTTGATCCTCAGTTGGGGAGAGTAGGGGAGTCAAGTGATTGATGTTTTTCTCTTACATGGATGTTTCTCTCTTTCTCTCTCTAAAAATAAAAATAAAAAAATCCTCTTGAGGATTAAAAAAAAAGTAAAAAGAAACAGGTGAAAATCATTTTATTATGTTTAATTTAACCTAATATAGCTAAATTATTAATAGTATAACATGTAATCAATATAAAATTATTAGAGATAGTTTATACTTTTTATATTAAATCTTTAAAATTTGGTATATATTCTTATAGCTCCTCTTAATTTGGAATAGTCACATTTGAAGTGCTTAGTAGCCTCATGTGGCTTGTGGTTACCATACTGTGTAGCACAGGTCTACTCCATGGGGAGCAAGGTAGAAAAGGGTCACCAGTTGGGATGGTCTTGTGATGGTGCCAAGAAGAGATAATAGTGAGGGAAGGTGAAACTAAGGTCCAAAGCACACCAAGGACTAGCAATCCAGATGAATAACAGCTTCTCCTTAAGGCAGGGCGTGGAACTCGCTGACTCACTCACCCCTGCTCCCTGTAGGGAGAAGGCAGAACTCTGTTGGGAACAGCTGACATATAACAACCACAGTAGACGAGAAGAACCCATATGCAGTCATATTCATCCTAAATATGGCTGAGCCAGATGCATCCAGCTTAACTCTTGCCTAGCCATGGGGATGACAGTCCAGGCAATACTTGGGCTACTATTTCTTGGATGTGGGACATGTAGGAATAATTCCCTAGGGGGAAGGACGAGTGAATGGTGTCTTACTTCAAACACCAACTCAAACCCTAAATAAATCCTTTGACAGCATCCCATCTACCATCAGTTTCTGCATGGGTAGGATTTCCCAAGCTGGAGCAGCATTCTAAAAGTTCACCCGTATTTTTGGGTCCAAATGGCCCATAGTGGAAATTTAATGTTATCTTGAGGGAGAAGTAAACGCAACAAAATAAAGAATAAGTGCTTAGTCAAAACTGTAGGCCTAGTTCAAGTTGGCTTTTTAAGACAATGATATGTTTTGGGGTTTATTGGAAGTATGTTGAGAAGTGAAGCTATAGAGCATCAGGTAGAGCCAACAAGCAGCCAGGGGCAGCGCCCATCAAGCAGGTGCTCGGGCTTCCCTCATAGGACTCCCACACTTACTTATTAACACGTTTATACATTGTCGCCTACATGGCTGGGCCGTCAGCAGTATAACTTAAATGACTAGAGTGAGCAGTGTAGAGGACCAAAATGCGATAGTATTTTTTTAAAGAAGTATTTCATAGTCTGATAATGCCCATCAGAAAAATCATTGAGCCCTGAATGCCCAAACTGAATAGAATTTTCAGAAATGGGAATTGGGATTATTTAAAGTATATTCCCAATGTTCTTTTAAAATCTCTGATTAAAAATTGCTCAAATAACTGGGCTTTTGGCTTCTGTGCGGACTTTGACATTTGCAAATTAAATATTTGGTGTCTAAATACTTTGTTTCAAAAACCAGCCGAGAGCTGGAATTTTTATCAGCCCCAGACCTGAAATTGGATTGTCATTCATTTGTGTCCTAAGGCATAAATCCAGGGCTGACAGAAGAGAAAGCCTAACTGAGACAAGTATAAGGACAACTTAAATGAAAAAACAATTTATTTGACTTTTAAACTGTGTTGTTCAGATAAATCAGTCAATATACCAATTGCTACAACCTGTCATTTCTGAGAAATGATGGTAACTTGAAACTATTTGTAAAAATGATTTCTAATGTTATATAAGTTAATTCAACATACATTTATAAGGACCTATTTGTGTCAGGCACTGTGTGAATACAAAGGAAAATTACACCAGGTATAGAAACAGAATTATAATAGACTAGGGGCCCAGTGCATGAACTCATGCACCTTGAGAGGAACTGTGGGCCACGAGGCTGCAATAGGCACAGGGGCGGGTCTCGGCTCATTCTCTGCGCTCCCGCTCAGCCCCCCCCCGCCACGCCCCCCCCTCCCCTGCCCCCGTTCCCCTGTCTGCTGGCAGTCCCACTCCCACACGCTGACAGTGCTGGCCCCGCTCGCACCCGCTGATGGTGCGGAGCGATTGGGGCTGGCGCCAGCAGTGGGTGTGAGAGGGGCCAGTGCTGTCAGCGGGTATGAGTGGCAGCTACTGCCCCATTGCCTCTCAGGAGCAGGGGGAGGTGGAGAAGCCCTCAGGGTCTATCACTGATAGCACGAGTGATCGGACCCGCACCAGGCACTGGCAGCAGGTGCGAGAGCTGGGCAGGATTGTGACGCACGGGAGTAAAGAATTTTCAGTAACCACCAGAGGCTCACCCCGATGATAGCGACCGGTATCCCGACTTGGGTCCAAATGGCCCAAGTCATGCACTTGTGCATGCCTGCACTGGGCCCCTAGTCTATTATAATTCTGGTGCCCCCCCACTCACCTGCTTCACCATCCTGCCACAGCTGACACCCGCCATGTTCTGCGCATGCCCCCTGGTGGTCAGTGCACATCATAGCAACCAGTTGTTCCGTTGTTCTGGTTGTTCTGCCATTCGGTCTATTTGCATATTAGCCTTTTATTATATAGGATTGTAATAGATGCTATGAATATGATACAAGGGCTGTGCACCTGGGCTGGGGTGGGGATAAAGACAAGAAAACATATTAAAACTTGTCTTTATATTTTTTATCTTATACTTTTAAGTTTTTCTATTTTTGTGTGTTTTTAGACATTCATAATTGGTACAGTGACACACATAATTTATGAATAGATATAGGTAACTGTGGTGCCTAACCAGTTATTTAGAGAGCACAATTAAAGGACAGATACAAGAATCATGGGATCTGAGCTGTGGAGGACTCAGGACAACTTGCCCGAATAAGCAATATTCAATCTGAGTCATATAGGAAGCCTGTGATTTTGCCAGACAGAAAAGCCAGGGGGTGGGAAGCGAGTGGGGGCGGGGGCATGCTAGTCGGAAGGAAAAGATGACTGTGTTTTCTCATGCATGAAAGAACATTATACAATGGGGTATGGCCTGAGAGAGTCATGCATCCATGTGGACATATGAGGGAAGGGAGAAAACCAATGGAACTCTGGGTGCCAAGTTCATAAGCTTGTGTTTTACCCCATATAAAGGAGAGGGAGGGAGGAAAGAGGACCAAATCAGACCTTGGGCCAGTCGGTTTGGTTCTCTTCCTAGTTAGGATGCTAAGAGGGGAGGAATAATCTTCCGTTGGAGGAAGAAAAAATGATAATCAAAAACTCTCCTGCCTCACTTCACATGTAAATATAGCCCCGAGCAAGAGAGGGCCTCAGATTTTCACTAACTGGACTGCAAAGAGTCTCCAGCAGTCTACAACCAAGTCCACATTGCTGGTTTGCACAATATCAATCTGAGGCATGTGGTTAGATCTGCATTTCTTTGAATTCTCTCTTTTCCACTCCTAATAACCATTTATTCCCATTACTAGCTATCTGCCTAAAGTCATAAATAACCAAATCATGAAATCAAACACCCTCTTAATCAATCTGTAGGACTTCATGTCATTGGTAGCCTGTTTGTATTCATCACAGATCATAATTGCAAACAAGAGAAATCACTTTGTCTGATTTAAGGAGAGAAGAACAGAAAGGTAATGGGTAGGTCTAATAATCTGGGGGGATTGAGGAGTGGAAATGGGGAGGGGCAAGGAACCAGGCCTCAAGGCCAGGAAGCCAAGAGTAAGTCCCCAAGTCATTCTGGTGTCAGAGATTTAGAGAAGTGGTGTTGGAAAAGTATTTGGTCAAGAGGAGAAAACCTAACAAACCCCTATTCCCCGCAGATGGGTTGCTGAACTGGTGTCCTGCCACTCGCCTCTTTCTACTCTTCATGACTCCTATGAACTTCTTTTCCTATTCTTTGGTGGGTCGTTTTAAATCTGTATTTCAATCATGGACTCTTCTCTAAGTTCCAGTCCTCATGTCTATTTGTACCGAACATTTCGATTTAGGTGACCCACCCTCCCCTCAAATGCAATTTGTCTAATACACAACACTGAAATCTTTTAAATCAAGCCCGTTTCCCTTGCTTCTCCAACCACAGTTCTTAGCCACTCAGAATCCAGACATCAGAATCATGTTTAATTCCTTCTGGTTAATCCTAAATCTGTTTGATTTGTCCTTCATGCCTTCATGATAATTCTGACATTCATTCATTTTCTTTTTCTAATTTTGCAGCCCTGACTCTAGTTCAGCCTCGTAATGACTCTGCCTGGAGTACTGCAACAAGCTGCCAAATTGCTATTGGTCTACTCCTTCCAGTGCCTCCTGGACTCTGTCTCCAGTATCTTCTTCATGGGCTGCTTTGATGAGTGTCAGCCACTCAACCACACAGTGAGTCCCCACTAACTATCAAAAGAAGTATGACTTGGTGTACCTGCCATCCAAGGCCTCAGCCCTGTTGCCTCATCTTCCTTACTCTATTCTAACATTATTAATCTATGATTTAATCTTGAACATTTCAACAGACTAAGGGGACCCTGGCCAATATAGCTCAGTTGTTTGGAGCATCGTCCAGTGCACTGAAAGGTCGTGAGTTTGATTCCTGGTCAGGGCACGTACCTAGGTTTTAGGTTAGATACCCAGTCCGAGCCCATGAAGGAGGCAGCCGATCGATGTCTCTCTCTTTCTTTCTCCCTTCCTCTCTCTTTAAAAATCAATGAACCTGTCCTCAGGTGAGGATGAAAAATAAAATAAAATAAACAGACTAAGGGATATAACCTTCTAGGTATCACAGAAAGACTATGTTGATTCTAATTATCCAGAGGTCTTTTAAATGCTATGCCTGCAGTGTTTCTCTCTCCCATTATCATCACTGCTCACTTTTGTTTCTTCCTTTTCTCAACCAACCTCCCAGTACTTCCATGGGTCATGGCACCTTCCCTGAGCACAGGCATAATGTGAAACTCCATGTTTGGGTTTTTCTTCTTTCTTCTCTTTTATCTCATGTCCCTCCAAAAGTAGATGTCAGTCTATAAGGCAGAGAAACATGAAAACAGGATTTGCCTACTCACAAAAGCCAAAGAACATGACAACTGGTTGCAAGCAAGACAACACTAACATCTGCTAGACTTACAGCTCTTAAAATGCTATTTCTGAAAATTGTACTTTCATTTGTGTAAACATCACACCACAGCTGTTTTATTGTTGTTGAATTTAGGGGACTATTTCTAAGAATGTATTTCTTAGAAAAAAAGAGACATAGGTCATATTTTGGTTCTAGCTTCTTCAATGAAAACAAGTGATGTCTGTATCTTTAAGCTTAACATTTCTCTTGCTGGCGAGTGAGAACTCCTCAGGGCCAGTGACCTCCTTTTCTGGGCCTGATCAACTGCACCCCTCTCTTTCCAGGGACCGAGTGCTCACCAGGGCCAGGGCCCCCCTCCTGGGATGGCTACTGTCCTCTTCAGAGAGCTTTCCCATCTTCTCATCCCCATGCCATCTTCGTGTGCTAGCAATATATTTTATGACATGATTAACTGTAGTCATATTGGTGTAGCCACTTTCTGCAAATCTCTCTCTTACCTCACTGACTTTTTGTGTTTATATAGTTCCATTTCTACCAATTTGGGTCCTTCCCTCATTTCATGACCTCTGTTCATATCCCGCCTTCTCTCTGAACCATCCTTGATTATCCAAGCCAGGGTTTTCTTTTTTCCAAAAACACTTGGAGCTGCTTGATTGTCTGGACTTCTCTAACTACCTTGTTCTAGAATTATTCATATGGTAACTTGGAAAATAGTTTAGAGCTATACAAAGGTAAGGTGACATTACTTGTATCTTTCCTTTCCAGATATTTTGTGAGTCCATTAAGGGCAGAGGTTAAGTTCTCAACCTTGTCCATGCCTCCAGGTGCTGAGCATCTTTTCGGAGCAGATGATGGGGTGTTTCAGGATGGTGGCACTGAGGTAGAGTAGATGGTTGGGGATATCTGCTCTCTCTTCTGGGATACAGAGGATTACAATTTTCCCACCCTGCAGTGAAACCCCAGCAGAGGTAAGAGTGTCATTGTTGATTGTGCTTGAGTCTCTAGTGTGCCCCTCCCCTGCAACAACGACTGTGGAGGAGAACTCAAGTTGAGCCTGGAGGTCACTGACAATGCACAACAGCTGGCCTAGAGGTCAAAGACAATGCACCACAGCTGGCCTGGAGTTTTGCCTGGGACAGCAGCAGACTTGGCTTCACCAAGAAAGCCTTTGCAATTTAAAGCCACTGAAATTTCAGGTTGTTTGTTACTGAAACATAGCTTCACCCATTTCACTAACACTTATTAGTTTAAATGGGTTCTTGGAAATTTAGCACCTCAAAACAAAAAATCTAAACAAAATGGAGCAATTCAGAGTAAGACCAAGGGCTTTGGAGTTAGGCTGACTTGGGTTTGAGCCCTGGCTCCCACAATTTACAAGTTCTAGGTCTTAAGCTGGCAGTTTTCAAATATTTTGGTCTCAAGACCCCTTTATATTCTTAAATATTATTGAGGACCTCAAAAAACTTGTTTCTCCAAAGAACTTTTGTTTATGTGGGTCATATCTAGGAATATTTGCTGTATTAGATATAAGATCAAGCTATCTATACTAATAAAAGCCTAGGTGGTCCTCGTGCCCTCGCACGTGACGTCATCACAAGATGGCCGCCACAAGATGGTCACCACAAAGATGGCTACCACAAGATGGCTGCTCACAGCAGAGGTGGGGCCCGGCAGCCGCTCCGCGTGGTGAGGCCAGGGGTCCTGTGGCTCCGCATAGCACAGAGGAGGCCAGTCCCGGCGTTTCTGCTGCCTTACGCAGAGGAGGCGGATTGCAGCAGGGGAGGGCAGTTGGGGGTGATCGGGCCTGCTCGGAGGGCAGTTGGGGACCATTAGACTGGCAGGGGAGGGCAGTTGGGGGTGATCAGGCTGAAGGGGAGCAGCTAGGTGTCAATCAGGCCAAAATGGGAGCGGTTAGGGAGCGATCAGGCTAGCAGGCAAAAGAGGTTAGGGGCAATCAGGCAGGTAGGCAGGCGAATGGTTAGGAGCCAGCATGATTGGGCCTAAACCAGCAGTCGGACATCCCCCAAGGGGTCCAAGATTGAAGGGGGTGCAGACCGGGCTGAGGGACACCCCCTCCCCCGTGAATGAATTTCGTGCACTGGGCCTCTAATCTATCTACACTAATAAAAGAGAAAGATGCTAATTGACCATACCTCCGCAATGTCCACCAGCCAATCAGGAGTGAGTATGCAAATCAACATGACAAAGATGGGTTAATTTGCATACACAGGCGCCGAGCAGCCTGGGTCCTGGGAACATCCTTGGGACCCAGGCTGCTCCTAGCCTCTAGGCCCGTGCATAGGCCCTGAGCAGCCAGGGTCCCAGAATGTCCCCGGCCACTCAGGGCCTATGGGTGCAGGCGCCAAGCGGCTGGGGGCAGGTTGGATGTTCCTGCCCCATGGCCACGAGCGTGTGCGCCTGCACCAAGTGACAGCCCGGGTCCACGCCCCCAGCCTAGTGCACACAACACGGGGCTGCCAGCCTTGGGGGCATGCCCCCCTCAGGCTGCGGGACACGCCCCTAGCCCAGTGGACACAACGCAGGGGGTTCTCTGCGCATGAGCTGCAGAGGAAACACCTTTTCTTTTCTTTTCTTTTTAAAAAATATATTGTATTGATTTTTTTACAGAGAAGAGGGGAGAGGGATAGACAGTCAGAAACATCGATGAGAGAGAAACATTGATCAGCTGCCTCCTGCACACTCCCCACTGGGTCTGTGCCCCCCACCAAGGTACATGCCCTTAATAGGAATCAAACCTGGGACCCTTCAGTCTGCAGGCCAATGCTCTATCCACTGAGCCAAACCAGTTCGGGTGTAAACACCTTTTCTGACTGCTCATTGGCTAAGCTCCCTGTATGCCGCCACTTGCAGTGTTCTTGGAAAGTTGGGTAATAAGAATCCAAAAAGGTGATCTAGGGTTTTTCCACCTCACTCATGGAGGAAAAAACAAAGGTCCGCTGCTGGAGGGGCTAAGAAATGTCATATCCTGCCCTAACTGGTTTTGCTCAGTGGATAGAGCCTCGGCCTGTGGACCGTAGGGTCCAGGTTCGATTCTGGTCAAGGGCATGTACCTAGGTTACACGCTCCTCCCTGGCCAGGGCCCAGGTCAGGGCTCATGCAGGAGGCAACCAATCAAAGTGTCACTCTCACATTGATGTTTCTCTCTGTCTCTTCCTCTCTCTTTCCACACTCTCTAAAAATCAATGGAAACATATCTTCAGGTGAGGATAAAAAACAAAAGAAAGAAATGTCATATCCTGTGAAAGAGACATCTTGAAAATGCCTAAAGAAAGTTGTCATTTTTTCATGGTGAAGGGACTGGAGTCCGTGTTAAAGAAAACACCTTGGTGGCTGCGGTGGCTGGCAGTGGCTGCAGCTGTGGGGTGATGGGGCTGGTGCCTTCCCCTGATCAGCCTGGTCGCCTCCTGCAGAGGGAGGCCAGACTTCGTCTAGGCCTGCTCCCTGTGGAGGAAATCTCCTGAGGGCTCCCAATCTGTGAGAGGGGGCAGGCTGGGCTGAGGGAACCCACCCCCAGTGCACGAATTTCGTGCAGTGGGCCCCTAGTCCTATATAATAAAAGAGTATTATGCAAATTAACCATCACTGTGCTATACCACAAGCCACACCAACCAGCCAATCAGGAGCGAGTATGCAAATTAACCCCAACCAAGATGTCTGCAGCCACGGTGCAAGCAGGAGGCTTGGGTTTCCCCGGCAATGGAGGAAGCTAAGCTTTCCACACACCCTGGCGGGCCCTGAACTCCACTCAAGGCTACAAAGTTTCAATTATAGAAGATAAATAAATCCCAACAAAAATGGCGGCAGCCATAGAGCAAGCAGAAGGCTTGGCTCCGCTCCAGGCTACAAAGTTTCAATTATAGAAGATAAATAAATCCCAAATACCAGGGCCTCCATTTGGGTTGCCGAGGGGCGTGGCCGGCAAACCACCACAGGTCCCTTGCCCAGGCCGTGCCACGCCCCAAGGGAACCCCCAACCTGATCCGGGACACCCTTCAGGGCAAACCAGCTGGCCCCCACCCCTGCACCAGGCCTCTATCATATCTAATAAAATAGTAATATGCAAATTGACCATCACTCCAACACACAAGATGGCTGCTCCCATGTGGTCAAAGATCCTGCCCCCATGTGGACACAAGATGGCCGCCACAAGATGGCCCACAGGGGAGGGCCGTTGGGAGGGACCAGGCCTGCAAGGGAGGGCAGTTGTGCGTGATCAGGCCAGCAAGGGAGGGAAGTTGGGAGGGACCAGGCTGGCACAGGAGGGAAGTTGGGGGTGACCGGGCCTGCAGGGAAGGGCAGTTGGGGGGGACCCAGGCCTGCAGGGAGAGCAGTTGGGGGGGACCAGGCCTGCAGGGAAGGGCAGTTAGGGGCAAACAGGCTGGCAGAGGAGCAGTTAGGCATCAATCAGGCTGGCAGGGGAGTGGTTAGGGGGTGATCAGGCTGGCAGGCAGAAGCGTTTAGGGGCAATCAGGAAGGCAGGCAGGCGAGCAGTTGGGAACGAGCAGTCCTGGATTGTGAGAAGGATGTCTGACTGCCCGTTTAGGCCCAATCCTGCCTGCCTGCCTGATCCTACCGGGATCGGGCCTAAACGGGCAGTCCGACATCCCTTGAGGGCTCTCAGATTGGAGAGGGTGCAGGCTGGACTGCGGGACACCCCCTCCCCCCCCCCCGTGCATGAATTTCACGCACCGGGCTTCTAGTATATATATAAAAGGTTAAGCGACTGGCTGACTGGACAATAGCTATGACGCACAATGATGACCAGGAGACAGACGCTCAACGCAGGAGCTGCTGAGCGACAGCAACTTTGCAGAGTGCCCTTTTGCACTCCGGGACCCCTTGGGGGATGTTGGACTGCTGGTTTCGGCCCGATCCCCGCAGGCCAGGCTGAGGGACCCCACCTGGCAGAAGGACCTTGCTCACTCCGCAGATGTCCTTTGAGCCCTGGTGCTGCCCCAGGTGCAACTGGCCAGGGAGGGACTGTGAGAGGTTGGCTCCAGAGCATGTCCAGCCTATTACACCCAGTCCCGCCTTGCCAGCCACCTTTTAATTAATTTCCTTTCAATGTGCACAAATCCATGTACCGGGCCTCTAGTTTAAATATATTAATTTATTAATTCATTAAAAATAATAATTAACCTATCACATTAATATATGGCAATGCAATGGGCAAAAGTAGGTTTACAATTGTGAGTACACAAGAGTTTACTTTTATATTATTAGTTACTAGTGGCCTTGTGCATGAAATTCAGGCAGTTGGGGGTGACCAGACCAGCAGGTGAGGACAGTTGGGGGAGACCAGGCCTGCAGGGGAGGGCAGTTGGGGGCGACCAGACCTACAGGGGAGGGCAGTTGCGGGCGACCAGGCCTGCAGGGGAGGGCAGTTGTGGGGGACCAGGCCTGCAGGGGACGGCAGTTGTGGGGGACCAGGCCTGTAGAAGAGGGCAGTTGTGGGGGACCAGTCTTACAAGGGAGGGCAGTTTGGGGCAACCAAGGTGGCAGGGGAGCAGTTAGGCCTCTATCAGCCTGGCAGGGGAGTGGTTAGGGCGTGATCAGGCTGGCAGGCAGAAGCAGTTAGGGGCAATCAGGCAGGCAGGCATGCGAGTGGTTGGGAGCCAGTAGTCACGGATTGTGAGAGGGATGTCCGCCTGCCAGTTTAGGCCCGATCCCTGGAATTGGGCCTAAACTGGAAGTCAGATATTCCCCGAGGGGTCGGTTGGAGAGGGTGCAGGCTGGGCTGAGGGACCCGCCCCCCCACCTTGTGCACAAATTTTGTGCACCGGGCCTCTAGTCTTTTCATATAATTGTGGACATTCATTGACAACCCATCAAAACTTGAGACAATTGGGAGGTTTTTATTTTTTTATTGTTTTCACTGCTCCAGTCAAGGAAAAGGAAACTTCATTGAGGTCCCAGGGCCATGGGGTTCAGGAAGAAGGCCACCCTGTGGGCTTGAGGAGGTGGTAGAGTTGCCTTATTTACCCTTCTCCTAAAGTTGTTGGTGTGGCTTAACTTCTTGTGGCAATGGATAGTGCGGGGGGTCCAGGTGGCCGCAACACTTGAGGCAGATTGTCTTGTTGCAGTTATACTTCCGGGCGAGTTGGCAGAGGGAGACGTCAATGATGCCACCCTGCAGAGGAAGCAAGTGAACGGTGGACTGTTTCTGAATATTGTAGTCTGAGAGAGTGCAGCCATTCTCCAGCTCTTTGTCCACAAAATCCCTGTCTTGGACTTTAGCTTTGACATTCTCAATGGTGTCACTGGGCTTGACCTTGAGGGTGATGATCTTGCCAATCACGGTCTTCAGAAAGATCTGCATCTCTATGTCTGCTAGGGAGGTTTCTCGGCTACCTTCTTGAAGAGAGAGAGAGCCAATTGGGAGTTTCTTAGTTGTAATGTAGAATCTGAAATCACACAGTGAACTTTGTACCATGTTACCTTAAAATCCATTTGTCTTACTTTTACTTTGAATGGAACTTTTTTTGTGACATCACACAGAGGTCACAAAAATATGTGGGTCTTCCAAATGTGGGCTCATTTTGTTATACAAGATTTTAAAAATCACATTTGTAAACACCACCCATTGACTTAATTGAAAAGTCTTTAAGGATTGAAAAGCTATTGTTAGCAACAATAATATCTTTGAGGTGATACATTTGCTTTGTTATTTTTGAGAACATATTAGCCCAGTTCTTAATGCTGAATAACCATAGTTTGTCTGCCAGTGTTTCTATCAACTGTGGAAAAAAAATACACAAATGACTCAGCTAGTTCAGGTTGCAACTCAAGCAACTCACACAAGTGCTTTTTCTTGATATGCATAGTTTGATATACAGTGTAAGGACTTTTATGCTACACCTCATTTTGCCTCACACAATTTAAAAAAGATGTGTGCTCAAGGGTGCAATTTAATACATTTAATAATTTGTATGCTTCATCAAGGATCTTCCTAAGTGGACTTGCCTTTTTTGCCACTTGGCCTTTTTTGCTGCCACCTTGATTAGTGCTAAGACAGTGGGCACTTTCACCCACTGCTGCTCTTGCACCAACACAGAAAAAAAACAACAAGTGCTTCAGTATTGTCATAAAAGGTTTGACCTTGCTGACCTGGGCACCCGAAAGAGTCTTGGGGACCTGTAAGATGATGGTGGATCCCACGGTGAGAAGTGCTGTCCTCAAGCATGTTCCTTGATCTCTCTAAAGTAAGAGTAAAGCAGTTTTGAGAATTAAACAAAGGATTATCTAATGAGAAATAATGCACGCACAGCATGTAGCAGAGTGCCTGGTGTATAACAAGTGCTTATTAAATTTAGCTGTTGCTTTTCAACTGCTGATATTGTGAGGGTACATCATTTGTAACAGTAGTAATGATAACAATACTCCATTTTTCTCCACAAACTCCTTCCTCTGGCAGATCTCCATTGCAGTTAACTGCTCCATCTGGCTCTCTGCGCTGCGGTCTACGTGCTGGCTCCCTCACAAGCACTATTGACCTGGCCTCTGTGGAGCCTTCAGAGACGTTCCTTCCCTGTACTCCTGTTGCCACTACCGACTTAAAGAGCCTGATTTTGTGGAAAGACTGCTGTGAATGGCAGCTCTGGCTATTGGTATTTGACCGACCTGAGACTCAGTTTACTCAGTTTACTCAGTGGGAACCAGAACAGTCTCTCTCTGTCTCTGTCTCTCCCTTTGTGAGGGTTAAATGAAATGGTATATTTGATAGTAACAGGCAGAGTGCCCAGCTATCTCATGTGTTCAGCAACTTTCCCTTTATTTCTCCTTTTCTCATGGTTTTGTTTTGAAAATTCTTTCTTGTTTTCCTTCCCCTCTCCAATATATCCAGAACATTACCACTGAATTAATTTTCTCACAGCATAACTTTTTCATTTAATCAATACCAGCACCCATGAGTGGGGTATTCATTCTCACTGGCTCTCTGATAAGGTTGCAGACTCAGTCTGGCAGAGGAGAATGTTGTCTTCAACAGCTGACATATCTTTTCCATCTCTCCACTGCTGCACTCAGCAGAAGGTCAATCTTCTTCTTTTTCTTTTTTTAAAAAATATATTTTATTGATTTTTTTACAGAGAGGAAGGGAGAGGGATAGAGAGTTAAAAACATCAATGAGAAACATCAATCAGCTGCCTCCTGCACACCCACTACTGGGGATGTGCCCGCAACCAAGGTACATGCCCTTGACCGGAATCGAACCTGGGACCCTTCAGTCTGCAGGCTGATGCTCTATCTACTGAGCCAAACCAGTTAGGGCAAGGTCAGTCTTCTTAGCATGGCATTCAAAGTCCTCCCTGCCAAACCGAACTCATCAGCCTCTAAATTCACAGCTCCCCTGACTTCCATGTCCCTGCCTGCCCTGACCCCTCTGCTGGATGCCCTTCTCCAACTGATGACTGCCTATCTGTTCTTCAACCCTCAGTTCAACTGCCTCATGTGTGTGAGGCCTTCTCCTATCCCCAAGAAGGTGTGCTGCGTGTGCCACATTTCCTTCAGGTGCTTCTTAGGGCACTTGCCGTGTTCTACATGCACTCATGGCTCTTTAGGTACATCTACTAGAGTCTGATCAATCCAGGAAAACACATCTCTCTTCCCAACTTCAGTACGTCACATGAGGGCCTCACTCCTGAAGTAACTCTAACTTGTTTCTTGATGGATAAATGAAAAAAGTTGACTCATTTTGTTGAGCTTGTGAACCAGAATCCTACATATGAAAGCAGCTGTTGTAAAATGACCAACTACCTATCAGCAACAACACCAAAAACACCAATACATTTCGTGTGGGCTGTGAATGTTCTGCATTCCGCATGCCATATCCTCTCTAATAAAAAGGTAATATGCAAATTAACCATCACTCCGCTACACAAGCCACATCCACCAGCCAAGCCACACCCATCCTCTCTAAGAAAAAGGTAATATGCAAATTAACCATCACTCCGCTACACAAGCCACACCCACCAGCCAAGTCACGCCCACCAGCCAATCAGGGCAAGTATGCAAATTAACCCCAGCCAAGATGGCTACCATTGGGTTTCCCCAGCAACAGAAGAAGCCAAGCTTTCCACACACTCTGGAGGGGCCCAGGCCTCCACTCAAGGATACAAAGTTTCAATTATAGAAATGGTGGCAGCCACGGATTAGCAGGAGGCTTGGCTCTGCTCCAGGCTACAAAGTTTCAATTGTAGAAGGTAAATAAATTCCAGATACCAGGGCCTCTGTTTGGGTCACCAAGGGCGTGGCTGGCCTGCAAACCACCATAGGCCCCTCGCCCAGGCCTCTCCACACCCCAAGGGAACCCCACCCTGATCCAGGACACCCTTCAGGGCAAACCAGCTGGTCCCCACCCATGCACCAGGCCTCTATCCTATCTAATAAAAGAGTAATATGCAGATTGACCATCACTCCAACACACAAGATCAAGATAGCTGCCCCTATGTGGTCAAAGATCCTGCCCCCATGTGGACACAAGGTGGCCACCACAAGATGGCCAGCTGGGGAGGGCAGTTGGGAAGGACCAGGCCTGCAAGGGAGGGCAGTTGGAGGTGATCAACCCTGCAGGGGATGGCAGTTAGGGGTGACCAGGCTGGGAGAGGAGGGAAGTTGGGGGCAAACAGGCTGGCAGGGGAGCAGTTAGACATCAATCAGGCTGGCATGGGAGTGGTTAGGGGGTGATCAGGCTGGCAGACAGAAGCGATTTAGGGGCAATCAGGAAGGCAGGCAGGCGAGCAGTTGGGAGCCAGCAGTCCTGGATTGTGAGAGTCGGACATCCCTCGAGGGGTCCCAGATTGGAGAGGGTGCAGGCTGGGCTGAGGGACACCCTCCCCTCTGTGCACGAATTTTGTGCACCGGGCCTCTAGTGTTCTTAATAAAAGTCCAATGCTCCTGTGAGTATGCCACTTAGGAGGGATTCCACAGGAATCTTTACTGAGAACAGGAGGACATGTGATTCTTGAAAGAACAAAATAGCCAGGGGGATATTCTATTTCTGGTCAGAAGTTTCTGGGACATAGCTCATTTTTTAAATTTATTTTTATTTATATTTATTTATTTATTTATTTAGGTACAGAAGCCTTTATACCACTCTGTGTCTTCCAAAGAACAGAAAATTGCATGGCAGTAGCTTTGCATTTCTGGGCTTATCCTGGGGGCCTGTCGAGATGGCAACCTCTGTTGTATTTATTTCCTGGATCTTGGTTCAGGGGCTGTAGGTAAGAATCCTGTGGTTAAGCCTCTTCTGGCAAAATCTTGATTGAAAGTCTGACTTGACAGAATGGGTTTTGCCTATAATTTGTCAATGGCTTGGGAGCACAGTGACAGACGCCCCTCTAGGGCAGTGGACAGACCTCTTTTTTTATGCATCAGAGCCTTCTTCCTAAGCTCCTGCTGCCAGGGAGGCTGCACTACTGGATCTACTCTGATGAAGGTTTTTGCTGGGTCTTTCTTCCTCTCGCTCTTCTACCATAGGGGGCAAAGGTTCTCTTGCTTCCCTAAAGGTTATAGCATCAGGGACAGTGACTAGTTGCTCTCCTATTACCAGGTGTGCACTAATTCTGGGAGTGTGGGACATGGTTAGCAGCTGGTTAAATGGATCTGATGATCAAAATGACTTTATGCCTTTGAGACCCTATTTCAGACATTAGAATCCCTTGTCAGACCATTGGCCTGATTTTAAGTTTGGAAAATAATCCCTAAGGCCACTAATAATTCATAAGGCCACTCCTGTGTGTGTGTGTGTGTGTGTGTGAGAGAGAGAGAGAGAGAGAGAGAGAGAGAGAGAGAGAGAAGAGAAGGGCCCCCAGAAGCCATGTGAGGGCCCCTGAGGGTGCCCAGGAGGCCTTTTCCAAGTCACTGGGAGAGGCATCAGGCTAGAAAGGGCCCGGTGCCACCTTATCCCACTCCCTTCCTTACCCCACTCCTTTGGGCTGACTCTCTTCCTGCATGCCGTGCCTCTGCCTGGGATGTCTTTCCTTTCTTTCTGAACCCAGGAGCCTCCTATTTCTCCTTTAAGTAAGACCATGTAATAGTTACTTCCCCTTTCTGACTGGTTCCCAGGGCCCTGACAGACCTTGTCTTTTCCTCTTTAGTTTCCTTCTTCCTGTGCTGTAGCATTTATCACTTGGCAGTAAAATTACTTATATTGTTGCCTCCCTAATGAGACTGCACGTTTCATGCTTCTTGGTATCTTCCCGAGAGCCTGGCAATGAGCATGCTAGCAAGAGGGCATTCAATATGGGTTGAATGAGTGAATGGAGGCCAGACTTTTGGGCCTCAAGTATCCTAATATATAAAAAGCCAGGGACCGTCACGACCGAATCAACTGGACGGACGACCAAACAGAAGGTTGCCTGAGGCAACCAGGCTGGCAGGGAGACTTAGTGAGGGACAACCAAACGACTGAACAGCAGGCTGTGTGGGGCAACCAGGCCGGCAGGGGGGTTAGTGAGGGATGACCAAATGACTGAACAGCAGGCTGTGTGGGGTGACCAGGCTGGCAGGGGGGCAGTTGGGGGTGACCAGGTCAGTGGGGGGGGGGGGGAGTTGGGGGTGACCAGACTGGCAGGGAGGGGGGCAGTGAGGGGCAACCAGGCTGGAAGGGTGGGCAGTTGGGGGTGACCAGGCTGGCAGGGGGGGCAGTTAGGGGTGACCAGGCCAGCAGAGGGGGGCAGATGAGGGAGACCAGGCTGGCAGGAGGGGGCAGTAATGGGTGACCAGGCCAGCGGGGGGGGGCAGTTAGGGGCAATCAGGCTGGAAGGCAGAGGCAGTTAGGGGTGATCAGGCTGGCAGGGGGTGAAGTTAGGGGCGATCAGGCAGATAGGCAGGTGAGCAGTTAGGAGCGAGCCAGTGGTCCTGGAATGTGAGAGGGATGTCCGACTGTCGGTTTAGGCCTGATCCCTTGGATCAGGCCTAAACCGGCAGTCGGACATCCCCTGAGGGGTCCTGGATTGGAGAGGGTGCAGGCTAGGCTGAGGGGACCCCTCCCCCCCCCCCGTGCATGAATTTTGTGCACTGGGCCTCTAGTAGTTACTATAAGATCACAATCATCTGTTTAGAACTTGTTTATTGGATTATTTAGCTATCTATGGTTTTATGCATATGTCTTCATGTTATCTAGTATTTAGAAAATTCTTTTGAAAATGACCAGTGTCTTAATGTTGCAATAGTGACTCCTTGCTTCATGCCTGTGCAGGGCAAGGGCATTCTTTCCAGGGCCAGCATGGGGGTGGGTGAACTCTAGGACAACAGAGCTATGGCCAACTCTTTCTTCATAATCTTAGAGTACATAAGGTAGGTTTTTGTTTTTTGTTTTTTGCTAATGGAAGTTGTCCCCGTATAGTTGGTATTCCCGGTAGTAACAGAAGCACCAAGGCAATCAAGGCCTTCCCATGCACCTGCAAGTGTTCTCACGAGCACGTTTTGTTCCAGGGAACTCTCGACTTGTAATGAGGAAAGAGAACTCCTAGCAAGTCCATTTATCATAGGACTGCAGTAAGTGAAAGGTAATCCTTTTTAAAACATGAGTTATGGAGCTTTGTGATGTGCCATTTATCCATGTCTGTGTGGAAAGGAAGAATGCAGGCAAGTTTATTACTTACACAGACTGTGCTCTCCCTTGTGTTTAGAGCCCTGCTCCCTGCACAACACACAGTGACACTCTGACATGACACATTCTGATGAAAACATTAAGCAGCCCAGAGTTGCTTGTTACCAAAATGGAATTGGTATTTGAACACATACTTGGCAAGCAAGCTATTTAATTATTAGGCTTCTGTGTCTATTTAGACCCACCTTGCTTTCATGCTTAATATCTAATGTGAAACATATTTCCTTGGAAGAAAGCTGAACCGCTTCAGAAATTGTACACCTTCTAGAACTCTTAACCAGGAAGATAAATTTTAAAAGAAGGATAAAAGGAATCAACCATAAATTTGAAAGGACTCAATAAGAAAATGAAAGGAAGGATTCTTACATTTCTTTTCCCTCCCTTAAAAATGGTATTGATGTGTAGCCACAAACCTTGGCTGAATGGAATAAAATGGCACTATTTGCACTCACAAAAAATGGATAACATGCACAACATTTAGCTCCTAGTGTTAAGAAGTCAATATAAATCAGAAAGAGAAAACCAATTGTCTCCAGACTTCCTCTTATAGAAAAAACTTACAGCAGCTTTTGCATGGACAAATGGAACAAATGACAAGGGTGTCCTAATGTACCTGAGGTCATATTCCTACCGGCATTCAAGTTTATAGGGCTCATGACAACAGACATTTATTTAGCACCTCTTCTCTAGTTCCCCACATCTCACATGTATTCTAGGGCCTAGTACTGGTCTTCCTTTGATGTTTAGCAACTGGTTGAGTGTTACAAGTCCACCTGGAAGATACTGGTGTTTGCAGAATACTTAGCATAGTCCCAGGTACAGAGTAGGCGTCCAAAACATATAACCAAGTGTGAAGGGAAACATGGATAGGACCTTCAGGAAGTCGTTCTAAACTCAGGTAGGTGATGAGCACGAGGTCCTACCAACTTGCTGAGACATAAATGGGCCAAGGCTTGGGGGAGGCACAGTGTGCAGGACCATGAGGGGTTTGCAGTCCTTCCTTTGTAATTGCTGTCCTCTTCAGTCCACCACACCACCTAAGGGGCGCCATCACTGCCAGGACTGCTATTCTTTCTAGCAGGAGGGAGCCCCTGGCCAGTCCCACCGTCTCCACTGTCAACTGACTTCTCTGTATTACACAATTAATTTTTATCACATGTTTTGAATAACATCCTTCCTCCTCCATTACGGTGAATGCTTAAAATTACATTTATATGAAACAACATTCACACAAACTTCTATTAAAAGCCAAATTTCAGGCATAAGCTACTGGCCAAATCCATTAAAAATGGATATTAAGTCAGGCCAGCGTGACTCAGTGGTTGAGGGTGGACCTATGAACCAGGAGGTCACAGTTCTATTCCGGTCAGGCTCGATCCCCAGTAGGGGGCGTGCAGGAGGTGGCAGATCAATGATTCTAATCTTTGATGTTTCTCTCTCCCTCTTCCCTCCTCTCTGAAATCAATAAAAATACATTTTTAGAAAGGATATTAAGTAAATTAGTTGAGCTGATTAAAAACACCTTCATCAAAGTAGAACACTGGTGTCATCAATAGCTAAGAGTTGAATTACTGATTTTTAAAAAAAATATATTTTATTGATTTATTACAGAGAGGAAGAGATAGGGATAGAGAGTTAGAAACATCGATCAGCTGCCTCCTGCACACCCCCTACCGGGGATGTGCCCGCAACCAAGGTACATGCCCTTGACCGGAATCGAACCTGGGACCTTTCAGTCCGCAGGCTGACGCGCTATCCACTGAGCCAAACCGGTCAGGGCTGAATTACTGATTTTGAAATAGCAGATGGTACAATAATAGGGAGGAAAAGTGACTCCCCCATCACTTTGCAGGGCGGGCGGGGTCAGGTGGGGAACTATTGATGTATTGCTGGAGAGCCAGGAAAAAGAGCTGACGGAATGAGGGTGGGTAGAGGATGGGGCTTAGGTAAGGGAGAGGGAGGGAGGCGGGAGCCCAGGTCAGATGCCTAGAAGGAGGGTGAGGAACTGCCTCCTCTGCTCAGGAAGGGCCAGGCCGGCACTCCCGCTGCCGGCCGCCAGAGGGCGCGGGGGGAACCGGCGGAGGGGGGGGCCGCGCTGGAAAAGGGTCAGCCGGTCGGCAAGGGCGGCGGCGGCGCAGCTCCGCTCCCGCGCGTCTTCGTCCCCGCGTCCAAGCCGGGCGCGCAGCCCCGCTGCCCGGATGCGGCCGCCAGCCCGCCGCTGCGCGCTCCTGGCACGGCTTTGGCTCCTCACCTGCTCGCTGGGTAAGTAGCGGGCGGCCGGGCGTGCACAGGCGGGGCGCGGGCTTTCCGAGCGCCGGGGGCAGCGCCGGCGATCAGCCCCGAAGCCCGGTGTCGGAGGCCAGCCGTCTGCACCGCCCCCGCCCCCCCCCCCGCAGCAGCGCCCCCTCGCGGTGCCCGGTGGACCCGGCTCGGGAACACGCCGGCCTGGCTCCTCTCGGCTGCCGGGTTCCTGCCGGGGCCGGTCACTCTTGCGTCTTCCGCCTCCTTCTGCCCGGAGCTGGCCACCGGCCGAGCGGCAAGCGCGAGGCGTCACTCCCACCGGAAGCGCGAGGAGCTGTGCGACTGCAAGAAACTTTGGAAGGAGGGACGCGGGCCCACCCCCACCCACCCCCCGCCGGCCGGCCGCCCGCACGCCCCGTGCGCTGCCCTTCCAGTGCTTCCCGCACCTCAGCGCCTCCCGGGGTCTCTGGGCGCGCCCCTTACCGCTCTGCCCTTCCCGCCTGCACCGCCGCACCACCGCGGGCGGAGAGGCGGCGCCCGTGCCCACCGACCCCCCTGGAGCTCACTGCGTGGGCCGACGGACATACCCTGGCCCCCGAAGCTATGATGCCAACTTAGCACCGGCCCCTCCCACCCCCAGATTCCTGGACGGGGGAAGACGGGTCCCCCCGGCCTCAGCACGGGCGGCCCTGGCACGCGGGAGGCCCATACCCTCCCCCCAATCTTGGGTCTTTATGGGGGAAAAGTAGAGAACACTCCTGGAAACAATGCCTGTCAGACCTGCTGCTGTAATGCCCCCCCCTCCCTTTTTTTTACATCCTCACAAGAGCTAGTTGGTTCTCCCCTTTATTATAAAATTATGTTGATAAAAGTTTTTCTTTTAAAATCATTGTAATTCACTTTCATGATGAGATTTGTTCAAGTGTGAAAGCTTGGGGAAACATGATTCCCTTTTCAGTGTCCGCAGGGTTATTGCCGTCTAACCCAGACTTGTGTGTGTCCAGCCTAAGAGGCAGTGATTTCTAGAAATGGCAGAATGGTGCAATTTAGGAAAAGATGTCGTGTTGTTTGTTGCACGTCGCTGTTTGGTGGCCCACCTACAGGAACTTTTGCTGCCGGGTTTTGCTTGGATTTAAGCTTTCTGAATAAGGACCTTATTTTCCCACCTCTGGCATTTCTATAGGTGCTCAGTGTGGGAAAATCGAGTGGGATCAATTGGTAATTAATTGCCCACACGCATGATTTAGTAACAGTGTTATTAAAAATGTGCGGGCACCTTGGGCAGAGAAGGCTATGAGGGACTGTTGGGAGCCACCCAAGTTGGCAAAGATCTGCTGTAGCGGAAGGAAGTGCACTATGGGGGCAGCGCTGGGAGAAGGGTGGCTGGAAGGGAGGGGAGGAGGTGACTGCTAGCTGCATTAGTTGGCCTGTGGCCTGGAACTTTTTCACCTAACCAAAGCTGGTGGGTGGTAGCCGGAATTAAGATTCTATTTATAGCCCTGCATTTTATAGTGCTGTCCTGGGAATATAAGGTTTGTACATAATACAGTCAACATATGGGCTGAAAGGCACGTTTGTATTGCTAAGTGTACTGATTTTTATTGCCCTTGAGGGGATATCTGCACTGTCCAAAGTTGCTACTATGTGAAAGGACATTCAGAATGAACCAAAATGTCAACACATTTTTAGAGATGTCTATTAGCATTGTGAAGTTGTCAGATAAGCACAATAAATAAGATAGTATCTATGAAAAGTTCCCTGAGAACTGGCTTTGTGAACTGGCTTTCATGGATTGGTGCAGACAGGAAGCTGTATTCTTGGAGATCTGAAATAAATCATGAATTCATTTTATTGAGCTCTGTTTGGGCAGGTTGAGGAGCACTCTATAAATCTTGAAATCAAGATTCTTGGAATCTAGCTGAAACAGAGTTCTGAGGCATTTGGACACTCCTGATAGTGTTTAAAAATACCTTAAACATTCCCTTATAAGGTTGGCCTGACTGAAAATAGTTTATTTTTCCCACAAAGTATAGCATATTCATTAGAGAAAAATCCATTTAGAAAATTTATTTTAAACACTTATACAGACAAAATTCACTGCAATTTCAGTTCTATAATCAGAGATTTATTCATGCTTTTAGGCCAGCCACTGTGTGATTTCTTGTGGTCGCTCTATCAAATGAGAGCCATAGACTAGATAAAATACTGAAACTTTGCCTGGCTGGTGTGCCCCGCCAGGGCACATGCGCGGGTTGCAGTCTCACTCCCCAGTAGGGGGCATGCAGGAGGCAACCAATTGATGATGTTCCTCTCATCAATGTTTCTGTCTCTATCCCTCTCCCTTCCTCTCTCTAGTAATCATTAAAAAAATAATACTGGAATGCATGCAAATAGAGGAAAGGCCACGGGAGGACACAGCTAGAAGATGGTCATCTACAAGCCAAGGAGAGAGGTCTCAGTAGAAACCAGCCCTGCTGACACCTTGACCTTGGACTTGCAGCCTCCAGAAATATGGAGAAATAAATTTCTGTTGTTTAAGTCAACCAGTCAATGGTTTTCTGTGTGGCAGCCCTAGAAGACGAATACAGTGGGCAAGGGAAAGGGTGGAGGAATGCTGATGGTGGTGGCAGTGTGTCCAATGGTTTCTCAGTGGCCCTTGCAAATATGGGTAGCCAGGGAGTTCTCTATAGAGATCTGGGGGGGGGGGGGTGCCTTAGTAAAGCTTATTAAAGGTGGTTGACCCAGCTGGATGCAGGCCATTTTTGCCACTGTTTCATTCTCCTTCTCATTTCCTATTATGTGAATTCGATGGCTGGAGCTATGGTGGCCTTCTTGTGACCGTGAGGTGACTTTGACGGAAGCCAGTGGTAAGTATGGTAGAGCAGAAAGGGTAGTGAGCACCTGGGTGCCAGATGGATGTGGAGCACCGTGTTAGTAGCCCTATATGCCCTATTACCCGACGTGTATTGCCCGAGATTAAAAATAAACCTCTGTCTTATTTAAGCACCAATTGTCTGGGTTGTCTATTAATCCTAATTGGTACTTCTGTGTACCAATTAATAGAATATCTTTCTTATCTCTGTTTCTGCTCTGTATGGGTCAAGATTGTATGTCTTAGTACCTGCCAAAATTAAGGATAATTTTTATTCTGGGCCAGATCTTGCTCAGGTTCTTTTTACTGCAGTGAGCCAGACATTTAGAACACCAAGAGTCAGACCTAACTCTGGTTTTTTTTGGCGTTTTTAAATTTTTGATTTTTAAGATCTTTTATTTCTAAGGCAATTCACAGACATTACTGGCACAGAGTTTAACAATCTGGATGGATTTGTTGTCGTCTGGGTAGCCTAGGACCCCCAAGTTGGCCTGGCCCCCTTGGTCATGAATTTGACCCAAGGGAGTTTGCCTATAGCCAATACTCAAGCTCTTTGGGCTAGGGTTGGGGGGCAGTGGGATGGGAGGTGGAAAGAGCCTTTTTCAAATGGGGGTGGAATGGGGAGGAGATGTTGAGACTATTGGTTATCTTCCTTTCTGGCAAATGTGTGGGCGTACAACTTGAGCAAGTCCCTATAACTGACCTCATTCAGAACACAAAGGGCTGAGTTTATACTTTCTCATCATATACTAGTAAAGCAAGCATAATATCCAGGCACAAAGGGATTACTTATGGGGAATTGGCACATGTTACAAGTTTTGCCTCGTAGCATTAAGTGTGATCCATCTTTGTTGTTGCACAGATTCTTGCTTAAGAATTATATACAGGAGCGTTAATTCCATCTCTCCCAATAGAAAGGAAAAGTGAGTGTTGGGATTCACCGATTATTGATCCAGAGGCTTCTTTAATACCCTATTTCAAAGCTCTGTTCACTAAGCCCTCTTAAAGAAACCCGATTCAGTGTAGGTGCTGATTTGGACTACTAAAGGTTAACAATTTAAAAATGGTATTAAAATAGTAGGAAAAACTGTACTCAAATTTTTTCCATTTATTCAAAAAAGGGTTGAATATCTACTATGTATCAAGGATTGGGGGATATTGCAGAAAGAAGACAGATCTAGTTCCTCTCCAGCCTCATGGAGCTTGGAGTCTTGAAGGGAATGTGACCTTAAGTACTAACTATGCTGGAAACTACGTAATTGCTGCTGTACTCAGTGCTGTGGCAGGAATTCATTCAGGGAGATGTGTGGCTTTAGCAGGGAGTCTAGGTACAGCAGTGGTTCTCAACAGGGGGTAATCTCAGGGATGGAGATGGTGAGGGTGGTCCCAGAATGTCTGTCCTTGCCTAGAGACTTTGGGGCTATCATGGGGTTGTTTGTCAAGGAGTCCTACTGGCATCTGGAGTCAGGGGTGTTGTTGAACATTGCTCAGCATGTTGTTGAGCAATGCAGAGGACACCCCTCCCCCAAAGAATCAGCTGTCTGGTCCGAAGTGTCAGTGTGCCATTGAGAGACCTTGGAGGAGGGGCTCAGGAAAGGCTTCCTAGAGAACTCAGAACTGAAGGGGAAGCAGTAGTCAGTGGAGGGAGGAAGGGAGCAGGTCAGGTAACGGGGAGAGCTTGGTGCTGGAGGAATGGAGTGGGAAGGACTGGTCTGGAGAAGCTGGGAAGACCAGTAGGGGACTGGTTATGCAGGGTCTGGGAGACCAGGGTGAGCATTTTGGACTGTGTCCGTAGCCTAGAGCAAAGGGAAGTTGCTGAAGGGCTGTCATAGGGAGGGAGTGACACATTTGACTTCCCTTGTAAGAAGTTCCTCTGGTTGGCCTGTAGAACAGGGATTAGAGGGGGCTGATGTGGATGTGGAGAACCAATGAGGAGGCTGCTAGACTCAGCTACATGAGAGATGATTAAGACTCGCTAAGATACAGTGATTGATCGGTGCAGCAGGTACAGGGATAGCCACCTACAGAAAGAGTGGGGTCAGGGAGGAGTCAAAGGTTTCTGTCCTGAGCCATGGGTAGAGAGGGGTGCTGTTTACTGGTACGGGCACTAGTGGAGAAGGACTGGATTTAAAAAAATAAATTTATTATAGTTAATGTATAAATAAAATTTATCACTTTAATCACTTGTAAGTTACAGTTTTTTTTTTGTCATTACTCAGTCATTTTTTCTAAAATTTACTTTTAGGGGTGGTGAGGATGATGAACTCAGCTTGGACAAGTTGAGGGTGTGTGTGAGATGTCCAGTACCATGTCACATGGGCAGTTAGATCTGTGGGTCTGGAACTCAGAGAAGAGATTGGCTGGAGAGAGATGATTTGGGGGCAATTTGAATAGATTTTTTTTTTTTAAAGAGGAGAGCCTTGATTGAGAAGTCAATTTATTCAAGCCTTTATTCAAAATGTATGTGCACCAAAAGATTTGGTAGAAGTTGGAGAGGAAAGTCTTTATCTGTATAATGTAAAGCTACAGGTTTAGGGGAAAAATACATAAAAGTATCATCAAATAAGTTTTGAATATATTCAGGTGTAGCAGTGCCATTTTTTCCCCAGGGCAGTGACTTATTTTTGCTCCTAAAAGAATATTTTATGATCTGAAAAGGTGTTATGATTTAGTTTACATCGTTGCTTCCTGTGAGGAACTCAAGGCTCTTTACACATCACATTTCATTTATCTTCTCAAGATCCTGAGGGTATTGACGCAGAAGCTTGCTTTTTCATTTATGAAATGAAGGGAGGAAACGCAGGTAAGGAAAAATGTCCAGGGCTTGTTGTGAAAATAGCCCCAGTCATTTTCCTTAGGGGCCTGTTCAGCTGTTCATCCCAGTGTGTGTCAACCTTGCGCACACACAAGAATCACCTCAGTGTCCTAAAGAGTCCCCTTCAGGGTCCCCTGTTAAAACACAGATTCCTGGGTTCCAGATCTTTCTGATTCAAAAGATCTGAAATAAGTCCTGTGGATTTGCATTTTTCAGCCAGGCCCCAGGTGAATTGTATATGCTGGCAGGTGCAGGAATCTTGCCTGGGCTACCTAGGCCCAGGTATGTAAACTAGATGACTTTGTCTTAAATGATACCAGGGGCTGTTTTGGAGACAGCAACATATGGAATCGAGGCTCAATCCTCAGCAGTCAGGCATTTTGCCTACTGGGGAAAAAAAACAGAACCCCTCGAATTCAAACTAAGAAGACTTTCTCTGGTTCCAGCATCGTTTGGCAGATTTTCAGGTGCTTCTGGAGGGAATATCATGTGTGGGTCATAAGTCTCTAAAACTAGGGAGTGGGTTGTTACAGCCAAGATTTTTGGACACCAGACAAGTAAGTTCCTATAGGCATTAGAGTGTCATAGACTGTGGGTACTATGGAGTCAGTGGTCCTGATGGGTGTATTTAAAACCTACTTTTTGTATGTCTAAAATAAGATAACCAAAATTTAAGCATAGATTGTGTTTTTATAAGTTAGCCTGACAGTTAATGGTTCAGTAATATTCCTGCAATGTGAAGGAATTATAAAAAGTGCTGATGTCCTGTGTTTTGCTCTTTGCTCTTTTGGACCTCCTTTGTGTGTTCTGGAGCAGGTTGTGTGACCTGGGACTCCTCTGCCCCTTACCTGTAACTCAGCCTGCTTTGAATCTCCCCTAAAACTCCGTTTGAGTTGGAATTTTCTTCTTTTCATATCCTGAGTGGCATATGGGTTCTTATATCATTTGTATAAATGAGATATGACTCAAAGAAACAAATGAACTTTTTCTTTCTAAAATGTATGGTTATTTCCTATGTATTTTCTTCCTGTTTCCTGTCCTTCCTATAAATATGTTTGCCATATGGAACATAGACTGTTGATCCTGGCAAACTTTGTCACCATGTGATTTTTTCCCCTCTGACTTCTTCCATAAAACAGGAGATGTGTTTCAGATGTGTTTCAAGTTGGGGTAGGTAGTGATCTCAGAAGATGATGGATGTCATGTCTGTACACTCTTTGCCATCCTTGGGTGGGAGCCAGGCCTTCTCTCATTCCTTCTCTGAAAAGGCTGAATCACTCTTAAGTGTGGTAGAGCCCATGGAATGGGCAAAGGGGTCCCCTGACCCTAAATGTTGTCCAGTTCTCTACTTGCCCTGCTTGGTAGCAGAATTGTGCTGGCATTGCCCCCAATCCAACATATCCCTTTTCCTAAGAGTTTGCTGTTGGCACCTGAGCAAAAGGCTCAGTGGCTTTTCCCATAGGACAGATCCTGTCCTGAACTTGAACATTTACTAACCTATTTCATTCTTGTTTGACCCCGCCCCCCCTTTACAGAAAGGAAGGCAGAGGCTTCGAGAGGCCAAGTCACTGGTCCCATGTTGCTTAGCTATTAAGCAGCAGAACCTGGATTGGATCCCAGGTGGCATGAGTCTAGACTCTGTGACTCTGGCCAGTGACCTCATGGTACAGCAGGCCTGGAGCCGAGGGCTCCTGTGCTTTGCTGTCTTCCCATTGTACGTAGGAATCACCTATGCTCACATCTCTCTCACCATCCTTGTGGACCCTCCCTTCCCCGCCCATATCCACTCCTAGGACCTTGTCTGTAAGCCTGTCCATTCTGCTTCTTTAGTATCCCCAACACTTGCTCTTGCTCACAATCCTACTGTGCCCAGGCACTGCCTCACTTTAAGTCAGCCCCTTATCTCTCACTGCCTGGCTCAATTAGCTTCCCAGATGGTGTATTTGTGTCTTTTTATGTTCTCCCCATAGCGCACCCAACACAGCACCTCTAGAAAGCTGTCTAAGGGACATTTCAACACAGAACTTGCCTTCTTAAAAAGCTTCCGTGGTGCTCAGCATACAACCAGACTCCCAACACCAATCCCCTTTGTGACATGGCCCCTGCCATCTCAGCCTCATCTCATCCAGGCCCAGCCACTCCCTCCCCTCAGGTGGCCACGCTCTGGAAACACTGGACTGTTGGCAGTACTTTGTGTGCAGAAGCCTGTCTCCAGGCCTCCTGCTCTCGTCCTTGAAGTCTCTGTGTCCTGGACGTTACTTTCTTAAGACCTGAGCTTCCCAGTCTAGAAGCCTCTTTTACCTCTGCCACCCTGCTTGGGTGAGGTGCCCTCTCTCCACCCCCAGGTGCTTCCTGTGCTGCCACCAGGACAACTGCCATCAGAGCCACACGTCTGTGCTTGGCATTGATTTAACAGGGCCTTGTCTCCTGCTAAACCACGAGCTCCCTGGAGAGATGCTCATCCCTCATCTTCTCCACTCCCAGCATCATGTGTGGCTTAGAATGCCCACGCGGCCACTTTTTAATTTTCTGTTGAACAGTTGAAAATATAAATTCATAATGAGAATGATAATAGCTGCTGTCGCCCAGAGCACTTTGCAAGTGCCCGGCCCTGTTCCAAGAACAGTACGCATGCTAAACCATGTGACCCTCGGCCGCTGCCTGCAGTGGTTCTGTCCCCAGCCCACGGAGAGTGACAGGGTGCTCCCTCCTGTGCTTGGGCATGGGTGGATGGAGCTGCTACCCAGCCCGTCCACAAGCTCAGGGACAGGGGATTCGTCTGCGGATGAGGGAAGGGCAGGTTCTGCCCACTGTGGCTGAGCTAGAGTTTGTTTGTTTCTGCTCCCTCTGCTGCCATGGATTATCTTCAAAGCAGGTAATTAGAACCAAATACATTGGCTGAAGGCCGTGCATCCTGGAGTTTACCGCCCCCTTTGGAAGACCTGGAATGAAACCTGGAAAGCTCCAAGGAGCTGAGCGGTGGGGGCGGAGGTGCTGGGTGAGATGTTTTATAAGTAGGTCACAGGAAAGAAAGCAAAGCCCCAAAGGCTGCCTCTCACAGTGTGTTAAGTGTGCAACCCTGAGCCCTAGCGGGGGGCCAGGGGGGGGACCCACTGCCAGTTTCTGGGTGTGCTGTGAGCAGGTCCTGATGGCAGATCCATGGGCATGTGGTTTTCTTCCTCCTCTTGGTTTGTTTTCAGGGCACACCCACACCTAGACACGCCCAGACTGATAGTGGTTACCATCGTCACCACCAGCAGCAAGGCCATAATCACCCACTGGGCTTGTCATCCATGCCCAGCCATCCTTAACTCACTTGATCCTGGCAGCACCCCTGGAGGTGTCAGTTATTTATTTATTTGTTTATTTAATTTTCATTTGGTTTCTGTGATAGATGCTCCTTGGAGAGTTTGGGAGGACAGATTGGGGAATAGAACAAAACAGAGCAAGGAGTTAGGAGGAACACTCATCTTTCCTGTGTGGGCATGGGGTCCTGTGCTCCCTCCCAGGAACAGGAAGAGATAGTTGATTAGTGCTGGTTAAATGCAGTGCAGTTAATCCCTCTCCAGTTTTCTTAGGGAGCCCATAAATCTCTGTCCCAGATTTGTTTTAAAATATTGATTTATTTCTCAGGATGGGTGTGCTAACACATTTGTTGGCTTGAATTATTTAAAGTTATAACATAAAGGGTCTTACTTCTTTGCCCTGATTTTCACTTTACATATAGTTCCCTGTAGCAATTCACAGAAATTCATGTCGGAAATTGTAAAGGGAAAATTACTTTTAAAGAGCAGTTTGACATATAAGAACATGAGTAACATTGCAGTATTTCTCCTTCTGTACTGTGCCTTCAGGCCAGGCTTTCCAGAATATTTTTCCCCATTGAATCTGGAAATTTGTGAGTGGCCAAAAATCACACACACACACACACACACACACACACACACACACGGCCCCCAGGGTGCTCCCTTCTTTGCTGGGGTCCTGGCACTTTCCTCTTCCTGCTCCCCCACCCCAGGCAGAGGGTGTTAAACTGCAACCCCGAGCTCTGGTTTGAGGTATCTGAGGTGCCAGATGATTTCTCCCTTGCTACTTTTTCTCACTTTCCTCCTCTCTTTGTACGTTTCTCCTTCATTTCCTCCAGCTGTAGATTTCATTGTAGGAATCCTATAAAGGATTCATCATCTTATAAGACCGTGTTTAATAATGGTATAGTGTATTCTGTCTTCCAAATGCATTTGGTTCTTTGATGCGTTCTTTGTTTTATTTAGATTATGGAAGCAAAAATAAAACCAATTAGTATTTTTTTTTTCACATTCATCTGATAGTGATGATTTTGCAATGTGATTTGATCTTATGCCTGAAAGTACTCTGATGTGTTTCTATCAGGGGAAAAGTTCTTAATTTCACAGCAGAATGATGGAGGGGAATGGCAACTTTCGTGACTTTTTGGTTTTTGTTTTTCAGAATATTTAACTGTAGGCCTGTGTATTTTTGGAGAGAATGAAAATGTCTGCCCTCTCCTCAGCCTTATCTGAATAAAGGCATGGAATCTTGAGTATGACAGGCAGGATTTGTGGAATTCACTTGACTTATTAGGAGTAGCTTCTCTTTATGTAATTCCTAATTGAAACAGTAACGTCATCAAACAATATTAGCTGCTTATTTATGAAAGGTGATGTATTAGTCATTTTCAGAACTAGTACCACCAAATAAAGATACTTTTTCTTTAGTAGAGTCTACATTCTAAAGGGCTTCTGTGTTGACATAGCCATCTGACCTTGCAAACAGTGAATAAGACTAAGTGCTGGTTATTAGATGACTAGAGGCCCGGTGAACGAAAATCAGCCCCTAAGGGGGACCCCTAAGTTCGGCCTGCACCCTCTCCAATCTGGGACCCCTCGGGGAATGTCCGACTGCCGGTTTGTGCCCGCACTTTTAACAAATGACAGCTCCATTGTTGTTTCTTTCTTTTCATGCTTAAACCCATTGGAATTAGTAGGTATTCAAAGTGTGTATACATTTTGGGGGGATACCCTGTATATCTCTAGTCAGCGGTGAAAGGAACCAACAGCGGATTTGGAACCCCCAGACAGGGAACCTCGCTCACTCCCCGCATGTCTCCCCACTCCACTTTCCACCTTCGCGGGCAGCAGGAGAATGAATGTTTTTTCTCATTAACTCGGAAAAGCATGTCCTGTCACCCGCTGTCCGGCAGCAGTGCGCTAGGCCCCAAGCGAGTGAGGCTCAGTCAGGGCAGCCTTCGCTCATGGGTGCCGGCACCCAATGTGCACATTCCTCTTTGCAGTCGCCCCGACTATCCCACCGTTTCACTGAGAGGACAGAACTCCTCACCTCCTCTGGGTTCCCGATCTTGAACACTGACCGAAGGCACCTCAGCGAGGGCCGCCCGCACCCACCAGGTGTGTCTGTCCGCACCTGCTCCTGCCTCAGCACCTGCATTAGCTCCACGGAGGTGATCTCGTCGCTGCATTGGCCTCCGCGGGAACAGGGCATCACCACTCCACCCTCTCACTGTCATCTCACAGGCACCCACCCTCAGCACCCAGAACACCCAGACACTCTCCAAAGGACATGAGCGTGCCGGAGGGGACGTGCACACATCCTATGGGGGACGTAGGCATGCTGGGGTTGATGGAACTGCGGCGGAGGGGGAGGGCGGGGGGGAGACTTGCACACGTCATGGTCCGGGAATGTTGCAGGCATGCGTGGGTGATAGCACGCTGGGGGACGTTCGCACGCCAGCGAGGGAGGAGAGGATGTGTGCACCAGAGGCCTGCGGCTGCGCAGATCTGCAAACCCCCATGGTGCGGTCAGGAAGACGTCAATCTGGCCCGCCATGGTGGTGATGCCCTGTTCCCTGGAATCATGCACCTTCTGGGCCAGGAGGCGGGACTTGCGCAGCCACTCCTCGGTGCTGGTGGCCTGCAGGCGCTACTTCAGCTCGGCCCGCAGGCTCCACTTGGTGCGCTCATGGCTGCCACCGCTGCCATGTGGGGAGTACAGGCCGCCCTCCGCCGGCCGCCTCACTCACCCAGAGGCTCTCTGCGCACACTGCCCAGAGGCCCGGAGCGGCCTGGGTGGGGTGGGACACCTGTGTGCGCTGCCCAGCAGCCCAGAGCGCGCTGCCCACCTGCCGCTCCGTGCCTGTGCGTGCTGCCCACCGGGGCGGGGTGGAATGCCTAGCTTTGTTGCCGTGGCAACGACGCAAGTGTCTCGGCCCGGCTGCCGCCATCTTTTGTTGCGGAGTGACCCTCAATTTGCATATTCCCTCCTTATTGGCTGTGGGCGCCACCATCTTTGTTGCAAAGTTACGGTCACTTTGCATATTCCCTCTTTATTAGATAGGGTGAGTCACTGTTCAGTTGATATTATTTTTCTTATAGAAGAGTAAATTCCAGCCCACAGAGCTCTTTGACTGTCCATGTTTGACATGGAATTGATGGGGTTGGCAGATGCGTATTTTACCATCAAAGTCGTGTATTAGATTGACTACAGTTTTTATAGCCTGCAAGTTGTTGAAATATCCTATTTTCTAAAATTCTGTGATGCTGAGTGAGGTTAACATGTTGTGACCTCCCTGTCTGATGTTTACTAGTATTACTAATTCTATATTTGATTCTTCTTGAGGGTTGTAAATGTGCATACTAGGTTGGAGGTATATTACCCATATTAATCCCCTCACCCCCCACTGAAAAAATTAAATACCTAGAAGCAAAATTTAAATGGTTAAAGGGTATTTGGTGTTAAATCTCTCCTTTCTTCTTAGAACTTAATGAGCGATTTGGACTGTATGTGTGTGTGTGTGTGTGTGTGTGTAAAAGTGAGAAAATAGGTCAGATCCTAGTGAAAATAAATTAAGGTTGGGGTACTAAACTGTTTCATTCTACTAGGTGGAATGCTGCCTAGTGTAAGGAGTTGACAGACCTTAAGGAATAGATGACTCCAGGGCCTTCATGGAGATTGCATTCACTCATTCATCCATTTATTCATATTTAGCACTCATTAAATAAATATTAATTGATCTTCTTGTGTGTGCTGTCTGTGCCCTAGGTTCGTGGGCAAACAGTAAATAAAACCACATTCCTGCCTTCATGGAGCTTACAGTGAACTAATATATAAGACAAGCAATGAACAAATAAACATATATATGTCAGTGGTGGTACGTGCTCTGTAGAAAAGCCAAGGAGGGGAGAGGGAAGGCCAGGGGGTGGAGTTGGGAATTTGCTATTTATAAAAAGTGGTCTCAGGGAAGCTTCCTGTAGTATCTGCTGTTATCTAAAGTTCACACATAGAGGTTCATTTCACTTACATTTCAATTTCATTCTGCCTTTTGAAATGTCACTTGGAAATGGAAATGATCAAACCACCTTCGTAATTGGCTTCTTAGTATGACTGTGTTTTAGATGATTTCCCTTGAGCAAATGTTAATGGAGAGAGTCAGAGGCTGTGATATATGGGATGGGGCTGAGAAGCACCTGAATGGGTGAAGTCCTTTCCTGCTTCTGTCACCTGGGGAGCCCCACTACCCACATGCCTTGTGCTGCATTACTGCTCCATGGAATTGCCTGTTCTACCCTTGAAGTAAATTCTTGCTCAGTGGCATTGCCCATTTTTCCTGGGAATGCTAATTGGAGAAAGCAAACTGTGAAATATGTTTGAGAAATGCACTGTAAAATTAGGATTATTGTTTGCCCAGTTCATCTTCCTGTTTGGTTTATTATTCTGATTTACATTTTCAAAGTGTTACTGTTATTATTATTATTACTAGAGGCCCGTTGCACGAAATTCGTGCACGGAGGGGGGGGGGTGTCCCTCAGCCCAGCCTGCACCCTCTCCAATCTGGGACCCCTCGAGGGATGTCCGACTGCCCGTTTAGATCCCTCTAACAATCCAGGACTGCTGGATCCCAACTGCTCGCCTGCCTGCCTTCCTGATTGCCCCTAACCGCTTCTGCCTGCCAGCCTGATCACCCCCTAAACCACTCCCCTGCCAGCCTGATTGATGCCTAACTGCTCCCCTGCCAGCCTGTTTTCCCCCAACTTCCCTCCTCTGCCGGCCTGGTCACCCCTAACTGCCCTCCCTGCAGGGTTGATCGCCTCCAACTTCCCTCCCTTGCAGGCCTGGGTCCCTCTCAACTGCCCTCCCTTGAAGGTCTGGTGCCTCCCAACTGCCCTCCCCTGCTGGCCATCTTGTGGTGGCCATCTTGTGTCCACATGGGGGCAGGATCTTTGACCACATGGGAGCATCCATATTGTGTTTTGGAGTGATGGTCAATCTGCATATTACTCTTTTATTAGATAGGATAGAGGCCTGGTGCGGGGGGGGGGCAGCTGGTTTTCCCTGAAGGGTGTCCTGGATCAGGTTGGGGGTTCCCTTGGGGTGTGGGGCGGCCTGAGCGAGGGGCCTGTGGTGGTTTGCAGGCCAGCCACGCCCCCTGGCGACTCAAGAGGAGGCCCTGGTATCTGGAATTTATTTACCTTCTACAATTGAAACTTTGTAGCCTGGAGTGGAGCCAAGCCTCCTGCTCGCTCCATGGCTGGCAGTCATTTCTGTTGGGGTTAATTCACCTTCTATAATTGAAACTTTGTAGCCTTAAGTGGAGGCCTGGGCCTAGCCAGGGTGTGTGGAAAGCTTTGCTTTCTCCGTTGCCGGGGGCAACCCTGGCCTGCTCTCTCCAGCTCTGTGGCTGCCGCCGTTTCTGTTAAGATTTGTTTACCTTCTATATTTGAAACTTTGTAGCTTGAGTGGAGGCTTAGGCCTAGCAAGGGCAGGCGTAAAGCTTGGCTTCCTCCGTTGCCTGGGAAACCTTGCTCTCTGTGGCTGTAGCCATCTTGGTTGGGTTTATTTGCATACTCGCCCTGATTGGCTGGTGGGCGTGGCTTAGGCATAGTGAAGGTGCAGTCAATTTGCATATTACCCTTTTATTAGGTAGGATTACCAGAGGCCCGGTGCATGACATTTGTGCACTGTGGTGGTGGGGGCCCCTCAGTCTGGCCTGTGCCCTCTTGCAGTCCGGCCTGTGCCCTCTTGCAGTCCGGGACCCCTTGGAGGTTGTCCACTGAGGGGTCCTTAGTGCTGTAGCGGAGGTGGGAGTGGCTGCCCCCACTGCCGCTGCGCTTGCCAGCTGTGAACCTGGCTTCTGGTTGAGCGGTACTCCCCCTGTGGGAGCACACTGACCTCTAGGGGGCAGCTCCTGCGTTGAGTGTCTGCCCCCAAGTGGTCAGTGTGAATCATAGTGACAGTTGTTCCGCCATTCGGTCGATTTGCATATTAGCCTCTTATTATATAGGATTACTTTTAATGTAGAGCCTAGATGTGTCTCTAGGGATATCTTTATAAATGGGCTGTGACTCAGAACATTAAATTGCTCTAAAAGGGGAAGAATTTTAATTCCTCCCACTTCCCTGGCCCCATGGCTTCAGTAGGGTTCCTTTAAGTGTCCCGAATGTAGCAGCAGTGTCTGCACCACACTTTTACCCCACGATCCCTGAGATGGAAAGCTGGTGCCACATTTAGCTCTGTTGCCGACAGGCTCTGGCAGTGATTGTGAGAGTGTGGATTTCCAGATGCTTAGGAATTCCCCTTTGCTTAAGAAGTGACACACAAAAAAATACCTGAGGTGTCCTAAATTAAATTACAGTGGCAAGTGAGTGAGAGAAAGTGAGTAGAGTATTTGAACAGTTATTAGCTGTTCGTCAACTAACAGTAGACTGCTCACCTTCCTGAATGTCTGTTGGAGCTTTGAATCCACCTTCAGGCTCTATTAGTGACCACAGATACCACTGCCTATGCAAGAACCTTCAGGACTGTTGCCCACCACCAATCAAAGTAGTAAACATTTCTTTCTTAAAGGCTGTTCACCTATCATAGAACTGCCACCATCACCTTTTCCACCTCTTTCATATTCTTTGAAAATTCTTTCAAAACAACGTAGATCTTTCTTCTCCCAAACATAATAAATAAAAAGTCCCCCCAGCCCAAGACAGCGGATATGTTGTCTTCTCCACACCTGCTGCTGGTGGCTTGGACTGCACGCCCCAGGGCCTGATCCTTTTCTAGCTAGCGTATGGCTCAACAACCCCGTTTTTTTAGAAGAACTTTTGGCCGTGAAAGTTTTTTTGTTTACCACATGGCACCAGAGTTGAGGTTTCGAAGAAGTTGTATTCTGTGTGCATTTATTTTGTGATTTATATCTATAGACATCAATGGTATACACAGGTTTTAATTTCTCTGATGGAGCATTTCTTTAGTTTTGTAGCCTGAGTGTTTGTTGGCTTTCACTGATAAATAATTTTAGGTCTGGATATGAAGGCAGCCAATGGTTCTGGCTTATGGCAATGCAGCTGCTTTTAAAAATGAGCAAAGTATATCTTATATCATTATTTTTTTATTTTAAGCAAAACTGTTTTATGTGAGAATAAATTTTAATGGCCAATCCTACCTAATAAAATAGTAATATGCAAATCGACCGCACCTTCGCTATGCCAAGCCACGCCCACCAACCAATCAGGGCGAGTATGCAAATTACCCAACAAAGATGGCGGTTAATTTGCATATGCGGAGGGAGGGAGGAGTGAAGACTGAAGACAACTTAGAAGGAAGAGGGAGGAAAAGCAGAAAGCGAGGTGGCTGCCAGAGGGAAAGCCAGGGCGGGGAGGGGCGGGCGGCAGTGGCAGTGCACGTGGCCGCAGTGGCCGCTTGCAGGATTCTTCCTGCAAATGGGCTACTAGTTTTAATATAAAAATGTTTCCTTTTTTTTTTTTCCAGATTTTGCATTGGCTTCTAAAGATGTAAAGGAGGTCACACCATCTAAGGTACTGATTCTAATGATCAAATCTGTCCTTCCCATCTCAGGTTCATTTGCCATTTCTTTAATGGGAGCTGTCATGAATTTTTCTTTCAGTGAAGTTTTTTTTTTTTGTTACAAATTTATGAAATTTTGGTCAACATAGATTTTGAATTTCTAGCAGTAACCAACAGATAGGCTGGTTTTTAAGAATGTTCTCCTATAGTTAAAGCATATCCACTAGGTTTCAGATTTCTTCATAAGGAAGAAGATGTTCTGATGTGAAGTTAGACATTTTAGAAATCTTGCTTGGGCATGATGGTTTTCTCCAGTTGTACCACATCTTAACCTTGGGTTTAATTTTCTCAGTCTGTGAGAGGACTGTGCTGTGTTTCCAGGGTCACAGAGCCTGAGTGTCCCTCACCATGAAGGCGGCACCATTAGAGGGCATCGGGGACTAGCTGAGAGATCAAGACTCCATGCTCAGTCAGAACCAGGAACTGAGATCTGGGGCCCCGGTGGAGAGGGCACAGCACTCACCCAAATCTCTGAGCTGCTGCTTTGTCATAATTTCATCATTGATTTTGTTCCAGAAGCTCATCTAAATTTTACCATGTGGGCTTTGTACAAGAGTAGTTTTAGCACATGAGAAGGAGGAACAATACATACGAGTTGTTTTTGCCACATTAATTAAGGCTCAGTTGACTCTATTTCCCCCCCCCCCCCACAATTAGTATAAAAGCATTTTAAAATGGAATGTTCTAGCTATACCATGGGATTCCTACATGGGGGAAATAATAATAATAATAATAATAATAATAATAATTCCTTAAGATCCTTTATAGTTAATTAAACATTTTCAGACATTTCATTTAATTTAGCCTTCTCAATGATCCTGTTATACTGCACAGCAAAGCAGATATTCTTTTGGAAAGCTCAGAAAATGTATCTTCAGAGAAGTTAAGTGGTTCAGCTGAGGTCACATAACTATTAAGAGGTGAAGTCAGAATCCAAATTTTATGAATTGTTGAATTTTTCACACCAATTTTATATTACACAGCCATGTGCATTATAAAATGTGTGTGTGTGTGTGTGTGTGTGTGTGTGTGTGTGTGTGTGTTTGGCAACAATGAGGCTCATTTATAATAAATTTAAAGTGCTACCCAAGATTTATTAATAGGGAACTAAAATTTTATCTAATAAATTTAGAAATACTTTCAAATACATGTTTTACCTAATCTTTTCAAATGAAGAAATATATGTCTCCTTTGCCTTAAATACATATGTAAATCTAAATATAGCCGTAAAGGGAAAGTATTCCATCTTAGTGTCATTTTTCATGCAAAAAAGCCCTTGAAAAATGTCATTAAGCCCATCTGTGCTAAGGCCACAGAGCCAAATAAGCCATTAGTCCCATGGGGAGAGGCAGTGATGAAATGCCTTCTGCAGACCATACCTGAGACTGGGAGACAGAAAAGAATCAGCTTGCCCAAGGTCAACCAAAGTCTGTAGATGGTTTGGAGACAGGAGTTGTTCTCATTAGTTTATCTGCCCTTTCAGTGCTGCTCAGAAGTAGCCTGCTGTGTTTCCCTCACTTCACTGCTCACCTTGGTGACATGCCCTAGAACACAGGCCAGCCCCATACAGGGCTGAGGGCCTTCCCAAAACATGGTTCAAGATCACTGGTTGGTGCCAGGTGGCTTCACATGAAAATCAGTACCAGTACCTTGAGGTCCTGTCTGGGGCCTGGCCTCTAGGCCCAGGCTTCTCTTCTGAGCACTTGGCCCCTGCACTGTCCTGGACTGGACCTGCCCACTTTCAGGGAGCCTGTCCTCCAGGCTCTGCTCCAGGCCCTGGATGCTGCCTCAGCTGTGGCCATGTACCTGTTTGGCCTGCAGATTGGCCTGGCCTTACATCCTATGGTGACTCATGACATTGTATTCCATATGACAAGGTGTTAGAACTGGACACTGAAGCCACATTGGAAGGGTCACATCCCTTCAACACTGACCTGCTGTGGAACTTTCCAAACCTTTCTGTGCCTCAGCAGCCTCAGTAAGACTGGATAATAGGGCCTGTCTCAAAAAGCTCTTTGAAGATGAAGATGTGTGTGTGTGTGTCCACCATGTAGAACAGTGCCAGGCCCCATTTAATATGACAGCAAGAAATGTCGTATGCAATATTTCAAGAGGAACCTAAACAAATAAAGAAGAAGAACCATGGACATTACTGCTTTTATCAGTTAATTTCTATTACAGTGGTAGTAGATATTACATAAAGGAGGCAATGATGATAGAAAGTGAGAGAGCTAACAGTTACTGAGCATTTGCTTTGGACAGACACTATGCTTAGCATTATATAATCTAATTAAAGCAGATCTTGTAATTATGGTTCCTGTTGTACAGATGAGAAACTGAGGCTTGAGCTAGTAAGTTGTGGAGGGAGAAGGAACACAGGCTCACCTTACAGTGGAGGGCTCTGATGAACATGTCGTGCTTAATCATTTTTACTGAGAATCTCAGGGGCGGTGGTGGCTGTTGGTGAATGGGTAGAAGATGCCATTTTACTCCTATTCCTTCTTAAAAGATTTCATATTACATTCTTTTGGGGATGCCTTATTTTCTTTTAATGAAGAATATATGAACCAAGCCTCACCTAGATGGATTGCAAGTGTTCAAATCTGTGGTGCATTAAAAGTAAAACTGGACTAATGGTGCTTTGGTTTAGCCTTATTCTGCGAGAGAAGGAACTGTTTGTGCGGTAGAGGTGTTAGAAACAGACCTTCCTGATCTGAGTAGCAGTTCAGTAGGCTTAGGAGACATTGGCAGTGAGCGCATTTGGACCGACATTGATAGTCAGGAGAAGAAGCATACGGCAGCAGAGATAATAAACCATGTCTATCTTTTTTCTTAGGAAGAACTAAGCCTTTTCATGAGGGAAATTGGAGACAGAATTTTGAATGTCCTGTCAATTAGTTCACTTAGTCTAATTTTCTTTCTCAAAGGGGAACTTACTCAAGACTATTTTGGTTCCATGTCAGTTCACTGAATCCAAGGGTTTTTTGGATATTTTATTTTCACTGTTTATAAATCAAGCCACTGGAAATAGCTCATCATTTCCTAGCTGTTATGTCAGCTAGTCCGTGCAGCAGTACTCGATGACAGAGAGCTATTATTTTGGTTGCTCTTCTTTGGTTTCACAAAGATCGCTGATGGGAGAAAGTGCAGTGGGATTTCAGCTTGGAATCATTGAGTCAGGATATTGTTGATCTTTCGACTTGTTGATGAAGGTGACTGTTGTTGTGTTACAGGAAAGGGGACCTGGGCCTTATCAGGTCAGCCTAAGGATGGCAAGTAGTGTGTGGGTTCTTGACTTTGTACAGGAAAGATTTCACAATACGAGTCCAAGTGATTTTGAGAGTAACTGTATTAAAGCTGTGGACATTGAAACAATAAAGGGCTTAGGATAGAAGAAGCAACAGGAGAGAGACAGGGGCAGCTGCTTTGGCCTCTAGAAATGTTATAGGAAAGAAGTGAGTCAAGGGAGGCTGCTGTTAGCTCACTGGGGAGTCACAGAAAAGGGGGCCTTGGAGACGGGTTCAGGGGGTGAGTCCCAGATGAGCTGTTGCTGCCCATTGCTCCCCTGGTTGCAAGTCTTGTGGGGTCCCTTAGAGTTTAGGAGATGCATGCCTGTCAAGGAAGAAGAGGAGGAAGGGAAAGGTGTGGGCATGCTCCCTGGAGGTAGAGGGAGCACTGTTTTTTTTTTTTTTGTTGTTGTTTTGAGGGTTTTAAAGGCTGGGAGTTTAGGGGAGGTCTTAGGGAAGGATCGCAATAGAATAGCATCAGCTTTTCCAGGTGTGCCTTTTCAGAGTCCTGATTTCCACTGATCAGTCAGTGTCAGGGCAGGGAGCCACTAGTCATTGCAGCTGGTCCTGGCATCACCCACCTCGTTTTGTAACTGGACAATCAATGAGTCTGGGCTGCCTGTCACCACTTGAGTCAATTCAGCAGAGACAGGATTGTATGAGCATTTATTCCAATAATGCCAGCAATATGGATGGCAGCAGGTCATCCACAAAAATCTGCTCTGCCCCCCACCATAAGCCAGCTGCTTATATTGGGACGAAGATTACATTGGGGAGTAGGCAAAAGGGTATGCCAAATGGGCAGTTTACAGGTAATACCTGCTGAGGATTTGCAAAGGCCAGCAGGTATGCAAAGGGCTGGGATCTTCAAGGAGCTGGTGATATGCAAAGGTCTGGGGTTGTGGGGGAGCGGGCGTTTCAAAGGGCTGGTGGCTCTGGTTTCTGCAACAAGGTGGTTAATCTTTACATGATAATTGGCAGCTCCTGGATGTGGAGGATAGGCCGCATTTCCAGGTGAGCTCCCAGCTCCCATGTGTAACTTCCAGCCAGGTCAGAATGTGCTTTCTTTAATCAGAACAAAACAATCACGGTTAATAGAGTCTGATTAATATTTCTTACAATTGCAGTTGGTCCCCAATATTCTATTTTTGCTTCTATCAGTTTGCTGCTTTTCTGGGCCTGGAACTGAAATACAACTGAAGCCAAATGTTATCTCTAGGGAGGGAAGGTCAGAGGGTCTAAACCTCATGACTAGTGATATGTCAAAGGAGGAAAGGCCACCTTGGGGATGAGGTCTAGCGCCAGTTTTGTACATTGCTGGGCACCCAGGGCTTTTTGCCCTGGTGACCTTCCTTATCTGGCTGTAAATTGCTCTGCCACTTTGTTCAGCTAGCTGTCTCAGTTTCCCCATTGTACTTGCCAAGGAATTTTCCTAGTTTCTTACTATCCTGCTTCAGTTGTAGGTATTATTTTTAGCTTACTCTGGAAATCTGTCTGCTTCTAAAATGCGCATTTTCTGAAGAATGCCTCTGGAGGCAGGCTGGATGTGCATTTTTCATGGTGAGGAGGGCGTGTAAGAAAGGAACATTAGAAAGGCGTCCAAAGACCTGGATTTTCATCCTTACTTAGTGATGTTAATTTTCATCCTAACTAGAATGACTGTTGGACAGTGGGGGAATCCTTCATCTTTTCTGAGCCTCCATTATCATTTGTAAAAGGAGAGTGTTGGATTGGATTACATTCACTGCTGGTTTTTAAAATTGTGGTAAAATACACATAACATCAAATTTACCATATTAACCACTTGAAAGTGTATAGTTCAGTACTGTTAAGTACATATATATATTGTTGTGCAGGCAATCTGCAGAACTCTTTCCATCTTGCAGACTGAAACTCTGTGCCCAGGAAACAATAACTCCCCTTTCCCCATTCCCCAGCCCTGACAACCATCATTTTACTTCCTGTCTCTATAAATATGACTATTCTAGGTGCTTCATATAAGCAGAATCCTACTTTTTTTTTTTTTTTTTTTACTGGCTTACTGATAAGTTACCTGGAAAATAAAAGGCAAAGTGAGAGGCAACAAGCATTTGCTTGAAATCTAAAAGAATAAGCTATTGGGGAAGCATTGATTTAGGCAGAAACCCAAATAGTGTTCTGATAAGAGACAAAGGCAGTGGGTATTTATGAGAAAATGAGAAGAGGAAGAGTCCATTAATAGAAAGAAGGTATTTCTATTGGTACAGATAAGCTTACATAGTGATGCTAATTCTTTTTTTTCTTTTTCCTTTTTCTTCTTTTCTGTGATGTTAATTTCAAAGAATATTTTTAAGTTTCAGTCCTATAGCCAGTCCAGTAGTCATAAGATCTGCTTTCTTGTTATCTTTGCAAACATTATGGGGGAATATAATGTTGCTTTAGTCCCAGTCCAAAGGTTATTTTGCCCTGTTTTAACATTCCAAGGTTTGAGGCATGATGGTGCAAGGCAGTTCCTCTGGAATGGCAGCTCCAGATCCATTTTATTATTATTATTACTAGAGGCCCGTGCACAAAATTCATGCACTGCAGGGGCAGGGTCCCTCAGCCCGGCCTGCGCCCTCTCACAGTCTGGGAGCCCCCGGGTATTTCCGATGGCCCTTGGGGGATGTTTGACTGAATGACGACTGTTGGACATCCTTAGCTCTGCCATGGAGGCAGGAGAGGCTCCCGCTACCACCACTACGCTCTCCAGCCATGAGCCCGGCTTCTGGCTGAGCGGTGCTCCCCGTGTGGGAACGCACTTACTACCAGGGGGCAGCTCCTGCGTTGAGCATCTGCCCCCTGGTGGTGAGTGCGTGTCATAGTGACTGGTTGTTCCGCCGTTGGGCCAAAACAGGCTCTCCAACATCCCCCGAGGGGTCCTGGATTGCGAGAGGGCGCAAGCCAGGCACAATGGGGACCGGGGAGGGACATAGGAGGTTAGCTAGACAGGGAGGGGCTGTGGGAGGGCTCCAGGGCATGTCTGGCCCGTCTCACTCAGGCCCCGGCTAGACCCCAGTAGCAAGCTAACCTACTGGTCAGAGTGTCTGCCCCCTGGTAGTCAGGGCACATCATAGGGACTGGTCGACCAGTCGGCTGTCTGCCCCCTGCTGGTCAGTGCACATCATAGGGAGTGGTTGAGAGGCCTTAGCATATCATTAGCATATTATACTTTGATTGGTTGAACGGCCTACCGGACGACTGGACACTTAGCATACTAGGATTTTATTATATAGGATTATTATTATTTTTGTTAAGCCTCACCTGAGGATATTTTTTCCATTGATTTTTAGAGAAAGAGAGAGGAAGGAAGGGGGAAAAGAGAGAGAGAGAATATTGATGTGAGCGAAGCACATCAATTGATTGCTTCATGCCTGCACCCCGTCCGGGGCCAGGGATCGAACCTGCAACCCAGGTATGTGCCCTTGACCGGGAATCAAACCTGAGACCCTTTGGTACTCTGGCCAACGCTCTAACCCCTGGGCCATGTGGCCCAGGCTCTGGCTCCATTTTAAAGTGGCTCCACTTATATTATTTTTTTGTATCACTTAACATAATGTCCTCAAAGTTCATCCATATTGTGTCACGTGTCAGCATTTGTGTTTTAAACTGAATAGTATTCTGTTGTATGTATATACCTCATCTTCTTTATCCATTCCAATGCTATTTTTGGATCTAAAATTTCTAGTTTTCCATGAGCCTTATCTGGCAGCCAAAGCTGTGGCTCCCCAGGAGAAGGCACCTTGCCAAGGGGTAGCAGGTCAATGGTGGAAGTGCAGAGGCCACTCTGGATCAGAGGCCAGTGTTCCTTCTTTGAGAACAGGCTATTCTGCTTGCCACAAGCGGCATTTAGAGAATGAAAGATAGCGAGTCCACACATGCTAACTTATGATGGTACCTGGCTTTGGTTCACACATTTACAGAAGTGGGGTGAGCTTTCTAGTCTCTCTCTCTCTCTCTCTCTCTCTCTCTCTCTCTCTTTCTTCTTCTTCTTCTTCTTCTTCTTCTTCTTCTTCTTCTTCTTCTTCTTCTTCTTCTTCTCTTCTCTTCTCTTCTCTTCTCTTCTCTTCTCTTCTCTTCTCTTCTCTTCTCTTCTCTTCTTTCTCTCTCTTCTCTTCTCTCTCTTCTCTTCTCTTCCAAAAAATGTGTTTTATCAGGAGTAAGTAAAGTGTCACTTGATCAAGAGGTGTAGCAAATGAACATGATTGTGGGGCCATGCTTGTCTCAGTGGTATTTCTGTTCTTGAGGCAAAGATCATTTCTGAAAATAATACCAAAGATAGACATTCCCCTGTGTTCTGCTCTCTCCTCCCTGTCTATTGTCACGATCCCTTTGACAGTCTAAGAGAATTCATTTCTGTGTATCTTAGCTTTTAAGCTGCTTCCAATTTTGTAGATAATTTCTTGTTGCTGTCTGTGAAGAAAATGGAATGATATTTGCCACTATCCATTTGTCATAATTATAGCATATGGTGGATGAAGCAGAAAAGTACAACGAGAGAGAAAATACCTGGTCTGCTGGAGGAGACAATGGAAATGGCAGGTTTAGCTGCTGACTGGCACTTTGTGAGAGAAATCTTTTCAGAGCGCGTCCCCTGATTTCCCAGTATCAGGTTCAGGTGTTTCTGTGGCCACATTTCTGACAGGGCATCTGCAGCTGTCAGATGTCCCTTCTGTGCTCATGAATTCTCGTGAACCACAGGCTGACCACCTGCAGGGCCCAGTGTAGCTTCTCAGGCAGGAGAGGACATCATGGTACCATTTTTAAAAAAATAAACTTTATTGATTTTTTACAGAGAGGAAGGGAGAGGGATAGAGAGTTAGAAACATCGATGAGAGAGAAACATCGATCAGCTGCCTCCTATACACCTCCTACTGGGGATGTGCCCACAACCAAGGTATATGCCCTTGACCGGAATCGAACCTGGGACCCTTCAGTCCTCAGGCCAACGTTCTATCCACTGAGCCAAACCGGTTAGGACATGGTACCATTTTTGATAATACACCTGAGCCCAGATGATGTTCATCTTCATGGGAAACACACTGCAAGAACTGATATGATCTGTGATATGTTTACAATGCTTAGAGTTTACAAGTGTTAAAAAAAAAAGAAATGGAATCACTTTAAAATGGAGCTGGAGCTGCCATCCCAAAGGAACTAATTGCCTTGCATGTCTTATGCATTAAATCTTTAGAATGTTAAAATTGGGCAAAATAGTCTTTGGACTGTATCCCAAACAACTGTTTGCAGAGATAACAAGAAAGAAGTTATGACAACTACTGAATTGAAAATGAAAAACATCGTTTAGAATTAAAATCACATTGTTTTTGGTGCTCACAAGCTAACATAGTGATTTTAATTCTCATGAAATGACTGCCCAAGATCACATGTGAAAGAGACAGCCCCATGGGAGGGCTGTGCACCATACAGAAGGGCATCCTTGTTGCCTTCCCCCCTTAATACTGCTCTCTGTTTGTAGGGAAGCACTTTCAAGCTCTCATCTTCAGTACCCCACCCCCTCCGAATGTTAATGTGTAACATGTATTCATTCAGTGTATTGTTAGCTTTGTTATGTGATGAGATTTATCTTTTTTTTCCCTCTCTCTCTCTTTTTTTTTTAAATACAGAATTCGAAGAAAAGTGGTATATCAAGGAAAAATGACATAGGTATGTAATGATTTTTTTTAAACTTAAGAGTATGTACCCAGGTGTATTTCTTGTAGATTATTTTTCAGTGAAATTCATTTTTCTTTCTGATTTTATTTATGGTGTAAATATTGTTGTGTTTCCAATAAGGGCAGATTACCCTACCAGGTGAGTAAGACAGCGTCTCTATAACTAGAGGTCCATACTTGTGGGAGAAAAGGACACACTTTGGCCTTTGTTCATGCCCTCCTCTGCCTGGAGCCAGGTCCCCCACTGTGTACCCGCAGATACCACTTGCCCTGCAGGTCCACTCAGTGACATGTCTTCTGTCAGACTCCTCCTGATCCCTGGTGTGGAAGGGATGGCTTGTTCCTTGGCAAACCCACCACACTTCTGTCACAGCCCATATACACCCTTATTTGCAACCTCTTTTAAACGCATATTTCTCCCTCAGCATAGTGTGTCTTCAGGGATGTGACCATGAATGAGAATTTTTTTTTTGTATTCTGTGGGAAACATACTGCAGGGTGTCAATGGGAGGGTAAGGTCACACCTTTGTCAGTAGGGGTTGGTCTTTTCTCAAAGGGTGTGAACTTTGTCACTGTCCATCATTTAGGGTGTGCAATGGAGACCTGGAAGGTGGGCTGGGACAAGAGGGAAAAGGTATGCCTTCTTTGTAGGCCTTTCCTTCCTGGGCCCAGATTCTAAGGAGTCAAGAATACCTGCGTAGGGGTGGTGGTGGGCTGGCCTCTGCTGGATAGGTGAGCTGAGGCCCTGCACACAGGGGAGCTTGGGGCATAGGTGGGGGTCTGTGGGCTCGGAGAGCAGCCTTAGTTAAGGATCCACATTGCTTTGTTGCCTTTTCTTCTCTGTGAAAACATTCTTTGTAGTTCAGCCATGCCTCCCCATGTGGAGGTTTCTCCTCTGCTGCCAATCTTGTGGGTTTGGGCATTTGTTTGTGTATTTATTTCATGGGAGCTGATGGATCTCCTCATAGTAATTGGTTATTAAATGAACTCTAATGGTTATTAATGACCATTGTCGGGAACATGGGTTTGAAAGGACCTAGACTTGCAAGTGCAGATGGCCAATCTGGTGATAGTACTTGGTATCTGATCATCTGAAAAGGACCCAGGGGATGTGTCGGCCACCATCAGTGAGTCTGCAGGACTGGAGGCTGCTAGGGCAGCTGCCCCATAGAGTCAGACAACTTATGTCATGGTCTCACAGTACTCAGGGCTGGGTGACAGCCTCCAAGGGCGGGCAGTCTCTTTTTCTCTGACTTACCACCTAACCCATAGATTCACCAGTTATGTTATTCTCATCAAGTGACACATAATTGGAGAGTGACTCTTCATGTGTGAGTGCATGTGTGCATATTTATCCTCCAGCTTTAAATCATGAGCCAACTTCGTATCCAGCTTTGCCACATTGATTTCTCATCAGTAAAACATCAGCCTTGTGAAATCCACGTTTCCAGATAATTTATGATCAGGAAGGATCAGTGTTTAGAGTGTTTGGCACATGACAGATGCTTAGCACATGCAGAAACAGAGGGCCTTTGATTTCTTCTACCTTCATAGAAGAATTGCTTCTCGTAAAGGGACCCTTTTGAACAGGCGTCCTCAAACTACTGCCCGCGGGCCACATGCGGGTGTTTTTGCCATTTTGTTTTTTTACTTCAAAATAAGATATGTGCAGTGTGCATAGGAATTTGTTCATAGTTTTTTTTTTTGAACTATAGTTCGGCCCTCTAATGGTCTGAGGGACAGTGAACTGGCCCCCTGTTTAAAAGGTTTGAGGACCCCTGCTTTTGAACCTTCTTTGGCTCAGTTGCCTGTACTCAGCACTCTGCAGATCTCCACTGGCTTTACAACCACATTGATCCTTTCCATATCCTTGACTAAGTTCTTTATCTTCTTGTCACATTCATCATTATTGTCAGGCACTTAGTGTACTACCCATTTGTCACACATTCCTGGAGGAGAAACAACGACAATCTCTATTGAGTGGTGGCAGTGTTTGCTAAAACCAAATTGCACTGAGTTTAGAGAAGGGCAGCCAAAGTGAGAGGAAGTAGTGGAGTTGTCTTGTTAGCTTCAGTGACTGGGCAGTGGGAGCCTAAGAGTCATATAGCCAAAAGTGTCAACAAAGAAGACACTATAAGGTGACCTATGTAATCTAGACACTGCTAGAATGTGACACAGTGAGGGAGGGTTTAGGACATGTGTCAAAATGTTTCATGAAAAAAAACATCCTGAATATTTAACTGAAGAGAGAACCCTGACCAAGTACAGAAAGTGGAGACCACATAGAGACTGGTAGGAAGTGTGGAGGCATGAAAGGGCTGGCTGGACACCCACAGACAGCAGCTGAAGTTCTGGAGGGATGTCGCAGATGTGGGGGATTCTAACTTAGAACTCTGGGGTCTAAACCCCAAGCTGAATCCCCCAGTCCAGAATACCAGAACCGAGAAAGGTGCCCACATAACAACTGGCTGTGAAAAGCAGCAGGGTTGCTCTCTGTCATCCAGAGATGACTGAAAATGCAGGCACCCACTTAAAGGGCCAATGCACAAAGAGAAATATCACTTAATCAGAGAATCAAAAAGAAAAAACAATTAAAAAACAGAAGGATAGCTTAAGGGAGTTATGGGACAACATGAAATGTAACAATATTCTCATAATAGGAGTGCCAGAAGGGGAAGAAAATGATCAAAGAGTAGAGAACGTGTTTGAAGAAATAATGGCAGAAAACTTCCCTAACTTAGTGGAGGAAAAGTCATACAAGTTCAGAAGGCACAGAGAACTCCAAGCAAGAAGAACCCAAACAGCCACATGCCCAGACACATCATAATTAAAATGCCAAAAATTAAAGACAAAGAGAGAATCTTAAAGGCAGCAAGATAAAAGCAACTTGTTACCTGCAAAGGAGCTCCCATAAGGCTGTCATCTGATTTCTCATCAGAAACTCTATAGGCCAGAAAGGAATGGCATGAAGTATTCAACGTAATGAAACGTAAGGATCTGAAACCAAGGTTACTATATCCAGCAAGACTATCATTCAAAATATATGGCTAAATAAAGAGCTTCCCAGATGAAAAAGGCTAGAGGTGTTTGTCAACACCAAACCAGCACTGAAAGAAATGTAAAGGGACTGCTGTAATGAGAATAAATAGGGAGAGAGAGAAACCTAGGCATACAAAATTAAAATGACAATAAATAAGTACCTGTCAACAACTTCAAATGTAAATGGAGTAAATGCTCCAATAAAAAGACATAGGGTAGCTGAATGGATCCAAAAACATGACCCAATTATTCCTGGAGGAGAAACAACGACAATCTGTCTACAAGAGACCCACCTCAGAACAAAAGACTCACACAGGATGAGAGTGAGGGATGGAAAATTTTTTTTCATACAAATAAAAGCAAATAAACAGTGGGGTAGCAATACTCATATCTGACAAAATAGACTTCAAAATGAAGACCATCACAAGATACAGCAAAGGCCACTACATAATACTAAAGGGATTGATCCAACAAGAGTATATAACCCTGGTAAACATATATGCACCCAATATAGGGGCACCTAAATATATATTTAAAAAACAAACAAACAAACAACCTCTAGAGGACTTTAATAGAGAGATTGACAGCACTTCAGTTAAAGTAGGGGACTTGGACACTCTGCTGACTTCACTGGATAGATCTTCCAGACAAAATAATCAAGGGAACAGTGACTCTAAATGACACACTGGATCAGATGGATTTAATTGACATTTATAGAAAATTTCATTCTATAGGTGCAGAAAATATTCTTCTCAAGTGCACATGGGTCATTCTAAAAGATAGACCACATGTTAGGACACAAGATAAGTCTCTACAAGTTCGGAAAATTGAAATCATATCAAGCATCTTCTCAGATTATAATGGAATGAAATTAGAAATCAACTATAGTAAAAACACTCAAAAACATACAAACACATGGAGGCTAAATAGCATGTTACTAAACAATGAATGCTTACCAATGAGATCAAGAAAGAAATAAAAAAAAACTTCCTGGAAATAAATGACAATGAACTCACAACAACTCAAAATCTATGGGACACAGCAAAAGCAGTTCTGAAAGGCAAGTTCATAGCATTATAGGCATACCTCAAAAAATACGAAAAATTAATAATAAACTACTTAACCTTATACATGCAAAAAAAGAAAAAAAAAGAAACTAGACCACCTACTTACATACACAGACTAAACTCCAAATGGATAAAAGACTTAAATGTAAAATGTGAAACCATTAAAATCCTAGAAGAAACTATAGGCAGCAAAATCTCCAACATTTCTTGTAGTAATATGTTTGATACATCTCTGAGGGCAAAGGAAACTAAGGAAAAAAATAAACAAATGGGACTACATAAAAATAAAAAGCTTCTGCACAGCAAAAGAAACCATCAACAAAATGAAAAGGGAGACTACTGTATGGGAGAATATATTTGGCAATGATACATCTGATAAAGGATTAATATCCAAAATATATAAGCAACTCATACACCTTAACAAAAGGAAGACAATCCAATTAAAAATGGGCAAAGGACCTAAATAGACATTTCTCCAAAGTGGACGTATAGATAGCCAAGAGACATATGAAAAAATGCTCAAAGTCAATTATCAGAGAGATGCAATTTAAAATGACAATGAGGTATTACCTTGTACCTGTCAGAGTGGCTACCATCAACAAATCAACAAATGACAAGTGCTGGCAAGGATGTGGAGAAAAGGGAACCCTCGTACACTGCTGGTGGGAATGCAGACTGTTGCAGCTACTATGGAAGAAAGAATGGAGTTTCCTCAAAAAATTAAATATGGAACTTCCATTTGACCCAGTGATTCCACTTCTAGGAATATATCATAAGAAACCCAAAACACCAATTAGAAAGAATGTATGCACCCCTATGTTCATAACAGCAAAATTACAATAGCTAAGATCTGGAAACAGCCCAAGTGCCCATCAGTAGATGAGTGGATTAAAAAGCTGTGGTACATTTATATCATGGAATACTATGCAGCAGTAAAAAAGAAGGATGTCTTACCCTTTGAGACAGCATGGAGGGACCTGGAGAGTGTTATGGTAAGTGAAATAAGCCACTCAGAGAAAGACAAGTATCACATGATCTCACTCATATGTGAAATCTAATGAACAAAATAAACTGATGTACAAAATAGATCCAGAGACATAGAAGCATGGAACAGACTGTTGAATCTCAAAGGGAAAGTGGCGGTGGGTGTATGGTTGGGAAGAGATCAACCAAAGAACTTGTATGCATATATGCATAATCCATGGACACAGACAATAGGCTGGTGAAGACTAGGGGTGGGTGACGGGGGAGAGCTGTAGGGGTTCAATGGGAGAAAAAAATGGGAAATATGTAATATTTTTTACAGTAAAGATAAAAAGAAAATATTTAGTGATGCTGATTTACAGAACAGTGGGAATTTAAGCACATAGGCTGTTTTCAGCTCTAATCTGTGCTAACCTGGTTCTTTTCTGGAAGGGGCTATGGCTGAATGGCATGGAGATGATTTTCTGTCATTATTATCAGGATTTTAGGAACTGGGAGCACCCTTTCTTTTTTGCCTTAATACCTGTAACTCCCACATAAGTATCCTATTCCTTAGCCATAACTGTGCGGGTCTTAAATTACCCTATGAAGAGATGAGGACACTGTCCTAAGGACATGCAGAGAAGAGAGGGGAGGACTGTGAAGGTTTGGGTCCCACTGTCTGGGGCCCCAGGCAGTTCCTGAGCCTGTTTCAAGTTTCAGAGTTATTGATCTGGAGTCCTCTGAGTGAAGCCTATAAACCCTTCATGATCTGATCTGGCTGAGGCAGCCTCCCTCTCTAACTTTATCACTGATTCTTCCTGCATCCTGTCCTCAGAAGTGCCTGTCACACTTCCTCGTCACCCACTCAGGGATGCTACAGATATAAGGCCGCTGTAGTTCAGTAATAAACACACTTTTCTCTCTGCTGCTAATCTGGAACTCCCTGAGCCTAATCCTGCAGAAAATGGCTGCTTTTTAATGGAAGCTGGAAACGCCTCCTTCAGAAGCTCTCCTTGCAGTGGCTCCCCCGCCTCTGTGTTCTCACAGTGCCCCGTGCGGGCTCTGGCTTTGCCCTTATGCCTTTGTGGTGTGATGGCCTACTTCCTTTTTTTAAAATTTATTTTTATTTTTAAAATTTAAGTATAGATAGCATACAACATTATGTTATTACATTACTTTCAGGTGTACAAAATAGTGATTTGATATTTATATACGCAGGGGTCCTCAAACTTTTTAAACAGGGGTCCAGTTCACTGTCCCTCAGACTGTTGGAGGGCTGGACTATAGTTTAAAAAAAACTATGAACAAATTCCTGTGCACACCGCACATATCTTATTTTGAAGTAAAAAAACAAAATGGCAAAAACACCCGCATGTGGCCTGCGGGCCATAGTTTGAGGACACCTGCCTTACAGTGTGGACCCCACACTAATTCGGGCAATCATCTGTCCAGTGCAGACTATCACAATATTACTATGTTCCCTTCACCTTTTTTTACCCACCCTTCCACCCCCTCCCCTCTGGCAACCATACCTTTGGTCTCTGTTTCTACAAGTGTGTTTTTGTTTTGTTTTGTTCTTTAGATTTCACATATGAGTGAAATCATATGGTATTTGTCTTTCTCTGACTGACTTATTTCACTTAGCATAGTGCCCTCTAGGTTCATCCATGTTGTTGCAAATGGTAATATTTCATTTTTATTTATGACCAAGTAATATTCCATTGTACCACATCTTTCTTCATCCACTCGTCTATTGATGGACACCTAAGTTGCTTCTATATCTTGGATATCCTATATAATAAAAGCCTAATATGCTAAATGTTCGGTCGTCTGGTCGGCTGTTCAACCAATCAAAGTGTAGTATGCTAATGATATTCTAAGGCCACTCAACTGATCGCTATGTTGTGCACTGACCACCAGATGGTAGACAGTCGACCAGTAGGTTAGCTTGCTGCTGGGGTCTGGCCGATTGGGACTGAGCGAGATGGACCAGACATGCCCTGGAGCCCTCCTGCATCCCTCCCCAGCCCCTATCGTGCATCAGTGGGGTCTCTCAGCCTGGCCTGCACCGTCTCACAATCCAGGACCCCTTGGGTGATGTCAGAGAGCTGGTTTCAGCCTGATAGCGGAACGACCGGTTGCTATGATGTGCACTGACCACCAGGGGGCAGTTGCTCAATGGAGGAGCTGTACCCTGGTGGTCAGTGTGCTCCCACAGGGGGAGTACCGCTCATCCAGAAGCTGGGCTCACGGCCAGCCAGCACAGTGGTGGTGGTGGGAGCGGGCCTAAGCTGTCAGTCGGACATCCCCCGAGGGCTTCCGGACTGTTAGAGAGCACACTCTAGGCTGAGGGACCCCCTCCCCCCACCCCAAGTGCACGAATTTCATGCCCTGGGCCTCTAGTTGTAAATAATGCTGCAATAAACATAGGGGTGTATAAATCTTTTCAAATTAGCGTTTTGGGTTTCTTTGGATAAATACCCAGAAGTGGAATTCCTGGGTCCTATGGTAGTTCTATTTTTAGTTTTTTGAGGAACCTTCATACTGTTTTCCATAGTGGCTGCTCCAATTTGCAGTTGACCAACAGTACACTGGACCATGCTTAGATCTTTGCACTTCGTAGAGATTCAGCGATGTTTGCTAAATGAGTGCACATAGCATGCAAGGTTGAAGCACATGGAACAGGAAGGGAATGCTTTCTTAGCAGAAAAAAACATACAGCCCAGCTAGCATGGCTCAGTGGTTGAGCTTTGACCTATGAACCAGGAGGTCATGGTTTGATTCCTGGTCAGGGAATATGCCTGGGTTGTGGGCTCGATCCCTGGTAGGGGGCGTGCTGAAGGCAGCCGATACATGATTCTCTATTATCATTGATGTTTCTCTCTCTCTTCTTTTCCCTTCCTCTCTGAAACCAATAAAAATATATTTAAAAAGAAAACATACAACTCACAGCACATGACCCAAATATGTGAGAGAAAATTTTTTATTTTTCTTCTTACAAAGCCTTTTCTCTGTGTTGGACAAGCTGAAAACTGAGAGCTCTGCTGGTCTGGCAGGAGTGGTGGGAGTTGGTTTCTGTGGTGAGTGTAGCATTAGCCTTTGACACATGGATCTGCTCTCTTAAAAATTTCATTGTCAATTATTTTGTACCTACAAAAAGCTACACAGACTAACGTAATGAACATCCATGGATCTATCACCTAGCTTAAGAAATAAAATGTTACTAATACAACTGAAGCCTTTGAACCGTTACCTAGGTATGTTGTTTATCATTCTCAAGTAACCTTAAACTCACATCAGATATATGTACCTATAGATGCATACTATGTAGCACATATCCACTTTATGTGTTTATGTTTTTGTAAACCATTGATTTATATAATTACTAGAGGCCCGGTGCATGAAATTCCTGCACGGAGGGGGGTTGTCCCTCAGCCCAGCCTGTACCCTCTCCAATCTGGGACCCCTCAAGGGATGTCCGACTGCCCGTTTAGGCCCGATCCCGGTGGGTGGGATCGGGCCTAAACGGGCAGTCGGACATCCCTCTCACAATCCAGGACTGCTGGCTCTCAACTGCTTGCCTGCCTGCCTTCCTGATTGCCCCTAACCGCTTCTGCCTGCCAGCCTGATCACCCCCTAACCACTCTGCTGCCAGCCTGTTTGCCCCCAACTTCCCTCCTCTGCCGGCCTGGTTACCCCTAACTGCCCTCTCCTGCAGGGTTGATCACCTCCAACTGCCCTCCCTTGCAAGCCTGGTCCCTCTCAACTGCCCTCCCTTGCAGGCCAGGTGCCTCCCAACTGCCCTCTCCTGCTGGCCATCTTGTGGTGGCCATCCTGTGTCCACATGGGGGCAGGATCTTTGACCACATGGGGGCAGCTATATTGTGTGTTGCAGTGATGATCAATCTGCATAATACTCTTTTATTAGATAGGATAGAGGCCTGGTACAGGGGTGGGGGCCAGCTGGTTTGCCCTGAAGGGTGTCCCTGATCAGGGTGGGGTACCCTTGGGGCGTGGGGCAGCCTGAGCGAGGGGCCTGTGGTGGTTTGCAGGCGGGCCACGCCCCCTGGCAACGCAAGCGGAGGCCCTGGTATCTGGAATATATTTTCCTTCTACAATTGAAACTTTGTAGCCTGGAGCAGAGCCAAGCCTGGGGCTCCCTCCGAGGCCCGCAGCCATTTGTGTTGGGGTTATAATTGAAACTTTGTTGCCTTAAGCGGGTGGGCCTGGCCAGGGTGTGTGGAAAGCTTTGCTTCCCCTGTTGCTGGTGGCAACCCGGGACTGCTCTCTCAAGCTCCATTCTGCCGCCATTTGTTTGAATTTGTTTACCTTCTATAATTGAAACTTTGTAGCTTGAGTGGAGGCTTAGGCCTGCAACGGCTGGCAGAAAGCTTGGCTTCCTCTGTTACCTAGGAAACCTTGCCCTCTGTGGCTGTAGCCATCTTGGTTTGGGTTAATTTGCATACTCGCCCTGATTGGATGGTGGGCGTGGCTTGTGGCCGTGGCTTGTGGGCGTGTCGGAGGTATGGTCAATTTGCATATTTGTCTATTATTAGATTATTAGATAGGATTCCTTTGAACTTTTTTCAGTATTCTATCTGTACAGTTCATCTACAGTATCCATCTGGGTTGATGCCCATAGAGCTAGTTAATTTTTATTATTGAATTGCTTTCCAATTTGTGTATCTTGTTAGTGCATACGTGAGTTTCTTCCAGTGTTTTCCTTTTACATATCCTGCTGGGCACATGCCTGCTATAGACCCCTTTACACATGAGGGAGAGTTTCTCAATGTGGCAAATAGCAGTAGAATTCTGGGTCATTGGGAATGTGTATCCTCAACTTTATTAAACTTTGCAAAATTTCTCTGAAGTTTTTCTTTAATTCTTCACAAACGTAAATCCTTATAACTCCTCTTTTAATAAGTTGCTTCTTGTTAATGTTTCAGGTGTAGTGGATGGAAGATTACATTTTAATTGAAATAGAAAACACCATGTAAGCCCTTCAGTGTCCAATTCATAGAGCCAAGAGCTGACTTAAAGTAGAGATCAATATGTAGAATCTTCATATTTATATACACTCCTACCAGAGAGCACTGAGATCATATTCAATAGGTTGTTCAGCATTTCCTTTTAAATTTTGTATTGAGTTTTAAACAAAGAGCATTTGGGATTATTTTTAGGACCAAATGGCTTATTGTGGAGCTGTTTATTGTATTAATATTTGAGTGAGTGAGTAAATGAATGGGATTATGGAACTGAACATTAGAACAATAACATATCCTATGTAATAAAGACAGAATATGCAAATTGACCGTCACTCTGTGACAAAAGATGGAGGCACCCACAGCCAATAAGGAGGGAATATGCAAATAGACACGACAAAGATGGCGGTGGCCGGGCTGGGATGCTTGTGTCGTCGCCATGGCGACAAAGCAGGCGTTCTGCCCCGCTCCAGCCGCTCTGGGCCTCTGAGCAGCGCGTGTGTGCAGGTGCAGAGCGGCCGGGGCAGGGCAGGACGCCTGCTATGAGGAGGGATGGAGGGAGCTACAGGAGGGTGGCAGGGCCGGAGCGAAGGTGAAGGCGACTCCAGCCGGAACAAAGGTGGAAGGTGGCTCCAGCCAGAGTGAAGGCAGAAGGTGGCGGCCAGAGCAAAGGCCCGGGTCCTGGGTGCCAGAGGGAAGCCGGTGCTGGCAGCCAGGGGAAGCAAGGCCTATTCTTGCACGAATCTTCATGCATCAGGCCTCTAGTAGTGGAATAAAATTAAAACCAACTTAGTGTTCCTAAGTCAGGTGTTAAAGGGAGGATGGTCCCCACATTCATTTGCTGTAAACCTGGCTGGAGGCTACAATTTACGTGACATCTGCTTTTTGCCAACACTGCTGTCTGGTGGCAGGGTGCTGACACAGTGGCAGTTTCTATTTGCTTTTTTATTACAAGCTCAAAATAGGGGGGTGCCAATGTGCTTCTCCACAGTGGGACCTGAACCACCATCTCTGCTCAGGACGACCTCTGATAGTCCTTCTGGTCAGCTGGGCATGTCATTCCAGGGGTTCTGTCCTGCTGGCCATTGTAGAAAAGCCAGCTGCCTTCAGGTAAGTCTTTAGGGGGTTGGCAAATTCTGCCCGTGTTGTCATAGGTGAACTTCAAAAAAAATTTTAATTTAATTTTATTGTTTAAGATATTACAAATAGTAGTACATATGTCTCCTTGCCCCCCGCCCCCCGTTAACCTCCCCCCGGCCTCCCCTACCCCCTGGCACTTGCCCTCATCCCCCTGCCCCCAGTGTCTTGTGTCTCTTGCTTGTTCTTATGTGCATGCATACAAGTCCTTCGGTTGATCTCTTACACCCCAACCCTCCCCTACCTTCCCACTGTTCTATGCTTCTTTGCCTCTATTTTTTTCAACAATTTGTAATGTTCTTTATTATCCATAAACTAGAGGCCCGGTGCACGAAATTCATGCATAGGGGAGGGGTGTTGTCCCTCAGGCCAGCCTGCACCCTCTCCAATCTGGGGTCCCTCTCACAATCCAGGACTGCTGGCTCCCAACTGCTCGCCTGCCTGCCTGCCTGATAGCCCCTAACTGCTTCTGCCTGCCAGCCTGATCACCACCTAACCACTCCCCTGCCAGCCTGATCGATGCCTAAATGCTCCCCTGCTGGCCTGATTGCCCCGAACTGCCCCCCCACCCCCGCTGGCCTGGTCACCCCTAACTGCCCTCCCTTGCAAAGCCTGGTCACCCCTAACTGCCCTCCATTGCCAGCCTGTTCCCCCCCAACTGCCCTCCCCTGCAGGCCTGGTACCCCCAAACTGCCATCCCCTGCAGGCCTGGTCACCTCTAATTGCCCTCCCCTGCCAGCTGGTCGCCCCTAACTGCTCTCCCCTGCTGGCCTGATTCCCCTCAACTGCCTGCAGCTGGCATGGTTCCCCCCAACTGCTCTCCCCTGCAGGCCTGATTCCCCCCAACTGCCCTCCCCTGCAGGCCTGATCACACCCAACTGCCCTCCCCTGCAGGCCTGGTCACGCCCAATTGCCCTCCCCTGCAGGCCTGGGTCCCCCCTAACTGCCCTCCCCTGCAGGCCTGGGTCCCCCCTAACTGCCCTCCCCTGCAGGCCTGATAACCCCCAACTGCCCTCCCTTGCAGCCCTGGCCCCTCCCAACTGCCCTGCCCTGCCAGCCATCTTGTGGCAGCCATCTTGTGTCCACATGGGGGCGGCCATCTTGTGTGTTGGAGTGATGGTCAATTTGCATATTACTCTTTTATTAGGTAGGATGAGTGAGATCATGTGGTACTTATCTTTCACTGACTGGCTTATTTCATTTAGCATAATGCTCTCCAGATCCATCCATGCTGTTGCAAATGGTAAGAATTCCTTCTTTTTTACAGCAGCGTAGTATTCCATTGTGTAGATGTACCAGTTTTCTTTTTTTTCTCTTTAATTTTTTTTATTGTTTAAAGTATTACATATAGTAGTACATATATCTCCTTTTTTCCCCCATTGACTTTTCCCCAGCCTCCCCTGCCCCCTGTCGCATGCCTTCATCCCATCCCCCCAGTGTCTTGTGTCCATTGGTGTGCTTATATGCATGCATACAAGTCCTTAGGTTGATCTCTTTCCTCCCCTGCCCAACACTCCCCAGCCTTCCTGCTATAATTTGACAGTCTGTTCGGTGCTTTACTGCCTCTGTATCTATCATTTTATTCATCAGGTTATAATGTTCTTTATTTTCCATAAATGAGTGAGATCATGTGGTATTTTTCTTTCATTGCCTGGCTTATTTCACTTAACATAATGCTCTCCAGGTCCATCCATGCTGCTGCAAATGGTAAAAGTTCCTTCTTTTTTTTTTTTAGCAATGTAGTATTCCATTGTGTAGATGTACCATAGCTTTCTAATCCACTCATCTGCTGATGGGCATTTAGGCTGTTTCCAAATCTTAGCTATGGTGAATTGTGCTGCTATGAACATAGGGGTGCATATATCCTTTCTGATTGGTGTTTCTAGTTTCTTGGGATATATTCCTAGAAGTGGGATTACTGGGTCAAATGGCAGTTCCATTTCCATTTATAGTTTTTTGAGGAAACTCCATACCGTTCTCCACCGTGGCTGCACCAGTCTGCATTCCCACCAGCAGTGCACGAGGGTTCCTTTTTCTCCGCATCCTTGCCAGCACTTGTCCTTTGTTGATTTGTTGATGATTGCCATTCTGACAGGTGTGAGATGGCACCACATTGTTGTTTTGATTGGCATCTCTCGGATAATTAGTGACTTTGAGCATGTTTTCATATGTCTCTTGGCCTTCCTTCTGTCTTCTTTCAAAAAGATTCTATTTAGGTCTGTTGCCCATTTTTTTATTGGATCATTTATCTTCTTTTTATTAAGTTGTAAGTTCCCTGTAGATGTTGGAGATTAAACCTTTATCAGTGATAACATTTGCAAATATGTTCTCCCATGCAGTGGGCTTTCTTATTGTTTTGTTGATGGTTTCCTTTGCTGTGCAAAAGTTTTTTATTTTGATGTAGTCCCATTTGTTTATTTTCTCTTTAATTTCCATTGCCCCAGGAGTGGTATCAGTGAAGAAATTGCTTCGGCATATGTCTGAGATTTCTCTGCCTGTGGATTCCTCTAGTATTTTTATAGTTTCCGTCTTATGTTTATATCCTTTATCCATTTTGAGTTTGTATGGTGTAAGTTGATGGTCTAGTTTCATTTTTTTGCATGTATCTGTCCAATTTTCCCAAAACCATTTATTGAAGAGACTGTCTTGTCTCCATTGTATGCTCTTGCCTCCTTTGTCAAATTTTAATTGAGCATAATGGCTTGTGTTGATTTCTGGGTTCTCTGTTCTGTCCTACTTGTCTATATGTCTGTTCTTGTGCCAGTACCAGGCAGTTTTGAGAACAGTGGCTTTGAGGTATAGTTTGATATCTGGTATTGTGATCCCTCCAACATTGTTCTTTTTTCTCAGGATTTCTGCGGCTATTTGGGGGTCTTTTCTTTATTCCACATGAATTTTTGGAGAGTTCTTTCTAGGTCTGTGAAATATGTCATTGGTATTTTAATGGGGATTGAGTTGAATTTATAGATTGCTTTGGGTAGTGTGGACATTTTAATGATGTTTATTCTACCAATCCATGAACATGGTATATTCTTCCATTTGTTCATGTCTTCTTCTTTCTCTTGTTCCATTTCCTTTAGCGTCCTGAAATTTTCTGAGTACAGGTCCTTTATCTCCTTGGTTAAGTTTATTCCTAGGTATCTTAATTTTTTGTTGCAATGGTAAATAGGATTGTTTTTTAAATACACTTTCTGTGAGTTCATCATTGGTGTATCGAAAAGCCATAGACTTCTGGGTGTCAATTATGTATCTTGGTGCATTGCCGAATTCATTTATTAAGTCTAGTAGTTTTTTGATGGAGTCTTTGGGGTTTTTTATATACAATATCATGTCATCTGCGAATAAGGACAGTTTTACTTCTTCTTTTCCTATTTGGATGCCTTTTCTTTCTTCTTCTTGTCTGATCGCAATGGCTAGTACTTCCAATACTATGTCAAACAGGAGTAGTGAGAGTGGGCATCCCTGTCTTGTTCCTGTTCTTAGAGGAAATGATTTTAGTTTTTGCCCATTGAGTATGATGTTGGCTGTAGGTTTGTCAAATATGGCTTTTATTATGTTGAGGTATGATCCTTCTATTCCCACCTTGTTGAGAGTTTTTATCAAGAAAGTGCGTTGGATTTTGTCAAATGCTTTTTCTGCATCAATGGATATGATTATATGGTTTTTATCTCTCAGTTTGTTTATGTATCACATTTATTCATTTGCAGATGTGTACCATCCTTGCATCCTCGGAATTAATCCCACTTGGTCATGGTGTATGATCTTTCTAATGTAATGCTGGATTCGATTTGCAAGAATTTTGTTGAGGATTTTGGCATCTATGTTCATGAGGGATATTGGCTTGTAATTCTCTTTCTTTGTATTGTCTTTACCTGGTTTTGGCATTAGGGTAATGCTGGCTTCCTATAAAGTGCTTGGAATTGCTCCTTCTTCTTGAATATTTTTGTATAGTTCTGAGGAAGATAAGTTTTATTTCTTCTTTGAATGTTTGATAAAACTCTCCTGTGAAGCCGTCTGGTCTAGGTCTTTTGATTGTTGGAAGTTTTTTGATTACTGTTTCAATTTCCTCCATAGTTATTGACCTATTCAGATTTTTTGATTCCTCTTGGTTGAGTTTTGGAAGGTTGTATTTTTTTAGGAATATGTTTATTTGTTCTAGGTTGATCAATTTGTTGTAATAGTCTAGCTCATAGTATTTATTTATTTATTTTTTATGATTCTTCGTATTTCTGTGGGGTCTGATGTTATTTCACCTCTTTCATTTCTGATTTTGTTTATTTGGGTCCTCTCTCTTTGCTTCTTGGTGAGCCTAGTAAAAGGTTCATCAATCTTGTTTGTCCTTTCAAAGAAACAGCTCTTTGTTTCATTGATCTTTTGTATGTTTTTTTTTTTTTTATCTCTATGTCCTTTTTTTCCACTCTGATCTTTATTATTACCTTTCTTCTGCTCACACTGGGCTTTTCTTGTTTCTCTCTTTCTAATTCTTCAAGTTGCAGAGTTAGATGGGTTATTACCATTTTTTCTTGTTTTTTGAGGTAGGTCTGTAATGCTATGAACTTCCCTCTCAGGACTGCTTTCACTGTGTCCCAAAGATTTTTGGATTGTTGTGTTTTCATTGTTGTTTGTTTCCAGGATGTGTTTTATTTCTTCTTTGATCTCTTTGGTAACCCACTCATTGTTTAATAATGTGCTATTCAGCCTCCTAATGTTTGAATTTTTGTGATTGTTTTTACTGTAGTTGATTTCTAATTTTATGCCATTATGATATGAGAAGATGCTTGATATGTTTTCAGTCCTCTTGAATTTGGAAAGACTTTGCCTGTGTCCCAATATATGGTCTATTTTTGAAAATGTCCCATATGCGCTTGAGAAGAATGTATATTCTGTAGTTTGGGGGTGGAATGTTCTAAAGATGTCAATTAAGTCCATCTGATCTAATGAGTCATTTAGGATTGATGTTTCTTTGCTAATTTTTTGTCTAGAGGTTTTATCCAGTGATGTTCATGGGGTATTAAAGTCTCCTACTATGATTGTGTTGCTGTCAGTCTGTCCCCAGATATCTTCTAGAAGTTTTTTTTTTTTAATGTATTTTGGTGCTCCTGAATTGGGTGCATAAATGTTTACCAGAGTTATATCCTCTTGTTGTATCGATCCCATTAGAATTATGAAGTGGCCTTTCTTGTCTCTTGTTATGGTCTTCACTTTGAGATCTATTTTGTCATATATAAGTATTGCTACCCCAGCTTTTATTTCATTTCCATTTGCCTATTAGATATTTTTCCATCCCTTCACTTTCAGTCTGTGTGAGACCCTTGCTCTGAGGTGGGTCTCCTGTTGACAACATATATATGGGTCATGTTTTCCTATCCATTCACTCACTCGATGTTTTTTGATTGGAGCATTTAATCCATTTATGTTTAATGTTATTATTGATAGGTACTTATTTGTAGCTATTTCTGTACTTTATGCCTGTGTTCCTTCCTCCCTTTCTATTTCTTCTTTTTATAGCATTCCCTTTAGCATTTCTTGCATTGCTGGCTTGGTAGTGATAAACTCCCTTAGCCTTTTTTTTTGTCTGGGAAGTTCCTGATCTCCCCTTCAATTTTGATTGATAGTCTTGCTGGATAGAGTATTCTTGGATTCAGCCCTTTGCTTTTCATCACTTTATATACTTCATTCCATTTCCTTCTAGCTTGATGTGTTTCTGTTGAGAAATCTTTTGATAATCTGATTGGGGATCCTTTGTAGGCAACTCTCTGTCTCTCTCTTGCAGCCTTTAAGATTCTCTCTTTTTCATTAACATTTGCCATTGTAATTTTGACGTGTCTTGGTGTGGGTCTTTTAGGATTCATCTTGCTTGGGAATCTTTGTACTTATGTAACCTTTTTTCTTCCCCATAACAGGGAAGTTTTCTGTCATTATTTTTTCAAATAGATTTTTTAATCCTTGCTGCTCTTGTTGTCCTTCTGGCAGCCCCATTATACATATGTTACTTCATTTTGTGTTGTCCCAAAGCTCCCTTAGGCTCTCCTTCTGCTTTTTAATTTTTTTCTCCAGTTGCTGTTCAGATTGGGCTTGTTTCTCTATCTTTCTTCTAACTCACTAATTTGGTCCTCTGCTTCTTCTAGTCTACTGTTGAAACCTTCCATGGTGTTTTTGATTGTAGCTATATCACTTTTGATTTCTTCCTGATTTTGGCATAGGTTGTTGGTTTTCTGATCCATCCGGTTTATGGAGTGTACGACCCTTACTCTGAATTCTTTTTCTGTCATGTTGCATATTTCCATTTCACTTATTTCCTTTCTTGGAGCTTCTTCATTTTCTTTCCTATGTGGATTGTTTCATTGTCTCCCCATTCTCACTATCACTAGAAGGTTCAAACCTTGAGTTGCATGGGCCTGGGCTGTGTGCAGTGGGAGCTTCACATCACCAAGTGTCACTGAAGAGCTCTGACACCAAGACGTTTGGCTGCTGTGGGTTGATGGGAGCCACGGTCACCTAGGATCAGAGTCACTGGCACTCCGTGTGGCCTCATGCATGCCCCTAGAATCATGGACCTCTGGTGTGTGTCAAATATATGAGTCCCCTAGCACGTGCCAGGAGTCAGAGTCCCCCTTTGTCCACACCAAGAATTGAGTATCAGAGTCTCTGTTGCTTGGTGCAGCCTCCGGCTGAGAATCATGGTCCCTGCGTGTGCATGTGCCATGAATTGGAGTCACTGGCCCTTAGTGTGAATGCACTGGGAATCAGGGATCACAGGTGCACAAGATGAGGAACAGTCAAATCACTGGTGCTCAGTGCTGCCCCTTGCGTGGAGAATCAGGGTCCCTGGTCTTCTTGGGGGACTGGGTTGCATAGTTGCACTGTGTCAGCAGGAGGTTCACTCCTGCGCTGTGGAAAACAGACTTCTGTGTGTGCTTGCCCAGAATCGAAGTCAGGTGGCACTGCCGCCCTGAGTGGGCATGGGTTTGGTCGCCTGATTGCTTTGCGGGAAGCAGCTTCCCAGTGTCTGAGTGCATGCCCAGGCTCAAATTCCTGTAACGGAGCTGCAGCCCTGTGTGAGGGGTGGGTCTAGCAGTTCCTATGGCGCTGCAGCGAGCCTGTGGGGAGGGGGAGGGGCTCTGTGACTCACAGAAATCTGCTGCCGGTATATCTCGATTCTTGGTGTCTATGGGTCTGCAGCTGTGGTTGCAGCTCTCTGTCCCCAGTGGCTATAGGGTCCTGGTTTGCATCTGAGACCAGATTGGGTGGTGATGAGGCTAGGATCCTAGTCTCAAGCAGTTCCGTTTTTCAAGATGGTGTGGTCTCTGTGCCTGTACTGGCCGCCCCTAGAGTATCTGCAGGATTTCGCTGTCTAAGAGTGCCTGGTTTGGCAGCCCCTTGGAAAACCTACAGGATCTAACTGGCCCTAGCTCATCCACACACACACCACACACATCCATACACTCCTCTATTGCTTCCTCATTCTCTCACACTCTCTCCCTCCCTACCTTCTTGCCAGTCGCCATCTTCCATAGGTGAGCTTTTATGCAACAGTTTTCACTAAAGCTAGCTTCTGTGGAACTGTGGCTGTTTTCCTGGAGAGAACACTCAGTTCTGGCTTGTGAGATAGGGCCGGGATGACTGAGTTATTTATTTATAAACTCATGGGATATATGCAGTCACCATTGAATGTCACCTTGTAGGGCCAGCCAGAACAGTCTTGAGGTAGTGTGTTAGTTTGCTAGGGCTGTATAAACAAAGTGCCACAAATTATATGGTTCAAACAACAGAATGTTGTCTCATTGTTCTGGAGGCTGGACATAAAAACAAGGTGTCAACAAGGTTGATTTCTTCCAAGGCCTCTCTCCTTGGCGTGTAGATGGCCGTCTTCTTCCTATGTCTTCACATCAGCTTTCCTCTGTGTGTCTGTGTCCACAGTTCCTCGTTCTATAAGGACACCAAATATATTGGGTCAAGGCCACACTTTAACTTGATCTCTGTAAAAACCAAGTTCCAAATAAGGTCACATTGTCATATCCTGGGGGTTAGGACTTCAATCTAAGAAGTTTGGGGACACAATTCAACCCATAACAGGTAACAGCACAGTGTAAGATTATGTGTGAATTGTTAAAAGGCTACTTGCAAACAAGATTTTCAGCTTCTAGGGAGGTAGTGTTCTAGACGTTTTCACACTTTCCTGTGTTTACAGTCATTCTTTTTGACAGAGGCAGGACAGATCCATAGTTGGTTACCATAGACTTGTACAGTGAGCTTATTTATTTTCTAACTTCTGGGAAATAAATTTTGGAGATCAATTTCAAAAGAGATTTTATCACTAGAATTATATATAAATTGAGTTTTCCCTTCCCTTTAAGAGTTTATTTCCTGAAGGCTTATCTTGTAGCAGGGGTTGGGAGGTGGACAGGGAGTTTAAACTTGTTTTCAAGATCATTTCAGTTGTCAAAAAGTAAATACCTGAAAACTTTTTCTTTTTTGGTTCTAGATTTGAAAGGAATTGTGTTTGTCATCCAGAGTCAAAGTAATTCTTTTCATGTAAGAAGAGCAGAAGAGTTAAGAAAAAGCATCTTACAACAAGCTGCAGATCTTACCCAGGTATGTCAAAATAGCTTAGGATGTCTGCTAATTATCTGTTGATTGATAAGTTTATGTTTTTCAAAGCTCTTGGTCTATAGAGAATCAATTTTATTTAGATGAGAATAACTCTTCTGACTTGTTTTGCTTATTTAATATTGACTATTTATGATTTAAAATGTGCTAGTTAATTGCTAATGCTCAAAGCCTCATAGTCTACATTATTTTATATATATATATATATATATATATATATATATATATATATATATATATATTTTTTTTTTTTTTTTTTTTTTTCTGCCGTGCCGCGGTTCCCGCCCGGCAACGCGCTATATATTTTTTTAATTTAGGAGAATTATATACTTGTATATGACTATTGTGGTTTTGTAATAAAGTATAATACAAAATAAATAACTTTTTTTAAAGCAGAGCTTAAACAGTAGAGATAATGTTCAAAATTTTGGTAGCAAGTTCTAAGGAAATTATCATATTGAAATAACATTTAAATTAACCTCAATGTGATGTTTCCTCTGTTTCTTAATCTGTTTTTAATTAGACATTATTAATTGAACTTTTGATTTGATTAAAATGTATTTTCTGAGATGAATCATGGAGAGAAAGATTGACATATATAGGTACATTTTGATAAAGTTTAAAATAGGCATGAACTGAATTTAATGCTGGAGGTTTGGGGCAAAGGAAAATCTGCTTTCTTGTGCTGCCATATAGGTGCTTTCCTCTTTGGCCAAGCGGAAAAAAATTCCTCCATGCCTGCTACTTCATACTACAGAAATACTACACAATTGTTTAAACCTGGTGGGTTTGGCTCAGTGGTTTGAGCGTTGGCCCACAGACCTCAGGCCTGCAGACCTCGGGTTCGACTCACGTGTACCTTAGTTGCAGGTTCCCCAGCCCCGGTAGGGGTGCGTGCGGGAGGCAGCCAATTGATGTGTCTCTCTCACATGGATGTTTCTCTCTCTCTCTCTCTCTCTCTCTCTCTCTCTCCCCACCTCCGCCCTCCCTTCTACTCTCTCTAGAAATCAATGGAAAAATAACCTAGGGTGAGGATTAAAAAAAAAAAAGACAGAAGTGCTTGTTGGCAGAAGAACTGACAGGAGATGTATGTTTGATGGATTGCTGTCCTTGTTGGTGGGGGCTGGGAAATAGAGGGTTGGACATAGCAGTGGAAAAATTAGCCATGTTAGTGAGATTGAAGGCTGAGATTAAGGTTTATTGTGCTTTATCTTGAAATGCTTTACATATAAAATTTATCCAGCCTCTCCACATTCTTGCAAGGGCAGGTCCTTGGCTCCCCTGCTTTGAGTATCACACCTTCTAAAGGGGAGGAAACAATTCATGCTTTGTGTGTGTGTGTGTGTGTGTGTGTGTGTGTGTGTGTGTGTGTGTGTGATTGGAGCTAGGAGCAGCTTGATGAGTTTGAAATTCTTCTTTGTCTGGAAACCCAGCTTTTAGAGATTTTCTTCTATAAACCTGTTATGTTTTCATCAGAGAGGCAGACATGCTGCCTTCTTGACTGGCTGGGTATCTTCGTCTTGCTCCATGGAAGCCCTTGGCGGAGTGGACAAAGGAGGCTACCATGGGGACGAAGGTGGTCAGTAGCCCCCATAGTCCCTCTGTTGGATCCCAGCAAGTATTAAGGAATGTAGCTCCACTGAGCTGTAGCAATTACCCCAAACTCAGTAATCAGGGATGAGGTGCTAGGAAAATATGATCTCACAATTAAGTGAATCTTTGAGAGACAATATGGAAAAGAACCAGAAAATTCATTCACACATACACCGGAACAATGACCTAAGGAAGTTGGAGATTTACTCCCCTCCCAAGCAGTGCAGTTATGGGTGGGCCAGCGGCAGGCAGCTATCCTGCAGCGTCCTCTATCTCATTACTTTATCATGGGCTAAGGCCGTGGTCGGCAAACTGTGGCTCGCGAGCCACATGCGGCTCTTTGGCCCCTTGAGTGTGGCTCTTCCACAAAATACCACGGCCTGGGCGAGTCTATTTTGAAGAAGTGGCGTTAGAAGAAGTTTAAGTTTAAAAAATTTGGCTCTCAAAAGAAATTTCAATCGTTGTACTGTTGATATTGGGCTCTGTTGACTAAGGAGTTTGCCGACCACTGGGCTAAGGTGTCCTCGTCTGCACGGTGGAAGCTGACTCCCCACCATTGCATCTGCATGCCAGTGTGTGGAGGGCAAGTGGCTTTCTTCTGAGGATGTGACCTGACATACCTTTGTCCAGAACATAATCACCTGCGCATACCTTGGCTGGGAAAGGTCATGTCTAATTGGGTGGCCTTGGAAACAGACAAACTTAAGGGATTCTACTCACCAAACAGAAGAAGGTAGGAGTAGAGACTCAGACAAATTGACATCTCTGCTAAATTCTGGATTTCATTTACATGTCATGGACTTGCCTAGTCTATGGAGGAATTTATCTGTGAACCTCTCATTTCTCAGTCTTGACAGAGCTACTGTGGGCAAAGTACTGGGTGTTCAAGGATCAGCAAGCCAAGGTCCTTGTACTGGAAGAACCCACAGTCCAGCAGAGGAGACGGGTCCATAAATGGGCAATTTTAAGGCAGAGTGGCAATGCAGACACAGAAAGACATGGTTCTGCTTATATGTGGTATCTAAAATAGTCAAATCCATAGAATCAAAGACAGAAGGGTTTTACCAGGGGTGGTGGCTGGGAGGGGGAATGAGGAGTTATCAACAGGCATAAAGTTTTAGTTAAGTCCGATGGATAAGCTCCAGAGATCTGAATTACAAAATTGTCCTTTTAGCCAGCAGTCTTCTGTTGTATGCCTAAATTTGTTAAGAGGATCTGAGAGCTCATATTAAATAAAATATTCGGTAGTAGGTAGGTTGGGAGAGGGTGGGAGTGGGGACGGCTCTCAAGGTGGACAGCCAGGTAAAGGCAGCCAGGTGAGAAGCAGGAGCATGGTGTGTGTAGACCCTGCCTGTCGCCCTGGGTGGGTGTAAAGGGGGAGGTGGGCGTGTAGGCAGCCGGCCTGGCGGGAACTCGGGCCTGGCCACGGAGGTGCTGTGTGTCCTTGTGGACCCACGCCTTTCTCTGGGATTTACTGGCACTCAGAGATTTCTTTGATGTCCTCCTGTCAGTAGGTATAGGAGCGACCCCTACTCCCTGTGCTAACAGTGTTCCCTGTTGAGAATTACTGTGAGGGAGAGTACCAGAGTGTTGACCTGCTCAGATTTTCACTGGTGGCTGTGAGGAGGGCAGCTTTAAGAGAGCCAAGAGTGGAGTGGGAGCCTAATTCTAAGGCCCTTGGACTCATCCAGGGCAGTGCTGCCCACAGAGGGGCACAGACCCTGCTTCGTCACAGGCAGTTTAAGGAGCACTGGACTGAGGTGAGGGGTGGCAGGGGTGAACATGGAGCCAGAATTGGAGGAGATTGGGCCCATGTGAGGCTGAAGAAGTCAGGACAGGCATCGAACTAGGACTGAGGTGGGGTGGGGTGGGGACACCATCTGAGGCTGAGGCTGACGGACTTGCAGGTTATGGGGTGCAGATGACTAAGGTTTTGTAGATGAAATCTGAGGTAGAGGTATCAGTGGCTGGGAGCTACATATTTGTTTGAAGCTATGGAGGAAGGTTTTGGCTGAAGATGGCTGGTTTGGGAGTTAGCAGCATTCATAGGTAGTGACTGAAAGCTGGAACCAAGGAAGCAGTGGGACCCTGGGGGACTCTGGGGAACTCGCATCCTGGGGCTGGTCAGGGCACGAGCAGCGCTCTCTGGATACAGAGAGAAGGTGCCTCATCTTACGTGAGAGAACCCGAGCCTTGCACACAGTTCTGTCCCCAGGGAAGACTCATGGGAGGGTCTCAAACTGTCCATGTGACTGGGCTGTCTCTGTGGACTACTGCCTATGCCCTCACGTCAGCAGGTGGCCTGTTTTCTTGTTGCTGGTGCCACTGTTACTGTTGTTATTTTAAATTATGATTTAAAAACATACAACATAACATTTGCCATCTTAATCATTTTTAAGTATACAATACCATAGTGCAAAGAACCTTGACGTTGTACAACCTATTTCCAGAACTTGTTAACCTTCCCAACTGAAACTCTGCCCCCCTTCTTCAGCCCCAGCACCCACCATCTTTTCGTCTTTATGGATCTGACTTCTCAAGGGACCTCTTATAAATAGAATCATACAATTCTCATGATTGGCTTCTTTCACTCAGCATAATGGCCTCCAGGCCCCTCCATCCTCAAGGTTGTAGCCTGTGGCTGCATGTCGTTATCACTTTTTTTTGATGAACGTTCTTCCATGAACTTCCTTCCCTGTCCTACTGGTAAACTCGGTGCTCATTTGAGGCCCCACGTGGGCGCCCTGTGTGTCCTTGGTCCTCTAGGGCACTGTCCTGCCCTCAGAGTCAGAAGGAAGGGAGATCCCTCTGTATCCCTCAGGGCACCTAGTATAATGTCAAACACAGCATCAGCAACTGTATTGTCATTGATGCGTTTTTCTCAGCTTCTAAAATATAGAGAACAGCTTTGTTCATCAGAAATAGTTAACTTTTCTTGCACTTTATTCTGTGCTCATTTAGTTTGTGTGCATATACTTAATGTAATTGTCCTTGACATTTACGACAGCCTGTTTTGTAAGTGACCCAGATGACCACTAGGTGGCAATATTGGTTTTACATTTAAAGACATAATTAAGCAATCTCATTAGTAAACCCCTGTCCCCCAGCATTTAATTTCTGTGATAATAAATGGGATATGGACTAAAGCAGTAAGGGAGCTTCCCTTTAATGATAAGATAGCACAGTTTTCTTATCCTGAAATTCTTTCCTTGGACAAAAGCCAGCCACTAATGCCCAAGTATAGTTAAGAACCTAATGTTGATAGGTTCTTGGGAACTGTGACTTTAAGAGAAACCACGTTTAATGAAACCAGTTTCACCCTAGGCTAATTGATAGAAATAAGCGTCACGTTTCTATGGCATATTTCTGGTCACAAAAACATCACCAAACTTCTAAATAAAGACCCCAAACTCTTCTAATACTGAAATCAAGGTGAGCTATATACCCATTTAAGAAAGATGAATTAATGAGGTAGTGATTTTCCAACCCGCTTATTCTAGTTCTGGGTCACAGGTGGCCAGAACCTGTCTCAGCAGCTTACTGCACAAGGTGGGACCCACGCTGGACAGGACGCCCTTCCATTGTAACCCTTCACTCACACCCACACCCACACTCCTTCAGACTGGGACAATGTTGACACGTCAGCTAACCAAGCGTGCACATCTTTGGGGTGTGGGAGGAAACTGGAAGACAAGGAGAAAACCCACGAAACATGGGGAGAACATATAAACTCTACACAGACAGTAGCCCTGATGGGAATCAATTATTTTCCGCATCAGTGTTATAACAAAATAACATTGAATGAATGATGTTATTTGAGGACCTGTTGTAGTTATGACAAAACTTTAACCCTTGTATTTAATTCACTTGCAAGATCCAGAGTGTCCTGTTATGATTCAGATCATTTTATGTTTGGGTTAACAAGTCTTTTGGTAGTTCAAATGGCCAGGAAGATTTTGGAGTGGGCAACTAAACTTAATACTGGTTCCTTTTTTTCTCTTTATAGAATTTTTTTTTTTTTTGTCTATGAGTATTTATTTTATTTTATTTTATTTTTATTTTTATTTTTATTTATTTATTTATTTATTTTTATTTTTTTTATTGAGGTATTATATGTGTACATATCTTACCATTGCCCCCTCCCCCCACCCCACACTCTTTATAGAATTTTTATGCTATATACTAGTGGCCTGGTGCACGAAATTCATCCATGGTGGGAGGGGGTGGTGTCCCTCAGTCCAGCCTGCACCCTCTCAATCTGGGACCCTCAGAGGATGTCGGATGGCAGTTGAATATCCCTTTCATAATCTGGGACTGCTGGCTCCTAACCGCTCACCTGCCTGCCTGCCTGATTGCCTCTCTACACTCTGCCTGCCAGCCTGATTGCCCCCAACTGCCCCCCTGCCAGCCTGATCACCCCCAACTGCCCCTCTGATGGCCTGATTGCTCCCAACTGCACCCCCCTGCCAGCCTGCTTGCTCTCAACTGCGCCCCCCTGCTAGCCTGCTTGCCCCCAACTGCCCCCCCTGCCAGCCTTCTCGCTCCCAACTGCCCCCTGCCGGCCTGCTCTCAGACCCAACTGTCTCCCCTGCCGGCCTAATCGCCCCCAACTGCCCTCCCCTGCCAGCCTGATCGCCTCCAACTGCCCCCCCGCCGCTGGCCTTATTGCCCCCAACTGCTCCCCCCTGCTGGCCTGCTGATCCCCAACTGCCCCTCTTGCCAGCCTTCTTGCTCCCACTGTCCCCCCACTGGCCTGCTGCCCCCAACTGCCCCCCCACCAGCCTGCTCACCCCCAACTGCCCCCCCTGCCAGCCTGCTCGCCCCCAACTGCCCTTCCTCCCGCTGGCCTGATCACCCCTAACCACCTCTGCCTCGGCCCTGACACCATGACTTTGTCTGGAAGGACATCTGGAAGGTCTCCCAGAAGGTCTCCCAGTCTAATTAGCATATTACCCTTTTATTAGTATCGATGTGATTAAAAGGTGAATTTATCCCATGAATAGCATTTTAGAGATTCAGAGATTGTTGATTACTAACATAGGATCTCCAGACAATACTTGGGGCAACAGTGAGATACCCTGATCTAGAACTACATGAAACTAGAAAAGATGAACTAACGACACAGAACTAAATGCTGAGATGCACAAAACTAGGAAGGCAAAGTCCCTCTAAGAGGCAGCTGTGGCTCCCTAGTTAAAACTTAATTGGAACTTGTTTTTAAGAAATTTACATATTCTTTAGAAAGAATGGACAGCTCATTCAGGAGCCATGGAAACAGATTCTGAGGTGGAAGATGTCAGGACGTCCCAGCACTGTGGTGGGGAGCATTCTGGCTCCTTTAAGGGACAGTCCCAAGGGTTGGCAGGTGTGTGATGGACCTCTAATGGAATAGGCTGTCTCCTGGGACCTGAACCACAAAGTCTTCAGGTGGTAACTTTGGGTTTTTCCACCGATTAACCCACCATGAGCAGTCATAAAAGTGGTCTAGTGAGGGAGGAACTCAGTAAGTTTTATCATTTGAATATTTATCTTATAGCCCTGAATATTTATTCCTCCCATCTGATCAGATGTCTAGAATTGCTGTTTATTTACTCATTACTTTTTGTCGGGTTGCACTTGACTCCAATATCTGCCCAAACAATTAAGGAGCAAGAATAAAATACATCTGCTTTAAGCTGTTCTTTCTGATTTGGCAAGTAATTACCTGTGCCTATGTTGCCTCAAGGTGCTAAAATGTGGTCTTATTAAAAACACAAACATTGCCCTGGCCAGTGTTGCTAAGTAGTTAGAACTTCAGCCTGAGCATCAAAGAGTCTTGGGTTTGATTCCCTGTCAAGTACATGTACCTCAGTTGCTGGTTCCATCCTCGACACCGGGGTGCATGTGGGAGGCAACCAATTGATGTGTCTCTCTCTCATGGATGTCTCTCTCTCTCTCTCTCTTCTCCTCACCCCTCCCTTCCACTTCCTCTAAAAATCAATGGGAAAAATATCCTCAGGTGAGGATTGATAACAACAAAAAAAACCACAAACATTTTTTATCCTTATAATGCGTAAATATACAACTTTTTAAAAAAAATCCCACTTTCAATGTGAAATTTAATATTGTACTTAGAGCCGTTATAAGAGTGGTGTAACTATTTCTTTCATTTTCTGAAATCCTGTATAATAAAGAGGTAATATGCAAATTGACTGTCATTCTCTTGCACAAGATGGCCGCCCCCATGTGGTCACAAGATGGCTGCCCCCATGTGGTCACAAGATGGCCACCCCCATGAGGTCACAAGATGGCCGCCACAAGATGGCCGGCAAGGGAGGGCAGTTGGGGGCGACCAGGCCAGCAGGGGAGTGGTTAGGGGGTGATCAGACAGACAGGCAGAAGCAGTTAGGGGCAATCAGGCAGGCAGGAAGGCGAGCTATCGGGAGCCAGCAGTCCTATATTGTGAGAGGGATCCCAGATTGGAGAGGGTGCAGGCTGGGCTGAGGGACAAACCCCCTCCCCCCACAGTGCACGAATTTTGTGTACCAGGCCTCTAGTAATTGAATAATTGGGGTCCTTGTAAGTTGTCACTTCCATCTTCAGATTATTTTTTTAACTTTTCAGGACTGTTCTTTTTTTAAATCTTTATTGTTGAGATTATTACAGATGTCCCTCTTTTTTCCCTCCACCCCAGGCCCTTGCCACCCTATTGTCTGTGTCCATAGGTACTGCATACATGCATACAAGATCTTTGTCTAATCTTTTCCTGCACCCCAACACCCCTTTCCCTCTGAGAATCGTCAGTCTGTTCCATCTCCATGCCCCTAATTCTATTCCATTCACCAGTTTATTCTGTTCATCAGATTTTCTATTTATTTGATTTTTAGATAAACTTGATAGATATGTATTTGGTTGTCACTTTGTTGTTCATAACTTTTTATCTTTACCTTTTTCTTGTTCTTCCTCTTCTTAAAGAATACCCTTCAGCATTTCATATACTACTGGCTTGGTGGTGATGAACTCCTTTAGCTTTTTCTTGTCTGTGAAGCTCTTTATCTGACCTTCAATTCGAAATGATAGCTTTTCTGGGTAGAGTATTCTTGGTTGTAGGTTCTTGCTATTCATCACTTTGAATATTTCTTGCCACTCTCTTCTGGCCTGCATAGTTTCTGTTGAGAAATCAGCTGACAGTCATATGGGTACTCCCTTGTAGGTAACTGTTTTTTTTTTTTTCTTGCTACTTTTAAGATTCTCTCTTTGTCTTTTGCACTTGGCATTTTAATTATGATGTATCTTGGTGTGGTTCCCTTTGGATTCATCTTGTTTGGGGTTCTCTGGACTTCCTGGACTTGTAAGTCTATTTCTTTCACCAGGTAGGGGAAGTTTCTGTCATTAGTTCTTCAAATAGGTTTTCAATATCTTGCTCTCTCTCTTTTTCTGGCACCCCCATAATTTGGATGTTGGTACGTTTGAAGTTGTCCTAGAGGCTCCTTACACTGTGTTCATATTTTTGAATTCTTTTTTCTTTTTGCTCTTCTGGTTGGGTGTTTTTTGCTTCCTCGTATTTCAAATCATTGACTTGATTCTTGGGATCCTCTAGTCTACCATTGAATCCCTGTATATTATTCTTTATTTCAGTCAATGTATGCTTAACTTCTGAATGGTCCTTTTCCATTTTTTTTTTTTTTTGGCATTCTCACTAAGATCCTTGTAGGTTTTTAGAAGATTCTTGAGTATAACTGTGGTTTTGAACTCTATATCCAGTAGTTTGCTTTCTTCCATTTCTTTCATTTGTGACATGTTTGTCTCCGCATTTTGGCTGCTTCCCTGTGTTTGTTTCTATGTATTGGGTAGCTGCTAAGTCTCCTTGAGTTGATAGAGTGGCCTTGTGTAGTAGGTGTCCTATAGGGCCCAGTGGCTCAGCCTTCCCAATCATCTGAGGTGGACACTCTTGGTGCACCCCTTTGTGGGCTGTGTGCACAGGCTTATTGTAGTTGAGCCTTGATTGCTGTTGGTATCACTGGGAGGAATTGACCTCCAGGCCAATTGGCTGTGGGGACCAGCTGCGACTACAGTGGGTGAGCTGCTGTTCAGGAGATACCTTTATGGGGCAGGACTTGCTTCAGTGGGGCTTTGGTGCTCACTGAGTCTGCCCCTTGAGTGTGTCACTTACGGATGTGAAGAGTTGTAATCTGGTATGACCACTGGGTACACTGGCTCTTGGATCTTAAGGAGGTGTAAAGTCAGCCACTGCCTGGGGTCATCCAGCATGAGCTACAGAGAGATCTGCAGATTCCTCCGCTTTGTATCAGGTTTGGAAGTGCCCAGACAAGGCCCAGCTTTGAAGCAAGACAGGCTGGTGCTGGTGCCAGCCTTGGGCCTTTTATTGATAGTTTTGGGGCTCCCTGACTCAGCTGCAGCTTGTTTGACAGGTTTTAGGCTGAGAAAGGACAAGCCATTCATATGCAAAAGCCGCTGCGCACAGCTTGGGTGAGGTTGTAAATTGGGTGGGGTGGGGTCTCAGGGAATCTCCAGGGCTGAGCAAACTGAAATGTCTGCCAGTCATCCCTGCACCAGGGAGGTCCCAGCATGGGAACAATGACTGCTGTGAGCACCTCTGTCTGGAATACAGCTGCCATCGCATTGCTGCCCCGATGCCAGACAGTCTAGTTTTTCCCCATATCTGTCTGGGTCCCCCAGAGCCTCACCCGGCACTGGAGCTCAGAGCAAGCGGGAGCTTGTTAATTCAGTTCGTGGGTGCCAGCCTTTTAAGAGGAGCAGCTGGGTCTCTAGTGGCCTGTGTGTCACTCATCCCCAATCCGCACTTGTTTTTACAGTCTCTCATTCTTCCTGCCTATAGGGACTTCTTTCCCCAGCTCTGGGACCCTGGCCTGGGGGTGTGGTGTGGTGCTGGGACCCCTCACTCCTCCAGGCAGCCTCCACAGAGGCAATCTCCCTCCTGATTAAAAAGTGGCACACCCAGGTCCTGGACCAGCTGGTTCTGTGTCTCCGTACCTCCTCCTAGTCTCAATGCACTTTCTTCTTTACCTCTCTAGTTGTAGTACTTCCACTCAGCCAGCTTTCCCATGGTTCTGGATGATAGTTGTTCTGTATTTTAGTTGTAATTTTGATGTGGTTGTGGGAGGCAGCAAGTACAGTCATTTACCTATGCCGTCATCTTGGTTCCTCCCCCATCTCCAGTTTTAAAACTTATAATGAAATTTATAACGGCTTTGATGCTTATAATTATACTAGAGGCCTGGTGCACGAAATTTGTGCATGGGTGCGGGTATCCTTCAGCCCGGCTTGCACCCTCTCCAATCTGGGACATCCCTCGCACAGTCCAGGACTGCTGGCTCCTAACCATTCGCCTGCCTGATTGCCCTTAACCGCTTCTGCCTGCCAGCCTGATTGCCCCCTAACCACTCCCCTGCTGGCCTGATTGATGCCTAACTACTCCATTGCCGGCCTGGTCACTACCAACTGCCCTCCCCTGCTGGCCTGGTCACCCCAACTGCCCTTCCCTGCCAGCCTGATGGCCCACAACTGCCCTCCACTGCTGGCCTGTTTGCCCCCAACTGCCCTCCCCAGCCGGCCTGATCAACCACAACTGCCCTCCTCTTCCGGCCATCTTGTGGTGACCATCTTGTGGTGGCCATCTTGTGACGACCATCTTGTAGTGGCCATTCTGTGGCAGCTATCTTGTGGTGGCCATCCTGTGGCAGCCATCTTGTGACAACGTGAAGGTGGCCATCTTGCGATGACATCGTGGTGGCCATCTTCTCGCACGACGCCAGCTAGGCTTATTATATAGGACTAGAGGCCCGGTGCACGAAATTCGTGCACGGAGGGGGGTTGTCCCTCAGCCCAGCCTGTACCCTCTCCAATATGGGACCCCTCAAGGGATGTCCGACTGCCCGTTTAGGCCCGATCCCGGTGGGCAGTCGGATCCCTAAACGGGCAGTCAGACATCCCTCTCACAATCCAGGACTGCTGGCTCCCAACTGCTTGCCTGCCTGCCTTCCTGATTGCCCCTAACCACTTCTACCTGCCAACCTGATCACCCCCTAACCACTCTGCTGCCAGCCTGTTTGCCCCCAACTTCCCTCCTCTGCCGGCCTGGTCACCCTTAACTGCCCTCTCCCGCAGGGTTGATCACCTCCAACTGCCCTCCCTTGCAGGCTTGGTCCCTCTCAAATGCCCTCCCTTGCAGGCCAGGTGCCTCCCAACTGCCCTCTCCTGCTGGCCATCTTGTGGTGGCCATCTTGTGTCCACATGGGGGCAGGATCTTTGACCACATGGGGGCAGCTATATTGTGTGTTGCAGTGATGATCAATCTGCATATTACTCTTTTATTAGATAGGATAGAGGCCTGGTACAGGGGTGGGGGCCAGCTGGTTTGCCCTGAAGGGTGTCCCGGATCAGGTGGGGGTTCCCTTGGGGCGTGGGGCGGCCTGAGCGAGGGGCCTGTGGTGGTTTGCAGGCCGGCCATGCCCCCTGGCAACCCAATCAGAGGCCCTGGTATCTGGAATTTATTTTCCTTCTACAATTGAAACTTTGTAGCCTGGAGCGGAGCCAAGCCTGAGGCTCCCTCCGAGGCCGGCAGCCATTTGTGTTGGGATTATAATTGAAACTTTGTTGTCTTAAGCGGTTGGGCCCGGCCAGGGTGTGCGGAAAGCTTTGCTTCCCTTGTTGCCGGCGGCAACCCTGGCCTGCTCTCTCAAGCTCCATTCTGCCGCCGTTTGTTTGAATTTGTTTACCTTCTACAATTGAAACTTTGTAGCTTGAGTGGAGGTTTAGGCCTGGCCAGGGCAGGCAGAAAGCTTGGCTTCCTCTGTTACCTAGGAAACCTTGCTCTCTGTGGCTGTAGCCATCTTGGTTTGGGATAATTTGCATACTCGCTCTGATTGGATGGTGGGCGTGGCTTGTGGGTGTGTCAGAGGTATGGTCAATTTGCGTATTTGTCTATTATTAGATAGGATATTTCTTCTAGTCAGTAAGCCAGCAGACTTTAGCAAGTGCTATTCTGTGTGTGGAGTACTATTCTAGATTGCTATGGAGCAGAGGGTTAGAAGGGAATTAGAAAAGACATTCTAGTTCTTTGAATTACTGATAATTTAGATGGTAACTATTCCATAATATAAATGACTACATAATTAAATAGGAATTAGAAGTCCAACATAAGTACCTGTAATTTATTAAACTATTACTCAACAAATATGAATTAGACATCCATAGTTACAGTAGGTGCCTTTGAATATGAAAGGACATCTCTGGACAGCACATGGGGCCCTAGAGAAAGTGGATGCTTATTGGAAGCTGTTTAAGAAGCAGATTTTAGGATGTGGGTTCAGTCCCTGTTGGGCTATGTATGGGAGGCAACTGATGGATGTTCCTCTCTCACACTGATGTTTCTTCCTCTCTCTCCCTTCCTCTGTTTCTTAAAATCAATAAAAAAAGCAAATACATATCCTCAGGTGAGGATTAAAAAACAACAACACAGAAAATAAAGGAAGTAGCATGTAAAAAGCACAAGTTGGTAATGTGCTAATTGTGCATGTGAAGCTTGAGAATAAAGAAGGAGGCTTTGTCAACTCAGGTAGGAAGACTGGACATTAGCTATGGGATGTTGATTTAGAACCTGGAACCGGACTGGAAGACGAAGACATGAATTTCCTGGAGTTTACTTTGGGAACTGGCATTTGTGGAGGCACAGTGTGGGGTGAGTAAAGCACCTAGGAGCAATGGAATGGCGATTTTTTTTACATCAGAGCAGATGGCAATCAAAGTTGGTGAGACATGGGTATCTGGTAGACAAATGTGGTTCTTAAAGGCAAATCCATAGATATAAGGATGCAGATTTTGAAGAAGTGCTATTTTTTTTTCTTGAGGTTTTCCCCCTTACATGATATATGGAAGGGTCCTATGACATTATAAAGATTGACTATTTAAAGAGGTGTGTTATCAAAAAGCCAAGTGAAGGGGGGGGGGGCTCATGGAAGCCCACAGGATTGTTCGGCGATGACCTCCAAATTAATCAGGCATTTTACTGCATTTTCTTTTAAATGCCTACTATGTGCATAGCATCTGTGTGCCAGTTATGATTTGACTTATGTTTTTTTTTAACTTAAAAATATTTCCTTCTTAAGTGGATATTTGTGTGAAAAATTGTGTATTTTGTTTGTTACATGAAACGGGAGCAAACAGCTACGAGGCTGGGGAGGGGTCCCATGGAGTGTCCTATGTTGATGTTGTGATGGACAGGTTGTCAGAGGAGGGTCTTTCTTCCCTTTGGATCTGGGGTCCAGTAACCAGGGAGATCCTAGAGTGAGATAATTTCCACTGTAGCTTTAGAAGTGCATTAACACTTGTCTAACATTATGGAAACCGTTGTCCTCAAAAGGAGTTTCAAAATGCTATGAAATTGGAAACAGTAAAGGAGAGAAGATAAAGCATCATTGTGTGGGGGCTTTTTAGTAGGTTCTAATAAAACAAGGATCCACACACCATTTTGAAGACTGCAAAGTGTGACTTTGAACCTTAGTGCAGGGCAAGGATCATACTAGGTTGGGAAATCATTTTGCATGGGGGAACAGGGAAGTAAGCAACCGAAGGAGTGAGTGCTGGGAGAGAGTAGGATGGAGTTTGGAATGAAGGCAGGCCCGGAGAAGAGGCAGAACCACAGATAAACTGGTTCTATTTTTAAGGCAGCAAATACAGGAAAACAAATTCAGAAGTGGGATATGCTTATGAGGTTTTATTTTGGGAGGTTGGTGCAGGTGTAAATTACATTTTATGGTAGATATTGGCAGCCAGGCGAGCTGCTTAGAAATCTTCCCACTCTCCCCCTTCCCTCTGAGTCAATAGCTTTTGAAGGGGAATAGACACTTCTAATTTTATTGCCTTTTTGTGATATGAATTTTATTGAAAACCTAGCAGACTCTTAATCTCACAAATACATGATTATTTCTGCTTGTTCACAGAAAGTTTTGGAGATCACTATTTTCTTGGGAAGAGTTAGTCAGGTCTTGGCTTGTTCATTTAAAAAACCTCATTTCCATACAATAAGCCAGGAGAGCCAGAGCAGAGCTTTTCATAGGTTATAGTGTGAAGAAGCTTGAGAAAGATGGCCTTGTGTTTTTTGTTTTTAGAGATTTTTTATTTGGCAAGGAGACAGTGGATTAGCTTTGAGAGTTATGTCACTATCACTAAATTTCTTTTTAAGTGAGAGTAATTGGATGCTTAATGATTAAAAAAGTTCTTTTTTTTGTAGTAAATGATAGGTGTTAATGTGTTAAACTGCAGACTTGATTACATTGCTGTTGAATAAGAATTTATTCATCCATTCATGTAATAAAACTTTATTGGGCATTTACTTTATGCCAGGGCCTGGGCAAGATGCCCCAGTGAGACCGTATCTGCTTCCGGGGTGAAGGGGGTGTTGCTCAGCAGTAATTAATTTTTCATACCATGTGGAAGGCCATGCCATGAACATTTCTCTCTTTTTGGCTGCCCAGCATTTGAACTCCTGTCAGTACTGGAGAATTCTACTCATGTGATTCTGGTGGGAGCTGGGCTGTGGCCCACTAAAAATGTCAGAGGTAGATGCTGGGCTCCCTGAGCTCAGGGAGGGCACCTGTGGTTGAATGTAGCTACTTGGACATTGCCATGCAGGATTCTGAGTCAAGCCAGGGACCCATGGAAGCCAGTCATTTTAGAACCCACTCCTTTGGTGTGACATCAGTGTCCAGTGTCTAGTGTTCCATGTGGACGGTGCCCGTGGTGGGTGGTGCCCATCAGGTGGCCTGCTCCCAGTGGGTCACTGTGGATGTTGAGCCCTACCCGCTCTGTGTGCTGCTGCATGAAGCTGTGTCAGCACAGCAAGATGAGGGCACAGGCAAGGACAGGCCAACCCTGCCTGCAGTGTCAGGAAAGACTTAGTTAGGGCATCTGAGCCTGGAAGGACTAGTAAGAGCTTGCTAACCCCAGCCTGGGGCAACTGTGAGGACTCCAGTGTGAGTCCCACTGGATGTTAGTGAATGGGTGAATGAAAGGAAGGCCAATGGCTCTGAGCTAACATGATGAGTTCATGTTTGGAAAGGTGGGATTGAAGGGACTAGTGAGACTTGGAGTATATGGGGTCAGGGCCTGGAATGGAGACACACCTGGAAGGACAGTAGTCATCCTACGTGGCTCTCGTTGAGTGCACGCCACTATTATTTTATTCAGTGCTCCTGTCAATAAACCGTGCTGTGCCACTTCCAAGTGTCAGCTCCTTTAAGTCTATGAAGTGGTTACAGTTATTTCCCCATTTTTTCAGAGAGGAAACTGAGGCTCAGAGAGATTGAGTGACTTGCCCATGGAATATCACTAATAAATAGTGCAACCAGGCCGATATCTCAGTCTGACTGGCTCCAAAGCCTCTTCTGTCTGCTCTGCCGCCTCCTGACACACAGATGAGGCTCAGTCACCTGGCAGATGTGTGCAGCTGATGTGTGCGAAGAATTCCACGCCGGTTAGTCAGCGGTGTCCTGTTTACTCCATCCCTTTATCTGGCTTTATTGTTTAATACCATTTATCCCTGGTATTACCTTCTAAATTTATTTGCTTATTGCCTGTCTCCTTCATTAGAATGTGAGATCCAAGGGGGCAGGGACTTGGCCCTGTCTTTTTACAGCTGTTTACTGTGTTCCTAGAACTGTGCCTGGCATATAGTAGTTACGCAAATATTGTCAAAATAAATAATAATAATAACTATCATGTACATATATATACCAAGTGAAGGCATGTAGTAACTCACTTGATTCCCAGGACTATCGTTATTCCCATAATAGAAATGAGATAACAGGCACAGACAGGTCAAGGAACTTGTTCAAGGTTGCACAGCCCAGAGACATGGTGCAAGGATTCTCATATAAGTACTTTGGGTCCAGAAATCAGATCGCTAAATGCTAAGTTTTACTGCCTCTCATGAGTGAATGAATGATTAGTTAAGACAGATTTACATGAGCTATAAAAATGTATTTAGTAATACATCTCAAAGTAGATAGTTAATAAAAATAAATGTTATAAATAATGAGGTAATATTTTTCTCCTGTTAATAAGAAAGGACAGTTAATGATTAAGATAGATATTTGGAAAAATCTTTTTAAAAAAATAGGCTCAGATTCCTGGAAGATACATTATAGCATCATATATAAACTACTGGTCCATAAATAATACTGGGTTTTTAAAGGCTAGTAAATATGTCTGATACTATATGCTTCAAACAGCAATATTATATATCTTTGTTATTATCCTCATAAGATATACTTATTTCTTATGGAAGAAATTTTAACAGTAAGCAGATGTTAACTTTCATCATAATTTATTTGTTGGTCTAAAAGCTCAGTTCAGTGCTGAAGAATTATATAACAGTTGGATTTTGGAACTACAGTTGAACTGGAATCACTCTTTAAACAGGGTCAGCCTTTTAAAACTTTTGTCTAATTCTGAACAAATGTTTGGGCTTTTACTTCTAATTTAGTCCTTGAACTGAATAGTCAGACTGAATTAGACCATAAACTCATGTACTGCTAAGCTTATATTTTTAATTAAGGGATGGACAAGTTACAAATATTGGGAATCAGACTGTGGACCGTGGAAAAGGCCAGCAGCATGGGGTTAAATGAGTTGAATTCTTTCAAGGCAGACACAGGGAAACAAAAGTGCTTCAAAACCAAATTTGCCTAATAATGAAAGTAATTTGTGATATTTTTAACATTAATCTGTTTTCATCCATGTTCCAATGTTGTTTTTTTATTTCATTCTATTCATATTTCTAGCTATAAATTTTTCATGATTTTCCCTCCATATCAAGAATAATGGGCTTTCTCCATTCTCAGAGCCTTTTTACAGTGCTCAGCTCTGGAATAGAACCCAGTTCCCTAATGAAGATGATGAATATGTGTAATAAGCAGGTGATGAGTTCGAGTGTAGATTTCAAACTTGTTTGTTTTCAATAATTATTAGAGGCTTTAAATGTGAATATAGGCCTTGATGAGAAATATGCTCAAAGGAAGTACTGACTGAAAGTCCAGTGGGCTTTCTGAGTACAAAGTGCCTGTTAGGACACTGGTAGATGCTGAGGATGGAAGTAGAGGTAGACTTTGGTTCAACGAGATAGGTGGAGATGACATAAAAAGTTTAAATCGTGGTGATAAAGTTTTTCATTTTCTTTCCCTTTTCTGTCATTTTCCCTCATCTGAGCATTTATATTTTTAGCCCCTTTATGCTTGTGGCATAGTTTTCTTAGTGATAGGATTTTTTCTTATCTTTTAGGTTTGAAATAGCATGTTCTGGTGAATCGGCACAGCTCAGATAGACAGCAGACAGGGCTGCGTGCACAAGTGTTGCTTCCATAGCCTTTACTTTCCCCTTGATTTTTTATTCGAAAACTGTTTTTCAGTCATTCATGCAATTACATATTAAAAGAACATACTTTTTCATTTAAAGTGCCTTAGACTGGTGATATGGCACCTTTAGGAGGTCAAACCCCATTGTGGTATTAGACAAACAAAAAGAACAGAAATGATTACAATTCATAGTGGTAAGATCTAGGGATAAGACCATTTGATGCGAAATTTATTGTGATCTTTTAAACTATTTTTTTTTAAATCTCCGAAGTGCTAATACACATGAGTATGTGTATATCTGTTTGGGTCTTTTGTATTCACACACAGAATATACACATATATACATACATGCATATATGTACACACATATACATATATACATGTATGTACTATATAAAACGAGAATAAAAGCTTTTGGGGCTTTTTGAGTATTGTTAATAGATAAAAATTTATTTACGAAGTGGCCTTGGCTCAGTGAAGAGTTAAATCAAGACCGGCTTCTGAGTGTCAGGGTAGAACTTTATATATTTGAGAATTTTACTTTAAAAACCTTGTGGAGATAGTTAATGACAGCATACACGTTATTGAAGAGTTTCTATGTGGAAATATAGGGGTACAGAAAGCTTGATTGCCATTTTTGTGTTCACCAACTGAAGTAAATACAAAATCCTGGCATATGATTTAGTGAACAAAGAAGTAATGATTATAATTCACCAGTAAACCAGAGAGTTTATTTTAGTCTAGAATTTAACTTCCCCTTTGTGCTGACTAAACCTGTGCCTGCTGCACTTTCCTTGTGACTGAAATCGTTCATAAGCCTGGCTTTGCATCTCTGCCAGGAAAGTGCCCTCACAGCCTTTCTGCTGACATTACCTGTGTAGGTTTAACATCTAATGACATCACTTACATACAGGGTGGGGCAAAAGGAGGTTTACAGTTGTTCGCCTGGAAATAATACAATAATCTATCTATATAATCGAGGAATATGCAAATTAGCAGGGACACCATAACGTCACAACCAAACAGCAGGAACCTGTGGCTGCATGGTGCCTGGCCGGGGCGAGGGACCTCAGGCCGCACCCCCTGCCGCCTGGAAATTAATACAATAATCTATCTATATAATCGAGGAATATGCAAATTAGCAGGGACACCATAATGTCACAACCAAACAGCAGGATCCTGCGGCTGCATGGTGCCTGGCCAGGGCGAGGGACCTCAGGCCGCACCCCCTGCCCCAGCGCCGGGCCGGGAGACTTCAGGCCATGCCCCCCACCCTGGTGAGGCTTGACAGGGACCTCAGGCCACGCCCCTCGCCTGGCAGGGCTTGACGGGGGACCTGAAGCTGCACCCCCCATCCGGCACCGGGCTGGGGACCTGAGGCTGCACCTCCCTCCCGGAGGGGCTTGACAGGAGTGGGGCCGGCTGGGTCTGGGTCTCACCCAATGGGGGTGGGGCTGGCCTGGTCTGGGTCTCCTGCATTTTTGAAGCGCATGCGGGTGGTGGGCAAGTACTTGAGTGTAGGTCCCACGGAACGCCCCAGACTCTAGCAGGAGGGAGATTTTCCTATACATTTTACTAATTTTCATTTCTGACACTTCTATTATAGAGAAAGGGCAAATAGCAATATTAAAATATTTCCTCTAATTAATTTCCTTTTAATATGCACGAATTTCATGCACCAGGCCACTAGTCCTATCTAATAAAAGGGTAATATGCAAATTGACCATCACTCCAACACAAAGATGTCCGCCCCCATGTGGTCAAAGATGGCCGCCCCCATGTGGACACAAGATGGCTGCCACAAGATGGCCAGCAGGGGAGGGCAGTTGTGGGTGATCAGGCTAGCAGGGGAGGGAAGTTGGGAGGGACCAGGCCAGCAGGGGAGGGCACTTGGGAGGGACCAAGCCTGAAGGGGAGGGCATTTGGGGGGACCCAGGCCTGCAGGGGAGGGGAATTGGGGGTGACCAGGCCTGTAGGGGAGGGAAGTTGGGAGCAACCAGGCCTGCAAGGGAGGGCAGCTGGGGGGGGGACCAGGCCTGCAGGGGAGGGCAGTTAGGGGTGACCAGGCCAGCAGGGGAGGGCAGTTATGGGCAATCGGGCTGGCAAGGGAGCAGTTAGGTGTTGATCAGGCTAGCAGGGTAGTGGTTAGGGGGTGATCAGGCTGGCAGGCAGAAGTGGTTAGGGGCAATCAGGCAGGCAGGCAGGCAGGCAAGTGGTTGGGAGCCAGCAGTCCTGGGTTGTGAGAGGGATGTCTGACTGCCCATTTTAGGCCCCTGGGATCGGGCCTAAATGGGCAGTCGGACATCCCTTGAGGGGTCCCAGATTGGAGAGGGTGCAGGCTGGGCTGAGGGACACCCTCCCCCACCCCCGTGCATGAATTTCATGCACATTAAAAGGGGATTAATTAGCGGAAATAATTTAATATTGCTATTTGCCCTTTCTCTATAATAGAAGTGTCAAAGATGAAAGAAAATCAGTAAAATGTATATGAAATCCTTCCTCCTGTCAGAGTCTGGGGAGCACCACGGGACCCAGAGTCAAGTCCCTGCCCACCCACATGCACCTCAAAATCACGTGAGAACCAGACCCTGCTGGCCCCCCGCCCCCATTGGGCTAGATCCAGACCCGGCCAGTCCCACCCTTGTCAAGCCCCGCCGGGCAGGGGGCGTAGCCTCAGGTCCCCTGGCCCAGTGCTGGGGCTGGGGGTGCAACCTGAGGTTCCCCGGCTTGGTGCCTGGGTGGGGGGCACAGCCTGAAGTCCCCTGTCAAGCCCCACCTGGGGGGGGGGGCAAGGCCTGAGGTCCCCTAGCCTGGCTCTGGGGTGGGGGGTAGCAGCCTGAGGTCCCCTAGCCCAGCACCAGGACAGGAAGCACACCTTGAGGTCCCGTCAAGCCCTGCTGGGTGGAGGGCGTAGCCTGAGGTCCCCTGTCAAGCCCCACGGGGGCGGGGGAGGGCATAGCCTCAGGTCCCTGCTAATTGCTCGTTAGGGGTCCTTACAGGAACATGGCCTCAGCTGTGGTTGCAGCCATCTTTGTGACGGAGTGATGGTCAATTAGCATATTCCCTTGTTATTAGATAGGAAGCCTAAGCGACAGTTTGACCTTTTGACCAGTAGCTATGATGCGCACTGACCACCAGGGGGCAGATGCTCAACTCACAGGCATGGAAACATGGAACAGACTGATGAACCTTAGAGGGAAAGGGAGAGGGGGGAGGGTATGAAGAGATTAACCAAAGATCTTATATGCATAATAGAGGCTCGGTGCATGGATTTGTGCACTGGTGGGGTCCCTCGGCCTGGCCTGCCGGGATTGGGCTGAAACTAGCAATCTGACATCCCCCAAGGGGTCCTGGATTGCGAGAGGGCCAGTCCAGGCCCAGGGACCCCACCGGTCCACTAATCTGTGCACCAGGTCTCTAGCTAATAAATAATAGTACAAGAATAAACTCTGTGTTTTGCATACTCACAACTGTAAACCTATTTTTGTCCCATCCTGTATTTCCTATAGCTAAGAAGGATAGTACTCATTGGGGAGAAAAATTTTGAGGTTCACTCTTTTTCTTAAAGACATTTTTAAAACTAAACTATGTTTTAACTACATTAAAGGGTTTTTAAAGCATGCATGTAACACCTTCTGTCATTTTGACATGAATATTTTCATTTTCCTGGTTCCTTTCTAGTCTCTCTTCATATGTGAATTTGTTTTATGTTGCTGGAATCATGTGTTTTCCCATTCAACATAAAGATGCTTCCATTGTTACAAAGTCTTCACTATTATAAATTAAATTGCTATATAATAGCTCATTTGCTACTTATTTTCTTATAAAACTTTTTTAGTATTTACTATTTCTTTTCTAGTTTGCTCATATTAGCATGTTCCCATAATTATTTGAAAATTTTATTCAAATATTAACTTTATTAGTTTTCTTCATACATGATATTTGTTTTTAAGTAATCCCTCATGAATATATGTGTGTGAGTGTATAAAACTTATAGCATTATTTTAAAAGGCAGTGAAAATTACTGAATAATTTAGACTCATTAATAGGAAAGACCTGGATTATCTTGGGCAACTGTTAATTCAGCCTTTAGGTTTACTTTTTCTCTCTAACATGTCATGTTGTTAGTCTGATTTAACCTTTGATTACTGTTTTTGCATTTCATATTGGTATATGGAAGTTAAAATAAATGCTACATTATGTAAGGAAATGAAGTTTATTTGATATTTAACTCCAAAGATTTATATTACAACCATTTTATTCTTAAATAATGAACTTGTATGAACTGTATGACTGATAGGGAATGTTATGCACTGTATTTCTCTAGGAGCTCCCCAGAGTCCTTCTGCTTCATGAACTGTCTAAGCAGGAAGGTGCATGGACCATCCTTCCACTGTTACCACAGTACGTTTAACTGGAAATGTGTCAATTCCTGACATTTCTACCGGGAAACTCGTAAGCTCCCTAATTTTCTTATAAGAGGGTGTGTGTTTTTTTCTCAGCGCCAGTAAGTGAAGTAAATTTGAACTCAGTTTTTTATGACTATTACATTAACCCAATTTCTTCCTAACCATGAATGACTTTTATTTTTAAATGTTTCTTTTTTCAAAGATAAAATGTCTCTATATTTGATATTTATGTTTGACAATTATCTGTCTTCTGAACTGGTGTTGTTATGGAGAGATTTCACTATAAGAACTCTAGCTGTTGTATAAACCATTATTATTTGGCTTTCCTATATGCTGAAACTATATGTTGAAGAAAAGTATAAGAAAAAACTTTAGATTTCTTGCCATTTTATATGTCCTTCATCATTTCCTGCCTATCAGTTTTAAATCTTATTATAAACTTGCTTTATAGAATGGATTACTAGAGCCTTTTTCCTTTTGTCAGCTTTTCTGCAACATATAGCAGAAATTCCTCGTGGATTTTCTTCTGTGAAGAAGAGACAAGAATACAAGTTCCAGAACTCTTAGAAACACTCAGAAGATATGACACCTCAAAGGTGAATACAGTTTCAATACCAGTGTTTATCTTTTGGGTGGAATGCTTAAAAGAAGATTTTGACTACGAGGTTTTTAAAACTAATAAAGCAATTTAAAATGTAAGAGAATGGAATAGTAGTTGAATATCTGGAAGCAATGTTAAATAATTCTCTTTAAGTTTTGTAGCTTTCAGAGGGATGGAGCTTACCATGAGCTGTTCTTAAATGAAAAGAAAAACCTACTTATGTATGCTAACAGTTTCAGAAAGTTCAAAAACGATAACCCAGAATTAAGTTATGCTTCTCTTTATGAACAGTGACCACATAGTATTTTAGATATGAAATATATTTTGAGTACCACTGTGATAGCAGGGCACACAGACAAGGGTCCTGACCACATGGATGGTACAGGATAATAGGAAAACAACAGACCATTGAAGAAGCAATTACAGTTAAAAGTGAGACATTTTTTTAATAAGGGAAATGTGAGGCGCTATTAGAAGCACATAGCTGGGCATCATATTTAATCTGGAAGGGTCACAAGTGGAATTGACATTTAATCTGAGTCACGTAGGATGAGTAGGAATTAACAGGAGAGAAAGTGTTCTAAGCAGTTATATGTAAGAAGGTCTGGAGGTGAGAAGGGATGCATCTTATGTTAGGTTCTTTGCTACTTTCATATTTTCAAATTTTATTTTGTGAAAATAGGATATAGCCATTGGCTCTTTTTTTTCTTTATTGATTAAGGTATTACATATGTGTTCTTTTCCCCCCAGTGCCCCCTACCTCCCCACTCATGCCCTCACCCTCCTGGTGTCTGTGTCCATTGGTTAGGCTTATATGCATGCATACAAGTCCTTTGGTTGATCTCTGCTCGTTCCCCCCACTCTCCCCTACCTTCCCTCTGAGGTTTGACGGTCTGATCAATGCTTCTCTGTCTCTGGATCTGTTTTTGGTCATCAGTTTATGTTGTTCATTATATTCTACAAATGAGTGAGACCATGTGATATTTATCTCTCTCTGACTGGCTTATTTCGCTTAGCATAATGCTCTGCAGTTCCATCCATGTTGTTGCAAATGGTAAGAATTCCTTCTTTTTTACAGCAGCATAGTATTCCATTGTGTAGATGTACCACAGTTTTTTAATCCTCTCATCTGCTGATGGGCACTTAGGCTGTTTCCAAATCTTAGCTATTGTAAATTGTGCTGCTATGAACATAGGGGTGCATATATCCTTTCTGATTGGTGTTTCTAGTTTCTTGGGATATATTCCTAGAAGCAGGATCACTGGGTCAAATGGGAGTTCCATTTTCAGTTTTTTGAGGAAACTCCACAGTGGCTGCACCAGTCTGCATTCCCACCAGCAGTGCACGAGGGTTCCTTTTACTCCGCATCCTCACCAACACTTGTCGTTTGTTGATTTATTGATGATAGCCATTCTGACAGGTGTGAGATAGTACCACATTGTCATTTTGATTTGCATCTCTCAGATGATTAGTGACTTTGAGCATGTTTTCATATGTCTCTTGGCCTTCCATATGTCCTCTTTCGAAAAGTATATATTTAGGTCCATTGCCCATTTTTTGATTGGGGTGTTTATCTTCCTTTTGTTAAGTTGTATGATTTCCCTGTAAATGTTGGAGATTAAACCCTTATTGGTGATAACATTGGCAAATACGTTCTCCCATGCAGTGGGCTTTCTTGTTGTTTTGTTGATGGTTTCTTTTGCTGTGCAGAAGCTTTTTATTTTGAAGTAGTCCCATTTGTTTATTTTCTCTTTAGTTGCCATTGCCCTAGGAGCTGTACCGGTAAAGATACTGCTTCGGCATATGTCTGAGATTTTGCTGCCTGTGGGTTCCTCTAATATTTTTATGGTTTCCCATCTTATTGGCTCTTGTTTACTTCTAATCCCTAGCACTAGTGGAGTATTGAATACTTAATGGGTGGTCAATAAACACTTGTGAACAACTGAGTAATCCTGTGAGGTCAGCTTTCCTCCTGGGCTCCGTTCAGTGCCCTTGCAGGTGTAGAGGGCTGACTCAGAGACATCTTGGGAATAAATCAAGCTTCTCTGTTCTGGAGAAGCCTAGGTTACATCCTGATCACCTTATAGAATTCTTTAAACTTGGAATAAACAGAATGGGCCATTTCTGATACTAAAGGATGCCTGCCTGGCCCACCCATGTTCTGATGCCCACTCAGAACTGGGTCAGGTTTAATGAGGACACTGGGAAGGAAAGGTGGCTTTTGGCTGCCTGTTTGGTTTGTTGATAATAGACCCTAAAAGCTGGGGGACAGTGAACATTAGATTTCTCAAACACTAGAACGTTTGTTACTGTCATAAAACCACCAGTTTCGATGTTGTTTAAATGCTTGAAGGATCCATTGTAGTTTTTCTGCATGATTTGCTTTCTGGGAAGATACAGTATAATTGAATGAGAAAGTTGATAGGTTAAAAAAAATTCCTTCAAAGGAGAGAAGAATTATGACCATGTCTGAGATGATGCTAACCAGCATCTATGTACCTTTTTCCATGTTTTATGTAAAACATTTGTTATGCGTTTATGTTTCCTTTTGACTTGGGAAAAACTCCCAAATCTCTTTCAGGATGTAGGAGTTTTAATCTCCTCCAAGGGTTCATTTCACCTGGAGATTATTTTTCCATTATCCATAGCTCTAATTCTCTTCAGAAGAAGGTGACTCACAGTGCTTTTTAATGAAAATTGGAATAAATTCAAAAGTTCAAAGCAAGTTCATGAAAAGCAAGAACAGAGTAAAAGTGAGATGGTTCCCCCTCTTTTCTGAACTCTGCCATAGGAAAAAAATCTAGGCTGCTTTATTTCGTTTAACGCTAGCACTTAGGAGTAAGAATTACATAATGTTGAAATTAGCTCAAACCAGTGTTGTCCCCCCCCCCCCACCCCTGCTATTTGACATTTTAGAAATAAAGGTATAGAGCAAGTCTGGCTTGGCTATTGACACAAATAAACTACACAAAAATAATATGATGTAATGTGGTAGAGTATCAGTTATTTTGTTTTATTCTGACATTTTTCTTTTCAATATCTTCCTGTCATTCTTACTAATGCAAATTTATGCTGTTGTACAATATTTTAAAATTTAAATCTTTATTAAAATAATTAATCTTCGTTAAATTGCCTTTCCAGGTTATTTCTATAAATTTTCATATCTTGATGAAGTCTTTTCTTTTTCCCACTGTATGCCTTTAATATAAGTGTGCATATGCTGACGTGTCTTGACTTTAATTTTTTTGCATTATTCTACTACAGTTTGTTGGCAATAATTATAATTTTTAATGTCTATTTACAATTTTATCATATAAATGTGCCACAAGCAATTCCTATTATTGAATGTTTAAACTGGCATTTTTTCTTTTTTCTTTCTCTCTATAATACATACACATTTTTAATTTTTACTTTAGAGGTATCAGAATAGTGCCCGAATCCTGTTACACTTCCAGAGTCCAACATTTTTAAATACATGGAGCTGATACACATGATTTGTACATAATAGCAACCTGAGAATAATGAAAGAAAAATATTTTACAGATTTAAATAAAGAACTTTACTATAATTAAGATTTAAACATCCATTGCTATCACACATACATGTTAAGAAGTGCTGTATAAGTTCCTATAGAGACTTATATACGTAATTAATACCTACTGTTAGTTATTTTGCCTCAAGTTTAACACCTTCCAAACCATAGGTAATATTTTCTTTGAAGTAATCAATATACATTTTGAATATATAATCAGCAGAAAATCTTACGTAACCTGATGTAACCTGACACTCAAAGAAACCAACTATTATTTCTTTTTGAAGGCAGACAAATATTTGTTTTAAAAGTTAAAAACTCAACAGGATCTATGTCTTTTTAAAAAAATCTTTATTTTTGAAAGTATTACATATGTGCCCTTCCGCCCCCCACGCCGCCCCCCCCGCCCCGCCTCCCACCCCAGGCCTTCACCAGCCTATTGTCTGTGTCCATGGGTTATGCATATATGCATACAAGTTCTTCTGTTGATCTCTTCCCACTCACCCACCCTCCTCTGCCTCTGGAACTCTGTTTTTGATACAACTTTACATATTCTTCATTTTTAAACAAGCAGTGACTATCTCTTTTGGATTTTCATTGTTAAGACAAGGCCTATAATACATAGCAGATAATTATTTATAAAATGAATAACATCTGGGAATTTATTCAATTTTTAGGGATCCAGTATTATAAAATTTCCTATAATTATGTCATTTAAAAATGAACATATACCTATTAAGAAATGTAGTAAAAATGTTTAATCACTTTAGAGCAGTCAAAATACAACACTAAGATTGGTGTCTAAAAGCAATCATTTTGCCATATGCATCTTAATCTTTTATTTCATTCATTTTAAGTTGATGGTTAATTCAAAAACTGTGTTTTAATCAAAGTTGTTTTTAAACATTGTCATAATTTCACGTTGAAGAGTCAGATAAATGTCACTTAGCCATTGCTTCTCTCCTCCTCTACTCTTGCTCTCTCTTCCTTGCTCTAAATTATAGTCTTTGAGAAGTCAGAGTTTACTGTTCTCTTGAGCTACCAATGTCTGCTGATGTTCTTTTTGCTCATCTCCAAGGCACTTGTTTTGCATATTACTTGAAAAATATTCTAGAGTGAATCCAGGGTACCTCTGATTTTCTTGAAATACTTTTGCTTCCTTTATATTCTGTTCCAGATGTTTCCATATTAGTTCCTGTGTTGGAGCTTTTACTTCCTTTTCTATTGCTGCTTTTCTAAATTGGTTGAAGAGCTCACCTGAGGACACCTGACATTTTGACTGGTTTGCCTAACTTTTCTAAGAGTCTGCATTCTCGATTTGTATATTCTTCTGTACAGAAACTTGACATTCACACTCGAAAGCCATTGTGTCATCACCAGACGGATGCATCACAGTTAGGCCAGTCAAATGATTTTTCAAATCACATGAGGGAGGCAGGATTTATAAAGGTGAAATGCTTTTTACACTCTGCATATGTTGTAATTCTTGATTATTAGTGCTAACTTGTGGTGATCTGGTGGTGTTCCACTTGAATGTGTAGCCTGATGAAAAAGGGCAATAGAATAAGAGGTTGTATCTGGCATAGAAGATTGTATCTTTACTTTCTCTTTAGAAGGAGAATCATTCTGTTTCACTTCAGTAAATTTAGGTGACATTTCTGATTCGGAATCACTGCTGTCTGAAGAAATTGAATCACTGCTACTGCTTTCAGACTCTGACGAACTGCTGCTGCTTTCACTCATTTGGGAACAAATTTCAACACTAGTCTTGGATGATGGAGTTTTCTCAGATTTTGGTTGACATTTTCTAGAATTTAACTCATTATTGACATCCAGTAATCACTTTTTCAACTCCTATTTTTTTCTGTGAATGAAGTTCTTCATTGAACTTCATTATTTTCTTACCGTGAGGTTTTAGTGGTCTTTTTCTTAGACATGCGGCAACATATTTTTCTAGCTACCTCAGTGTTGTTGTTTGCAGTGTTTCAAAGTCTATCTCTATCTCAGCAGGGTTGGAATTTCTCAGTGAAGGCTCTCTTGATTGTATAATATGAACAACTTTTCCAAATTTATCTCCAGGAAGTTTGTTTCTATTCACACTCAATCGCCTTTTCTCCTTATAGCATTATTTTCATCCTCAGATTTCAGAACCAACACTAGTTTTCTCTTTTTTGGCTGATTGCTCTTAGATTTTTCTTTTAATTTCATTTGCTTAAACTTTTTTCTTGGATTTTCATCTGTGTTGACATTTTCTTTTATCTTTTCCCTTTTATTATTTTTTAAAAATTCATTTTTATTGATTTCAGAGAGGAAAGGAGAGAGAGATAGAAACATCAAGAATAAAGAAGTAAAGAAGAAAGCACTGGTAGGAGGGGCAGAGGCGTGGAACCAGATGGTCCAGCACCCACGTGTGGCATTTTTTTAATTGGGAGGGATATCTCCAAGACCTCCCATGAGGAGCAAGGGGTCCCAGCTACACACCAGCCCCCCAGCCCAGGGTTCCAGAGAGAAGTCCCTGTAACTTCAAGCTGTAAAAACCAGTCTGGATTGTGGCTGAGTGACACGGAGACTGCTGAAATCCCAGGTGTTCCTCTTAAAGGGCCTGTGCAAAACTTACAGTCTTGCTTCTTCTGAGCTCCAGCACTGGGCAGCGACTTTGGGGGAATCCAGGGACATACAGGGAGGAACTGGACTGTCAGACATCAGAGCAGGAGCTTGGGGGCAGCTTTCTTCCAGGCAGGGTTGCTTGCTGGGGTCATTATTCCTGTGCTGGGACCTCTCCCATTGCAGAGCTGACTGACTGACAGCCATATCCGAGTTTTCATTAGTGTGCCCACACTGTTCCTTCCACCCTGGTGATTCCCTGAGACTCAGTCCCATCAAATATCAGCCCACCCAAGCTGTTTGCAGCTGCCTTTCCATATGAATGCCCTATCCTTTACACAAGCAGGAGCTGGAGTTAGCATGCCCCAAATCTATCAGTAAAAGACCTAAGACCTGGCACTAGCACCAGCCTGCCTTCCTAGACAGCTGGGCCTTGTCTGGGCACCTACTAGCCCAGTACAAGTAGCAGCCATCTGCAGATCTCTCTGTATCTCCTGCCAGATGGCCCCAGGCAGTGGCTGACTTTGCATCTCCCAGGAGGCCCCAGAGCCAGTGTGCCCCGTGGACAGCTTCAGAACATTCCAGATTACAACTCTGCACATCCATAAGTGACACATTTAAGAGGCAGACTCAGTGAGCACCAAAGCCCCTCTGAAACAAGTCCTGCTTCATAGGGGTATCTACTGCATAGCAGCTCTTCCTTTGTAGACACAGCTGGTTCTCACAGCCAATTGGCCTGGAGGCCAATTTCTCCCAGTGATGCCAACAGCAATCAAGGCTCAACTACAACATGACTGTGCACACAGCCCACACAGGGGCACACCTAGAGTGTCCAGCTCAGGTGACTGGGGAGACTGAGCCACTGGGCCTTACAGGACATGTAATACACAAGGCCACTCTACCAATTCCAGGAGACATAACAGCTCTATCTAATACATAGATACAAACACAGGGAAGTAGCCAAAATGTGGAAGTAGCCACAGTATGGCCTCCCTTTGTGAGAGGCGACTAGGCTGATCAGGGGAAGGCACCAGCCCCATCACCCCGCTGCTGCAGCCACTGCCAGTCACCGCAGCCACCAAGGTATTTTCATCAACACGGACTCCAGTCCCTTCACCAAGAAAAAATGACAATTTTCTTTAAGCATTTTCAAGATGTGTCTTTCATAGGATATGACATTTCTTTATTTTTCTTTTTATCCTCACCTGAGGATATGTTTCCATTGATTTTTCCCCCTTCCCTCCAATCCCAGGCTCAGCCCCTGCCCAAGCCTAAAGCCTCTGCCCCAGGCTTTAGGCTTGGGAAGGGGACCCCCCCCCCCCCCGGCCCCTCCAATTGCAGGCTCGGCCCCTTCCCAAGCCTAAAGCCTCCGCCCAATGGCTGGCTGGGAGTGACCTGGGTGCCGAGGAGGTTCCCGGGACCCAGGTATGTATGCAAATTAAACGCCATCTTTGTTGGGTTAATTTGCATACTCACTATGATTGGCTGTGGGTGTAGTGGAGGTATGGTCAATTTACATGTTTCTCTATTATTAGGTAAGATTAGGAATAGAGAGTGAGGTGATGATGGTTTGAAAGAGAAAATATGTAAAATTATTAGAATTTAGGCTTCTTGGTTTAAATTAAATGCTTTAGTTTCTTTTTTATAGGGGGTGGTTTCCTTTTAAAGCTGTCCTGGGCTTGCTTTTATCAAAAAACTAGTGAGCACCTAGTACATGTTAGGTGTTCTGGGAACACAGTAGTGAGCAGAATGGACAAGAGCCCTGCCCACCAGCAGGGGTTATTCTTGTTGCAGGAAAGATAAGTAATAAGCAAAAATGCAAATAATGTGTAAGATGATTATTGGTGCAATGGAGAAAATAAAGCAGAATAAGAGAGATAAAGGATAGATTAGGGGTGGGCTTATTCTATGTAGGATGTTCAGGGAACATCTCACTGATCAGGTCACATTTGAGCAGAGGGTGAAGAAACCAAGGGAGTGAGCCATGTGCTCCTTACTTGTATATCAAACTGCCTAATTAATACCTCCACTTATTCATCTAATAGGAACCTCAAATTCAATATATCCAGAACTGAACTCTTAATGACCCTTTAAACCCCTTCCATCTTTAGTCTTTCTCATCTCAGAAATGGCATTACCATCTATCCAGTTGCTCATATGAAAAACCTAGCGTCATGACTGATTCCTCTTTTTTCCTCAATCCTATGTTGGCATGTTCAGTTGACTGTACCTCCAAAATGCACCTCTCATTCATCTTCTCTCCATATTTAATACTGCCACTCTGGTGCTTTCATCATCTCTTGCCTTGACCATTATTAGAGCCTCCTAGCTCATCTCCTTGTTTCTGCTCTTGCCATGCTAATACTCTAGCCCCGTGGTCAGCAAATTGCGGCTCGTGAGCCACATGCGGCTCTTTGGCCCCTTGAGTGTGGCTCTTCCACAAAATACCACGGCCTGGGCGAGTCTATTTTGAAGAAGTGGCATTAGAAGAAGTTTAAGTTTAAAAAATTTGGCTCTCAAAAGAAATTTCAATTGTTGTACTGTTGATATTTGGCTCTGTTGACTAATGAGTTTGCTGACCACTGCTCTAGCCTCTCTATAATTCAGTTGATAATCATTTACCTGCTTGAAAACTTCCAGTGGTTTCCCATTCCACCTGATATATTTTCACTAGATACAGCATTTTTGGTTGGCCGAAGTCTCCTGTCACTGTAAAGATATTATTTTACTGTCTTTCAGATTCTATTTTTTCTGTTTAAACATCTGCTGTATGTCTTATTTTTATTCCTTTGAAAGAAATATGTATATCCTTCCCAACTACTTTTAAGATTTTCTGTATATGATCTTTCAACCAACATATACCTATGTGCAGTTTACTTTGTTTTTGTCTTTTTGAATTTTAATTATTTTATTTATTGATGAGAGAGAGAGAGAGAGAGAGAGAGAGAGAGAGAGAGAGAGAGAGAGAGATTTGTTGTTCTACTTATTTATGCATTCATCGGTTGATGATCCAACCCGAAATCTTGGAGTATCAGGAGGACGCTCTAACCAACTGAGCTACCTGGTGGCCAGGGCCTTTTTGTATTTGTCTTGATTGGAGTTTATAGAGCTTCTTGAATCTACGGCTTGATGACTTTTGTCACTTTTAGAAGATTCTAAGCCTGTATTTCTATAAAAATTGATTCCGTTTCATTCTTTTTCTCCTTCTATTCTGGGTTTCCTATTTTATATATTTTCGATCTTTTCACGGTATCCCATATTGCTCTTATGCTCTTCTTTGTACTTTCCTGCTTTTGATTTCTGTTTTTTGTATATAAATCTGGATTTTTTTTTTTACTGACTTGCCTTAGAGGTCACTAATCCTCCCTTCTCTTTTGTCTAATATCCTCTTGAATTTCTCACTTCAGTTACTGTATTATTCATTTTGGGAATTTCCATTTGAGTCTTGTTTATATATTCTAGTTCTTTGGTAAAATTCTTCATCTTTTCATCTATTTCATTAAATATATGAATCATATTTATGTGTTGATAACTGCAAAATCTGATTTATCTGTGGGTTTGTTTTTTATTTTTATTTTTGTTTTTGGTGTGGTCTTGTTGCTCGTCATACCTGGTCATTTTTCACTAAACAACAGATATTTTATGTGAAAAATTAAAGAGTCTGTGGATGATAACCCATCCTACAGGAGAAATTAATATTCTAGGTTGTAGACCTTGTTTGGACAGGTCTATGTCCTTACTCTTAGACCCCTTCTCCTCTGGCAGACCCTGTCCTTTAGCGTGGGGCTCCCCTGCATCACTGCTGAAGTCTGTGCCCAGCTCTTTAGCCTCTCCACTGCCGCTTTCCACTTACTTCTTGATTTTCCCTTTGGCTTTGGTATTGAAGAAAGATTACATGTGGAATTTTGGGCTCACTTTACTGGGATCCTCTTAAATCTCTACCTTTTGGGCAGTCTCCAGCTCCAGCCTCTGTTTTAGTCTAGTGAGGTTGCAGAGTCCTCAGCTGCTGCTTTCTGTGGTGTGTTTATCTCTGCTCTGGGAATCAGCAAATCCTGAGAGTAAAAGGAAATGAATATGGGGTTTCCATGGACAGGCACATCTTTTCTCTGGGATATTAGCCCTTACTGTCTTTGTTGTTTTCTGATGCTCTCAGTCATTTTCTTTAAGTAATTTCTCCAGCTTTTATACTTGTCATCAGTGGGAGAGTAGGCCTGAGCCAGGCTATTCTGTTGTGGTCAGAAGTGGGAGTCTTCCATTGCATTTAGAATAAAGTCTATGTTGTATTCCACTGGCATGTAAAACCCACTTTTGTCTATCTTCTGCCTTTCTCTTATACCTTGTTTCTTCACTCCCAGTATATTCTAACCCCACTAGATTTCCTTCTTTCATCAAAAGTATCAAGCTCTTTCCCACCTGAGGGATTTTGTATTGACTGCCTTGACTGTTATTCCCCAAATTTGTGCATAGCTAGCTCCTTGATAGTACTTGCTCTTTAGTTCAATTGTTACCTCTTTCCAAGGTAACAATTTCCCTGGTCACTGTGCACATTTTCATCATAGCACATTGCAGTCACTATCTGAACTCACTTTATTTCCTTATTTTCTGTCTTCCCACTATTGTGTAAGCTATGTTCCTGTCTGGTGTGGAATCAAAGTTAAATGGTAATTGATAATAACTAATAATATATGTTAATGGAGTAAATGAATGAATAAATGAATAAAATAGGCACTGATTCTGGAAGGAACTTTTCAAATTCTGTGCAAACTTCCATGGGGTGTAAGGTAAACTGTTTTCTTTGACTTAATAATGTTTCGATATGGAATATTTTATAAAATACTACTTATATAGTTATGGTATAATGACTAGATTTTATTTATTCTGATGATATATTAAATTACTCTATAGACAAAATTATGCTCTGTTAACTGTCATGAATATTAGTTATATTTTTGTTAAGAAAATTAAAAAATAGAGAATTTGTGCTAATTCTCTATTACCTCAAATATTTAATTAACTAAAACTACTTATATGACTGTTTTTGGTGTGACATGAAATGTTTTCTTTTTGAAATGACATTTTATATTTTTATTTAACAGGACTGGTTTTTAGGAAAAGCATTACATGATGAAGAATCTACAATAATTCACCATTATGCCTTTTCTGAAGATCCTACAATTTTTAAATACCCAGACTTTGCTGCTGGCTGGGCCCTTAGTATTCCACTTTTAAACAAGTAAGAATTTATTAGATTTTTTTATTTTGTTGAGTGTTATAATTGATGGATCTTAAATAGGTTTTCAGCCAGAGGCAGTGTGTGGTAGAGCAGAAAGTCCTGGAGGGGTCTTTTCTTCTGCCTCATCACTTACTAGTCCCCTCAGACTCATCACTCAACCCCTCTATGCTTCCTTATTACTCACCTGCAAAATAAGGTGAATAATAAATTGTGATAGTGAACACACAATACAACATATAGGTGATGGATTATACACCTGAAACCTACAGTATATAATTTTATTAATCAATGTTATCCCAATATATTCAATAAAAATTAAAACAAAAAATAAATTGTGAGACTAAGGGAGGGCACATACATGCTCTGAGAAGTCTACCTTCATGTGTTATTACTGTTGTGTCTCATTGGTTGAGCATCGTCCTTTGTACCAAAAGGTTACCAGTTCAATTCTCGTCAGGGCACGTAACCAGGTTGTGGGTTTGATTCTCAGTCAGGGTGCATGAAGGAGGCAACTGATCAATGTTTTTCTCTCGTATCAATGTTTCTTTCCCTCTCCCTCACTATTTAAAAATCTCTCTCTCTCTCTATACACACACACACACACACACACACACACACACACACTAGAGGCCTGGTGTATGAATTTGTGCACCAGTGGGTTCCCTTGGCTTAGTCTGCGGGATCAGGCCAAAACCATCTCTCCAATATCCCCCAAGGGGTCCGGGATTGCGAGAGGGTGCAGGCCAGGCCAAGGACCCCACCAGTGCATGACTGGGGCCGGGGAGGGATGGAGGAGGTTGGCCAGCTGAGGAGGGACCACAGGAGGGCTCCAGGGCATGTTTGGCCTCTCTCACTCAGTCCCCTTTGGCCAGACCCCAGCAGCAAGCTATCCTACCAGTCAGAGCATCTGCCCCCTGGTGGTCAGTGCATGTCATGGTCAGCAGTTGAGCGGTCTTAGCATATCATTAGCATATTATGCTTTGATTGGTTGACCGGATGACCAGACACACTCACACACACACACACATATATATATATATATATATATATATGTGTGTGTATATGTGTGTGTATATGTATATGTGTGTGTGTATATATATATATATATATGTATATATATATGTGTGTGTATATGTGTGTGTATATATATATGTGTGTGTATATATATATATATATACATACATATATATGTGTATATATGTATATATATATCCTATTTAATAAAGAGGGAATATGCAAATTGACCATCATACCATCACAAAGATGGCAGCGCCCACAGCCAATAAGGAGGGAATATGCTAATTGACTGCCATGCCCTAAAAGATGGCGGTGCCCACAGCCACAAGATGGTGGCACCCAGTCCCCTCAGCTTGGCCAGGGTGGCAGGCGCACAGCACGGCTGGGCCGGCCCCCAAGTGGGTCCAGCCACTCCGCGTGCCTGCCTCCAGAGTCCCCTAGTCCCCTCAGGCCCCCAGCCGCCCAGGGCTGGCCCGAGGCGTAGGCAAGCCTCTGATGGTGGCTACTCAGCTGCCCAGGGCCATCCGAGGCTCAGGTAACCAGGGCCGGCCGAGGCTTGTGCTGCTGGCAGTGGCCGCAGCAGAGGTGTGATCGGGACATGGCCTTCCCATGATCACCGGGTTGCCTCCTGCCCCTGAGGGCGCTCCCAGACTGTGAGAAGGGGCAGGCTGGTCTGAGGGACGCCCCCTCTCCAGTGCATGAATTTTCATGCACTGGGCCTCTAGTATATATATATACACACACACACACACACACACACACACACACACACACACACACACACTGAGTCGCCAGATTATTATGATCTCCGAACGCATAATAATCTGGCCACTCAGTGTATATTAGAGGCCCGGTGCATGAATTCGTGCATGGGTGGGGTCCAGCCAGCCTGGCCAGCAGGAAGGGACATGGGCAGTTGGCCGGCCTGCTTGCTGGTCAAACTCCTGGTCAAGGGGACAATTTGCATGTTAGTCTTTTATTATATAGGATATACACTGAGTGGCCAGATTATTATGCATTCAGAGATCATAATAATCTGGCCACTCAGTGTGTGTGTGTGTGTGTGTGTGTGTGTGTGTGTGTGTATAGTGTGTGTGTGTGTTTGTATATATACTGTATATATGTATATACACACACTATACACACACACACACACACACACACACACACACACACACAACTAGAGGTCCAGTGTACGAAATTCGTGCACGGGGGGGGGGGTGTCCCTCAGCTCAGCCTGCACCCTCTCCAAATCTGGGATCCCTCTCATAATCCAGGACTGCTGGCTCCCAACCGCTCACCTGCCTGCCTACCTGATTGCCCCTAACAGCTTCTGCCTGCCAGCCTGAGCACCCCCTAACCACTCCCCTGCCAGCCTGGTCACCCCTAACTGTCCTCCCCTCCTGGCCTGGTCCCTCTATTGCCCTCCCCTGCAGGCCTGGTCCCCCCAACTGTCCTCCCCGGCATGTCTGGTCCCCCCCAACTGCCCTCCCCTGCAGGCTTGGTCACCCCTAACTGCTCTCCCCTGCTGGCCCCGTCACGCCTAACTGCTCTCCCCTGCTGGCCTGGTCGCCCCCAACTGCCCTCCCCTGCTGGCCTGGTCGCCCCAACTATCCTCCCTTGCAGGCCTAGTCCCCCTCTCCCCCCAACTGCCCTCCCCTGCAGGTCTGGTTCCCCCCAACTGCCCTCCCCTGCAGGCCTGGTCCCCCCAACTGCCCTCCCCTGCAGGCCTGGTCCCCCCCAACTGCCCTCCCCTGCAGGTTTGATCACCCCCAACTGCCCTCCCTTGCAGGCCTGGTCCCTCCCAACTGCCTTCCCCTGCTGGCCTGATCGCCCACAACTGCCCTCCCCTGCTGGCCATCTTGTGGTGGCCATATTGTGTCCGCATGGGGGTGGCCATCTTTGACCACATGGGGGCAACCATCTTGATGGTCAATTTGCATATTACCTCTTTATTATATAGGATATCAAAAGAGTGTCATTACTATTGTTAATGGATCTAGTCAACAATAAATAGGCCTGACTTTGTCAGTAAGAAAGCAAATTGGTAACATGCCTGGGATTGGCAATTGATTACTAGTCATGTGTATGGGTATGCATGCTTAAATATGGGTCACACAGAGGGACAGGAGGCATTGTAGATATTCATACCCAGCTCTTTGTGTGTATAATTGCAATAATGCTTTTTTATTTTATTTTTTGTTATTTATTTAATAATTTTGTTATTTATTTATTTAATAATTTACTTATTAATTTAATGTTTTTTATTTTATTTTTTATTATTTATTTATTTAACTTTATGATGGTTTCTTTAGATGTGGAAAATAAAGATAATTAATTTGTAATTCTGGAGAAATGTGGTAATTAACAGGTCTTCATTAATCCGAATACTTCAGATTAATTATTATGTGTTTTAATTTTTTAAGGAATAGAAAGATGATAAAGCAGTTGTGGCCTTTATGTCTTCAAGGGTGAAAGGTTTCTATTTCTTACATGAAGTGTGCTGTATCTAGGGTTTGGAGTCTTGAAAAGCTTCCTGGCCAGTTGTAGGTATAGAGGTAGTAGATACCTTGTCATTAGTGGCTGGCTGAAACTGCTTGATGAGTCCCTTAATACTTGAAAGTTCCTTACAGTGTAATCCCCTTCTTGACAAAATATTTTCAAGGTTAATAATATTTTCTGTTGAGAATCCAAAAATTACAGCAACAACACTCCGTGCTGTTTAGCCTTCCTTACTGCTAGGGAACAGTCCCGCGTCGGGGGCAGGGGGGCGCGGGGAGGCAACTTCCATTAGGTAAGTGACCCGTGGAAAATTCTTTCTGGGAACTCAGTTATAAAGGGAAGGAGATAATGCATGTGGGTCCATTGACCTGAGAGGTTATGATAGGAGAGGGATCATTTGGGGTCTGGCAGCCAAGACAGTGGCTCCCTGATGCTTAGCAGCTTCCTAATGGAGGCAGAGGCCACAATCCCTTGACTACCCATTTCTGTCGGATTATTCTGACAATCTCAGCCTAGAGTTTCTTCTGACTTTCCAGTAATCCTGTGAGCCATCTATATGCTTTTATAAATGTATTTTGTGCTTAAATTGGCGGCAGTGGATTCTGTTATCTTCAAATAAAACCATGACCCTGTGCCTGTCCTGAAACAGCTGAGCAAGGACACCCTGCCCCCAATCTGCACCAGCCATGTCCAGGAGGATCCTCAGTTTCCCTGCTCCATTCTTAGATGGGCTGGGGCAGAGGGCAGGGGTACTGAGGAGAGAGAATTGTCTTTCTCTTGAGAGAGGGACAAGTACAGCTATAACCTGTCCTATGATGTTCTCTGAGTGCAGACAGCACCTCCTTCCCCCAGGGCCAAAGAGGAAACCAACAGACCTACAAAGAACCTGTACAGTAAGCCGGGGGTTATAGCCATTTCTCTGAAGCCAGCATAACTGCTTTCTCTATCCCACCCCTCTGAACTTGGAGGCCTCTCATCTTGGATGCAAATCCTGCTAGTCTAGAGAGTTTCACCTTTCTTCTTCCATCCCTATTTCCCCAGCTAGCAAGGACCTTCTTGGAAACCTATTTCGATGCTGAATGCAATTCACCTTTTATTGAGTTAGGTATAAGAAATACCTATCTTCACCTGGCTGGCTTGGCTCAGTGGTTGAGCATTGACCTATGAACCTAGAGGTCCCGGTTCGATTCCTGGTCAGGGCACATGCCTGGGTTGCAAGCTCGATCCCCAATTTGGGGCATGAGGAGGCAGCTGATCAATGATTCACCCTCATCATTGATGTTTCTATCTCTCTATCCTTCTCCCTTCCTCTCTGAAATCAATAAAAACTTATTAACAAAAATAGAACCAGAGACATAGAAGCATTGAACAGACTGTAAAACCTATGAGGGAAGGTGGAGGGGGAAGTGAGGGGGTAAGAGATCAACCAAAGGAATTGTATACATGCATATGAGCAAAACCAATGGACACAGACAGTAGGGGGGTGAGGGCTTGTGCTTGGGGGAGGGGGTGGCGAGGCAGAGGTCAATGGGGGAAAAAAGAAGACTCATGTAATACTTTAAACAATAAAGAATTTAAAAAGTACATATTAAAAAAAAAAGAAATACCTACCTTCCCCTTTTAAACCAGGTGGTTGGTAGTGATGTGTCTTGAACATGTCTTTGACTCCCACTATCCTCACACAGGTTAGCTTTGTCCAGTCTTATTGCTGACCCTGCTGGCATTAAGGCTTCACCTGATGTACAAAACCTCTGGGTCTACGATTCTGCTGTCTGGCCTCACTGCTCATATGTGTAGAGGCCACCAAGCACTGGCAGGTTCCACGGCTCATCTCCTAACTACCTCATGTCACCATGTGACCAACTGTCGGGGCTTTGTGAATTGGGGCTGCAAGTTCTGCACCAGCCCACATATTCAGCACTTATGTTATGGATTGCCTGGCATCCTGTAGAGGTAGTTCCACAGCACATCATTCTCTTCCCTGTATTTATGAAGTCATTGAAAACACCCGTTGACAAGTGCCAGCTCACTTCCTTTTGGACAAGCTTAAGACCTCATGCCACTGCAGTAGTATGTGTACAGAGCTACACCTAAGGGAATTTGGGCCAAAAGACTATTCTTTTTCATGAGTTCAGAAAATTTCTAGTACTTGCCCCATAATTATAGCATGATAGAGGAAGCTTCCATATTGAGTGTCATCTGCTTTCACAACACTGAACGCTTACCAGCAAACCATGGGATGTTTGTAGTTAATTAATATTCATGGTCTTCTCCCTGTCTTTCTTCCCTTTCCACTGCCAGCAAAAACAAAACAAAATAAAAATGCAGACTCTACCATAGGACCAAATTAAAAATTCTGCTTATCTTAGACTGTATTTCCTTTTTCTTGTGATACAGACAAGTTATCAAACAAACAAAAAAAAATGACATAATCCATCTAGCATAGCAGCTAATGTGACCCAGATACAGATCTCCCAATAGGAGATTCTTACTTAATTTTCAAGAAATTGGTATTATAGTTAGAATAAAGGAGGCATAAGTACCAATTAGCTCCATCAACTGCAACACTGGATCTTCCCAGTTGGCTTCTCCCCATTCCAAAGCTAATGTGCCGACTTGATTTCCTCCTGTAATTGGTAGCTATATAGTTCTCAGGCTGGATGAAGGACATATTATTCCTGTTAATTCAAACCTCACTGTTGTCTGAGGTTTGTGGAAGGTGAGATCTGTGGTTGGTTGTTGCAGGAGATCAACAGTGTTGCTGAGGACTCTGGTTCTCTCTGTCTCTCCTGCTGAGTACACAGCTTCAGTTCATCCTAAATCTGGTTCCCTTTGTGGTTTCAAGGCACTATGGACTAATGTGTTTTATTTATGTCCAGGAGTAGAGAACCTCTCTAACCATGGAAGTAAATGCTTATCCTCAGTCTTTAGTTGGACCTTGTCCAAGTGAAGTTGGTTGGATCAACTTTAGGCATGTACCAACCCCTGGACCATTAACACTTGCCAGGGAATTTCAGTGCTTGGGTTGGGCTCAAACTAATTCTAACCCTGGAGTCCATTTATCGAGCTCAAGAATTAATCAAAACCGGAATCTCTTGGGAAGAAGGAAGGGGAAACTGTTTTGTATAGATGATGGACAGCACCCTCTACAAAAATGTTGATTCCCTCTGACTCCTTTCCGTGGCTTTCTAGCTCATGCAGTAGGCAGAACAATTCACTAGTATAGTTACAGTTATAAATGTGTTTCTCCAGCTCAAGTCACCAGACAAACTGGTTACTTAAAGGTGGTCAAGACACACACTTTCTGAGACTATTTTCCCACCAAAAATATTATTTCCCCTAGCCGTCTCACATCAGTGAGGTTTGAATTAATACTGCTCAACATTTCCTGGTGATTCACCTGTGGGATATTTTAACAACAGTATCCATAAAAACATGCTAGCATCTTTGGAGAAACGCATTAACTTCCAATAAGGTGATTTCTTCAGTTAGGTGTTACTACAGAACACTGTTACTGCTCTCCATTATTTTTCCACCAGCAAACCTTACCTAGATTTCCTTCAACAGCTCACTCTGTTGACTGGCTTGCAAGTGGAACCAGAAAAGTCTCGTGGGAAGATTTCCTGGAATGGAGTCAAAGAGGCCCTACGTCTGTGGTAGTTTGCAGTCTAGCTGGTGTGTCCTTAGAACAGTTATTGGGTCAAGACTTAACGCCTTCTAAAAATAGGAAAGCTGAATATCAAATGTCGTATTTGGCAGGACCTTGAATATTTAATGCAGAAATATTTTATCTAAGCAATTGAAATTTCTGGCCTTAATTGTTTTGGGTGGGGGTCTTTGTTGATTATTGAAATTAGCATTTAAAAAACCCTTGTGCTGTCTTGCTTGGTATATAGAAAAGTGAAAATAAGTCCCCACTACTAGGACTAGCCTTTTATGTTAGGGGAATATCCTGCATACTTTTAGAACTAAACACATTTGCAGGTGACTGACGTAGGCTCACAGTGTCACGGGGTCGCATGAGGTGACCCATCAACATGAAGTTGGTGATGTTGAGGTAGCCATCACTCCATGTGATGAGGTAGACACAGCCACTTAAGAACGTCAGTGCACATGTTTATTTGTCCTCCAGTTGGTCATTGTTTATCTTAAAGAGACAGGCCTTGGTCTTCACTTTTCACCTCTCTGAGGTTCCCCCCAAAGAAAAAAATTCAAGAATTGAATGAGAAAAACACTTAAAGACAAAGGTAGAGGGCATGTTTAGGCTAACAGTTTAGAGGTGTTTATTATCTGTTAAGAAGGGGCATGTGTAGTGTGACCATCTCACAATGGGTGTCGCCTGACATTGGATTCTGATCACAGCTTTGTGTTCCTTGCCTGTAGCAAAGTGTGACTTTTCCTGGTTTGGGAGTCTAATTGTGGTCTGATCAGATTTTGGAGGCACTTGGCATGAGTCCAGTTTCCAAAGTTACCTTGATATCATTTATTTCTAAAAACTGGCTCCAAATTAGTAGAATTTGAACTGGATAAGATTCCATGCCAGGGCTGACCTTTTTTTCTCTGGATGTATACTATTGGACTATGCCTGAGAATATTGTCTGTTCCTGTACCATTGCCCACTCCAACTCACAATTCTGTGGGCAGAGACCGAGTAGGAATCAACAGAGATTGCATGGGGCTTCTTTTGCAGCCACCTGCCACCAGGCTATGTTAGCATCAACCATGAGACAAATGCTTTATAACTAAACTGAAATTACAACTCTTCTTTATCTTTCCTCCAATAAAAAGCACCTTTTTGAAGAAATATCTGTGGCTTAACCAGCTAATAACTCAGTAAACACTTTTGAACTTATTACTACTTTCTTTTAAAATCACCATTATTTCATTATACTTAAAATTTATATTAGGAGGTTTATAATTGGAATTGATGGTCTCATCTCTAACCCTGTAATGAATATAGAACCGTATGGAATCCCAGTGGTCTTGGTAAGTATGTAATTCTACCTCCCTCAGCTTGGAATCAAAGAATATTCTGCCTGTCAATTCAGGCTGCTCCCTGAGTGCTCACTTTGGCCAGGCACGGTGGGCAGTGCTGGCAGGACTCAGAAGGTGTAGCGCAGGGAAAGATGTGTGCACAGCAGACTAGTGAACGTGACAAAGCTCATGGGGCGGTGCTTCCTCCTCTGGGAGCAAAGGAAGTTTTCATTTGTTCTGGTGGTAAGTCTGGAAAGGTTTCACAGAGAAGGTGGCCTTGAGTTTGGTCTTGAAGAAAGTTTGCCAAGTAAAGGTTGGGTGAGGGCTTTCGAGGCAGCGGTGCAGCAGGAACGGAGAACAGGCAGGAGGGTGCCCTGTTGGGGCGGGTGGGTGCTGAGGGGCTGGGGGCGGGCGGTGGAGAGGCATGCCTGGGCCCAGGGGGACTGTGCATTGCAAGGAGCCATTGAAGATTTTTCAAGCAAGAAAATGACATTCTTCCCCAACACCACATGCTCTCTTCCACTAAAATCTCCACAAATTGTAATTCATTTGGGTAGAAGTTGGAGGGTGAAAAGCAAGCTTTTTGTTTTTCTATCTTTTTCTTCCTCTGTCATTAGTTAGTGTAAGGATTATCAAGAGTCAACAAGCTTTAGGGCTTTTTTAAAAAAAGGCATTTATTGTATTGTATTTTATATTATTTGCTAGATGTTATAATAATGAATGCTGCATTTGAAACAATCCTTGCATTTTCACAGTCCTTTGTATCACAGGTATTCAATTCCTGTTTTTATCTTAACATTTGTACTTTCGCCTGTTTTCAAACATGGGAAAATCTCAAGAATGTTTTATTCTTGTTTGGCACTTCTTCTGTTTTAAGAAAAACCCTCAAATTGTCTCTATTTCCTAGGCTTACCAAGAGGTTAAAGAGTGAGGCCCTGAGGTCCGACTTTACAATAGATTTGAAACATGAGGTATGTCACGGTTTATTTGGTTAAAAGTCTCAGTAATCAGGATCTCATGTCTTCTGATATAAAAGGTGTTCTATATTCCCTAATAGCGCATCCTCCCCCACCACCCATGCATCTCTCCTCACCGAGGTCATTCCACTCTGGCCAATCTGGATGAAGTTGTGTCTGCTGGTGCTTGCTCATCAGCTGATTTCTTTGTGTTTTTGTAGGTTCTCTGAGTGTTCCTGCTCCTTTGGAATTTTGTCTCACAATCCTCTGAGTCCTGCATTGAGGTCCTGGCTCCTCAGCAAGGACTTGTACTTGCTTTTGCTGCCAGTTGTACTGATGTGGGGCCACTTTAAATCCCTCTGAGGTGTTTGGACCACGTAAGTGGCACAGTTAGGGAGGCCTAGCTTTTGGTTACAAAATCCCAGAGGAGGTTTGGAGGTGGTTTCCCCTCCATCTAGCTCCAGATTCCCAGCTCTGTGTGAGGTTTGCTGTTAGACACCCCACCTCGGTGGGTCATAGGCTGCCTGCTCGGAACTCAAATCAGACACTCCACATCCCAGAGGAAGGCTGTCGTCCTTCGTGTCCTTGTCCCAGGTTCTCACTCTTGCATTTTTGTCCTTATAAGCTCCACACTTTTGTGCCAATTTAGCAAGCCATTTACAATGATTTTAAAGATATTTTGTCCACATTTGTCAATGTTTTCAGCAAGTTGGGTGGTTAGGCTATGTCATGACCATACTGCAGGAAACCAGTCATGATAATATTTTCTTGCATCTTTCTCTGTGATGTTTGGGAATCCTCATAATAGCTTCTCTACAATCTATCTAAATAATAGAGGAATATGCAAATTAGCTAGGATGCCGTAATGTCACGACCGAACAGCAGGGACCTGAGGCTGCATGGCGCCTGGCCGGGGTGAGGGACCTCAGGCCATGCCCCCTGCCCCGCGGGGCTTGACAGGGGACCTCAGGCCATGCCCCTCATTCTGCGGGGCTTGACGGGGGACCTCAGGTCGCGCTCCCCACCCCGGTGCTGGGCTGGGGGACCTGAGGCTGCGCCCCCTGCCCAGCAGAGATGGACGGGGACCTGAGACTGCACCCCACACCTGGCGCCGGGCCGGGGGATCTGAGGCTGCACCCCCTGACCAGAGGGACTTGACGGGTGGGGCCAGCTGGGTGTGGGTCTCCTGCATTTTTGAAGCGCGTGTGGGTGGTGGGCAAGGACTTGATTCTAGGTCCCGCAGCTCTGACAGGAGGGAGATTTTCATTAACATTTTACTAATTTTCTTTCATCGCTGACACTTCTATCATAGAGAAAGGGCAAATAGCAATATTAAAATATTTCCTCTAATTAATTCCCTTTTAACGTGCATGAATTTTGTACACTGGGCCACTAGTTGCTTATAACAACTTTGGAAATTTTTTCAGGTCAGGATATTGATTCTTAGTGTATTGTCGTTAATAAAAGATAGGTTAGTACATATGGAATTACTATTTTTGTAAGTAAAGAGCTGTTGAATATTGACAAATTGACATGTTTCTATCTCAGATGGCCTATAGAAAGTGTGATTGCTCTTCCTTGAACTGTTGCATACCTCCTCATACTTGTGGCGTTGGTTGAGTTCTTTCTTTCACTGCTGGTCTCCTGCCTTCTGACAGATTGCCCTCTACATCTGGGACAACGGTAAAGGACCTCCCCTTACTCCAGTGCCTGAGCTGTGTACAGATGGTGTGGACGCCCACTGTGCTACCACATCCCACTCTTCCCTCCCCCTGTGTGTAAGTAATAGAAGAAAAACTTCCTTGCACATCAAAGGATAATGTACTTGCTGTGCATATGTTGTCCCAGCACTTTACATACTGAAAAAAAAAATGTTTGTTGTGCCCCAGGTAAGAACTGTACATCATGTTTCTATTAATATCAGCCCTCTAAGGTAAGCACTGTCACCACCCCATTTTACGGAGGAAAGAGGGAAGCACTGAGGAATCCTTGTTCGAGGTTGCACAGTGATCAGCACAGCCTCCTCCAGAGCCTTCATGCAGCATTGCCTGCCATGCTCTTCAGAGTCACTTCTTTTGTCGATGATATAGCAAGTGTTTATCGGAATACCTAGTCCATTTCCTAGAAAGACAATTTCAAACACTTCCCATGATACCCAAGCCTCGCCTCAGCCCGTCTCATTACTCTCTCAGCTGGTGACCCCACGTTGATCTCACCTGACACTGTCCAGAACATCCAGAATGAACTTCCTCCTTATGGCAGCCCTCAGTCCAGTCCCCAGGACAAGCCTGAAGGCCCCGAAGCTCACTAGGTTGTGACCAGTTCTTGCTCATAAGGAAACATTTACTCACCACCCTCAAATGTTACCTGTTATTCTCAGGTCAGTCACACAGACATCTGTGTGTTGCATTTTGAAAGATGAATATATGTTTTTTCTCTCTCTTATTCTCATACACACACACACACACACACACACACAGCAACAATGGGGTGAATCTATAATGTTTGCTCAATTGTAGACATTATACTTGCTTGTTCTTTAATGATTGTTCTAGGGAATCTAGTGGGGAGGGCGACCTCCTAGTATCTTGAGTGACATGACAAAGCTGTGGTTAGATGTCATTAGGTACCAATCCCAAGTGATGTAGGAGGCATGACTGAATTTTATTGAAGGCCTAAACAGCTGATAAAGCAGTCAGAACAGCAAGGATGCAGTCCATGGCCTTGGGAGTGAGTTGTCCACAAATCTCTCTATGTGCCCCCTTTCATTTGAGTGATCAGCTGGACTGGAGCCAGCTCAGGTCTCCAGCCCTCCCCACCATCAGATGTTTGAGGTAATTCTACCTTTGGCATAGGACAGAACAGCAGTGTAGCCTAGACTTGGGTAGACAATTAAGAGGACCATAAAAATACTTTAAACATCACAGTAAGTTCAGGCCCACCAAAGGGAGTCATCTCTTATTTTACACTGACATCCCCTTAGTTCTGTCCTTTTGTTAAAATCTTTATCAACCAGAAAAAGAAAAGGGAATGTAGCTGACATTTATTGGGCACCTCTGGTGTGCTTAATAAAAGCAGCTTTACTGGTGGTTACTTTTCCCGCTTTTTAAATGGCAGACTGAAATTCAGAGAGCTGAATGGACTTGTCCAGATAACATGTTGTATGAGTGGCAGAGCTAGGATTCCAGTCCTGGTCTGGCTGACATCAAAGCCTTCGTTTTCAGTTGAGCTACAGTTCCTTTTCCTCCTAAAACTTCTTCCTAGAAACAGGAAGATGTTCCTGACACTAATGCATTTGACCTCTAGAGCATGTGACATCTGAAGTGGGTAGGAAGTTAAGATAACATGCACTCATATATGCATCTATTTTTCCTTGTTTTTTAGGGAAATCCAGTGAAGAAGGAGGATATTTTTGTTGCAGTAAAAACGTGCAAGAAATTTCATGATGATAGAAGTATGTTTTGGGTTTTTCGTTTTTATTCAATTTTTAGATTCCGAATTGCCATCTTTGAAAAAGTAAAAACCAGATATCAATTCAAGAAAGGGATAATGATACATATATTGATGAAGTGAATAACCAACATTCCTCATCATATCACTTCAATCACCGAGAACAATTAGAAAGGACAATTTTATATTGGAAGCTGAGTGGTCCTAACCCTTCTAACTACTATTTAAAGCAGTGTTTTAAATGGGAAATGGACACGCTCAGCTGTTGCAATCTAGGAACACTATGTGAATAAGAATGCATTTTGCAAAACAGTGTCCTCTTATTTCCATGCACAGTCTCTGAACTGTTTGAGAATATTAGATGGGATTTCAATGTGACCAAGAAGGAATGTTTCTTAAAGACTGTTCCTTCTTTTTACATTTATTTCAAATGCACATATTGGAACTTTTAAGATGAATTTTCTCATGAGTAAATATGTAAGAGAAAGGGGAAAAAGTGCCTTGTAAGCAGTGGTCCCTTCATAAGGAAGTCCTAGCATACAGGTGGATGTTTTTATTCAAATTTTCCGTCATTACAGAATTCTAAGACATTGATATCAATTAAAATGTGGTTATAATCAACAATACCTTAAAATAGGTTAACTATAAACCTTTATGTTTACCTAAAGAGTCATCTTAAGTTCCAAGTCATATTAAATCAGCCTAAATAAATATAGCATTCATTATATAAGGAGTCATAAAATACTATTAAATTCAATGTAGCAGTTAAATTTTTCATTTATCACAAATTTAACCTAGATTTAATATTCTTTTGCTTTTTTCATAATCTGGAATGGCTTTGTGGGATGATTCTTGAAAAATATCTTTCACAAAAAGTATAAAGGAAATGAACTAGGCTGCTTTTTTTTAACAGCAAACAGAAATGTTTGAATTAATGTATTTTACTTGGATATTGAAGCTGCTCTTAGAGTAGTGAGTGCTTTGATATTAAAATGTTAACAACGGTGGTGGAAGTGATAATGGTGGTGATGGTGGTGGTGGTGATGGTAGTGGTATTTTCTCTTTTGAAACATATTTTTCAAGTGATGGTAGTAAAATTAGGGACCATCCCTATTATATTTTTAGTGTGTTACAGAAATGAAAAAGTTGCTAATTTTAATTTTGTAGTTTTGAATAATCTTATTTTATTACTCTTATTTGTATAAGGTTGAAATAATCTTTTAAGATATCCATCTGATGCTTTTGTATTTTATTTTATTCTTTCAATTTTATTGTTTAAGATATTACAAATAGTAGTACATATATCTCCTCCCCCCCCCCCCCCCAATTGAACTCCTCCCAGCCTCCCCTACCCCCCGGCACTTGCCCTCACCCCCCCCACCCAGTGTCTTGTGTCTATTGGTTGTGCTTATATGCATGCATATAAGTCCTTTGGTTGATTTCTTACCTCCCCAACTCTCCCCTGCCTTCCCGCTGTAGTTTGACAGTCTGTTCGATGCTTCTTTGCCTCTATCTATTTTTGTTCAACAGTTTATAATGTTCTTTATATTCCACAAAAGAGTGAGATCATGTGGTATTTATCTTTCACTGACTGGCTTATTTCACTTAGCATAATTCTCTACATTTCCACCATGCTGTTGCAAATGGTAAGATTCCTTCTTTTTTACAGCAGCGTAGTATTCCATTGTGTAGATGTACCACAGTTTTCTAATCCACTCATCTGCTGATGGGCATTTAGGCTGTTTCCATATCTTAGCTATTATAAATTGTGTTGTAATGAGCATAGGGGTGCATATATCCTTTCTGATTGGTGTTTCTAGTTTCTTGGGATATATTCCTAGAAGTGGGATCACTGGGTCAAATGGGAGTTCCATTTTCAGTGTTTGTAGAAAACTCCATAACTATTTTCCACAGTGGCTGCACCAGTCTGCATTCCAACCAGCAGTGAAGGAGGGTTCCTTTTTCTCCGCATCCTCCCCAGCACTTGTCGTTTGTTGATTTGTTGATGATAGCCATTCTGACAGGTGTGAGGTGATACCTCATTGTTTTGATTTGCATCTCTCAGATGATTAGTGACTTTGAGCATGTTTTCATATGTCTCTTGGCTTTCTGAATGCTCTCTTTCGAAAAGTGTTTATTTAGGTCCTTTGCCCATTTTTTTATTGGATTGTTTATCTTCCTTTTGTTAAGTTGTATGATTTCCCTGTAAATGTTGGAGATTAAACCCTTATCGGAGATAACATTGGCAAATATGTTCTCCCATGCAGTGGGCTTTCTTGTTGTTTTGTTGATAACAGAAGCTTCTTATTTTGATGTAGTCCCATTTGTTTATTTTCTCCTTAGTTTCCATTGTCCTAGGAGCTGTATCGATAAAGATATTGCTATGACAAATGTCTGCTATTTTGCTGCCCATGGATTCTTCTAAGATTTTTATGGTTTCCCATCTTACGTTTTTAAGTTCTTTATCCATTTTGAGTTTATTTTTGTGTATGGTGTAAGTTGGTGGTCTAGTTTCATTTTTTTTGCAAGTATCTGTCCACTTTTCCCAACACCATTTATTGAAGAGACTCTCTTGTCTCTATTGTGTGCTCTTGGGTCCTTTGTCAAATATTAATTGAGCGTAATGGCTTGTGTCGATTTCTGGGTTCTCTATTCTGTTCCACTGGTCTATAGGTCTGTTCTTGCGCCAGTACCAGGCACTTTTAAGAACAGTGGCTTTGTAATACAGCTTGGTATCTGCTATTGTGATCCCTCCAACATTGTTCTTCTTTCTCAAGAGTGCTGCAGCTATTTGGGGTCTTTTTTTATTCCAGATGAATTTTCGAGAATTTGTTCTAGACTAGATCTTTGAAGTATGCCGTTGGTATTTTAATGAGGATTGCATTGAGTTTATAGATTTATTTGGGTAGTATGGACATTTTAATGATGTTGATTCTACGAATCCATGAACATGGTATATTCTTCCATTTGTTCATGTCTTACTCTATCTTTTTTTTTTTTTTTTTAGCATCCTGAAATTTTCTGAGTACAGGTTCTTTGTCTCCTTGGTTAAGTTTATTCCTAAGTACCTTAATTTTTTGTTGCAATGGTAAATGGGATTGCTTTTTAAATTTTCTCTTTCTGTGAGTTCATTATTGGTATATAGAAAAGCCATAGACTTCTGGCTGTTAATTTTGTATCTTGCTATATTGTTGAATTCATTTATTAAGTCTAGTAGTGTTTTGATGGAGTCTTTGGGGTTTTCTATGTGCAATATCATGTCATCCGAGAATAAGGACAGTTTTACTTCTTCTTCTTTTCCAATTTGGATGCCTTTTCTTTCTTCTTCTTGTCTGATCGCAATGGCTAGTACTTCCAGTACTATGTCGAACAGGAGTGGTGAAAGTGGGCATCCCTGTCTTGTTCCTGTTCTTAGGGGAAATGATTTTAGTTTTTGCCCATTGAGTATGATGTTGGCTGTGGGTTTGTCATATATGGCTTTTATTATGTTGAGATATGATCCTTCTATTCCCACCTTGTTAAGAGTTTTTATCAAGAAAGGGTGTTGGATTTTGTCAAATGCTTTTTCTGCATCAATGGATATGATAATACGGTTTTTATCTCTCAGTTTGTTTATGTGGTGTATCACATTTATTCATTTGCAGATGTGTACCATCCTTGCATCCCTGGAATTAATCCCACTTGGTCATGGTGTATGATCTTTCTAATGTAATGCTGGATTCGATTTGCTAGAATTTTGTTGAGGATTTTGGCATCTATGTTCATGAGGGACATTGGCTTGTAATTCTCTTTCTTTGTATTGTCTTTATCTAGTTTGGGGATTAGGGTAATGCTGGCTTCGTAGAAAGAGCTTGGAAGTGCTCCTTCCTCTTGAATTTTTTTGAATAGTCTGAGAGTGATAGGTTTTATTTCTTCTTTGAATGTTTTTAAAACTCCTCTGTGAAGCCATCTGGTCCAGGGCTTTTGTTTGTTGGAAGTTTTTTGATTACTGCTTCAATTTCCTCCATAGTTATTGGCCTGTACAGATTTTTTGATTCCTCCTGGTTGAGTTTTGGAAGGTCGTATTTTTTTAACAATATGTCCATTTCTTCTAGGTTGACCAGTTTGTTGGAGTAGAGTTGCTTATAGTATTTTTTTTACGATGCTTCGTATTTCTGTGGGGTCTGTTGTTATTTCACCTCTTTCATTTCTGATTTTGTTTATTTGGGTCCTCTCTCTTTGCTTCTTGGTGAGCCTGGCTAGAGGTTCATCAATCTTGTTTATCCTTTCAAAGAAACAGCTCTTGGTTTCATTGATCTTTTGTATTGTTTTTTTGTTTGTTTGTTTCTATGTCATTTATTTCCACTTCGGTCTTTGTTATTTCCTTCCTTCTGCTCACACTGGGCTTTTCTTGTTGCTCTCTTTCTAATTCTTCAAGTTTCAGAGTTAGATGGTTTATTACCAGTTTTTCTTCACTTTGAGGTCTATTTTGTCATATATAAGTATTGCTACCCCAGCTTTTTTTTTTCATTTCCATTTGCCTGATACATATTTTTCCCTCCCTTCCCTTTCAGTCTGTGTGAGTCCCTTGTTCTGTGATGGGTCTCCTGTAGACAACATATACATGGGTCGTTTTTTTAATCCATTCAGTCACTTGATGGCTTTTAATTGGAGCACTTAATCCATTTACATTTAATGCTATTATTGATAGGTACTTGTTTGTAGCCATTTCTGTACTTTATGACTGTGTTTCTTCCTCCCTTTCTATTTCTTCTTTTTATAGCATTTTCTTTAGCATTTCTTGCATTGCTGGCTTGGTAGTGATAAACTCTCTTAGCCTTTTTTTGTCTGCAAAGCTCCTGATTTCCCCTTCAGTTTTGATTGATAGTCTTGCTGGATAGAGTATTCTTGGATTCAGTCCTTTGCTTTGCATCACTTTGTATACTTCATTCCATTCCCTTCTAGCTTGATGTGTTTCTTTTGAGAAATCATTTGATAATCTAATAGGGTATCCTTTGTAGGTAACTCTCTGTCTCTCTCTTGCAGCCTTTAAGATTCTCTCTTTTTTGTTAACATTTACCATTGTAATTATGACGTGTCTTGGTGTGGGTCTTTTGGGATTCATCTTGCTTGGGACTCTTTGTACTTGTGTAACTTTTTCTTCCCCATAACAGGGAAGTTTTCTGTCATTATTTCTTCAAATAAATTTTCTAATCCTTGCTGCTCTTCTTGTCCTTCTGGCAGCTCTATTATACGTATGTTACTTCATTTTGTGTTGTCCCAAAGCTCTCTTAGGCTCTCCTCCTGCTTTTTTATTTTTATTTTTATTTTTACTGATTTCAGAGAGTAAGGGAGAGGGAGAGAGAGAGATAGAAACATCAATGATGAGAGACAATCATTGATTGGCTGCCTCCTGCACACCCCCTACTGGGGGTCGAGCCTGCAACTCAGGCATGTGCCCTTGACCGGAATCGAACCTGGGACTCTTCAGTCCACAGGTCGACACTCTACCCACTGAGCCAGACCACCTAGGGCTCTCCTCCTGCTTTTTAATTTTTTCTCCATTTGCTGTTCAGATTGGGCTTGTTTCTGTACCTTCTAACTCACTAATTTGGTCCTCTGCTTCTTCTGGTCTACTGTTGAAACTTTCCATTGGTGTTTTTGATTATAGCTGTATCACTTTGGATTTCTTCCTGATTTTTGCATAGGTTGTTGATTTTCTCATCCATCCGGTTTATGAACTGTATGACCATTACTCTGAATTCTTTTTCTGTTATGTTGCATGTTTGCGTTTTATTTATATACTTTCTTGGCGAGTCTTCATTTTCTTTTTTCTGAGATTGTTTTATTGTCTCCCCATTCTAACTATCACCAGAAGGTCCAAACGCCAAGTTGCGTGGGCCTGGGCCATGTGCAGTGGGAGCTTCACACCTCCCAAGTGTCACTGAAGAGCTCCGACACCAAGACATGTGGCTGCCGTGGGTCGGTGGGAGCCACACTTGCCCAGGATCAGAGTCACCAGCGCTTAGTGTGGCCTTGTGTGCGCAACTAGAATCGGGGACCCTGCCTGCACCATGCTGGCATGTGCCAAAAATCAGAGTCCCCTGTGCACATGCTGAGAATAGAGTATCAGAGTCTTTGTTGCGTGGTGCAGCCTTGTGCCGAGAATCAGGGTCCCTGTGTGGGCATGCACTGAGAATTGGTATCACTGGGAATCAGGGATCACATGCGCGCATGAGAAACAGAGTCAAGTCACTGGTGATCAGTGCTGCCTTTCACACGGAATATCAGGGTCCCCAGTCTGCTTGGGGGGCCGGGTTGCACAGCCACCCTGTGTCAGCAGGAGGTCCACTCCTGCATTGTGGGAAACAGACTTTCATGTGTGCTTGCCCAGAATCAAAGTCAGGTGGCACAGCTGCCCTGTGTGGGCCTGGGAAGTGGTCACGTGAGTGTGTGCTGCAGGAAATAGACTCCCAGTGTCTGCACACCCAGGCTCAAATTCAGGTAGAGCAGCCGCCTTGTGTGGGCTGGAGGCCTGCTTGCACAGAGTGGGTCTAGCAGTTCCTATGCCATTGCACAGGCCTGTGGGGAGGGGGATGGGCTCTGTGACTCACAGAAATCTGCTGCCGGCATGTCCGGATTCTTGGTGTCTGTGGGTCTGCAGCTATGGTTGCAGGTCTTTGTCCCTAGTGGCTGCAGGGTCCCGGTTTGTGTCTGAGACCAGACTGGGTGGTGCTGAGGCTAGGATCCTAGTCTCAAGCAATTCTGTTTTTCAAGATGGCGTGGTCTCTGTGCCCACATTGGCCGCCCCCGGAGTCTTCGCGGTGGCAGCGGGGTTTTGCCGTCTAAGACTGTCCAGTTTGGCAGCCCCCAGAAGACCTGCAGGATCTAACTGTCCCTCGTTCTCTCTCACACACACACCACACACGTCCACACACTCCTCTATCACTCCCTCACTCTCTCACACATTCTCCCTCCCTACCTTCTTGCCAGTCACCATCTTTTTCCTCAGTGCTTTTGTATTTTAATTTTGAGTCAAAGTCTTTAAAAATTAAAGAATCTTAAAAGTATGTCAGGAGCATTCAACACCCCTCCCACCCCCACCCAAAGGCAGGTGCATTTATTGCTGCTGTTAATTTGGATCTGGGGGTCAATGAAACCTAAAAGGCTTTCACAGTTGGGTTTCTGTGGCAAGCCCTCTTTAAACTTGGACCTGTTTGTTTGGAAAGATAGTCTAAGGCAGCAGGATTTTAGGGATTTTGATGTCCATTGGCTGGATGGAAGTGAAGCCTGACACGTCCCTGGGCTCTGCCTTCCTTTTTTAAGTCTAGTCTAGCCACCAGTTGTGACAAAGAATTATCCAGTAATCATGTTAGTTACAACGACAGTGCCTCAGTAACTGCTTTTGACTGCTATCTTTTTTACATTTTCTGGTATGTTTTTCCACATACATTCTGTCATCTAATTTCATGTTGAATATTCTTTGTGATGTGATAACTAATGTTATTCACTTGATATTCTAGAGAAAGCTGAGTATGGATATACACAACTGGCCCACGTTCCTGTGGTCTATTGATAGGACAGCTGCAGCTCGGGTTTTCTGGCTCCAAATCCCAGATTCTTTCTGCCATGACACAGCTGTGGTCTCCTTGGATGTATTCCAAACCTAACACTTGATAAATTCTCTTTGACATTTGTGTTGATGCTCTGCTATGCTCAAGGTCAAGTTTGACTTGGACAGATGCTGTGGAAGTAACCTTTATTTTCAGCAACACTGTGGATAGCCAGGAACTGAAATTCACAGATGATCTCAAATATAAATCAAGCAGGGACTTTAGATTGCTAACCTGTCCAAGCATATTACATCTGTAGTTGAGCAGGATACATGGATTGGGGTATATATTTTTTTCTCTTTTCCTTCATGTGGTAGAAACACTTGAAGTGACAAAGGCCAAATGGCAATGAAGGAAAATAAGACTGTGTTTGTCTGACAAATTGAGAGTGGGCAGTAGCGTTAGTGAGTTATCTGGTGGCAGGTTGTCGCTTGTGGGTATGCTGCCCCCAGGGACTTGAGCGTAAGTGGATACTAGTGACCTCCCCAACTCCTGGCTCCTTATAATGTTGGCCACCCCCAGGGAAAAGGGTGAAGGATGGACATTCTGTCCAAGGCTCTAATCAAGACAAGGGAAAATATACATTGAACTCATGGCTTTATTCCTATAAAGCCAAGTTCCAAAATGTTTTAAAAAGTTATTTCACCTCCTGAATTTTTTTTCCCTATCAGTGAAACTAACAATTATGTAACTGCTTATGTCTGGATTCTGATTTAAATGAAAAAAAAATCTTAGAACTCGGGCAGCAAAAGCATATTTTGTTTTTTAGCTTAAGTAAGAAATACATGTTGATACCACTGAAACATCAACACTCTGAGATGCAAGCATTGAGTAGGGTTTTAAGAAATTATAAGAATTATATAAAGCAAGGAAATTGGGCATAGCATGTCAGATTATATTTAAGCAAGGAGATCTCTGGAATTTAATATTCAGCACGATCACTTCCTGTTGGGTTAGTGTTCTTCACTATGTGATGTGAGCTGTCTGAAAACATGAAGAGTGTTCTTTGCATCATTTTGCCTGTCTGCATGTTGCAGGTATCTCAGGGCAGCCAGGGTTCATGTTCACCGATGGTTGATGATGAGATGCTCCCCTGCCATCTCCCTCTAATTATAGAGGTTAACTTGCTATTGGCTCAGCCCTTAGTTTCTTTTCACGACTTCCTGAGCTCCTAAAAATAAATACTTTATCCTTTTTAGGTTAAAAAATACCCATTTGATATCTTTACTGCAGTGATCTTGTCTAGAAGAGGAGGATCTGAACAAACGTATTAAAAGGAGTTTGTGGTAGGTGTGTTCTCTGATTACTGTAGAGAGGCTGGCAGCTGCTGCCCTACAATCTGCTAATTTAAAATGTGAGGCTTGGATTGAAATGCAGCAAGGGGCAAGGCTACACCCTATGTTAAGTGGAGTGATTAGATTAATTCTCAAAGAGAGGAAGGGAGTCAGGTGTTGGCTCGTTCCGTTCTCCCCTGGCTTTGGAACAGATGAAGATATCCCAGATTGCCCTAAAATGTTTCAGATCATCCACGAGGGATGCTTTACAGTCTTCCATCCACCTCTACAAACAGGAATTAAAACACAGTTTAGGCAGGTATCTCTAATTTTGTGGTCATTGACTTGCATACTGAGACAAAAATAGGTCTGTTTGTCAAAAACAGCAGATTTCATAAAATCAAGAATCATTCATAGTTGATTGTGTGGTGGTTTTTGTATTGTGTTCAAGTGTCAAGTTCATTTTCATTTGGAATTAGAGTTTTGCAGGTAAATTAACTTGGGGTAAAAATGTGTGCTCCTTGCCTCATAGTGAGACACTGCTCTTCCGCCTCAAGACTGGAAGGGCATGTGGAAGATTTATGCCTTTTGTGCAGTGAGGTTTTGGTGTAGTCCAATTTTACTTTGCTCCAATTTTAACGTATCTTGCAGCAAACCTGGAAAGAGGCATTCACCGTTGTTTTATTATATGGTAGAAAGTATGGTTCTCTACCATATAATATCAAATATCTATTAGCTAATGTGAAAATTATATATTAGATCATGTTAACTATTTTGAAATATTTTTCAATGTTTAATATCTTTAGGAAAGCACTGCTTGAGTACTATGTAAAATATTTTATAATATAATGAATTCAATTTAGAATTCAAATAATGCTAATATAATAGACCCATATTTTTAAAGTGTTAAATAATTTAGAATCAACACTGGTTAATTAAAAATAAAGCCTTAACCTGCTGTTATACAAAACTTAGCCTTAGCTTGAAATTCTTTGCAATTGGCATGTAGGACAAATCCACATGAGCTATAGTGACAGATAACACAAACTTTTGAATGCTTTTGGTATTATAGAGTCATAACACTTCATTATATTAAAATGGTTAGTTTATTTTTAAATGATTAGTAATAGGGATACCCATCTTGTACCAAAGAATGAATCACTGTTATGAATAAAACTTTCCTTTACACTAGTTCCAAAAATAGCTGTAGACTTCTTGTTGGAATTTCTACAAAATTTAATCCTCATTTAACTATTTATTAAGTACCTACTACATCTCAGGCACTGTACTAGTTGTTGGGGAACCAGTCATATAGTAATTCTGACCTTTAGTGAAATTTTTTTTTCCACTGAAAACTGAAACAAAGAATATAAGTAAAGAGCTAACTCACACTCGATTTTTATTTTTATTTCATTTAAATCAGTTAATTGAGAAGAAATACCTATGCTGTTTAAGAAGGCTTATTAGAGCCAATAGGAACTGACAGCTAAGGGCTGAGAAAAATGGAAGCAGAATTTTTATGGCTTGTAAAAGTGCTGGGGACTGAGGAAAATTCTTGACCTTTCCATCCTTATGAATTGGGGAACATTTCACCCAAGAGTGGGAATATTTAGTGGCTGCAAGCTGTAGGGAGCCCTTTCTGGGGTAAGTCCTCTGCTCATTATGTGCAAAGCAGACTGCCAGGGCAATGTCATGATGAAGATTTTTGTTGTGCTAGAATTTGGAAGTAGAACAGTGTAGATTATTTTTTCACATAGCAGCCATATCATTTACTGCATCTTTGTTTTGACTTGGAGAAATCTTTGTATCGCCTTTTTTATGATTGCAGAAATTTATATTTTAATGTATAAAATAATATTTGGTGGGTTAGAATAGGTATTTTGGAGATTATAGCAAATACCCAGAATTCATAGGTCTTTTTCTTTCTTAAAGTTGGTGAATAATGGACTACAAAATGGTGCACTTTTGCATTTATGTACAAAGGCTATCTGAGTTTGACTTAATTTGTTGATTTACATAGCCAAACACTTAAATTTGGCATTGGATCGGCAGTTTTTTTTTTTGTGTGTTTTTTTTTTAAATTTCTTTATTGATTAAGGTGTCACATATTTGTCCTCATCCCCCCATTCCCATCCCACACCCCTCCCCATGGATGCCCCAACCCCCTGTTGAACTTAACCATTGGTTAGGCTCTTATGCATGCACACAAGACCTTTGGTTGATCTCTCCCTTCTCCCCCCACCCTCCCCTATCCTCCCTCTGAGGCCCGATAGTCCGATCGATGCCTCCTTGTTTCTGGTTCTGTTCTTGTTCATCAGTCCATGTTGTTCATCATTTCCCCTAGATGAGCGAAATCATGTGTCACTAGAGATATACTTATAAGAATTGAATGTGCGACGAGCAATAATAGTTATGCTGACAGGCAAATGAATCAGTCTGTAGTGAGTTTCTTTCTGGACCAACAGTTCTTTTGAGACCCAATATCAATGTCCACCAGTTCCTTATGAGTACATGTCGGCACTGACCCCTCAGCTCTGGATGGTGGACAAATGGTGGTAATGCAGGTCCAACTCCCTCTGGTTTGGTCTCGGCCGGACCCAGGGGCACGGCTTCACCCGGATCCAGGGGCCCACGGCCTCACCCGGACCCGGGGCCAGGCTCACCCGGATCCAGGGGCCCACGGCCTCACCCGGACCCGGGGCCAGGCTCACCCGGATCCAGGGGCCCACGGCCTCACCCGGACCCGGGGCCAGGCTCACCCGGATCCAGGGGTCCACGGCCTCACCCGGACCCGGGACCCAGACTCACCCTGACCCAGTTCCCAGCCTCACCCGGACCCAGGGGCGCGCAGCTTCACCCGGATCCGGGACCCAGCGGGGTTTCGTCTTCTTGATCCCATTTCCTGTTGGTCAATTCCATCTCAGTAATTCCTTCGGCCATTTTCTCAGAGCTCCAGGGCAGCCGCCTCAGAACTCGGGCGGCGGGCTCAGCGAAGCTCCGGTGTGCCCGGTGCGCGGCAGCGGGCTGGTCCGGGGTGGCTGCGTCGGCCCTTGGGTCTGCAGCGGTGGCCAGTCACCGAGCGTGCGCACCTGGCCGCTTCCGGGGCGTTGAGATTCTTGAAGGACTCGGAGGTCAGCAAGCACGGAGTCTCCCACCTCATGACTCCCAGTGGCTCGTCTGTCCGTGCTCGGCAGCGAGTGGGGCCTTCCCCTCAGCCGGAGACCGTCGGGGGAACTGCGCCGAGCACGTTCCAGGCCGCCACTGTGTCGTCTGAGCCGTAGTTCTTAAAGTGTGATCTTTGGGTCACCGGCATCAGCATCATCCCGAGTACCCCTCTCTTTTATTCTAGTTGTAGAGCATCTGCTCAGTCAGCCCTCCGGTGGTTCTGGATGGTGTCTGCTCTGCTCTCGCGTCTTAGACTCAAAATTGTTGTGGTAGGCAACAATCAGGCTTCCGCCCTATGCCTCCATCTTGGTCTTCCTTTGTATAGTTAAGTCTTGATTGTTGTTGGTGTCGCTGGGAGGAATTGTCCTCCAGGCCAATTGGCCGTGCGGATCCTCTGTGTCTATAAAGGAAGAGTTGCTGTGTAGGAGACAGATTTATGGGCCGGGTCTTGGTGCAGCAAGGCTTTGGCGCTCACTGAGTCTGCCTCTGGAATGTGTCCTTTATGCGAGTGGTTGAAATCTGGTGTCATCTCACACCGACCACCAGATGCCCTCGTTTCTGGGTCTCCAATGGTGTGTAGGTCAGCTACTACCTGAGACCACTCAGCAGGACTTACGGCAAAAACTGCAGTTTCCTCCTCCTGTCTGAGCGTCCCTAGAGCAGTCCGACTAGAACCGCAGTTTATCTGGTCAAGCTGCCATAGGGCAGGCCACCCACATGCAAAAGCCGTTGCTTGGAGCCCAGGTGTGCCTGCAAGACGTGCGGGGCGGACCTGCAAAACGAGCGGGGCGGGTCCCAGGGCGGGGCGAGTCTCAGGGCGGGGCGGGGCCTCAGGGCGCCACCAGGCCATGGCGTGGCGAACCGCACTGGCTGCAAGTCTGCTTTTTCTGCTTTTCACGTTTCTAAGCCCCCTCGTTCCGCACTCCAATGCAGCAAACACTGATTGCTGGGCGCACCTCCACAAGGAAGTCACTCCCACTCTCCGATCCAAAGGCCGAGAGTCCAGCCTCTCCCCGCAGGCGTCTGGGGAGCTAATCTCCCCTAGGGTTGGAACAAAAGCCACAAGTCCCTTCCCCCAACCCACGCGCCTCCGCACCTCAGCTCCTCCAGAGTTCGCTCTTTCCTCTTCTCTCTTAGCTGTAAATCCACCATTCAGCCAGCTCTCCTGTGGTTCTGGGTGGCAGACGCTCTGTGCGCGCGAAGTTCCTTTGTTTAACTTTGAAATTGCTGTGCGCGAAGTTCCTTTGTTTGACTTTGCTGCCTTCTTGGTTCTCCTCTCTCAAAATGGCTAGAGGACTTGAGTGTAAGACAGGAAGTCCTAAGAATCCTCTAAGTCGGTGTTGGCGGTCTCCGGGGCCCCGAGGATCTCAGTGGGGAGCTGGGCCAGGTCGGTGACGCGGGTGGGCCCGTCTCGCAGAAAGATGGTCTCTTCCTTCACCGAGAGCCGCTGCGCCGAGTCCGCGGCCGCCGCCACAGCAGCTGCCGCGGCGCCCACGAGCTCATGGCCCCGGCTGCGGTGCTGGCTGAGAGGAGCAGCCGCCCGGCCTGGGGAGACGTGAGCAGGAGTCGCTGCGCTCACCAGTCCATCTTTTAGTTGTTTTTCCGAAACTGCCATGCGAGGCAACAGATCAACCATTCACCTCCGCCGCCATCTTGGCTTCTGGATCGGCAGTTTTTGCATATAATTTATTTTTATTTGGTTTGGAAAAAAGAAAAAGATCTGATAAAGTCTTAAAATATTGACCTGAAAACTTGGTTTATCAGAGTTGAGATTCTTAAATTAATAGGGTATAAAATCTAGGTAGGATGGCTTTTTCCACTAAAACTACAACCAAAGCCCCTTATTCTCCTTAATATTTAGAGATGCAGACAGTAACCTAAAAAAACACACAGAAGCAAACAATTACTTGGATAGTTGGTCAAGTAAATTAATATCAAATAGTGGTCAGGCAGAATTCTATGTCAGGCGTGGATACAGAGCTGTCTTTTAACATCTCACCCTAAAATGCAGAAAACCAGGAGAGTTTTTTGTTGTTTGTGTTTATTGTATTAAAACAATTTTTTTGTTAACTATGGAGTTTTAAAATCTGTAATGGTTTTCAAGATCTTATGTCACATATTTGAAAAGTACAATAATAACATCAGTCATTATATGTAGTGATTCCCAATGGTAGAGTTGGGACCACCCTTTATAGAGTTGGGTGGTCCTATTGGAATCTTTGGGTGGGACAGTGTAGTTTGAAAAGATACCCTCCCCCCATTTTAAGAGACAAAATAGCATCTCAGTCAGAACCACATCGACTGTTCTCATCTTTGGAAGTAATTATATTTTCTACTTTCCTAAAAAGCTTTATAAAAATCCACTGTCGAATTTTAAATGAACTCAATTGGGCAAAGAGAAAAATTAGTTAAAATTAATTTAAATGCAACAGTATAATCAGAATGTTGATTATATACTGATTAAACACAATAAGTATAATTAGAAAATGTATTATTGTATGGAAGCAAGTGTATTTATCACCAGGAATAAAAAGTGCTTGGCTCTAGAGTATATTGAAAATGGCCCAGGAAGAGGGTTTTATTCATGTGCATATGGCATTTCTCAGGGTAGAAAAGTGAGCTCTAAGGCTTGGAACACCTGAAAAAGAACAAGTAACAGTTCTCTTTATAGGGGATTGTGCTGCCCCTTTGATATTCTAAGCTTTTCTACATAACTGTGTCAGTGACTATCACTTCTCTCATTTTTTCAGTCCCCATTGTAAAGCAGACATGGGCGGGTCAGGCCAGTCTCATTGAATACTACAGTGACTATGCAGAAAGTTCCATTCCTACAGTGGATCTGGGAATTCCTAATACAGACAGAGGTGAGTCCTTCATTCGTACCGCTCCTCTTAATCAGCATGTCCATTCTGCAAATAGAATAAATTCAACTAATAATAAAATGGAATATCTTATAGATGCTATAATTTTGGGCTTATGTAAGTTTTTTTTCTTTCTCTCTTCTCAACGTCTTTACTCATAGATATAGGCTGATTTTTTTTTTCAGATTAAGCACTGCATTATAAGTACTAAGACAGGTTATAAGTTTTTAATAAGCCATATTGATATGACTGAGCACATGATAATTATGATCAAGTTTGACAATACATTTTTCATACCTTCAGAATTCACTGTGGCCCAATGGGATGTTCAAAGTGAATTTATCATCTTTTTACTAAAGCTTCTCCTCATTTAATTTTAACAATTTAACCAGCCAGGATATTATCCAACTGCTGTATACCTAGGTTAGATGCCAGGGGGAGTAGGAATGAAGCTGATAGTTTCTATCCTCAGGAAACTTATGGTCTGAGCTTGTTTTGTGTGTATCTTTGAGTAGCATTTAACCACATTCCACACTAGTTTTATATTTAGCACATTGTTGGAAGTACACTAGGTTTTCTCTTCATATTGCAGGCTTTCTAATTAAAAACATATATAAGGTAAAGGTGAATTTGTCTTTAATTTATAAAATATATCATGTATGAAAAAAGTAGAGACAAATATACCAAACCCCCAGATTAAAAAAGAATATTTTACAAATACATATTTGATCTCTTGGACATTTTTCTTAGACCATATTTCCCCTCTTTTCTTAACATTATTATTGTTGGGAGTATTACATATGTCCACTCCCCCCCCCCTCATTGACCTCTTCTAGCCCACTCCCTCCCCCATTCCGCCACCCCAGGCCCTATTGTCTGTGTCTATATGCATACAAGTTCTTTGGTTGTTCTCTTCCCGCCCATCCACCCTCTGCTGCCTTCCCTCTGAGGTTCCACAGTCTGTTCCATGCTTCTATGTTTCTAGATCTATTTTGTTCATTAGATTCCATAAATGAGTGAGATCAAATGATAATTATCTTTCTCTGACTGGCTTATTTTGCTTAGCATAATGCTTTCCAGGGCCATCCATGCTGTTGCAAATGGCAGAGTTCTTCCTTTTTTACAGCTGTGTAGAATTCCATTGTGTAAATGTACCACAGCTTTTATATCCACTCATATGCTGATGGGCACTTGGGCTGTTTCCAAATCTCAGCTATTGTAAATTGCGCTGCTGTGAACATAGGGGTGCATATATTCTTTCTGATTTATTTTTTTTTCATTTTTTTTATTAAGGTATTGTATGTGTACATAGCATACCAATGCCTCCCCTCCCACTCCCATACATGCCCTCACCACCCAGTGTTTTGCGTCCATTGGTTACGCTTATATGCATGCATACAGGTCCTTCGGTTGATCTCTTATCTCCCCCACCTCTCCCTAAACTTCCCGCTGTAATATGACAGTCTGTTTGATACTTTACTGCCTCTGTATCTATCATTTTGTTCATCAGTTTATAATGTTATTTATTATCCACAAATGAGTGAGATCATGTGGTATTTTTCTTTCATTGACTGGCTTATTTCACTTAGCATAATTCTCTCCAGTTCCATTCTGGTTGCTGCAAATGGTAAGAATTCCTTCTTTTTTATGGCAGCATAATATTCCATTGTGTAGATGTACCATAGTGTTCTGATCCAGTCATCTGCTGATGGGCATCTAGGCTGTTTCCAAATCTTAGCTATTGTAAATTGTGCTGCTATGAACATAGGGGTGCATATATCCTTTCTGATTGGTGTTTTTAGTTTCTTAGGATATATTCCTAGGAGAGGGATTATTGGGTCAAATGGAAGTTCCATTTTTAGTTTTTTGAGGAAATTCCATACTGTTCTCCACAGTGGCTGCACCAGTTTGCATTCCCACCAGCAGTGCACAAGTGTTCCCTTTTCTCCGCATCCTCGACAACACTTGTCGTTTGTTGATTTGTTGATGATAGCCATTCTGACAGGTGTGAGATGGTACCTCATTGTCGTTTTGATTTGCATCTATCAGATGATTAGTGACTTTGAGCATGTTTTCATGTGTCTCTTGGCCTTCCTTCTGTCTTCTTTCGAAAAGATTCTATTTAGGTGCGTTGCCCATTTTTTTTATTGGATCATTTATCTTCCTTTTATTAAGTTGTATAAGTTGCCTATAGAGGTTGGAGATTAAACCTTTATCAGTGATAACATTTGCAAATATGTTCTCCCAGACAGTGGGCTTTCTTGTTGTTTTGTTGATGGTTTCTTTTGCTGTGAAAAAGCTTTTTATTTTGATGTAGTCCCATTTGTTTATTTTCTCTTTAGCTTCCATTACCCTAGGAGCGGTATCGGTGAAGAAATTGCTTCGGCATATGTCTGAGATTTTGCTGCCTGTGGATTCCTCTAGTATTTTTATGGTTTCCCATCTTATGTTTAAGTCCTGTATCCGTTTTGAGTTTATCTTTGTGTATGGTGTAAGTTGGTGGTCTAGTTTCATTTTCTTGCATGTATCTGTTCAATTTTCCCAAAACCATTTGTTGAAGAGACTGTCTTGACTCCATTGTATGCTCATGCCTCCTTTGTCAAATATTACTTGAGCATAGTGGTTTGGGTCGATATCTGGGTTCTCTATTCTATTCCATTGGTCTATATGTCTGTTCTTGTGCCAGTACCAGGCTGTTTTGAGAACAGTGGCTTTGTAATACAGCTTGTAATCTGGTATTGAGATTCCACCTACTTTATTCTTCTTTCTCAGGATTGCTGTGGCTCTTCGGGGTCTTTTTTTTAAATTCCAGATGAATTTTTGGAGAGTTCTTTCTAGGTCTGCGAAATATGTCATTGGTATTTTAATGGGGAGTGCATTGAATCTATAGATTGCTTTGGGTAGTATGGACACTTTAATGATGTTGATTCTACCAATCCATGAACATGGTATGTTCTTCCATCTGTTTACATCTTCCTCTATCTCTTTTTTCAGTGTCCTGTAGTTTTCCGTGTATAGGTCTTTTACCTCCTTAGTTAAGTTTATTCCTAGGTATCTTAACTTTTTGGTGCGATGGTAAACTTTTTTAGTTTCTCTTTCTATAAGTTCACTATTGGTGTATAGAAATGCCATAGACTTCTTGGCTTTAATTTTTTGTCCTGCTACATTGCCGAATTCATTTATTAAGTCTATTAGTTTTTTGATGGAGTTTTTCGGGTTTTTTATGTACAATATCATGTCATCTGCAAATAAGGACAGCTTTACTTCTTCTTTTCCAATTTGGATGCCTTTTATTTCTTCTTCTTGTCTAATTGCAATGGCTAATACTTCCAGTACTATGTTGAACAGGAGTGGTGTGAGTGGGCACCCCTGTCTTGTTCCTGTTCTTAGGGGAAATGGTTTTAGTTTTTGCCCATTGAGTATGATGTTAGCTGTGGGTTTATCAAATATAGCTTTTATTATGTTGAGGTATGATCCTTCTATTCCCACCTTGTTGAGAGTTTTTATCAAGAAAGGATGTTGGATTTTGTCAAATGCTTTTTCTGCATCAATTGATATGACTATGTGATTTTTATCTCTCAATTTGTTTATGTGATGTATCACGTTTATTGATTTGCAGATATTGTACCGTCCTTGCATTCCTGGGATAAATCCTACTTGGTCATGGTGTATGATCTTTCTGATGTACTGCTGGATCTGATTTGCTAGACTTTTGTTCAGGATTTTGGCATCTATGTTCATAAGGGATATTGGCCTGTAATTCTCTTTCATTGTGTTGTCTTTATCTGGTTTTGGTATTAGAGTGATGCTGGCTTCATAGAAGGAGCTTGGAAGTGTTCCTTCCTCTTGAATTTTCTGGAATAGTCTGAGGAGGATAGGTTTTAGTTCTTCCTTGAATGTTTGGCAAAACTCCCCTGTGAAGCTGTCTGGCCCCTGGCTTTTGTTTGCTGGAAGCTTCTTGATGACTTCTTCAATTTCTTCCATAGTTATTGGCCTATTGAGATGTTTAGATTCTTCCTGACTGAGTTTTGGAAGTTGTATTTTTCTAGGAATATGTCCATTTCCTCCAGGTTGTCCAGTTTGTTGGAATGGAGTTGTTCATAGTATTTTTTAACAATCCTTTGTATTTCGGTTGGGTCTGTTGTTATTTCACCTCTTTCATTTCTGATTTTGGTTATTTGGGTCCTCTCTCTTTGCTTCTTGGTGAGCCTGGCTAGAGGTTCATCAATCTTGTTTATCCTTTCAAAGAACCAGCTCTTGGTTTTGATGATCTTTTGTATTGTTTCTTTGGTCTCTATGTCATTTATCTCTGCTCTGATCTTTATTATTTCCTTCCTTCTGCTTACACTGGGCTTTTCTTGTTGCTCTCTTTCTAACTCTTTGAGTTGTAGGGTTAGGTAATTTATTACCATTGTTTCTTTTTCTTTTTCTTTTCTTTTTTTTTTTTTTGCAGTAGGCTTGTAGAGCTAGGAACTTCCCTCTCAAGATTGCTTTCGCTGTGTCCCATAGATTTTGGATTGTTGTGTTTTCATTGTCATTTGTTGCCATGATGTTTTTTATTTCTTCCTTGATCTCTCTGGTTATGCAGTCATTGTTTAATAGCATGCTGTTTAGTCTCCATGTGTTTGATTTCTTTGGATTGATTTTATTGTAGTTGATTTCCAGTTTTATGCCACTGTGATCTGAGAAGATGCTTGATATGATTTCCATCTTCTTGAATTTGAAGAAACTTTGCCTATGACCCAACATATGGTCATTCTTTGAAAATGACCCAAGTGCACTTGAGAAGAATGTATATTTGTGGCTTTGGGGTGAAATGTTCTGAAGATGTCAATTAATTCCATCTGGTCTAGTGAGTCATTTAGGATTGATGATTCTTTGCTGATTTTTTGTTTAGAGGATTTGTCCAATGGTGATAGTGGGGTATTGAAGTCTCCTACTATGATTGTATTGCTGTCAATCTCTTTCTTGATATCCTCCAGGAGTTTTTTTATGTATTTGGGTGCTCCTGTTTTGGGTCCGTATATGTTTACCAGAGTTACTTCTTCTTGTTGGATTGCTCCCTTTAATATTATGAAGTGTCCTTCCTTATCTCTTGTTATGTCCTTCAATTTGAGATCTAATTTGTCAGATATAAGTATTGCTACCCCAGCTTTTTTTTCATTTCCATTTGCCTGAAAAACCTTTTTCCATCCCTTCACCCTCAGTCTGTGTGTCTTTTTTTCTGAGGTGGGTTTCGTGTAGACAGCAGATATATGGGTCATGTTTTCTTAACCAATCCATTACCCTACGTCTTTTGATTGGTACATTTAATCCATTTACATTTAAAGTTATGATTGATAGGTACTTATTTGTCGCCATTTTTATTCTTTACCCCTGTGTTCCTTCTTCGCTTCCTATTTCTTCATTTTTTTTACAGCAGACCCTTTAGCGTTTCTTGCATTGCTGGTTTGGTGGTAATAAATTCCCTTCGTCCTTTTTTGTCTGTGAAGCTCCTGATTTCACCTTCAATTTTGATTGAAATCCTTGCTGGGTACAGTATTCTTGGATTCAGACCCTTCCTTTGCATGACTTTGTATATTTCATTCCATTCCCTTCTGGCCTGATGAGTTTCTGTTAGAAATCAGTTGCTAGTCTGATGGGGGTTCCTTTGTATGTAACTGTCTGTCTCTCTCTGGCCGCTTTTAAGATTCTTACTTTGTCGTTGGTGTTTGCCAACTTAATTATAATGTACCTTGGTGTCGGTCTTTTGTGGTTCATTTTGTTTGGGACTCTGTGAGCTTCTTGGATTTGTGTGGGTTTTTTCTTCCCTCTATAAGGGAATTTTTCTGTCATTATTTCTTCAAACAGGTTTTCTATTCCTTGCTCAGTTTCCTCTCCTTCTGGGACCCCTATTATGCGGATGTTGTTTTGTTTCGTGTTGTCCCAAAGTTTCCTTAGGCTCTCCTCCTGCTGTTTATTTTTATTTTTCTAGAAGCTTCTCTACTTGGGTATTTTTCCCCATTTTGTCTTCTAGCTCACTGATGTAGTCCTCTGCTTCTTCTAGTCTACTCTTGATGCTTTCTATGGAGTTCTTTACAGCATCAATGTCATTTTTCATTTCTCTTGGTTCTTCTTCATTTCATCTTGGTTCTTACTCATATTGTTGAATTTGTCTTCCTTTCTTTTCAGCCACCTCATGACCATTTCTCTGAATTCTTTCTCTGACAGGTTGCTTGCCTCCATTTTGTTTACTTCCTTTTCTGGTGATGCCTGCTTTTCTTTTATATGCGGGCTGTTTCTTTGTCTCCCCATGGCCTTTCTTCTCCTGATGTCTGGTTATGTAGTTCTCCCTCTCCTGTGTTGATTTAAAGGCACAACATACAACACAACTAGGTACAACACACAAGGCAATGAACAGAGATGTATTCACAATATTAATAAGCCCAAATAAAGGTGAACACCAGAGAAAGGCAAATTAGGGGATAGGAAAGAAAGAAGAAGGGGGGGGAGAAAGAGTGCCAAAATGAAGTTGGGAAAAGTAAAAAAAATATAAGAGAGTAAAGAAAGAGAATAAGAAAGAAAAGGGCAACAAACTATATATATGGGGAAAAAACTCCAATAGATCAGCCACTAATCCCAGCAAATGACAGCAACAAGTACCTGGAGGTTAATACAAACTACAAACAACATGAAATAGCAAGCGAGGTGAGGAAAAACAGAAGCAAAAAACAAACAAAGCAAACAAACAAACAAAAAAAAGAATAAGGAAAACAATCTCACAAAAAAGCATAAAAATTGATATAATCAACATTCAGGCAAACAACAACAAAAGGACAGAGGGAAAATCTAAAGCAGGAAAAGAGTATGAGAAACAGGACACCAAAAGCAGAAAATTTAGGAAGAGAGTGATGGCATAAAGGTTGAGTTGAGATAGAGTAAAACGATGATAAAGAAAATATGAAAATAGAATGTAGGACAGTAATCCCAAAGTAAAATAAAGAGACAATAAAATGACACTTTTTTTTAAAAAAAAAAAAGGTAAAATAGTAGTAGTAATAATACTGATTGAAAATAAAAATGTAATAATTAAAAAGGTAAAATCAAGTGAGGAAAAAAGAAAAAAATTAGTTTCTTAAGTAAAAGATGAAAAAAATAAAATGTGCAGTAGTGAAGGTCATTCACTTCCTCTATTGTTCTGTTTGGCACTCTTGGTTCCCAGTCAGGGCAGTATTGCAGTTCCCTGCGTTCCACTGCTCCTCAGTGTTGTAAGCCAGTCCTGATTTTTAAGCAGGCAGTGTCTTAATTCCTTGTATTCCTTTATTTGTGATTACACAAGAGTCAATTTGTGATTTCGCCCCTGGGTGGCAGTGTTTCTGGATTGACTTCCTGGTCTATAAGTCCTCTCTAGCCTGTACTTAGATCCTGCTTTCACTGTGGCACTCAATACTGGTTTGTGGGAGTGGGCTGCCTCAGAGCTGGCTCTCTGACGGTCACTCCCCGCTCTGATCCCTAGGTTCCAGAAAAACAACTTTCCCCTGCAGTCTCCCAGGATGTCCCCAGCTGGGTGATCCTATGTATTGGGCTTAGTAATCAGAAGCAGGTATTTGAAGAGGAAAGAGTCCAAGTGTGCGAACAATGGGGCTGCGCATAAATCGGCACAGTCCCCCTTTCCCCCTTGGGTCTAAGCAGCCGGCACACTTTTAAAATTTTTAGGCTGTCCTTTTGCGTCAGATCAAAATGGGTTCCTTTATAGAGATCCCTTTAGTTAGCAGCTCTGAGGACCCCCTTCGACGTTCACGGATCACGCCAGCCCCAACAGCCATGGATTTTTCTAGGCGCAGACTTCCCCCGGTCCTCCAACTCCCGCAGTGCGTGCCTTTCTCTGACCTGCCGGCACCAGAGACCTTACCTTATCCCAGGCGAAATCTGACCTTTCCGTGTTGGAGTGTAGAGCTCCTCTGAATCCGCGTGTTTGCGCCAATTGGGGACCGGTGTTCTGGGGTTCGCAGCTGTTTGGTGGGTGCCACAGTTGTAGATTTTCAGGCTTCCTATAAGATCCACTTTCCCCTTCAAGATGGCGCGGTCTCCGCGTCCGAGCGGGTCGCTCCGGGAGGGAACCCAGCAGCAGTGGGGGCTGCCTAGTCAGGGGAACCCCATCCATCTGTCCCCCACCTTCTCCTGGAGTATAGCTGTCCCTTAACTCGCCAACAAACACTCCGGATGCAACCCTCAGCTGATCTTTCTTTCTGCTCCGGGACAAGGCTCGGGACACGTCTTTCTATTTCACCGCCACTTTTTTGTCCTGTTTCTGATTTCTTTGGATATAGTCCTAAAAGTGGGATCACTGAGTCAAATGGGAATTCTATTTTTAATTTTTTGAGGAAACTCCATACTGTTTTCCATAGTGGCTGCACCAAATCTGCATTCCCACCAGCAGTGTACTAGGGTTCCCTTTTGTCCACATACTTGCCAGCACTTGTTGTTTGTTGATTTGTTGATGATAGCCATTCTGACAGGTGTGAGATGGCACCTCATTATCATTTTGATTTGCATCTCTCGGATGATTAGTGACTTGGAGCATTTTTTCATATGTCTTTTAGCTATCTGTATGTCCACTTTGGAGAAGTATCTCTTTAGGTCCTTTGCCCATTTTTTAATTGGATTGTTTGTCTTCCTTTTGTTAAGTTGTATGGGTTTCCCATATATTTTGGAGATTAAACAGTATCAGATGTATCATTGGCAAATATGTTCTCCCATGCAGTGGGCTCTCTTGTTATTTTGGTTTCTTTTGCTGTGCAAAATATATGTAGTCCCATTTGTTGACTTTCCCTTTAGTTTCTATTGTCCTAGGAGATGTATTGGTAAACATATTGCTACGAGAGATGTCTGAGATTTTGTTGCCTATGGTTTCTTTTAAGATTTTTATGGTTTTACGACTTACATTTAAGTCTTTTATCCAGTTTGAGTTTATTCTTGTATATGATGTAAGTTGGTGGTCTAGTTGCATTTTTTTTTCATTGTACCTGTCCAATTTTCTCAGCGTCATTTATTGAAGAGACTGTCTTGACTCCATTGTATGCTCTTGCCTCCTTTTTCAAATATTAATTGAGCATAATGCATGGGTTAAATTCTGGGTTCTCTGTTCTGTTCCATTGATCTATATGCCTGTTCTTGTGCCAGTATGACCCTGTTTTGAGTACAGTGGCTTTGTAATATAACTTGATATCTGGTATTGTGATTCCTCCAACTTTGTTCTTCATTCTCAAGATTACTGTGGCTATTCAGGGTCTTCCTTGGTTCCATATAAATTTTTGGAGTATTTGTTCTAGATCCATGAAATATTCCATTGGTAATTTAATAGGGATTGCATTGAATGGATAGATTGCTTTGGGTATGGACATTTTAATGATGTTGATTTTACCAATCCATGAACATGTTATATACTTCCACTAGTTTATATCTTCCTCTATCTCTTTTTTCAATGTCCTATACTTTTCCAAACACAGGTCTTTAACCTCCTTGGTTAAGTTTATTCCTCAGTGTCTTAACTTTTTTTTTTTTTTGTAATGGTAAATGGGATTGTTAGTTTCTCTTTCTGAGAGTTCATTATTTGTGTATAAAAATGCCATAGAAATGGGGAGCCTGGGAGCAAGGAAGGCAGGCAGGGAGGTGGGAGTGGCCAGGGCACATCAGGGAGCAGCCTGGGTGCCTAGACATGAGCGGGAAGCCAGCCATAGCTATGATTTCATCACCGCCACTGCGGAGCACCTGGGTCGCACCTTTGGTACCAGAAAAAATAAATTAAAAAATAAAGATGCCATAGATTTTTGGGTGTTAATTTTGTATCATACTACATTGCCAAATTCATTTATTAAATCTAGTAGTTTTTTTTGGTGGAGTCTTTAGTGTATTCTGTGTACAATATCATGGCATCTGTGAATAATGAGAGTTTTACTTCCTCCTTACAAATTTGAATGCCCTTTATTTTTTCTTCTTGTCTGATTTCTGTGGCTAGCACTTCCAGTACTATGTTGAACAAGAGTGGTGAATGTGGGAATCCTATCTTTTTCCTATTTATAGGGAAAATGGTTTTAGTTTTTGCCCATTGAGTATAATGTTGCCTATAGGTTTGTCATATATGACTTTTTTTTGTTGTTGTTGTGGTATGATCCATCATTCCCACTTTGCTGAGAGTATTTTTTATCAAAAAGGGTGTTGGGTTTTTTTGAGTGCTTTTTCTTCATCAATGATATGATCATGTGATTTTTTTTCTTATAATCTGTTTATGTGATATATCACATTTATTGATTTGTGAATATTGTACCAGTCTTGCATCCTTGAAATAAATCCCACTTGGTCATGGTATATGATTTTTTTAATGTGTTGCTGGATCTGATTTGCTAATATTTGGTTGAGGATTTTAGCATCTAAGTTTATCAGAGATATTGGCCAGTAATTCTCTTTTGTTGTACTGTCTCTATCTGTAAGTAGATACCTTCAGATGTACTTTGTTCATCTTAATTTTTATCCAGTGTTCCTGCCACATTTTAAGTTTAATTTTCTGGTTCCCCAAACCTATCCTATATAATAAAAACCTAATATGCTACATGTCCAACCATTTGTTTGACCATTTGACCAGTTGCTATGATGCACACTGACCACCAGGGAGCAGATGCTCCAACTGGTTGGTTAGCTTGCTGCTGGAGTCCAGCCAATCAGGACAGGTGAGACAGGCTAGACACACTCTGGAGCCCTCCCACAGTCTCTCCCTGGCCCGATTGTGCACCGGTGGGGTCCCCGGGCCTGGCCGTCACCCTCTTGCAATCTGGGTCCCCTCGGGGGATGTCGGAGAGCTGGTTTTGGCCCCATCCCTGCAGGCCAGCCTGAGGGACCCCACTGGGCTTCTAGTTTATGAATAAAAAAATAAAGTAGTGAATTAATTGTTTAGTTCTTTAGAGTCACTTATTTTTATTGTTTTAAGTACTATTAAAAGTACTGTGTAGAATCAGACATGCTGTTCCTATAGTTATCAGTTTTCCTGACAAGGTTAAATGTATTACTGAATTTGTTATTGTCTGTTTTGGAAAAATTATTTTAGATGAATTTTCTTTTTTTACAATCTTGCTTTTTAAACTTTTATTTAGGTTGGCTTTAATAATCATATATTCATTCATTCATTATTCATTCTTATTTTATTTTTAATCCAATATTATTGTTTATATTTATATTCTACTTTATTCTTAAAGGAATTTGAGGTGGCTTTCAAAAATACATACCATAATGGTTAAAAGTACAGAAAGAGATCACGAATAACAAAAATAATGGTCAAATTGAGTAGTTTAATATTAATTAACTAGAGGCCCAGTGCACAAAATTAGTGCACGGAGGGGCATTCCTCAGCCTGGTCTGCACCCTCTCCAATCTGGGACCCCTCGGGGGATATCTGACTGCCTGTGGGATCGGGCCTAACCTGGCAGTCAGACATCCCTCTTGCAATCTGGGACAACTGGCTCCTAACCACTTGCCTGCCTGCCTGCCTAATTTCCCCTAACCCCTCTGCCTGCCAGCGTGATTGCCCCTAACTGCCTCTGCCTTGGCCCCCACTGCCATGGCTTTGACCGGAAGGAAGTCAGACATCTGGAAGATGGCCGGTTGACCCGGTCTAATTAGCATATTACCCTTTTATTAATATAGATATATAGGATAGGATTGCATAAATGGGAGGGAAAAGCCTTTTTCAGCAGGAGGAGATGCTCTTGGCAGACAAAAACACATAATCTCTATATCTGGACTGATAGCCAGCCATATGCACTATACTGCCAAACTGGTCATTAAAAAATTGAATCACTTTCTTATACCTTACACCAAACAACTGTTGCCCTTAAAACCCCTTCTTAGCCCCCACCTTAGGTTCTGCATTCACAGTTCATCCAGAGTAGGTTCTGATTGGTCAGTTTCTATGCCAGTCAGCGTCAAAAGCTCCAACTCCTAGGCATCCATTGGCTTCTTGCAATTCACACAGATTTGGTTCTGATTGGTTGGTTTCCATGCCAGTCAGCATCAAAAACTCTGCCTCCTAGGTAGCCATTGGCTCCTGCAATTAACCCAGATTTGGTTCTGATTGGTCAGTTTCTATGCCAGTTAGCATCTCCAGGCCTGTTTTTGGGCCTGATCATAGAGGCAGGGCTGATCAGCAACGGCCCCAGGCTGCTAGTGAGCAGGCTGAACTGCTGACTTCTGGGAGAGAGAGAGAGAGGCTTGGATGCTGGCGAGGCCCAGAGAGAGAAGCAGGGTCTGATCACCCTGCTTCTCTCTCTGGGTCTCACCAGCAGCTGCAGCCACTGCTAATCAGCCCCGCCTCTCTCTCCGAGAGGTCAGTAGTTCAGCCCGCTCACCTGCTGCGCATGCAGCCTGGCATTTGGTCAAGCATTTGGTCATTTTGGATGTTACGACCCTGGCTCTTTATATATATAGACTAGAGGCCTGGTGCACAAAATTCGTGCACGGGGGCCTGTCCCTCATCCCAGCCTGCACCCTCTCCAATCTGGGACCCCTTGAGGGATGTCCGACTGCCCGTTTAGGCCCGATCCCTAGTGGCAGTCGGACATCCCTCTCAACTGCTCACCTGCCTACCTTCTGCTGGGGACATCCCTCCAAACTGCTCGCCTGCCTGCCTTCCTGATTGCCCCTAACCGCTTCTGCCTGCCAGCCTGATCACCCCCTAACCACTCCCCTGCCAGCCTGTTTGCCCCTAACTGCCCTCCCCTGCAGGTCTGTTCCCTCCCAACTGCTCTCCCCTGCAGGCCTGGGTCCTCCCCAACTGCCCTTCCCTGCAGGCCCGGTAACCCATAACTTCCCTCCTCTGCCGGCTTGGTCACCCCTAACTGCCCTCCCCTGCAGGCTTGATCACCCCCAACTGTCTTCCCTTGCAGGCCTGGTCCCTCCCAACTGCCCTCCCCTGCTGGCCTGATTGCCCACATCTGCCCTCCCTTGCAGGCCTGGTCCCTCCCAACTGCCCTCCCCTGCTGGCCATCTTGTGTCCACATGGGGGCAGGATCTTTGACCACATGGGGGCAGCCATCTTGTGTGTTGGAGTAATGGTCAATCTGCATATTACTCTTTTATTAGATAGGATAGAGGCCTGGTGCATGGGTGGGGGCCAGCTGGTTTTCCCTGAAGGGTGTCCCGGATCAGGTGGGGGTTCCCTTGGGGCATGGGGAGGCCTGGGCAAGGGGCCTGTGGTGGTTTGCAGGCCAGCCACACCCCACAGCGACCCAAGCGGAGGCCCTGGTATCTGGGATTTATTTATCTTCTACAATTGAAACTTTGTAGCCTGGAGTGGAGGCCTAGGCCGGCCAGGGCTGCAGAAGCTTGGCTTCCTCCATCGCCGGGGGCAACCCTAGCCTCCTGCTATCTCCAGCTCTGTGGCTGCCATCATTTTTGTTGCTATTTATTTATCTTCTGTCATTGAAATTTTGTAGCATAGAGTGGAGGCCTAGGCCGGCAAGGGCAGGCGGAAAGCTTGGCTTCCTCCATTGCCAGGGAAACCCAAGCCTCCCTCCTGATCTCTGTGGCCACAGCCATCTTGGTTGGGTTTATTTGCATATTCGCTCCTGATTGGCCTGTGGGCGTGGCTTGTGGGCATGGCTTGTGGGTGTAGCGAAGGTACAGTAAATTTGCATATTACTCTTTTATTAGATAGGATATTAGCTTGTTCTCTGGAGTGTACCAAATAACTTGGGTTCTCTTCCCAAGCATTTTATTCTTATCATGCCTCATCATTTTCCAATAACACATTAACATTTATCTCATGGGCCCAAAGCCTATGACTATCTTAGTGCGTAGCCTAGAACCTGCCACAGTGTCAAGCATATTAAAACTTAACAGCAAGTACTTGCAAAATGAATGAAGATTTAGAAGTCCACTTTTGCACCATTGTTTCCCTATGTTTGTGATACTTGTAGGTTTTACCAGTTGCTTCAGAATAAGTATATCGAAGGACAGATGCCAGGCTTTTGTAATTTCTTTCTTATTTTTTTGAGTGAAGGTACAAATCTTACCTCTGCCTCATCTCATCTCTCTATTCTTCATTTCTTCATATGTGAAATGAATGGCTTAGATTTCATGATTTCTAAAATTTCTCCTGGTTCACTATGTCTGAAAATTAGTGAAGCTAATTTTTAAAATTTTAAATTATTAAGATACATGGCAACATTTAAGGTTCTTCTTTTAAAAACTCTGAAACTAAAAAATGTTTTTAAATGAATAATATATATTTTAAAAAAATAGTACATTGTAAGTTTTCCTCTTGCCTTTCCTAGGTCATTGTGGAAAGACATTTGCCATTTTGGAAAGATTTTTGAATTACAGCCATGAGAAAATAGCATGGTTAGTCATTGTGGATGATGATACATTAATAAGGTAAGAAGTCATTCTCATCCTAGAATGGCTTCCAAGTCTACATATATTCATATTTAGAAACTATGGTGGGTACTTCTACATCTGGCCAAGATGGAATAACAGGGACTGAATTTACTCTCACAGCTGAAATAACCTCCCAAAGGGACTAAAATATATGAAATGAGAATTTTATAAATATGTTTTATTGATTTTTAGAGAGAGAGAGGGGAAAGGGAGAGAGAGAAACATTGATGTGAGAGAGAAGCATGGTCGATTGCCTCCCGCATGCTCCCTGACTGGGATCAAACCCACAACCTGGGTATGTGCTCTGACTGGGAATAGAACTATAACCTTGAAGTACACAAGACAATGCTCAACCAAATGAGCCACACTGGCCAAAGAAAAATGAGGATTAAAGCTGAAAGTCTGGGAGACCAAGGTCGCTAGAGTTTGTAGGACAGAGCACTGGAGAGGACAGAGCTGCACAAAAAGAGAACACAGGAGATCTCTAGAGGCACCCCTTAAGTACTGATCAGCACTGTGTGTGAGGAAATTATTGGAGGCTGGGCAAAGAATCTACCAAAATGATTAGAAGGAATGGTGCCTAACATTCCCATAGGCCTGAGCCTGAAATACTCTTGTTCCATGAGTTACTGGGTAGAGCACTTAGAGGGTCTTCCTCTAATATTGGGAAATACTAACCTAGGACTAAGCACTACTCCAGTCCTGCCTGACACATCTTAAAAGCAAGATCCTAAAAGACCAAACTGTTTCCAAGTAATGAGCTCATATGTGAGAACTCAAGAGGATTTATAGAAGTACCAAAATATCCAGCACCCAAAAAGATTCACAATGCTTGGCATCCAATCAAAAGTTATCAGGCACACAATGCAGCAGGAAAATTCACCCATAATGAAGAGAAAACTAAGTTGATTAAAATTGTCCTAGAAACAATACACTAGAATTAGTGTTTTTTAAGCTGTCACTCAAATAGTTATAACTCCATACTTTATGTTCAATAAAGAGACTTGGAAAGTATACATAAGACTGAAGTCAAACTTCTAGAGATGAAAACTACATTGTGTAAGGTGAAACCCCCCTGGGTAGGATTAACAGCAAATTGGACATTACAGAAGAAAGGGTCACTAATCTTGGGGACACTGTAACAGTAACTATACAAATGAAACACAAAAATAAAAAATAATTTTAAACCAGTGAATAGAGCATCCCTGAGCTGTGGGACAATTCCAGGTGACCTTGTATATGTGATTGAAGTCCTCTGAAGAGAAGGGGCCCATGACAGATATTTAAAGAAATACTTTCCAAATTTAATGAAAATGCTAAACCCACTGATCCAAGCTCAGTGAAACCCAAGCACAGCTGTCAGCATCAAAGCTGCACATGGCCACTGCCACACTGTGTCCTGGTTGACAGTGTCTCGTGCAGCATTTACTGCATCTGTCACTGCAGCACTCATGCCATCGATCTTCAGGACAGTTACTCCACCTGCAAGTTTTTCCAGATCTTCATTTTGTGTTTCTTTTTTTAATCAATATTTACCAGCAATATCTAACTACTCAATGATGTCTTAAATGTGTTTTTGAGTTGAACCTTGTCATTTTTTCTTTTGAGACTCTGACATCATCTTTGATCACCATGAACTCTAATTTTTCTGAAGTCATGAGGCTGAATAATTGCAATATTTAGGGTCAGTCCACTTGGATGGAATTAGAAATTGGTTAGCGTTTGCCACACTGACAGTTTATATGAAGATGTGATAGTTTTCAGACTCAATTTATGATTCTCCAGCTTTAAAATGATATTTTGACTATGGAAATAATTAATGTCATTAGGAAAATAAATTCAGAGGAGATGCTGTATGTGTTATTTTAACCTCACAAGTTGAAGGTTGAGGGTTTGAAATGATAATTTTGCAATATGCAGGAGGAAGAGAAATACTTTAATTTCTTTTCTGGTCAAGAAGGAGACATGCATGTGCTCCATAATGCTTTGAGTTTTACAGGGCCTGTTATCAACCAAAGGTTGTGATTTTCTTAGGAACCTTTAAGTCCATAACTTAGTGGTGTTTTAATCCACACACTTACTGGCCTACCGGTGCAGAGCTGTTTATTAACCGATTTCCTCAAGACTGATTCCAGATTAGCTACCTAGAATGTTTAACTTGTGTGCCAAAAACAAGATTGTTTCCAAAGATAACATTTTTTGGCCATTCAGAAATTGCCAAAATTATCAGAGGCCTTGACCTTCATGTAAATATAAACCTGATCCGAAGACTTGTAGACTCTTTCAGCACTGCACTTGTGAGAGATTTTTTTCATACATTAAATTTATTTTCTTCACTCTCAGACTTAGGTCTCTGAGCTAGGGTATTTTTGTAAGCAGCATGAATATGGATTGAAAAGATGACCTCCTCTTCTGCATCTCTATTTTGTTTTCTTAGGATCCCACCTTTCTGCCAAAAGAGAAAAAACAAAATACCAGAACTCGGGTGTTTTAAATGTTGGTACTGTCCTGTGAGAACAGACTAAGTAATAAATAATTCAGAGAAACGCTATCACATCTACCTTTTGGAGATGAGATGAATCACAGGCATGAGAAACATTTACATTTATTTAGCCAGTTAAGAAAATGTCATCCAGAAAGAGAGGCAGAGCCCACTGGATACAAAGGTTCCTCTGGAGAGCCAATTCACAGTTTTGTTTGCGGCCACTCTCCTGGGCTCCAGAGGAGGGAGGGTGGTACAGACTGGAGTTGCCTAAGGAGAGTCTGTGGTTTGTGGCTTGGGAGAGAGATATGGGGGAGCAGTTGCTGAAAACCCTGTACTGGTTCATCCTGATACCACAGCAGCCGTCTTTCCTGGGAAGTGCAACACCTTCTAGGTAGCAGCAGCCTGGGATTATGTCAAGAATCCCATTCACTCCACCCTGCATCTTAAGTCCTGCGGAGGAGTCAGTGGCATGGGCAGGAAGGGAAAAGCCTGCGCAGACTCTGTGGGTGTCAGTGACTGGAATTGGGGCTGGGCCATTCCCCCCACTTTCCCACAAACCAGACTGGCGCTTCTCCTTCATGGGAGACCCTATAGGAACATCCTCCTGGCCTCTGGAAGACTCAACCTCTGGGCTCCAGAAGCCCCAGCCACCGGCTACAAGACTTGGGGCTCCACCCTGCCAAGGTCAGGGAAAAATCCGAGACAGACTCAGACCTGTGGATCTGGGAGGGGGATTACACCCACCATCTTTCCTAAAGTCTAAATAGCACTTCCCCCCTCATGGGAGATCCAAGACCACCCTCTTGTGAATCTGCCTTTTAGAGACTAAGCCCTTTCAGTGACTAAGCTTAACAGTCAGCTGGAAAGTGGAGGCAGATCCCAGGGTGACTTGAGATGTTTGCTGACCAGCCCTTGTGCCAGCTGCTGGTAAAATTGAGTTCTAGAGTGCAGCTTGGCCCTTCTCATGCTTAGCTAAGGTCAGTATTACAAGCTGTGCATTACATGTAGCCTCAGACACATTGCCCAGGGCCAGACATAGACAGCATCTGACATTGGCATACACCAGAGTTTCTCCAAAGAGGCCCAGAACTGATACACCGAGTGGCCAGCTTTAGACAATATTGGAGCAGGATCCAACAAACAGCAAATCTTTTGGGAGACCTCAGCAGGCACTAAACTCTGCTGAGGCGAACTCCACTTTTTAATTTTTTTCTCTCTTTTTTTTTTTTTTTAAATTTGTACTGATTTCAGAGGGGAAGAGAGGGAGAGAGAGAGGTAAAAACATCAATGATGAGAGAGAATAATTGATTGGCTGCCTCTTGTACTCACCCCTCCTCCCTGCCACCCCCTCCTCCCGCCACTGGGGATTGAGTCCACTACCCAGGCATGTGCCCTAATTGGGAATTGAACTGTGGCATCCTGGTTCATAGGTTGATGTTCAATTACTGAGCCACACCAGCTGGGATCTTTCCTGTTTTATACATCTTTGTTTTTCTTATTACTTTCATTTTTTTAAAAAATATTTTTTCTTTTTTCTTTCCTTACTCTATTTATTTGCTGTTTAATTTTCCTATTCTTTTCTTCCCATTTCTCTTTTCTTATTCTTTACTATTTTTAAATTTTCATATTATTTTTCCCCTTTTATCTGTTTCTTTTTTCCTTTCTTATTATATTTAATTTTTTATTTCTTTTTAATTTTTTCTTATTATTTTAATTGTTGTGCTGTTGTGGGTGTTTTGTTTTATGTTTTGTTTTGTCAGCAGCTTGTATGCCGTGGTAGGGGTTGATGCTCACAGCCAGCCTGAGAGTCAATGCCACCTACAAATGAGCCAATAGCAATCAAAACCCAATTATTTATTTATTTTTTCTTTTTAAAAAATTTCTTTATTGATTAAGGTGTTACATATGTGTCCTTATTCCCCCATTACACCCTACCCCATCGCCCCCACTCATGTCCTCACCCCCCTGTTGTCTGTGTCCATTGGTTAGGCTTATATGCATGCATGCAAGTCCTTTGGTTGATCTCTCCCCCTTACCCCCACCCTCCCCTGCCTTCCCTCTGAGGTTTGATGGTCTGATTGATGTTTCTCTGTCTCTGGATCTGTTTTTGTTCATCAGTTTATGTTGTTCATTATATTCCACAAATGAGTGAGATCATGTGATGTTTGTCTTTCTCTGACTGGCTTATTTCACTTAGCATAACGCTCTCCAGTTCCATCTATGCTGTTGCAAATGGTAAGAACTCCTTCTTTTTTACAGCAGCGTAGTATTCCATGTGTAGATGTTCAATTACTGAGCCACACCAGGTGCGATCTTTCCTCTTTTATACATCTTTGTTTTTCTTATTACTTTCTTAATAATTTATTATTACCACAGTTTTTTAATCCACTCATCTGCTGATGGGCACTTAGGCTGTTTCCAAATCTTAGCTATGGTGAATTGTGCTGCTATGAACATAGGGGTGCATATATCCTTTCTGATTGGTGTTTCTAGTTTCTTGGGATATATTCCTAGAAGTGGGATCACTGGGTCAAAGGGGAGTTGCATTTTCAGTTTTATGAGGAAGCTCCATACTGTTCTCCACAGTGGCTGCACCAGTCTGCATTCCCACCAGCAGTGCACTGTGGAAACCCCTTTCATGTCCCGTGTGATTCAGGGTTCGGGTTCTGGAGAAGGCTGCACACAAATGAAAAGAGACTAGAAAAGCATTAATTTGGGAAATGGGGGCCAGGTGGTAGTCCAACTCTAGTGGGAGGACTACTACTTGCTCTGGCTTTTCCATCCCTTTGATTAAGATTAAAATTATAGGATACACCCATATGCCCTAGGCAGGAAACTCCAATAAAAACCAATCAGTGAATTTAGGACTAACAGGTGGGGGCTGCTTCAACTACCAATATCTATTAATTAGCTCCGACCCTTCAGAGCAATTACGGTTGACCAGCCCTCCAAATTCCCTATCCACAGCTCTCTATTATTAAAACAATTATCGGCTTCCAGCAGTGTACGAGGGTTCTTTTCTCCGCATCCTCGCCAGCACTTGTCATTTGTTGATTTGTTGATGATAGCCATTCTGACAGGTGTGAGATGGTACCTCATTGTCATTTTGATTTGCATCTCTTGGATGATTTGTGACTTTGAGCATGTTTTCATATGCCTCTTGGCCTTCCTTCTGTCTTCTTTTGAAAAGTATCTATTTAGGTCCATTGCCCAGTTTTTGATTGGGTTGTTTATCTTCCTTTTGTTAAGTTGTATGAGTTCCCTGTAAATATTGGAGATTAAAACCCTTATCGGTGATAACATTGGCAAATATGTTCTCCCATGCAGTGGGCTTTCTTGTTGTTTTGTTGATTGTTTCTTTTGCTGTGAAAAAGCTTTTTATTTTGATGTAGTCCATTTGTTTACTTTCTCTTTAGTTTCCATTGCCCTAGGAGCAGTATCAGTGAAGAAATTGCTTCGGCATATATCTGAGATTTTGCTGCCTGTGGATTCCTCTAGTATTTTTATGGTTTCCCATCTTATGTTTAAGTCCTTTATCCATTTTGAGTTTATTTTTGTGTATGGTGTAAGTTGGTGGTCTAGTTTCATTTTTTTTGCATGTATCTGTCCAATTTACCCAACACCATTTATTGAAGAGACTGTTTTGACTCCATTGTATATTCATGTCTCCTTTGTCAAATATTAATTGAGCATAGTGACTTGGGTCGATTTTTGGGTTCTCTATTCTATTCCATTGATGGAGTGCCCACATTACCCACAAAAGGGGCATTCCTAGAGCACCCAGCACAGGAGATCAAGATGACTGCACCACTGTGTTGCACAGGTCACATATTACATAAGGCCACCCCACCAAGACTGGGAGTCATAGCAGTTCTATCTAATACTGAGAAATAAACAAAAAGAAACAGCCAACTTGGGGAGACAAAAACAAAAAACAAACAAACAGGACCCCAAATGAAAGAACAGGAGTAATCTCCAGAAAAATAACTAAATGAAAATAGAGGCAAGCACTTTATCGGAAACAGAGTTCAAAGTAGTGGTTTTAAAGATACTCAACAGCATGAAAAGGGACATAGAGATGATGAAAAATAACTAGTCAGAAATGAAGAATACCATATCTGAGATAAAGAATATACTGGAAGGAATACACAGGCTGGATTAAGCAGAAGACCAAAGCAGCTATTTGTAAGACAAGCTAGAAAAAAACAGACAAACACCCAATCATAGCAGCAAAAATAAAAAATAATTTAAAAGAATGAGGATATTTTAGGGAACTTTGGGACAACATGAAATGTAACAACATGCACAGAAGGAGAAGAAAGTGACCAAGGAATAGAAAACCTGTTTGAAGAAATAATGACAGAAAACTGCCATAATCTGATGAAGTAAAGTCACACAAGTGCAGGAATCACAGAGTCTCAATCTAGATTAACCCAAAGAGACCTATACCAAGACACATCACAATTAAAATGGCCCAGGTTAAAGCAAAGACAGAATCTTAAAGGCAGCAAAAGAGAGACAGTTAGTTACCTAAAAGGGAGTTCCCATAAGGCTGTCAGCTGATTTCTCAACAGAAACACTTCAGACCAGAAGGGATAGGTATGAAGTTTTCAAAGTAATGAAAAGCAAGGGCCTATAACCAAGATTACTCTATCCAACAAGGCTGCCATTTAAAATCTAACTTGTAATAAACAGCTTCCCAGACAAAATAAAAAGTTAAAGTTTATTACCACCAAACCAGCATTGTAATAAGTGTTAAAAGACTGCTTTAAGAAGAAGAAATAGAGAGAGAAAGAAACAGGTATAAAGAAAAAAATGGCAATAAATGACTACCTATCAATAATAACCTTACATGTAAATGGACTAAATGTTCCAATCAAAAAAACATATGGTAGCAGAATGAATAAGAAAACATACTGTTTACAAGAGACTCATCTATGATCAAAATATTCACACAGGCTGAAAATGAAGGGATAGAAAAAAATATTCCATGCAATAGGGAACAGGAAAAAAACGCTGGGTAATGATACTTATATTGGACAAAATAGACTTTAAAACAAAAGGCATAAAAAAGACAAAGATGGTCCCTGCATAATACTAAAGGGATAGATCCAACAAGAAGATATAACCCTGTTAAACATATATGCACCAAATATGGGAACAACTAAATATGTGTGTGTGTGTTTATCCTATATAATAAAAGCCTAATATGCTAAGTGTCCAACCATTCGACTGTTCAACCAGTCGCTATGACGTGCACTGACCACCAGCTTGCTGCTGGGGTCCAGCTGATCGGGACTGGATGAGATGGGCTGGACACACCCTGGAGCCCTCCTGCAGTCCCTCCCCAGCCAGCCAACCTCCCACGGTACCTCCCCAGATGGCTGGCCCCAGTCAGCCCCGATCGGGACTGGGCAAGATGGGCCAGACACACCCTGGAGCCTTCCTGCGGTCCCTCCCCACCAGCCGGCCCTGTTTGGGACTGAGCAAGAGGGCCCCGATTGGCACCAATTGGCCCCAATCAGGACTGGGTGAGACAGGCCAGACATGCCCTGGAGCCCTCCCGTGGTCCCTCCCCAGCCCCAATAGTGCACTGGTGAGGTCATTCTGCCTGGCCTGCTCCCTCTTGCAATCTGGGACCCCTTAGGGGATGTCAGAGAGCTAGTTTCAGCCCAATCCCCACAGGCAAGGCCGAGGGACCCCACCGGTGCACAAATCCATGCACCGGGCCTCCGGTATATATATAACTCTGTTAACTTTACGGGAGAGGTCAATAGCAATAGTTATAGTAGGGGGATTTAACACACCACTGTCATCATTGGATAGATCTAACAGACAAAATATCAACAAGGAAGCAGTGACCTTAACACACTAGATCAGATAGATTTAATTGATATTTACAGAACATTTTATCCCAAAGCAGCAGAATATACATTCTTCTCTAGGGCATATGAAACATTCTCAAAGATAGACATGTTAGGACACAGTATACATCTTAACAAATTCAAGAATGTTGAACTCATATTGGTTCACAAAAATGTTGGTTCACAAAAATGTTGGTTCACAATGGCATGAAACTAGAAATCAACTACAGGAAGATAACTAAAAAAACATTCAAAAACTTGGAGGCTAAATAACATTGGTATTAAAAAACGAATAGGATACTGATGAGATCAAGGAAGAAAAATAGATTACCTGGAAACAAATGAAAATGAACACATAACAACCCAAAATCTATGGAACACAGTGACAGCTATCCTGAGAGGGAAGTTCATAACATTACAGGTCTACCTTAAGAAACAAGAAAAATCTCAAATAAACAATATAACCCTACACCTAAAAGAACTAGAAAAAGAACAACAAGAAAAGCCAGAGGAAGTAGAAGGAAGAAAATAAATGACATAGTGACTAAGGAAATAGTGCTAAAGACCAATTAATCCAAGAGCTGGTTCTTTGAAAAGGTAAACAAGATTGATGAAACTTTAGCCAGACTCATTAAGAAACAAAAAGAGAATACACAAATAAATAAATAAATTGAGAAATGGAAGAGAGGATACAACAACTGACACCATAGAAATAGAAAAGATTATAAGAAAATACTGTGAACAACTATATGCCAACAAATGGGACAACCTGGGCGTAATGGACAAATTTCTAGAAACATAAAATCTTCCAAAACTGAATCAGGAACAATCAGAAACCTGAATAGACCAATAACAACTAATGAAATTGTAGTAGTAATAAAAATGCTCCCAGCAAATAAAACTCCTGGACTGGCTAATTTTATCAAACATTTCAAGAAGAACTAACACCTAGCCTCCTCAAATCATTCCAAAAAATTCAAGAGGAGGGAAGACTTCCAAAAAAATTTTTTGTAAGGCCAGCATTATCCTAATTCCAAAACCAGATAAAGAAATTATACACAGAAAGAAAATTATAGGCCAGTATCCCTGATGAACATAGATGCTAAAATCCACAACAAAATATTTGCAAACCAAATGTATCAATACATTAAAAAGATCATACACTATGACCAAGTGGTATTTATTTCAGGGATTCAAGGTTGGTACAGTCTTTGCAAATAAATAAATGTGATACATCACATATACAAAATGAAGGATAGAGGAAAGACAAAATGGCAGTGGACTAGACGGACGTGTCCCAAGCCTTGTACCAGAGCAGATAGAATGAGCAACTAGATCGAATAACATCCATCCTGAATTAGTGAAGTCGACACAGCTGGTGAGACAATTTACAGCCAGGAAGGGCAGAGGACACCTGGAGAATGGTAAAATCAGGGATCTAGGCTGGAGAGAACTATGAGACCTCCAAGCCCATAGGGTCAGAGGGAAACCTTGCGGCACCAAGACTGCATTCCTTGGGACAGATGTAGCGTCTGACTGTGGAAAGGAGGTCCACAGGACTGCTGAGGTAGGATATTCTGGGTCTGGGTCCACAGTCATGAGAGACTGAGCCCAGAGGAAGCCGTGCTGTGCCGGGGGGAGAGGGGCAGCAGGGGCACAGCTCTTTCCCCTCTTTTTGGTCTTTGGTTTTGTTCACTGAACCGAGTGCATAGGACTTTTCAAATACACTCACCCATGGCTGAGGTGCAGGTGGAGGTGCGGACTTGTGGAGTCTAGGGAAAGGCTGGAGAGAGGAGAGGGTTCGGGAGAGGTGGCCACAAGTTCTGGCCCTGAGTCATACCTGATGTGCCGGACCTAGGCAGCCATTTTCTCCTGAAGAGATAGCTCCTCCCTGCAGGCAACCAATACAGCCACATCCAGACTACACCCTGAGTGTTACAAAGGATAAAAAAAAAAAAATCTGAATAGAGGCCTTCAGTCCCAGCAACAGGAAACTTGAGAAGTGGCAGACAGTACAGAAGAGTGGGATCTTAAACCAGCCCTCATAGGGAATTAAAAATCGATGGAAAGAAACGACACTTCACTTTTTCATTTTTATTTTATTATTATTTTGTTATCTCTTTTTTCTTTACTTTCCTTTTTTCGTTTGTTTCTTTATTTCCTATTTCTTTTCGCATTATTTTTTCATCATTCTAATTTTTAAAATCTTATATTTTTAAAATTATTTTTTAAAAATTATTATTTTCTTCTCTTTCTTCTTTTCTACTCATCCTCTTTCTACTTCCTCTATACTGAACTGAGGTCCTCCCCATTTTCATCCAATTCCTTAACCTTACTTTCTGTATATAAGATTCTGCCCCCACCCTCTTTACTGGGAATTTGGTGTTTATATGTTTTGGTTTATCTGTTTGTTCTCTGGTGTTTTCTCCTCATAAGTATATATTTTTTTCCTTTGTCTTATTTTTCTTTTCTTTCATACAATTTTTTCTCTCTTTGATATCATTTGTGCTCTCTTTTCTCTCCCCTAATTCTCTTTTCTCTGGTGGTCACTTATATTGGGGTTATCGGTGTCGTGAGTACATTTGTGTTTTGTTCCCTTTGTGTCATGTCTTGTCGAGGTGAATTTTATCCTGTTTAGCCAATGTGATAGAGAGCGAGCCACATAACCAGACACCCAGAGAGGAGACTCTATCCACAAATGGGTGAATAACACTGCAGACCCAACTGCAGAGGCAGGAAGAAGGCAGCAGTGAGGGAGAGAGCATGAGTGAGTGAGGGAGCCAAAGAGGAATGTGTGGATGGTTTTTTTTTTTTTTTTTTTTTTTTTTGTTTTTTTTGTGTGTGTGTGTGTGTGTGTGTGTGTGTGTGTGGCAAAGTTAGATCCTGCAAGAGCTTCGGGGGAAGGCTGATGGCGCTCACCTAGCCAGGCAGCTTCTGGTTGCAAACAGGCCCAGAGCAGCCGGCTTTTCTACAGAGGCCACGGGTTTGTAAAGGGGAGAGCTGCTGTGACTGGGAGCCCAGCCTCACCTCCACCCAAGGGTGCCCTCAGATAACACCTGTGACTGTACAGCCACCCCCGCCGGGGCCTGCTGCCTCAGCTGCGGACCCACGGTCACTAAGACTCCAGCCACCCTGGGCGTGGGCTCCTGTGAGTTCCAAAGCGCGCTCCCCTCTGGCCAGGCCAATGCTTTAACCCAGGGCACCGCAACCATGTGAGCAGCAACCATGTGAGCAGCCCATCCCTGTCTGAGGAGCACCAGCCCTGCAAGTAGCCTGCCCCAGTCTGAGGAGCAGCAGCATCACGTGGCCTGCCCTTTCCAACGAGCAGCAGCCCCACAATCAGCCCACCCCAGTCCGAGGAGCAGCAGCCTCATGTGGCCTGCACCCGTCCAAGGAGCAGCAGCTGCTTGACCAGCCCACCACGTCTAACGAGCGGCAGCCCCATGCAGCCTGCCCTCCTCGGAGGGGCTGCAGCCCCATGAGCAGCCCACCCCTGCCCGAGGCCCAGCAGCCGCACAAGCAGCCCACCCCCATATGAGGCGCAGCAGCCCCATGAGCAGCCTGCCCCTGAACGAGGAGCAGCAGCTGCATGAGCAGCCTGCCCCAGTAAGAGGAGCAGCAGTCCTGTGAGCAGGCCGATCCCATCAGAGGAGTAGCAGCCATGCAATCAGGCCACCCCCATCCGAGGAGCAGCAGCTGAATGAGTAGCCTGCCTCCACCAGCCAGAGGAGCCACAACTGCTGCGAGTAGCACCTGCCAAAGGAGCCGCTGCCAACTGAGGAGCAAAATTGGGGAGACAGAGAAACCCCCAAAGAAAAGAAAAGGAAGAATTGCCAAAAAAACAGCTAATCAGAGGCATGGAATATGTCAGAAAAAGAATTCAGAATAAGGGTCATACAGTTCATAAATCAGATGGATGAAAAAATCAACAACTTATGTAAGAATCAAGAAGAAATAAAGAGTGATATAGATGCAATAAAAAACAAAACTATGGAATAGTCTGAGGAGGATAGGTTTTAGTTCTTCTTTGAATGTTTGGTAAAACTCTCCTGTGAAGCCATCTGGCCCCAGGCTTTTGTTTGCTGGAAGCTTTTTGATGACTACTTCAGTTTCCTCCATAGTATCGGCCTATGGAGATTTTTAAATTCTTCCTGATTGAGTTTTGGAAGGTTGTATTTTTCTAGGAATATGTCCATTTCCTCTAAGTTGTCTAGTTTGTTGGAATAGAGTTGTTCATAGTATTTTTTAACAATCCTTTGTATTTCACTGGGGTTGGTTGTTATTTCACCTCTTTCATTTCTGATTTTGATTATTTGGGTCCTCTCTCTTTGCTGGGCGGAAGTTGGGAGGCACCCAGAGAAGGCGGGACCAGCCCAAGGCGACTGGAGGAACTGAGGTCGGGTCTTGAAGCAGCCAGAGGAGGCCAGTGGGTTTGGGGGCTGGGCCAGGCATGCTGGAGCTCTGCGTGGACAGGTTTGGGTGCCAAGGCAGGGCTGCAGGTGGGTGGGCGGTGCTGTGTGATACTGTGCGCTGGGCTCCTAGTGGAGTAAATACAATCCCTTCAATAAATGGTATTGGGAAAATTGAGCAGGTAATGAAAAAAAAAAAAAAAGAAAAGAAACTAGACAATGAACTTACACCATATCTATATAATAAAAACCCAGTGGTTGTGACGCCGTAATGACCAAAGACTGGTCACCAGGAGGCTGCGTGCGCCATGAGGCATGTGCGGGTGGGCAGGGCTGCATGCGTGGTGAGGATTTGCGTGGGTGGACAGGGCTGTGAGCACAGTGAGGTGTGCATGGATGGGCGGGGCCGCATTATTTTGCACGCTGGTCTTCTAGTATAAAAATAAACTCAAAATGGATAAAAGAGTTAAATGTAAGTCATTAAATCTTAGAAGAAAATATAGGCATTAAAATCTGAGACATCCTTTGGAGCAACATTTTTGCCTATACATCTATTTAAGGAGGACTTACAGATGGCCAATGATCATATGAAAAAATACTAAATGTCCCTCGTCATCAGAGAGATGCAAATTAAAACTATAATGTAGTATCACCTCACACCTGTCAGAATGGCTATGGTCAATAAGTCAACAAACAACAAGTGCTGGTGAGGCTCTGGAGAAAAGGAAACCGCAGTGCACTGTTGAAGGCAATGTGGTTCCATGCAGCCACTGTGGAAAACAGTGTAGAATTTCCTTAAAAAATTGCCTTTTTGACCCATCGATCCCACTTCTGGGAATATGTCCTAAGAATCCTGAAACACCAATCAGAAAGAATATATGCACCCCTGTGGTCACTGCAGTGCTATTTTACAATAGCTAAGATCTGTTAACAGCTCAAGTGCCCACCAGTAGTTGAGTGGATAAGAAAGCTGCGGTGTATTTACACAATGGAATACTACACGGCTATGAATAAGAAGGAACTCCTACCTTTGAGACAGCATAGATGGACTCGGAGATTATTATGCTAAGTGAAATAAGCAGCCAGAGAAAGACAAATACATGATTTCACTGATATATGGAATATAATGAGCAAAATAAACTGATGAAAAAAATAGAACCAGAGGCATGGAACATTACAACAGACAGGTATGTCAGAGGGGAAGGGGGTGGGAGGGATTGGATAAAAGAAAGTGAAGAGATTAGCCTAAGAAGATACATGCATAGCCCATGGTTACAGACAACAGTGTGGTGAAGTCCAGGGCAGGTGGGGGCAGTGGCTGGGAGGAATTGGACAAAGGAGGGGGAAATGGGGGACATCTGTCATAATGTCAATAATAAAAATAAAAAAATAAAAAATATATTATTGGATTTAAAAAAAAAATGTAATCCAAAGTTATTCACCAAGGAACACTGACCAATGTCATGAGGGAACCTGTATTGGGTGGTGTGGAAGCTCTAGATTAGAAGAAAGAGTGGAAGGACTTTATAAGGCATTTGTAAGTGGTACAAGTTCTCACCACATTGAAAAACTGGTTTTTCTTAACATCAACCTTTGTGTCACCTTTAAAAGTTACTTCTAGATTTTATTTTCCTGTGAGATCTTTTTATCCTCACAATAACTATAGTTGCAGGAATTTTTCTGACCAGCCCTTGAATCTTCTTTTTGCGCCCTGTAAGCTGTCATTGTTGACACATGATGAATAAGTATCGGAGCCAGATATACAGACATGAAAAGACCACAGACTAGGGCACTTTACTCAAGGGAAAACTAAGCTGTGCATCATAATTGGAGTGTTTCCTGGAAACCCTGCTCATCCAAGTTACCTTCCTCACCTCTCACCTGCCAGATACCCTAATATGGATCTCATTTATTCCTCAAAAGTTCCTTTATTGGCTATCAAGAATGAAGAACTCTGCCTGGTCAGGTAGTGCAGTTGGTTAGAGTGTCATCCAGATATACCAAGGTTGCAGATTCAATCCCCAGTCAGGGCACATACAAGAATCAACCAATAAATGCATGAATAAGTAGGACAACAAATTGTTGGTGTTTCTCTCTCTCTCTCTCTCTCTCTCTCTCTCTCTCTCTCTCTCTCTCCCTCCCGTACCTCTCTCTCTCTCTCCCGTACCTCTCTCTCTAACATGAATTTAAAAAATACAGCAAGTACATCTGAGGAGATGTGACGATTAGTTCACACTCCCTGTGGAACAGGATGGGTAGAAGTGAGTTATATAGTACACTTGCTATATCACCTTCTTCATAAATCAGCCAGCCAACCTGTGCTGCCAGGGGCTTATTAAAACGGGGGGTAAGGCTTGTGTTTCTCAGTTTCCTGTTTTCAATAATGTACAGTGTTTAGTTCTTTTTATTTTCTTATAAAAAATTAATTCCTTCTGTAAATCACTTGAATTTCATGTCTGAATAATTTCAGTATTGTATTCCATAATATAACCTGTGGGCATAAGAACCATACAAATATTTACTGAATTAAATAGTTATTGCTTATGTTCCCTTTTGAATCCTAGCATCTCCAGGCTCCAGCACTTGCTTAGCTGCTACGAGTCCGGTGAACCAGTGTTCCTGGGAGAGCGCTACGGCTATGGTCTGGGCACTGGCGGCTACAGCTACATCACAGGAGGAGGAGGGTAACTATGAGCATGGCTTTTTGCTAATTCTCTCCACATTGCACTTCTGTTTCTGAATGCAGGGCTGGGTCTGTGGTGGTGTTCTGTAAATGGTAGCTGGAAGTGAACATCAATTTGTTAACCATAGTAAGGAATATTTTATATCTTGAAGAGACAATATAAAAATGTATGTCAAGGTATTTGGTAGAAATGTCCCTGTAGTAATGCTAGCTTCTGGGCAGCCAGTTAGTTTTGATTGTCTGTTTAAATGGAAAAAAAAATTGAATATAGATTTTATTTTCAGAAAACAAGTCATCAGATTTTTAAATGATCTAGTGCTTACAAATCATATTTGGGAAAAGAGTAATGTAGAAGTTTAGACTCAAACAATTAAGTGATGTTTGTATAGGATTTATAGGTTTCAAGTAACAGTTAAAATCAAAGGTTGGGAGTTGTTTTCTAAGACTTTTTTATTGACTTTTAGAGAGAGGAAGAGAAAGGGAGAGAAAAATCAATGCATCAATGGGACAGTGAGACATTGATCAGCTGCCTCCCTCCTGCATGTCCCCACTGGGGCTTGAGACTGAAACCCAGGCACATGCCCTGACCAGAACCTGAACTTGCAACCACCACCGTACCTTAGTTACCAAGTACTAGAGGCCTGGTGCATGGATTCATGCACATTGAAAGGAAATTAATTAGAAGAAATATTTTAGAGGCTGGGGAAGGTCAGTGGGAGGTTAGTCAGCCAGGGATAGACTGCGGGAAGGCTCCAGGACATGTCCGGCCCGTCTTGTCCAGTCCTGATCGGCCAGACCCTAGCAACAAGCTAACGTACTGGTCAGAGCATCTGCCCCCTGGTGGTCAGTGTGCATCATAGCGACTGGTTGAATGGTCAAATGAACGGTTGGACACTTAGCATATTAGACTTTTATTATATAGGACTAGAGGCCCGGTGCATGAAAATTCATGCACTGGGCAGGGGGGTCCCTCAGCCCGGCCTACCCCCTCTCACAGTCCGGGAGCCCTCAGGAGCAGGAGGCAACCCGGTGATCAGGGGAAAGTGACGCCCTCATCATACCTCTGCTGCTGCCACTGCCAGCAGCGCAAGCCTCGGCCGGCCCAGGTTACCTGAGCCTTGGGTGGCCCTGGGTGGCTAGGCAAATGCCATCCGAGGTTTGCCTGTGCCCTGGGCAGCTGGGGGGCTGAGGGGACTGGGGGACTCCAGAGGCAGGCGTACAGAGTGGCCGGGCCCATCTGGGGGTGAGCCAAGCCTCTCTGCCCACCTGCCGCCCCAGTGGAGCTGAGGGGACTGGGTGTCACTATCTTGTGGCTGTGGGTGCCTCCATCTTTTAGGGTGTGGCAGTCAATTAGCATATTCCCTCCTTATTGGCTGTGGGCACCACCGTCTTTGCAATGGTGTGAGGGTCAATTAGCATATTCCCTCTTTATTAGATAGGAGAGTAATTTAAACTCATTCAACAGGAGTTTGTTGAATGACTATTATGTTTTGGGCAAAATTCTAGGCACTAGATTATAAACTTCTGAAAGGCTAGGACTTTATATTTTTGCTTTGCAGTCCTCAAGATAAGAACAGCTCCTACTAAAGGGGCTAAAGAATCATATTCCGGTGTTCCAGTTTGGTCTATCTGATTCAGTTGTGTATGCAACATGGTCATGGGGGTGGCTCTTTCACAGTGATAACCAAGCTTGGGCAGGAGGACTGACCTTTCTTCAGCAGTGGCATGCATCTACCTAAGGTCGTGAGCAATAGGAGATAGGGGTCCACACAGGCCTTTGAAAAGAGGTTAAAAGGTAAGGCTGAGTACCGACCCTTTCATTAAAAAAAAAAAATGTTCAAGCTCTTTGCAGCCTTATGGTAAAGCATTTAGTTTTCTGGGTGAAGTGTTGGAGTCAGTTAAGGCATAGTACCTATTAAGCCAGAACTTTCCCCTTTTGAAAGGGGCCCTAGTGTTTGTATATGGGCTTATATATTTTGTGGCACAAAGGTGTTAATACACTTTTAAGCTAGAAGTGACTTTTTGTGTGCTTTCTGCAAGCAGACTCTTTAAAGATATCCTATATAATAAAACCTTAATATGCAAATTGACTGAACTCCAGAACTGCCAGCAGAATGACTGGTTGCTGTGATGCACGTTGATTACCAGGGGGCAGATGCTCAACACAGGAGCTGGCCCCAGCCCGAAAGCCCCGACCAGTGGTGGTGGTGGGGGGGGGGGGGGCTGGCGAGTGGGCGGCACTAGGCCAGCCAAGGTGGGTGCCAGCAGGGGCCCACCGATTGCCCCACTGGTCGTCCCGCAGAAGAAGGTGACCAGTAGCAGAGGTGGGGGGCGGGGCCGGCGAGCGGGCAGTGCCAGGCCAGCCAAGGTGGGTGCCAGCGGGGGGCCCCCCAATCGCCCCACCAGTTGCCCCGCAGATTGGCCCTGATTGCTGGCCAGGCCTAGGGACCCTTACCTGTGCATGAATTTTGTGCACCGGGCCTCTACTGTGTGTGTATATATAATATTATTGATTTCAGAGAGGAAGGGAAAAGGAGAGAGAGATAGAAACATCAGTGATGAGAGAGAATCATGCCTCCTCATGCCACGCACTAGGGATTGAGTCTGCAACCAGGGATGTGCCCTGACCGGGAATCAAATCGTGACTGCAGGTTCATAGGTTGACACTCAACCACAGAGTGACACTGGCTGGGCTCTGTAAGCAGACTCTTTTGTTGTCTTCCTTACCTATTGGATTTGACTGTTATTTCTGAGACTGGCACTAGAGGCCTTTTGAAGCTGGGTATTATCTTAACTACCCACATTGCCTTTCACTGTTCCAGTTAATTGGTCATTCATTCAGTCAAAGAGCCAGTGTGTGACAGGCACTGGACTGGCACTTGGGATGCCAGCTTCTAGGACACTGCTGGATTGGCCCAGGCATTCACTGCTAACCCATTAAGGTGGGGCAGTCAATTGAACTTTTCCCTTGCTACTCTCTTTTCTGACACCTCCAGTTTTCCCATCTTAAAGCTTCTTCCTGTCACCACACCATCTCCCTTCTTCCCTTGAAAACATCCTAAGAGTTCACTCCTCTCACCCTTCCACTTCCTTGGTCCTCCTGCCACTGGACCTTAATCTGACTTGGGGCCAGAGTAAGCCTAGCCTTCTGCCTAAACTACCTTATCAGTGTGATCCATACAGACAAATTCATTCTAGTCTTTATCTTCTTTAACCTCTGAGCAGCCTCTGATGAAGTTGGCCATTTCTCTTACTCTCTAGAACACCCTCCCATTGTGTATTTCTGTTTTTGCTCATTCCTTCTCAGTTCCTGTTATCTATTCCATAAATGTCTGTTTTCCAGTCATCTTTTCTAGTCTCTTTTCTCTTCTCACTCTCTCACTGATCTCACCCACCCCCGTGGCTGGGTGCCAAATACACTCTAACTTCTATCATCAGCCTGGAACTCTCTTCTGACCTCCTGATTTAGATGTCCACTTACCAAAGGACTTCTCCCCGGGGATGATTCATGGCCACATAAACTCAGCAACCCCCATACTGACCTCATTGTTCCTGACGTGAGCCTCTGTTTTTCTGTCTTTCCAGTGGTCCTCCCTTTCCAGGTAAGACATCAATGTATGCCAGTTCCTACTCCAGAAATTTGTGAGTCAGCTCTTACCCTTCCTCTTCATTCCCTGCAATCGACTGGATTGCTAAATCATGTGGATTTTATCTCCTAAATATCTCTTATGTCAATACTTCTCTTGGTACCTCCACAGTTCTAATCTAGGTCACCATCATCTCCTCTGTGGTGGGTTCTGCATCAGCCTCCTGGTCTCCTTACTTCTCCATGAAGTTGTCCACACTGTAGTGAGAGAGACCTTTCTTAAAACCCTTTCTCAAAGCCCTCTCCTGCTCAGAGGCCTTCACTGGCTTCCCATTGCTTTGGTTTTTCTCCGAGAGTATGAACCCTTTTTTACTTTTAGCCTTTTAAAAAAATATATTTTTTTATTGTTGATAGTATTACAGATGTCTCCCATTTCCCTCCCCCCATCCTTTACCCCCTTTCTGCCAACCCCTACCCATGCCCCCAGGTCTTCATTACCCTATTGCCAGTTCCATGGGCTATGCATATCTATCATCTAATAAAGAGGGAATATGCTAATTGGCTCTCATGCCATCGCAAAGATGTCAGCGCCCACAGCCAGTAAGGAGGGAATATGCTAATTGACTGCCTCACCCTCAAAGTTGGTGGTGCCCACAGCCAATAAGGAGGGAATATGCTAATTGACTGCCATACCCTCAGAAATGGTGGCGCCAACAGCCACAAGATGGCAGCGCCCAGTCCCCTCAGCCCCGCTGGGGCACATGCCTCCGGAGTCCCCCAGTCCTTTCAGCCCCTCAGCCGCCCAGGGCCAGCCCAAGGCGCAGGCAAGCCTCAGATGGCAGCTGCCCAGCTGCCCAGGGCTGGCCTGAGGTGCAGGCAAGCCTCAGATGGTGGCTCCCAGCCACCCAGGGCCACCTGAGGCTCAGGTAACCAGAGCCGGCCGAGGCTTGCACTGCCAGCAGTGGCAGCAGCAGAGGTGTGATGGGGCGTGCCTTCCCCTGATCGCTGGGTCGCCTCCTGCCCCTGAGGGCTCCTGGACTGTGAGAGGGGGCAGGCCGGGCTGAGGGACCCCGCCTCCAGTGCATGAATTTTCATGCACCGGGCCTGTAGTATCTTACATAATAAAAAGGTAATATTTAAATTACCATCACTCCGCTACGCCCATGATTGGGCCAGCGGGAGACACAGGGGGCGGGACTTGGGGTGGCTGGGGTGGTGATTGGGCCGGCAGGACGCTGAGCTCGCTTTGCCAGCGGCGACGCGAGCTCAGCGTCTGCGCCATGGCTGTGCTGCGGCACAGACAGGCCTCTGGGGCAGCGAGCCGAGCTGGCATTTTGGAGGTTTGGAGGCGGCAGGCGGTGGGTGGGCGGCGCGGCTCCCTGGGGAGGAGTCTGGCGGCAGTTGGGCCGCAGGAGCACGTGGCGGCGGCCCCAGCCTTCCTGGGCGGGAGGCAAAGGCAAGACCCTGGCCTGGGCTCCGGCCGCAGGAGGACCACGCCCCTGCCCCACCTCGCCCTAGGGGCCCAGGGACTTCGGAGCTGCCGACCAGCGGACAGACAGCTTACATGTGCATGATTAAATCATGCACTGGCTTCTAGTATATATATAAGCCTAAGCGACCATTACAACTAGATGATCAAATGACCGGATGACTGGCCAGTAGCTATGATGTGCACTGACCATCAGGGGCAGATGCTCAACGCAGGAGCTTCCCCCTGGTGGTCAGTGCGCTCCCACAGCCAACCTCCCATGGCTTGCCAACCTCCCGCGGTCCCTCCCCCTGGCAGCGCCCTGATCAGCCCCAATCAGGACTAGGTGAGACGGCCCCAATTGGCCCCAATTCCTGGCCAGGCAGAGGGACCCCACCCGTGCATGAATTTGTGCACCAGGCCTCTAGTAAGTATATAAGTTCTTTGGTTTATCTCTCCAAACCTTTGGCCTTTTAAGACTAGGAGATAATCATTCAGATTTCAACAAGATAAGGCCTCATTTAACCACCCCGAGTTTGCCTAATTTACAGCCTCCCAGGTCTCCTGAGGCCACTGCCTTGGGGCCAGAGTCTCTGGCAGGTCTTTTCATCCACCCTCCTGCCTCTAGGCCATTGTCCCTAAAAGCTTCCACAACTTGCTTCCTGCCTTTGAAGTATGCTTTTCTCTAGGAATAATTTCATCTGGGCTTCATATCATCTATTTCTTCAAAAATTCCTTAGGTTAATGTGTTGTTTTTCTTGCAGTTGCCAAGGGAGTGAAAGTCTTTTGCATCCTTTTATAACCTCCCAGTGCCTCTACGTTCCACATAAAGGCTACCAGCCCTCTCATGATCTTGGCAGATGCCTCATTCATCTATACCCTGTAGCTTAAAGAATTCATGCTGAATTTACCTCAGTTCCTCAGAGGCCTAGTTTTCCCCTTATATGGCATCTGCTGGTCTCTACATAGCATTGTTCTGCAACCTCAACTTTCTGCTTCTGTCACCTGGCTAATCCTTTTTATTTTTATAGAATGGAAGGGAAGAAAGAGAGAGAAACATCAATGTGAGGGAAACACATCAACCAGTTGCCTCCTGCACATGCCCCAAGCGATGTGCCCTTGCCTGGGAATTGAACCTGTGACCTTTCAGTTCAAGGGCCAATGCTCTAACCATTTAGCAACACTAGCCATGGCTCGTTTTCATTCTTTTGGACTTGATATAGTCATTTATTTATTCCTGGGTGCCTTCAGCCTGGTCTAGCCTCTCAAATCTGTGTTGATGCCTTTCTAATGGCATACGTGGAAAGCATTATCATTTAAATGCCTAGTTACTTTTCTGTTTTCCATCTAAATTATGAATTATTTGAAGACAGTGCCTGTGTCTTGTTTCCTAGAATAGGACTCATTTTTTTTGCAAGGTGCAATGAATAACAGAATAAACAAATTTTACATAAGTAACATTGACCAGTGTACTATTCTGTTGTTAATGGCATTTTTACAAAGATGCAGAAACATTCTTCATGAGATTGTCTCATGTCAACTTTTGCTAAAATCGCCAGACTCAATGTTGAATCTGTTTCCTAGTATTGCTTAGACTTTTCCAATGGTCTAGTTGAAAAACCAACATCTTATCTTCCTTCCTTCCTCCCTCCCTCCCTCCCTCCCTCCCTCCCTCCCTCCCTCCCTCCCTCTCTCTCTCTCTCTCTCTCTCTCTCTCTCTCTCTCTCTCTCTCTCTCTCTCTCTCCTTTCTTTCACAGTAAGTCAGGATCAATTAATGGCTATAAAACCAAAACTTTAAAATAATGAAATTTAGACTGGAATAGAATAAACCAGGAATATCACATGTACTTAAAGGCAAGTATTTTTTGTGAAATTTTTGTTTCCGTTTTATACACACACACAAATGTTGCAATATCAAATGTGTTTCTTGTTTTCTCACTGTGGTTTACAGTCAAGTAAGTTTTTGAAAATCGCTGTCTGAAACCATCCTGCTAAACTGGTCAGAGCTGAGTCAGGAGGAGGGTGTAACGTTTCTGAGGTGCTTTATCTTCTTTTTAAATTTTTATTGAATTTGTTGGGGTGACACTGATTAACAAAGTTCTACAGGTTTCACATGCGTAATTCTACAACACATCATCTATATACCGTATTGTGTGTTCACATCAAGGCTCCATCCATCACCATTTATCCGCCCTTTACTCTCCTCCAGTTCCCCCCACCCGAGGCGCTTTTTCTTCAATGTGTATTCTTGACTTTCTGGTACACCCTGGGCAATTCCCTGCCTCCTGTTTCAGTTTTTCTTATTTTTTAAATATATTTTTACTTTTAGAGAAAGAGGTATGGAGAGGGAGAGAGAGAAAGAAACATTAATAATGAGATAGAATCATCGGTTGGCTGCCTCTTACCCGCTCAGAGTGTACTGGGGATCAAGCCCGAAACCTGAGCATGTGCCCTGACCGGGAATTGAACCGGTGACCTCTTGATTCATGGGTTGACACTCAACTACTAAGCCACACTGGTTCGGCAGTTTTTCTTATTTTTAAATTAGTATATTATATATTAAAGGAAATCACGTTATTAGTCTTACTGCCTTTCCACATCTTTTCAATATTTAAAAGTTGGCAGATAGCAGACATACCATGGTATGACTGGTAACTTTCCATTTTGGGAGCAACTTCATTTTGAAAGAACCCATCAGCATACTAATAAACATATGTCATTAAAGGTCCTGTGTACTTAGTTTATGTGCATAATGAATGTAGGACTGCTCTGTGCGAGAAGGCACAAATAAAAATACTAATAAATATTTCACGCTTGAATTTTGTCTTCCTGTAAAGTTAATTTTTTAAAGAGTGAACCCAGATAAAAGGTCTTTCTCTTCTTTCTCATTCTACTAGATTCTGGCAAAAGGAAAAAAGAATGTATTTTTATTTAAATTGGGTTGACAATGAACAAGATCACAACTCTGATTGGAATACGAGTACACTTGTGAAATTGTCCTCGATATGGCATCAGATAGGTGGCATTTAAGGGGACTGTCTGTTTACGGTCCACTGTGTCTCCTCACATCGGCCCTATTCCCCAGGTCAGTGAGATGAGCTGGAGTTTGACACAGCCATGTACGTGTGAGGCCCAGGGCCATGGGTGGGCACTAGACTTTCTAAAAGAAAGAGAATTTATGGTGAGCTTTAAACTTGCCGTTTCCCTTTTTGTAGTTCTCCTCATACAGTCACATTTTCTTGTATAATCGTAAATAGCTTCTTTTTTCTCTTGTCTGATCATATTGTGTCTTCTGACTTGCAAGGGCAGGGAGAGCATCTCCGCATTTTTGCGTTGCCAGCTGCTTGTTCACTTACGTAGTTAAACTGCTCTGAACTGAGCCCAGCTGAGTGTGCAATCACCTTTTTGCATCAGTGATTATGTCCAAGCTTTGTCCTTTTTCCCTTCCTACTAGACTGATCCGTTGAACTCTTCCTCCTTCAGGAAGAAGATCTTTGCAAAGGGAGCTTCATTCTCACTTGTTTGATACATCAAACTTTTATTTGGTGCTCACTGTGTGTGAGGCCCTATATTCGGCGGTGGGAGTATATAGATAAATTTTAGATATTTTTGCCTTCAAGAGTGTTGTTACTTATTGGGAATGAAGTTGTGAACCATATTTGTCCCTTAAGCCTTATTGCTATTGGGTTATTTATTATATGAAATAATCCATTACCACCCTAGGACCAGAAAGGAAACCAGAAACCAATCTGTGTATTTAAAAGGGGAATTTATTTCAGGAACTTGGTACAAAGTGTTAGAAAAGGGCACAGTGGCCTTTCCTAGAGGTTGGTAACCAGAGAAAGCTATTATTGCTCCTATGGCTGGAGGATCAAAGCAAATGCCATTTTGTGGAGCCCATTTGTGTGGGCTACTACGGTTGCTGCTGTCGGTCACAATGCTGCATCTGAGCCAGACCCAGGACTTGCTCCTCGCTCCTGCTGTGGGTCTGCTGCCAGTGTTCTGCCGGAGCCCCAGAGACTGCAGGTGCAGAGGCCTCCCCCAGGGTTGTGCCTTCTGTGTAAGCCAGGACAGGCTGGTGAGGGAGTCTGGAAAGCAGGAGTGGGCATGAGTCCCATCAGAAAGTACCCAAAGCATCAGATCAAGGTCCATCAGAGCCCTGTTTGAGGCTAATCAGTCTCTCTTCCTCCCTCTGTTTTCTTTTTTCTCTTTCTCAAAATCATGTTATGGAAGCTTCTATAGACTTAGATTTGATCTCATTGTCGGTCGTTGCCTATATGAGTGAGGTATCTACTTTTTCTGGGCCCATCTACCTGCTGGGAGTGTAGACTTTGTTACTGATCTCACGGAGATTTTGGAACTAAAGAATGATGCCAGTCTGCAGTGGCATATAGAAAAAGGACATGGCATGGTATTAGCAAGAAACATATAAAGAAATAAAACTACCTATTAGATAAATAAGTGATTTTTCTTTCATAGGGAAGCACAAAAGTCATGTCCCCCAGAATTTATATTAAATATTTAATACTGCTGAGATCACATTTTTCCTATCAGAAATGTGGCCTTGGAATGATATTTTTTTATTCATATTAACTAGAGGCCTGGTGAACGAAATTCGTGTGTCCCTCAGCCCAGCCTGCACCCTCTCCAATCTGGGACTCCTTGAGGGATGTCCATCTGCCCATTTACGGGCAGTCGGACATTCCTCTCACAATCCAGAACTGCTGGCTCCCAACCGCTCGCCTGCCTACCAGCCTGATCACCCCCTAGCTGCTCCCCTGCCAGCCCGATTTCCCCTAACTGCCCTCCCTTGAAGGCCTGGTTGCCCCCAACTGCCCTCCTCTGCTGGCCTGGTCACCCCCAACTGCCCTCCTCTGCTGGCCTGGTTCCCTCCAACTGCCCTCCCCTGCTGGCCTGATCACCCACAACTGCCCTCCCCTGCTGGCCATCTTGTGGTGGCCATCTTGTGTCCACATGGGGGCAGCCATCTTTGACCACATGGGGGCGGCCATCTTGTGTGTTGGAGTGATGGTCAATTTGCATATTACTCTTTTATTATATAGGATGGTTTCAAGGGGCAGCTGTAACTCTTATGTCTGCTCTGATTTCCCACTAGAATGGTCTTCAGCAGAGAAGCCATCAGGAGACTTCTAGCCAGTAAGTGTCGTTGCTACAGCAATGATGCTCCTGATGACATGGTCCTGGGGATGTGTTTCAGCAGTCTGGGAATCCCTGTGACGCACAGCCCTCTCTTCCACCAGGTGAGGAAATGTTTTTTATTCCTACCTCAGAAGGATTTCTTCTCACTGAAAGATTCTCCTCATTGCTTTTCACATATTTTTCTGGAAACAGTCTTAAGAACCACATGGACAGGCTCTGCAGGCATTCTTACTGACCACTTTGTCCAGAGGGTTGATGCTGTACCATGGGCAGCATGTAGATGGAAGGCAGAACAATGTAGAAAATGAAATGGTGTTTGACCAGGACCCTTGGCTATAACAACAGGGAAAATTTGCTCTCTTCCCCCTTTCTTTTATTTTTATTTTTTTTAGTTAAAGAGTTGATGGTATTTAAGAATTATTAGAAACTAGAGGCCCAGTGCACGAAATTCGTGCACAGGGGGGGTGTCCCTCAGCCCAGCCTGCACCCTCTCCAATCTGGGACCCCTTGAGGGATGTCCGACTGCCCATTTAGGCCCGATGCTGGTGGGATCGGGCCTAAACGGGCAGTCGGACATCCCTATCACAATCCAGGACTGCTGGCTCCCAACCACTTGCCTGCCTGCCAGCCAGCCTGATCACCCCCTAATGATTCCCCTGATAGACGCCTAACTGCTCCCCTGCCGACCCAATTACCCCTAAATGCCCTCCCCTGCCAGCATGGTCACCCATACTGCCCTCCCCTGCCAGCCTAGTTGCCCCTAACTGCCCTCCCCTGCAGGCCTGGTCACCCCAAACTCCCCTCCCCTGCTGGCCATCTTGTGGTGGCCATCTTGTGTCCACATGGGGGTGGCCATCTTTGACCACATGGGGGTGGCCATCTTGTGTGTTGGAGTGATGGTCAATTTGCATATTACCTCTTTATGAGATAGGATATACAGGCTTGACCTAATATTGTCTTGCAAGCCATCAAATGTATGTAATTTTATACTGTCGTCCATTTTTATACTGTCCATTGGCTACCTTTTTATTGGGCTTTACCCCCTTTGGTTGCTATTAAACGGAGTGGCTAAACTTTATAAATATCAATAAGCATATATTCTGGGGGTCATAGAAAAGAAGAGACAAGATGATGTTTACCAGGGGTGGTTGGTGCTATAGCTTCACCATACTGCAGTTTGGGGTTGGAGAAGGCAATTTTTCTGCATTACTTTTAGTAGTTTTTTAAGAATCAGGTCAGTGGATGTCCTGATATTATAAGAATAATAGCAGATATACTTTATCTAAAAATAAGCATAGCCCACAGACATTCAGTGTTCTTCTTCAATACAAAGCTTTTTGAAATTTGAAATGTAGGAATGCATGTCTATCTTCAGTGCTCTCCTTATATTGAAAAGTTTGTCTTTATGCTTTATTTAGTAGCCAGCAGCAAACGCTATCATAGCAATATAGAAAATTGAGCGTGACAGAAATAGCATTATAGAAAGTAATGTGAACAAGGTAAAGAAGGTATTTGCATCAAAAACACAGAATCCATTTCCACATTTTTGTGAACCACAAGGAAGAATAAAAAAAATAGACCTTAAATAATAAGAAATGCATGAGAAACCTCCTTCATGGTACCAGTCAGAAGATACTTATCCATCTTTTAAAACTTTGAGTGGTCTTACCCATTTTAAATCTATGTGTTGTGTTATATTGACTTAGAAAAGCAAGTTATTCTCTCTGGCTTTCTCTCTTGCTCTATCTCATGTTTCTCTCATAGAAAAAGAAGGGTGATTAAAACTTCTGGTGTATAAGGGAAATATATTTTCTTTGTTTAATATGTCTTGGATTTTTATGACAAACTTTTTTACTTAGGGAAAGAATACATGAGTAAATAACATGATAAGGAGAAAAGAAAGATGGAAATTATCCTTGAGTAAAAGTCCTTTGAAGATTGTTGTTCCATACATCATAAAACTCTTGATTTCTGTAGATCACATAATAAATTTTAAGCCTTTCCAAAATCATAAAATTTACTTAAAACCTGACCTCCCAATAGGTACTGTGATACCTTTCTGTTCTTAAGCCCTTTTAGAGAATGTGCTGTGATTTGAATTTACTTTCCATTTGTAAGGTGTGAACACTGATCCAAAAACTATATTTGTTCATATTGAGAAAGAGATATGAGGCAAAAAGAAAAAATCTAGGATTCCTGATGAGTTAGAGATGCAATGGGCATTTGGAAGCCGTCCCAGATGCAAAGTTGCCTGGGTCACTCTCCTCTTTTTAGTCAGGGAAGGTTATGGTAAAATTATAGGTTTAGAAGGGAGCTTTAAGAAATGTGTATCCTACTAATCCCTTTGTTACAAACAAAGTTCCCAGAGCATATGGTTTTCTGTTCTTCCAAAAAGATATGCTACTGATGGGTATGGCAACATGCAATGGCCAGTGAACCCTCTGCAGAAAATTGTCTGAATAACCATTTCCAGATTCTGAAAAACAACCAGAAGCATTTACTGCTGAAAAACTGCTATACTTTTGGGTAAGAACAACAGTGTCTGAGGTCTTCTGAGCCCTTTCTGCCTGAAGTCCCCCCAGTTTTACCGGTTGGGCCTGGATGGAGAGAACACCAGTTTTGCTGTCAGAGTCAGTGAACTTGATTTGGGGAGGGAGAGATGAAACTAAAATTGTTAACTAAAATTGTCAAATTTGATAGGAAACAAACAAGAAAAACATGCACCTTTTTCTGGCCTGAAGTTGCAATCTAGGATACAGTAAAGGATGTACTAGTCAAAAATGTAATAATACCCAATACCCTGGAAATGAGAGAGCAAGAGTATTAATAGGAAAGCTCTACACAATTCTTGGCCTGCTAAGAAACTATGCGTACGGTAGTCCAATATATCTAATCCATTATATCTAATCCCATCAATATAGTCCAATATATCATATTTTCCGATGTATAAAACGACTTTTTAACCCAGGAAAATCTTATACGCCCAGTCGTCTTATATGCCGGAAAATACGGTACATGCATAGGACCGTGGATGAGCCTAGTAGAAAGTAAAAGCCAAAACATATTTGGGAACCCACTGAAGCTTTGAATGTATTTTCCAACCCACACATTGGTAGGAACCTGATGGACTCGAGGTGTTTGAATGCAACACCAAGCTATTCAAGCACAAGGATAACTTCTAGCAAGCCACATAAAAATAAGTACTAAACTTGAATGGAGATACCAGCAGCCATGCACTGCAGGAAAAAAGATTCCACAGTGTAAGTCCAGGCAAGTTACTTTAAAAAAAAAAAAAAAGGAGTAATGGTACACAGATTTATGAGTTGCTCTAATACATTATCTAAAATAATCAGTTACAAAAATTATTATGAGACAAGCAAAGAGACATACTCGGGCGAAAATACAATCAATAAAAACTGACTTTGATTGGGACCAGATGGTGGAATTGATAGACAAAGACTTCAAATGAGTTAATAATACTATAGGCACATAATTAAAGGAAACAGTGTTCATATAATTAAAGAAAAATATGATGACAATGACAACAGATAGCATATCTTAATAGAAAAATAGAAACTGTGATAAAGAACCAGATGAAAATTCTATTGTTGTAACACCTATTAACTAAAATGAGACATTATGTAGATGTACTTAACAGTAAATTTGAGATGGCAGAAAAAACAATTAGTGAATTTGAAGGCAAACCAATGGAAGTGACTTAATCAAAGACAAGAGAGAAAAAAGACTGAAGAAAAATGAACAGAGTCTCCTTAGAGACATAAGTAAACCATAGAGTCTATCCACATACATTTAATGAGAGTACTAAAAAAAGAGGGGAGAGAGAATTGGCCCAAAAATATTTTTTTTAAGAAATAAGAGTTGAAACCTACCAAATATGATGTAAACATTAATCTATAGACCCATGGAGCTCAACAAAACTCAAGTGGGATAATTATAAAAAGAATCACAAACTGTTGAAAGACAATGAAGAAGTAAAAAATCTTAAAAAATATAAAAAAGCCTAATGAAAAGGGAAACAAAAAATAAGATTACTTGCTGATTTATTTTTTATTATCCTATATAATAAAAGCCTAATATGCTAAGTGTCCGGTCGTCAGGTTGGCCATTCAACCAATCAAAGTGTAATATGCTAATGATATGCTAAGGCAGCTCAACTACTCGCTATGACATGCACTTACCACCAGGGGGCAGACAGTCGACCAGTTGACCAGTCACTATGATGTGCACTGACCCCCAGGGGGTAGACTCCGACTGGTAGGTTAGCTTGCTGCTGGGGTCCAGCCGATCAGGACTGAGCGAGACAGGCCAGACACACCCTGGAGCCCTCCTGCGGCCCCTCCCAGCTGGCCAACCTCCCATGTTCCTTCCCAGCCCTAACTGTGCACTGGTGGGGTCCCTCGGCCTGGCCTGCACCCTCTCGCAATCCAGGCTGAGGGACCCCTTCCCTGAATGCATGAATTTCATGCACTGGGCCTCTAGTAAATAATAAAAGCCTAAAGGCAATGAAAAAAGAACTAATCAAGCAATGATTCTATATCCAGTAAAACTTTCCTTCCAAAATGGAAGTGTAATAAAGACATTCCCAGATAAACAAAAAGTGAGAGAATCCTTTGCTAGTAGACATTCCCTGCAAGAAAAACTAAAGGAAATCCTTTGAGCTGAAAGGATGTAATACCATATGGTAATTGGAAGATATCAGAAGGAATGAATAATGCTGGAAAGGGTTAACATGAGGGAAAATATAAAAGAGTGCATTTGTATGTATTTATACATATGTGTATATATATGCATATAAATATAATTAAGAGAAGAAAAATGTGTGTAAGTGTAAATACATAGCAATATTAGAAGATTCAATATTGCTATGATGGAAATTTTCACTGTTGATTTTTAAAAATTCACTAAAATGTTTATTAATTTCTTATATTTTTAAAATTTACTTTATTAGTTATATTCTAAATGTGTACATGAAATGTTCTGGATCAGAGAGATTTTTAAATTAAATTCCTCACAGTAAATAATAAGCACACCTTGACCCTCCTCTTCCACCACTCTTTGACCTGGCTTTTTCCTCTAGGGCAATATTGATGAGAGACAGGTCACTTGTCCTATACAAGTAGCCAGATACCCATAGGCAAGGGATAAGAAAAAATCATTTTCTCTGTTTATAAAGGTGGGGGAGGCTGCTGTCCCTTTCCCCTTTTGGTGTACAAAAAAAAAAAATCTCTTCAGGGACCATATTCCTTTTTGAAAATGCAATTTTATACCTAGGGTGATAGTGTTCAGGTCTTCCTGGCACCTTAGGGCTTAACCTAGGGACTAATGCAAGGATGTAACATTGGCCTTCTCCAAAAGATAAGGCAAGTAATACTGTCATTTTGGGTCAGAGCAATTAGCTAGACAAATAGCTACAAATTTGATTCTCATGGGATATGAGGTGTTTCTAGTGGGCAGCTTTAAAGCTTTTCTTTTCTTCTTCTTCTTCTTCTTTTATTTTTTTTTTACATGAAAACAAATTTAGGGAAATTTTCTTTTCCCACACTCCTCAAATTGATCTAAAGATTCAGTGAAATCCATATCAAAATCATAGCAGGCTTCTTTATAAAAATTGACAATTTGATTCTCAAATGTATATGGAAATATAAAATATTTTTAAAAGGAGATAAAAATTGGAGGATTTATACTTACAGGTTTCAAAACTTATAAAGCTACAATAATCAAGACAATATGAAATTGGTATAAGGATGAACAATGGACCTGGATAGAGATTCTAGAAATAAACCCTCCCGTTTATGGTAAAGGTGCCAAGGCAACCAGTGGGGAATGGAACAAATGGTGCTAGAATAATTATATATATCCACGTAGAACCTTACCTCACACCATACACAAAAATTAACTTAAAATGGATCATAGTACAGAATATCAGAGCTAAAGCTGTCCACTTCTGGAAGAAAACATAGGGATAATTCTTTGTGACCTTGAGGCAGATTTCTTATGGCGTCAAAAGCATGATCCACAAAAAGAAAAATTCACAAATTGAGCTTCATACACATTTTTAAAACTTTGCTCTTCAAAAGATATCATTAAGAAAAAAATATCCAAGTCATATACTTGGAGAAATACTTGCAGTTCATATATCTGAAAGAGGACCTGTGTCCAGAATATGTAACAATCTTTTATAACTCAATAAGAAAACAAACCATGCAGTTTAAGATGGGCAAACGTTTGAATAGACATTTCACTACAGAAGATACATGAATAGCTAATAAGTGCATGTAAAGATACTCAGTGTTATCAGTCTTTAGAGAGAAATGTAAACTAAAGTCTGTATAAGGCACCACCATACATCTACTAGAATGGCTAAGCAGAAAGACAGACCATACCAAATGTTGATGAGGATTTGGAAAACTGGATCTCTCCTCTATTTCTAATGGGAATATAAAAGACCATCACTTTGGAAACATTCTGGCAGTTTCTTAAAAGTTAAACATACACATGGTAGGCAATTTATGACATAGCTCTCAATGGTACCCTCCTGCTGGTGTTCACACCCTTGTGTAATCCCCTCCTCTTGGCTATGGGTCAGTAGAGTATGGCAAAAATGATGGGATGTCTCTTCTGTAGTTAGGTGACTTCCATCTTCCTTGCAGACTCTCCCTGTGGCTTTTTTGGTTTGCAAGGTTTGATAAAGCAAGCTGCCCTGGGGGCAAGGAAGTGAGGCCCTCAGTCCACTGGCCCACAAAGAACTGAATACTACCATGACCACCAAGTGAGCCTGGAAGGGGCTCTTTTCTCAGTTGAGCCTCTGATGAAACCACATAGCCTGGGCTGGCATCTCCTGAGAGATTATGAAGCTGAGCTCCCAGCTAAGTGTGTCCAGATTCCTGACCTGTGAAAGCTGTATGATCAGAAATGTGTGTTGTTTGTGTTGTATTTCCACACAATGCAATATTGCTCAGCAGTAAGAGGAATGAACCATTGATATATGCAACTGTGCTAAATGAAGGAAGCCAGGCACAAAACCTATCTACACTAATAAAAGAGAAACATGCAAATTTACCATCACTCCGCTATGCCCACCAGCCAATCAGAGCGAGTATGCAAATTAGCCCAACAAAGATGGTGGTTAATTTGCATATGCAGGTGCAGAGCGAAGACTGAAGGCAGCGTAGAAGGAAGAGGGAGGGAAAGTGGAAAGCAAGGCAGCGGCGGCAGGAGGGAAAGTATGGGGCGGCGACAGCAGGAGGGAAAGCGCGGGGTGGCGGCAGCGGGAGGGAAGCCCGCCTCGGTGGGCTTCGCTTCCTTCTCTGCTTCGCTCAGGCCACAGGAAGCCCTATTCTTGCAGGAATCTTCCTGCAACGGGCCTCTATTATATATATAAACGCCTAAGTGACTGTCAGACCGTTTGACCAGTAGCTATGATGCACAATTACCACCAGGGGGCAGACGCTCGACACACAGGCATGGAAACATGGAACAGACTGATGAATCTCAGAGGAAAGTGGGGCGAGGGGAGGGTGGGAAGAGATTAACCAAAGATCTTATATGCATACTAGAGGCCTGGCCTGTGAGGATTGGGCTGAAACCAGCAGTCCAACATCCCCCGAGGGGTCCTGAATTGCATGTGAGAGGGAGCAGGCCAGGCTGAGGGACCCCACTGGTGCACGAATGTGTGCACCGGGCTTCTAGTTCATACTATATGATTCCACGGATAAGAAAGTTTTAGAAAAGGCAATACTATAGAGAAAAAGCAAATCAGGTTTCCTGGGTCTGCCAGTGGGGGCAGGGATTGGCTACAAGCGCTTGCCAGGGAATTATAGTGTTCTAAAACTGGATTTGTGGTTGGCTGACTGTATATTTACCAAAAAATTTCAAACTACCATAATTGTGTGTGAATTGTATGCATATAAAGTATACCTCAATACAGCTATAACACATTGATATTTGTATAAGGAAATACAGTTTTAATCTCCATTTGTTGTACTATTTTGTGTGCTCTAATCTTTACAGGTAAAAGGTGTTAATTTTGCCCAATTTATGTTCTTGTGCTGACCCTGCCCATTTTGGATTTCCTTTTGGCATTTTGGGCACAGAGATGTGATTATGAGAGGCTATAACATCTCGATGTTATAGATGCCTCTTTGGATCATTTCACTTTTCTAGTTTGTCATGTTCTTTTCTGTGACCTCATTTATCAGATATGATTCGCACCTTCTAATGCTTGTTAGGCCAGCACTTTCCTTGCATACAGGGCTCCTGAGAAGCAGTTATCACTTTAAATTATATTAATAGAGGGAAAGACAGAAGGTAGCCTCAGACTTTAAAAGTTTGTAGATCCATACAATTATTTTCTTTTATTAACTTGGAGAAATAAATTGATTGTCAGTTTCTTTTTATTTGGCAAGAAATTAATAAAGAGAAAGGTGTTATGCATTTTTTCCCTCCTGTTAGGCATATCTGTATCTCCCAGCTTCATTTCTAAATGTGAAAAACAAGCAGTGATTTGTTTCTACTGCTTTTTTTCTTTCATTGGGGCCATTGTGGGATTATCTGAGAACTGAATTGGGAGTAAGTTTCTCCTAGGATTTCTTTCCTGCCAGCAAACTCTCAGAGGGCCTTGCTAATAAACATCACACAATATATGAATTCCCTCAGCTAATATTCAAAACATTCCCAACTCAATTAGACCTAAATCCAGTATATTTTTGCTATCTCACTTTATTTTCCTTTTTAAATTTTTAACTCTATGAGTGCTTAGAATTTTTAAAGGGAAATACAATGGCCATCCCAAATGTTGGTAAGTGTGAAGATTCTCCCCGTTCATTACTTTGAAGCCTTCCTCACAGGTATTATTGTTTGAGCACTCATATGAGCAGGATATGTGTGCTGGAGAGCTAAAGCACAGGGGGTGTGCCAGGCCTGTGCACTGACGTCCAGCTCAGGCATCCTGGTAGGACACTCAGCTAGCAACTGGTACCAGCACTTTCCCCCATTCCAACATTTGCTAGTCATACTACCCCAGGGAATTCACAACTTCTTTGAGCTCTGGTTTCCTCATCTATAAATTAGAGATGAATCATGATAATCTGATTATCTTGAAAGGGTGTTTCAAGGACTAGATTAAATAAAATTTTAATGAAAGTATCTGGGAACCATTCACAAGAGTTTAAATATTTATAAAAATTTAAGCTAAATTTAATAAAATATTAGTCTAGAGAAGACTCGTTCTTAAAATGTATCATTTCTAGTTTTACTAAGGTCTAGACTCTTAGTATTTCTAACCCAGTGAGTTATTACATAACACAGATAGGCTGTAGAAATGTATAAACAAGATGAACATTGACAGAAGATGGATGCTTTCTTTAGAGCAAACAAAACAGGATCTGGTATCAGTTTGCTTCCAAACCCTGTAAGCTACTTATTCAGTCTTGTCCATCTAGGCTATACATGATCCTACTTAAATTTCATTTAAGTTTAGAGAATTTTGAAATGATAATACAAATACTTTTTAGGCATTAAAAAGTTTTGGGTTACACAGAATGTCCATTTACACTTCTCGAACCAGATGAGATATTCAGGTAGGAGGTGAGTGAGTCACTTAGCCTCACATTCCCTCCTCTGAAAGATACAGGCATTCCTAATGAGCTGTCAGCAGGAGACAGGCAAAGGGAGCCCTGAGAATGTCCTGCCCCACCAGGCCAGAGTACCTGTACACGGACCTGGGAAATAATTTTTTTCTGCCTTTTTGCAGAAGTCCTAATAGGAACTGAAAGTACCATGCAAAGCCTTCTATATTTATTACCTGTGGTTGAGGAATCTCCCATAGAGGCATAAAGTGATGCATTTGGGATATTAAAGTACCTGGAGACACAAAGGCTACAAGGAGAGGGAACGTTTTAGTGGGACAGATTTCCTTCTTGCTTTAGATTCCCATAACCAATATCAAATATCGAAGGAATGCAATCATTTCATACATTCACATGCTATCCTGGGGCAAAATTGTTCTCAATGAAGGAGCAAGCATAATTCTCCTTTCTTCCTGCAGGCCCGGCCCGTGGATTACCCTGAGGACTACCTTTCTCACCAGGTTCCCATATCCTTCCATAAACACTGGAACAGTGACCCATTGAAGGTTTATGTCACGTGGTTGGCACCCAGCAAGGAAGACAAAGCCAGGCCAGAGACAAGAAAAGGCTTTAAAGATGAGTTATAAAGCCTGGGACCTAGGAGCACAAACAGAAGCCAAGACTTTGGCTTCCGCCTGTGTGCTGTCCACGTGCTACTTGGCATATGCCGCAGAAGCTTCCTGACTCTTGGTGGAAATCCTGTATGTGGTATTTTTTGAGGGGGGAGAAAACAGAATCATAAAGGAAACTTTTTTTTCCCTGGAAAAATCACTTGCTTTTGCATTCTGCATTGTTGTACTGTACAATGATTCCTGTGTGGTTTTCAAGCTGTGACACAGCAGCTTTATTACTATCATGGGAAAATAAATAGCACCAGAAGTCTCCTTTCTGTTCCTTCTCTTCATTATAATGAAGGTTTCAGTGGGCATGAGACCAGAGAGATGTGACTGTTTATCATTCTGTATGTGTGCCTGTGTGCGTGTCTGTGTGCGCATGTGCGTGTAGAGAGAGAGAGAGACGGAGAGAGAGAGGGAGAGAAGGAACATTGATTGACATGGATATTACCATAGTGTGAACTTTTAACTGTATCGTTGATGATGAAAATTATTTGTTGGTTACCTGATAGGAATAATGCCATACTAAGGATGATTCATAAAATATCTTAAAGAGTCTAGCTATGAAATTCCCTGTAGTCTATAATCAGGGTTGTTACGTTTTATCTCTTTTTCTGTTTGTGCCTCATAAAAAGAAAGAAGTCTTCTTTGGGAACTTGTAACTTCTTTAGTGGTTCTTCTGTGTCCTGTTTCTCCCTGAAGTACTATCTTTTCTTACCTGCTTGTAACAGGAAAGTGTGCTGGATGCTGCCAGGAAACTGTGTCCTCAATATTTAAAAACAAAGTTGTCATGTTTTATTTAAGTCATTGAACTCTATGTAAGTCTCCGAAGTGAATTAAATTAATTTGTACCTGATGTTTTGCTCTTATTTTTCTTTAAATGTTACTTAATGACTCTCTCTTAACTCAGAATAGGTATCTCTTCTAAGGTACCATGAAACCCTATTGTGAGGATAGCATGATGATTTGCCAATTTTCCTGGGCTCTTAAGAATAAAATTTGAACATAATATTGTGAAACAGCTTTAATTTTCAAATTATATCTTTAATATATAGTAATTTAACACATTTACTATTAATTTGTAAAAAGTACTCTGTCATATGATGTTTTAATTACATAATTCCATTTTCTAAAGATATTTGCAGAAAATTTGACTTCAATACATCTTAAACTAATTTTGGTATAGCAAAAATAGTTATTTTCTTTTTTAAAAATAAAAATTGCTACTTGTTAATTTTGCTTATAATGCTTGTATAGCCACGCATATGTTTTAAAGCCATACCACCGAAAGTCCCCAGGTGTAGGCTTTTTTAACAATATATTTCTCTTGTAGCTTAGATTTCACTCATTTCCAAAATGATACCAGAGGATTTACCATTTTTCCAAATCAGCAAATAACAGTACCTGTGTATTTTCAGTGTCACCTGAATGTATTGCATTTATGTTTTCTTAAAGTGGATTTTGTGGTCTGCCGAAGAAATGGATCAGGGACAGATGATCTGCTGGGTAGAAGCACCCAAGGAATTTATAGATCTTGTTAGCTGCTGCTGATGACTTCAGCATTGTTGTCGTAGCTTGGTTATTGTCATTGCTACCATCATGGTCACCTTCGTGCCATTTGTAATAATACTCCTGGAGGGCCTAGCTGCCTAGCCCAGTGGAGAACAGTCTTCAGTTCTTTCTGTGCCCGCCTACCAGTCGTCACACTTGGAAAACAGCATATTCACTTGATAGGATCAAACTGGCCTTGGAACATAAAGAAATATGTTGCGCTTCCTCTGTTATAATCAGTGCCTTCTCTTTATACCAGAGAACTTCATCTGGTACCTTCAGGCCTTTTGTGAATTATGTTTACTTTTTGGGACTATGTAAGCCTTACCACAAATAAAATGTTTTTGCCTAAGGTTCTGATTTCTCAAATGCATTTATTAGTTCAACCTAGGACGGGAGCTCAGAAGGAGTGGGGGGAGGGGATTAGAAAACTCAGAGAAAAAAGTTGGCAGCTCAGTAAAGACAGTTTTCAGAGAGAAACATTAATAAAAACCTATACCTTTAAGAGGAAACCATCAGACATTTGAAAATGTAGTGATACAGAGTCTATAAAACCATGATCTGTATTACATAATGAATTGGAGATGCTGTTTGGGAACTAATTGCCATAGAGTTCCTATCTTAGGAACTAAGTTTTTAATCTGAACTTTCCAGTAAAGATATTGTTCTATTCCTACTTCCTTCGCCTTTTTAGTAGAAATTTACTTCCAAATGGCTATTTTTATTGATATATGGAATATCAACCTCAAGGAGTTTTATGTGGAATAACTGGAATGTTTTATTTGCTTTTAAGCTATTTCTTCTGTGGCCAAAGCTAGTTATCTGACTATACAGGATTCTTTACATCTTGCAGATAAGTCAGAAGCCAGACACAAACACAACCTCTAGAGACAGAATATAAAACAACAGCACACTAGCCTGCAAGGACACTGTGCACGGGTCTGTAAATATCAGTGCTCTCTGAATACTCTGATTTATTGAATATCTTTAGTGCTCCACATCCAAGCCCTTATCATTGTTGGTCTATTTTTCCTCAAAAATGTATAATAGGCATTTGTAAGAATTTTCTATTGTCTTCCATTCATAATCAGAGATGTAATTTCTGTGAACTAAAATGATTAGATTCATTCAGCCACTGTTTAATATTCAACACTCACTATGTGCCAAATATTCTGGGATGTGCTGTTCACCACTTATCCCTGGAATCTGTGAATGCCTGGCACATGCTGGAGACTACTGTTTTATGTTCCCAAGCATTCTACAAACATGTCAGCTGCAAAATGTGTTTTCCTCCTACCTAGAAAGTGAAGGCTTTGTGTCTGGCATTTAGTCTTTCATCAGATGTTTTCACTTTAAAGGCACTCAAATTCCTGGAGGAGTAGGGGTAGGTGTAAGGAGAAGGGACAAAAACCAGTAAACAAATTAATGGACAAGATGATTTCTAATAGTGATAAATGAAGACACTAAGAACAGGGTCCTGTGATAGACTTCGGTCTGAGTTGGGGATTACTTCTGATGGAGTGGTCAGAGAGGGTCTCTGAGAACGTGATGATGGAATGAAGGTCTGACTGAATAGAAAGATTCAAGAATGCTAAGGTTATGGAGGAGAGAAAATGGCGGCCGAATAGGCAGGCTTGTCAAGCATCTCGGCCCAGGGCCATACTGGAAATACAACTAAATCGGAGAACATTCACCTGGAATTACAAACTGAGGTCCAGCTGAGGAGAAGACATATATCAAGGAAGGACAGAAAACACCTGGAGACCAGTAGGAAGGGTGAGGTAGCAAGAGGAGAGGACCCAGTTCTCAGAGGTGGCGGGCCAGCAGGCCAATAGAGGAGAGAGCACTGGGCGATGAGAGTGTCTGTTCCCGCAGAAGGCAGAGCCCAGGCTGGGCTCCACAGCCCAAAGCACCAGAGCTGTGACCCTGGCACACTTAACATCCAGCCACAAAAGGTGGCAGGACTGCTGGCTGAGGCAGAGTCTGGAGCTAGCAGACTGAAGCTGATCTGAGAGAAAAGCCACAGTTTCTGTCTTTTTGTTTTTCTCTAAACGCAGAGCACAGGAGTTTTCATTTGCAGCTACTCACCCAAGGATTTGGTGCAGGGAGGGAGGTATGGACTTTAGGTGCCTGAAGAGAGGCTGGGGTGGGAGATAGGGCAGGTAGACGTGGAAAAGCAGTAGCCAGGAGTCCTGCATTTGGTAGTCAAAAAAAGTCCAAACCTAACCAGCCATTTTTCTTGAGAGGAGCTAGCCCCTCCCAGAAGCCTCAGGAGACCTGCATGCCACACCCTGTATTTTGAGCTTTTCAGAGGAAACAAAGGCATAAGCCAAGCTTACAGGTCTGAAGAGTCTCAAGGAGCCCTCTGTGACTGGATTAGAGAAGGGGCTGTCTGCCCCGCTATTGTGGGAACCAGACTGATAAAAACTCCAGGTTCCCAGTCTACCCCATTGGTCTCCATACAAGGATCTTTGTCCAGCCAAGGGCAGAGTAAGATTTAGGCCACTAGTGGAAGAGGAGCTCTGGGACAGGAAAACACACCCACCACATTCCCTGAGAGCTAAACAGCACCTCCTCTGCTTAAAGCCCTTTCAGAAACAGACTTTTAAGTGATTAAGATTGACAGCTGGCTAGCAGGCAAAGGCAGGGAGAGGTGGAGCACAGGGAAATAGGGAGAAGTTAGCAGACCCAGCCCTGAGCCCCATGCTGCTAACAAACCTACTTTAGGGGGCAGATTGGCCCCTCCTGTGGATCGCTGGGAACATTTGCAGGTTGCTGAAAGCCAAGACAGAGCCCGACAGTGGTTAGCTCCTAAGTACCTAACAGGAAGCCCAGAATTGGCAGACAGAACAGAAGAGTGGGGTCCAAAGCAAGCTCCCATGAGGCAATAACTCGGCTGAAATGAACGCCACTTCATTTTTTTTCCTTTTATCTTTTTTGCTCTCCTTTTTCTTCTCTTTTCTCTTCATTAGTTTTTGTCTTTCCTTTCTTTTTTTCCCTTTTAAATTTATCTTACTTGTCTATCTGCTTTATTGATTTGTTACTATTCTAGTACCTGATGTTTCATTCATATATCTACTTTTCCTCTTCTACTCAATTGTTCTTTTTTTTTTTTTAACTACTCACTTTTTTCCCTCTCTGTTCTTTCTCTTTTCTTTCTCTCCTGCTTTCTTATCAATTTTCTTTTTCTTATTTTAGGTCTATCTGTTTTCTCCTCTATTTTCCTTTTCAACTTTTTTTCTTATCTTCATTTCTTTTCTCCCTCCTTTATTCTAAAGTGTTAACCTTCCCTATTCCTCTAATTCTCATTTTCCTTATTTAAGCTCTGCATCTGCATATTCTGCTTCTCCTATTCTTGTTGGTGTATTTTTGTTTGGTTGGTTTGTTTTTCCCCCATATTTTTTCTTTCTTTTTTTCTAACATTCTTATCTCTTTTCTCTTTCCTAATTTTTTCTTCTCTGGTGGTTGCTTTTGTTGGTGCTGTAGGGGTCTTGTATATGTTCTTGATTTGTTTCCTCCATGCTGTATTTTGTCTTGTATTTTGTTCTGTTTGGCCAGCACCTCCACAACAGTTTCAACAACATGGTCGAGGGTGGGCCACATAGCTACTCTGAGAGGACACTCCATCCACAAATGGGACAATAGTATTCAAGACCCAACTACAACAGGAGAACCCAAATAGCTCAAGTTAGGAGCTTTCCTAGAGCACCCAGCTCAGGAGATCTAAGAGACTACACCACACAGTCTCCAAAACTCCTACTACATACAACCACCCCACAAGGACTAGATAGCATAATAGTTTGATCTAATACTTAGAAACAAGTACAAAGGGACAGCAAAAATGGGGATACAAACAACCCCCAATGAAAGAAAATATGGAATTACTAGAAAAGGAACTAAGTGAAATGGAGGCAAATGATTTGTCAGATAAAGAATTCAAAGTAGTGGTTATAAGGATGCTCAAACATCTGACTGAGAATTACAAGCAACTCAATTAGAATTATAAGGAGCTGAATGAGAAATACACCAACATGGATAAGACTCATGAGGAAATGAAGAATGACATAGCTGCAATAGAGAACACCCTGGAAGTTTTCAACTGTAGACTAGAAGAAGCTGAGGACTGAATCAGCAAGTTAGAAGACATAGTAGAAAAAAACATCCAATCAGAGCAGCAATGGGGGAAAAAATTAAAAAACAGGAGGAGAGTTTAAGGAAGCTTTAGGGCAACATGAAACAAAACAACATCCACATAACAGGAGTGCCATAAGGAGAGAAAGCTGATCAAGGAATAGAAAACTTGTTTGAAGAAATAATGACCGAAAACTTCCCTGGCTTTAGGAAGAAAAAAGTCACACAAGTTCAGGAAGCATAGAGAGTCCCAAATAAGGTGAATCCAAAAAGACTCACACCAAGACACATCATAATTAAAATGACAAACATTAAAGACAAGAAAGAATCTTAAAGGCTGCAAGAAAGAGACAGAAGGTTACCTACAAGGGAACTCTCATTAGACTATCAACTGATTTATCAATAGCAACATTTCAGGCCAGAAGGGAGTGGCATGAAGTATACAAAGTAATGAAAACCAAGTGACTTAACCCAAGACTACTCTATCCAGCAAGGCTATCATTCAAAATTGAAGATAAAATCAGGAGCTTTGCAGACAAAAAAGAGGCTAAAAGAGTTTAGTACCACCAAACCAGCACTGAAAGAAATGCTAACGGGACTGGTGTAAGAAGAAGAAATAAGAGAGAAAGAGATGAACACAGGCATAAATAATAAGAGTGGCCATAAATAAGTACCTATCAATAATAACCTAAATTGTAAATGCCTAAATGCTACAATCAAAAGACATAGGGGACTTGAGTGGATACAAAATAATGACCCAAATATATGCTGTATACAAGAAACCTATCTGAGAATGAAAGATTCATACAGACTGAAAGTGAAGGATAGAAAAAAATTTTACAGGTAAATAATAATAATTAAAAAAGCTAGAGTAGCAATACTCATACCTGACATATGAGTGAAGGCCATAACCAGGGATAATGAAGGCCACTTCATAATACTAAAGGGATCGATACAACAAGAGAATATAACTCAGGTAAACATATATGAACCCAAGACAGGAGTATCAAAATATATTAAAAAAATCTTCTGGAGGATATCAAGAGAGAGAGGTCAACAGTAATACAATCATAGTAGGGGACTTTGACATCAGTGGATAGATCTACTAGACAAAATAATTAACAAGGAAACAGTTACCCTAAATGATACACTAGATCATATGGAATTAATTGACATTTCCAGAACATTTCACCCCAAAGCTACAGAATGTATATTCTCAAGTGCACATGGGGCATTTTCAAAGATAGACCACATGTTAGAAAACAAGCTAAGTCTCTACAAGTTCAAAAAGATTGAAATTATATCAAGCATCTTCTCATATTACAATAGCATGAAACTAGAAATCAGCTACAATAAAAACATTGAAAAATATTCAAAAAACATGGGGGGTAAATAGCATATTATTAAACAATGAATGGGTTACCAAAAAGATCAAAGAAGAAACAAAAAACATCCTAAAAACAAATGACAATGAAAATACACACAAAAAAATAAAACCAAAAACACACACACACAAACAAACAAACAAACAAACAAACAAAAAAAACACCCAAATCTGTGGAGCACAGTGAAAGCAGTCCTGAGAGGGAAGTTCATAACATTACAGGCCTGCCTCAAAAAACAAGAAAGAATTTTAATGTTATCTAACCTTACAACTTAAAGAATTAGAACAAGAACAAGAAAAGCCTTGAATAAGTAGAAGGAAGGAAATAATAAAGATCAGATTTGAAATAAATGGCATAAAGACCAAAAAAGAAAAAAAAGGAAGAAAGAAAGAAGAAAGGAAGAAAGAAAGGAAGGAAGGAAGGAAGGAAGGAAGGAAGGAAGGAAGGAAGGAAGAAAGAAAGAAAGAAAGAAAGAAAGAAAGAAAGAAAGAAAGAAAGAAAGAAGAAGAAAGAAAGAAAGAAAGAAAGAAAGAAAGAAAGAAAGAAAGAAAGAAAGAAAGAAAGAAAGAAAGAAAGAAAAAAAGAAAAAAGAAAGAAAGGGAGGGAGGGAGGGAGGGAGGGAGGGAGGGAGGAAGGAAGGAAGGAAGGAAGGAAGGAAGGAAGGAAGGAAGGAAGAAAGAAAGAAAGAAAGAAAGAAAGAAAGAAAGAAAGAAAGAAAGAAAGAAGAAGAAGAAGAAAGAAAGAAAGAAAGAAAGAAAGAAAGAAAGAAAGAAAGAAAGAAAGAAAGAAAGAAAAAAAGAAAAGGAGGGAGGGAGGGAGGGAGGGAGGAAGGAAGGAAGGAAGGAAGGAAGGAAGGAAGGAAGGAAGGAAGGAAGGAAAGAAAGAAAGAAAGAAAGAAAGAAAGAAAGAAAGAAAGAAAGAAAGAAAGAAAGAAAGAAAGAAAAAGAAAGAAGTACAAACTATCTATAAAACCAAGAGGTGGTTCTTTGAAAGGATAAACAAGATTGATGAACCTCTAGCCAGACTCACAAGGAAACAAAGAGAGAGGACTGAAATAAACAAAATCAGAAACAAAAGAGGTTTAGTAACAACTGACCCCACAGAAATACAATGGATCTTAAAAAAATATTATGAACGAGTTTATTCCAACAAAGGAGACAACCTGGATGAAATGGACATATTCCTAGAAAAATACAACCTTCCAAAACTCAATCAGGAAGGATCAGATAACCTGAATAGGCTGATAATAACTGATGAAATTGAAGCAGTAATCAAAAAAATTCCCAGCAAACAAAAGCCTTGGTCCAGATGGATTCACAGGGGTACATTACCAAATATTTGAACAAGAACTAATACCTATTCTCCTCAAAATATTCAAAAAATTTAAGAGGAAGGAGCACTTTCAAACTCTTTCTTTTTTATTTTTTATTTTAATTGAATTTAATGTGATGATATTAATTAATTAAATTAAATGGTTTTTTTTAAATAAATCTTTATTGTTCAGATTATTACAATTGTTTCTCCTTTCCCCCCCCCCATATCTCCCCATCACCTGGTTCCCTCCCCCCCGTTGTCCTTATCCATAGGTGTATGATTTTTGTCCAGTCTCTTCCCGTACCCTCCACACAGACATCCCTTTCCCCCTGAGAATTATCATTCCACTCCCATTCTATGCCTCTGATTCTATTATGTTCACCAGTTTATTCTTTTCCTAAGATTTTTAATTCACTTGATTTTTAGAATCACTTGTTGATAGATATGTATTTGTTGTTCATAATTTTTATCTTTACTTTTTTCTTCTTTTTCCTCTTTTTAAAGAATACCTTTCAGCATTTCATATAATACTGGTTTGGTGGTGATGAACTCCTTTAGCTTTTTCTTATCTGTGAAGCTCTTTATCTGCCCTTCAATTCTGAATGATAACTTTGCTGGGTAGAGTAGTCTTGGTTGTAGGTTCTTGCTATTCATCACTTTGAATATTTCTTGTCATTCCCGTCTGGCCTGCATAGTTTCTGTTGAGAAATCAGCTGACAGTCGTATGGGTGCTCCCTTGTAGGTAACTAACTTTTTCTCTTGCTGCTTGTAAGATTCTCTCTTTGTCTTTTGCCCTTGGCATTTTAATTATGATGTGTCTTGGTGTGGTCCTCTTTGGATTCCTCTTGTTTGGGGTTCTCTGCGCTTCCTGAACCTGTAAGTCTATTTCTTTCACCAGGTGGGGGAAGTTTTCTGTCATTATTTCTTCAAATAGGTTTTCAGTATCTTGCTCTCTCTCTTCTGGCACCCCAAAAATTCGGATGTTGGTACGCTTAAAGCCATCCCGGAGGCTCCTTATGCTATCCTCACACTTTTGGATTCTTCTTTCTTTCCGCCTCTCTGGTTGGGTGTTTTTTTCTTCCTCATATTCCAGATCTTTGGTTTGACTCTTTGGGTGCAGTGGTCTACTCTGTATATTCTTTATTTCAGACAGTGTATGCATAATTTCTGACTGGTCCTTTTCCATTTTTTTGGTATTCTCATTTAGGTCCTTGAAGGTCTCTTCAAGTTTCTCAGTGGTTTTTAGAAGATTCTTGAGTAACCTTATAAATATGGTTCTGAACACTGTGTCGTCCATTAGTTTGCTTTCATCTATCTCTCCTACTTGTGACATACTTCGATGTCTCCACATTTTGGCTGCCTCCCTGTGTTGATGGAGTGGCTTTGTGTGGTCGGTGACCTATAGGGGCTGGTAGCTCAGCTTCCCCAATCACCCTAGGTGGTCGCACTTTGTGGGCTGAGTGGAAAGTCTTGGTGTAGTTAAAAGCCCTGATTGCTGTTGGTACACTGGGAGGAATTGACCTCCAGTCCAATTGGTTGTGAGGGCCTGCTGTGTCTATAACGGAAGAATTGCTGTGCTGGAGACACAGTAGGGCTTTGGTGCTCACTGAGTCTGCCTCTTGAATGTGTCCCTTATGAGCGTGCTTGAAATCTGGTGTCGTCCACACCAACAGAAAAGTCACTCTCACTCTCCAACCGATGGCCGAGAGTCCCGTAGGCGTCTGGGTCCCCCGCGTGTCCCCAGAAACTGGAGTTTAGAGTGGTTGGGATTGTTGGTATCACTGGCGGGAATTGATCTCCAAGCCAGTTGGCTGTGAGGATCAGCAGTGTCTGCTGGGAGAGCTTCTGTGCTCAGCTTGGATGGGGCGGAGTCTCAGGGTGGCGCAGACAAGCTTTGGTTTCCCGTCTGCTCCGCCCTAAGAGGGGCGGTTTCTCCATGCCTGAATTAATGGCTGTGCGCCTCTGAGAGAAGGCAGCTTTCGAGCCTCTCCTGTTGCTTAACAGACCAGTTTCTCCCCAGCTGGGGCTGGATTTCAGTGCAGACCGGAGGTTTTGTTTTTCTCCCGAACTAGAAATCCAGTCACTGGGAGGGCTGTGCTCAAGCTTGGATGGGGCGGAGTCTCAGAATGGCGCAGACAAACTTGGTTTCCCGTCTGCTCCGCCCTAAGAGGGTCGGTTTCTTCGTGCCCTAATCAATGGCTGCGCACCTCTGAGAGAAGGCAGCTTTCGAGCCTCGCCCGCTGCCAAACAGACCAGTTTCTCCCAGACTGCAGCTGGATTTCAGTGCAGTCAGGAGGTTTTGTTTTTCTCCCAAACGAGAAAGCTAGCCACACAGCGTCTGTTGCCCTCCCTCTCCGCGCGCTGCGAGCAAGCCTGCCGCGTATTCAGCTGCCCGCCCTTTCCGCGCTCACAGATCTCTGCACCTCCACAGCTCCTGAGGCTCAGCATCCCCTCTCTTTTTTTCTCTAGTTGTAGGTTTTCCACTCTGCCAGCTTTCCGGTGGTTCTGGACGGTGTGCGCTCTGTTTTCCAGTTGTAGTTTCAAAATTGTTGTGGTAGGCAACAATTAGGTGTTTACCTTATGCCGCCATCTTGGTTTCCCCTCTAAATTATATGGTTTTAAGTGTACAATTCTATAATACATCATTTGTATATTGTTTATTTTCTTTATTGATTAAGGTATTACAATGTGTCCTTATCCCCCCATTACCCCCACACCCCCCACTCATGTTCTCACCCCCCTGATGTCTGTGTCCATTGGTTAGGCTTATATGCATGCATACAAGTCCTTTGGTTGATCTCTCCCTCTTACCCCCACCCTCCCCTACCTTCCCTCTGAGGTTTGACGGTCTGATCGATGCTTCTCTGTCTCTGTCTCTGTTTTTGTTCATCAGTTTATGTTGTTCATTATAGTTTTGTTCATTATATTCCACAAATGAGTGAGATCATGTGATATTTATCTTTCTCTGACTGGCTTATTTCACTTAGCATAATAAGGTCCCATAATCCACACTGAATTTAAGATCCCAATTCAGCAGGGACCGTTCCCATTATAATTTCTGATCTACAGAGAAGAGCAACCACAGAGCAATTCAGGGATGCTCAGGCTCTCCTCCCAAATCTTTTTCTCATAATCATGATTAAAAAAAATTGTTCTCTGGACCATCCCAAGGCAGAAGAGCCGGATTTACACAATAAATCTACTTTAACATTCTAGTATACCTAAATCTTTTGCTGCTTCCCTCTACAGCATATGAAGTCACTCTGACATTCGGCTACCTTTAGTCCATATTTCATTCAACCAAACAGAGCTCTTCCTAATCCCTTAGGCTGAAACACTGAATTCAGAGTTTTAGTTAGTAAGCCCACCCTGACAATTTTAGCCTCATCCAAATTTATATTCCTTTCACATCAATACCACACCTTGAGACCCGTTCCCACATATATTTCCCTTTTCGTTTTTTTAAAATTAAATTTATTGGATTGACATCTATCCTACCTAATAATAGACAAATATACAAATTGACCGTACCTTTGCTATGCCCTCGATTGGCCAGGAGGCGCGGGCAGGCGGGACTCAGGGTGGCCGGGGTGGCCAATTGGGCCGGTGCGACGCTGAGCTCGCGTCGCTAGCGGCGGCGCGAGCTCAGTGTCTGCGCCATGGCTGTGCTGCAGCACAGAAGGGGCCTCTGGGGCAGCGAGCTCACGTCCCACTGCAGACCATCAAAAGCGGGGGAGCTGGGTGCCTGTCCGCTCAGGCACCAGGCCTTTCAGAAGCCTCCGCTGCACTGGAGGCTTCTGAAAGGCCTGGTGCACCAGCAGACAGGCACCCAGCTCCCCTGTGATCGAAAACGAAAGCGTGTAGGGAACCCTACATGTGCATGATTCAATCATGCACTGGGCCTCTAGTACTTAATAAAAGGGTAATATGCTAATTAGACCGGATAGACAGGATATCTTCAGGTCTTCAGGTCCTCCTTCCAGACAAAGCCACAGTGGCAGGGGCCATGGCAGAGGCAGTCAGGGGCAATCAGGCCAGCAGGGGAGCAGTTAGGGGTGATCAGGTCGGCAGGGGGAGGGCGGTTAGGGGTGATCAGGCAGGGAGAGGTGGTTAGGGGTGATCAGGTAGGCAGGCAGAGGGATTAGGGGCGATCAGGCATGCAGGCAGGTGAGTGGTTAGGAGCCAGTGGTCCCAGATTGTGAGAGGGATGTGGGATCAGGCCTAAACCAGCAGTCAAACATCCCCTGAGGGGTCCAGGATTGGAGAGGGTGCAGGCCGGATTGAGGAAAACACCCCCCCCTGCACAAATTTTGTGCATCGGGCCTCTAGTTGGTTAATAAAATTATATAGGTTTCAAGTGTACAATTCTATAATACTTCATCTGTATATTGCACTGTGTGCCCACCACCCAAAATTAAAACTTCTATTACCATGTATTTGACCCCCTTTTCCCTGTACTACCTCTCCACACCCTTCTCTCTGGTAACCACCATACTATTGTCTGGATTTATCAGTTTTTGTTTGTTTTCCTTGTTTGTTCATTTGTTGCTTTCAGTTTTATATCCCACATATGAGTGAAATCATATGGTCCTTGACTTTTTTTAGCTGACTTATTTTGCTTAGTGTGATATTCTCAAGATCTATCATTGTTGTTGGCAGTATTTCACCTTTTCTTATGACTGAGTAGTATTCTATTATATATGTGTACCATATATTCTTTATCCAATCATGTATCACTTCACTTGTTTCCATGTTTTGGCCATGGTGAATAATGATACACTTCATTTTCTTTTTATATACATTAGAAATATCATCCAGTTCTTTCAGTATGGATCATACTTCCTCCCATATCAGACCCCAGATAGGGGAAATAAATATAAAAACTTCATTGGGATAATTGATGAAATTTGAATATGAATTTTAGATTAGCTACCAGAATTCTATCTATGTTAAATTTTCTGAGCTTGACTCTCATGCTGCCATTATTTATGGTCTTGTTCTTTAAAAATCAGTGTAAAATCTAGGCAAAGGACACCTACAATTCTTTAAAACATAGCTAAAAAGGAATTTCATTCTTAAACCTCAATCATAGCATTATCATTTATGTAGCCTCTAAAATAATTTTGAAAAATTATGTTTCTTGTCTTTCTAATTTGATATTTAAAATGTTTCATCAAAAGTTTTACTGAGGAGAATTATTAAAAGCTTATAAATAAGACAATTATGGGAACTTTTTACATCTTGCTAAGCGTTTTCTAACAAACCAATTTGAAGATAATCTGATTCTTCAGGGAATGTTAGTTTGACTTCGTTTTGTGCTGGATTAGGGCCGAGTCATTTAATAATTCTGTAAAGTTAGAGGTTATCTTGTAGAAAAATGATAATGTCTTGATTTTTCTTCTCTGTCTGCTAGAGCAGATAACGTTAAGGATTATAATTTTATTGCACATTAATCAGTTTTGTTTCTAATTTAGCAATTTTGTTTCAGCATCCCTTCTTTCATTGACTCCATGTAATCCCAGTTTCTCACATCCTTATTTTTACTGTTTTTTTTTTAAATCGTTGACACTATTACAAATGTCCCCATTTTCCCCTCCTCTGCCCAACTTCACCCAGTCCCCACCCCCTTCACTCTGGCCATCACTGCACTGTTGCCTATGTCTATGGATTATGCATATATGTTCTTTGTCCATTCACCTCCTTTCATCCAGTCCCTTCCTTCCCCTCCTCTCTGACAGGTGTCAGTATATTTCATGCATCCATGCCTATGTTTCTATTTTGTTCCTCAGTTTATTTTGTACATTAGATTCCACATATAAGTGAGATCATATGGTATTTTTTTTTCTCTGATTGGCTTATTTCACTTAGCATAATAAACTCCAGGTCCATCCATGCTATCACAAAATGTAAGGTTTCATTCTTTTTTATGGCCACATCGTATTCCATTATATAAATGTGCCATGGCTTTTTTATCCATTCATCTACTGATGGGCACTTGGGCTGTTTTTAGATCTTGGCTACTATGAAATAGGGCTGCACATATTCTTTCAAACTGGTGTTTCAGGATTCTTAGGATATATTCCCAGAAGTGGGATTGCTGGGTCAAAAAGTAGTTCCATTTTTATTTTTTTGAAGAACCTCTATGGATTACACAGCCTAGTGCAGCAGTTATGTTTTCCATGACTGCTGAACTAGTCAGTGTACTAGGGTTCCCTTTTCTCCACATCCTCGCCAGCACTTGTTATTTGTTTATTTATTAATGGTAGCCATTGGGGCAGGTGTGAGGTAATATCTCATTGTGATTTTAATTTGCATCTCCCTGATGACTAATGACATTGAGCATTTTTTCATGGGTCTCTTGGCCATCTATATGTTCTCTTTGGAGAAGTGTCTATTCAGGTCCTTTGCCCATTTCTTAATTAAATTGCTTGTCTACCTGGTGTTGAGTTGTAAGTTCTTTTTATATTTTGGAAATTAACCCCTTATTAAGTGTATCATTGGTAAGTATGTTCTCTCATACAGTGGATTCTCCTTTTGTTTTCTTGATGGTTTCTTTGGATGTGCAGAAGCTTTTTGTTTGATGTAGTCCCATTTGTTTATTTTTTCCTTTGTTTCTCTTGCCCTAGGAGACATATCAGCAAAAAATGTTGTTACAAAAGATGTCTAAGGTTTTACTGCCTATGTTTTCTTCTAGGATCTTTATGGTTTTTGTGACTTACATTTACCATTTTGAGTTTATTCTTGTGTATGGTGTAAGGTGATGGTCTAGTTTCATTTTTGCATGAACCTGTCCAATTTTCCCAACACCATTTATTGAAGAGACAGTTTTTACTCCATTGTATTCATTTGCCTCCTTTGTCAACTTTGATTGACCATATTTGTATGGGTTGATTTTTGGGTTTCCATTCTGTTCCATTAATCATTATGTCTGTTCTTGTGCCAGTACCAGGCTTTTTAAAATTATTATTATTACAATAGCTTTGTAGTATAGCTTGATATCAGGTATTGTGATACTTCCAACTTTGTTCTTCTTTCTCAAGATTGCTGAGGGTATTCACGGTCTTTTTTGGTTCCATACACATTTTTGGAATATTTGTTCTAGATCTGTGAAATATGACATTAGTATTTTAATAGGAATTGTGTTGAATCTATAGATTGCTTTTGGTAGTATGCACATTTTAATGATATTAATTCTTCCAATCCATGAACACAGTATATGCTTCTACTTATTTGTATCTTCATCATTTCTTTCTTCAATATCATATAGTTTTCTGAGTACAGGTCTTTTATATCATTGGTTAAATTGATTCCTAGGTACCTGTTTTTATTATTATTATTTTTGCAATAATAAATGTGCTTGTTTTCTTAGTTTCTCCTTATGATTGGTCATCATTGGTGTATAGAAATACCAGCATTTTCTGAATATTAATTTTGTATCCTGCTACTTTGACGAATTCATTTATTAGATCTAGTAGTTTTTTGGTGAGTCTTTAGGGTTTTCTATGTACAATATAATGTCATATATGAATAATGACAGTTTTACTTCCTCCTTATAGAAATGATTTTGTCTCATGCTGATTCCTTCTTAAAGTTCCAACTAAAACTTTGGCTCATCTATTTGTATGATATTTAATTTTTAGTTACTATTTGTATGATAATTATGTTTTAACATTTTGTGAATTATACTTTGACAGCTTAGATAGTTATAAAATGTACAGTTATAGTATATTGTAAAATGTTTAAAATGGATCTGCAAAATCACTTTTGATTTATCCATATGAACCCAAATACCATGATGATTTAATACCTACCATCATTCATCTAAAAATACAGGAACGAGTCCCTTCTTTACAATCAGAAGCTTAAATCATTGCTTTGTCTCCTTAAACTCATGCCCAGGTTTCTCACAAGTCACTTATTAATAATCCATCATATTTTTTGGCAACAAAGTGTGTGTGTGTGTGTGTGTGTGTGTGTGTGTGTGTGTGTGTTTTAAAATTTTTCTCTGACTCTAAGTCTTTAAATGTTTAAAAATTCTGGGTTATCAGTATAATTATTATGAAGACACAATTTATTAAAACCATATTTATATTTTTGATAAGTATTAAATATAAGAAAGTACTTTATGGGAAATGTAATTCAATGAGATCAGTTGAACTTTATAAAAATTTATATATCATGGATTAATATTATTTATTACTAGTTTAATTTTTATTAATGTAAGCACATCAATAAGTAGATGGATATGGAAAAATATAATCATATCTTCATTTATTCTTTGAAATCCCCTGAGTTACATGCCAAAAATTACACAGTAACTTATTTATTCAAAATGATGTTTATTAATACACCAGTTAATAACTCCATTAAATCATCCTTCAGTTTTATTGGGAGCAAAGAATTGAAACCACCTGACTTACATAAGGATTTTTACTTAGTAATTTCCCATTGCTGATACCCAGATTTTGAATGGATCCTTGCTTTTGCACACAGAGATTTACCCAGAACAATCTATATATATAAAAGCCTAAGCAACTGCCGAAACTGGTTTGGCTCAGTGGATAGAGGGTCGGCCTGCGGACTGAAAGGTCCCAGGTTCGATTCCGGTCAAGGGCATGTACCTTGGTTGTGGGCACATCCCCAGTAGGGGTTGTGCAAGAGGCAGCTGATTGATGTTTCTCTATCATCGATGTTTCTAACTCTCTATCCCTCTCTCTTCCTCTCTGTGAAAAATCAATTAAAAAAATAAAATAAAAGCCTAAGCAACTAAACAACTGGAATGACTGGTCGTTATGATGCACAGTGACCACGAGGGCACAGATGCTCAACGTAGGAGCTGCCCCCTGGTGGTCAGTGCACTCCCATAGCGGGAGAGCGCTGCTCAGCTGAACAGCCCATCCTGGTGGCCCACCAGCCCGGTGGCAGCCACTCACTCCCTCAGTAGTCCTGAAGAACAGGCAGGCACCAAGGGACCAGTGCCGCCTGCATGATCCTGGAAGTTGGCCTTGGGCACCGTGGCCGCTTCCCCTCCCTAGGCACTCCATAAGGAAGAAACAATATAAAAGTGGCTGCCAGGTAGCTCCCAACAACCAGTGAGAATGTCAGTGGCTGGCAAGGGCGTCCCACTGCCTGCCTGGAGGACCAATCATATCCTGGCCCCCATCCTTTCCTTGGGACCCCACCTATGCATGAATTCATGCACTGGGCCTCTAGTATATTATATTGAGCTTGGAGAAGGGAGCCATAGGCCTTTCTTTTATGAGTGAGAAGAGAAACTGTGAAAGGGAGAAGACGGAGATTCTTCAGCACAAATTTCAGAATATTGATGCAAGTGCAGATCTGGAAACTGATTCTATTGAACATCCATAACCCTCACATAGTTTGAAGGCTGATACACTAGACAATTTAGCTTTTTGTGTTCAGGGTGGTATTTAGCTTATGATTTTATAATGTTGCAAAGTAGGATTTCCTTAGCTACCAATGTCAACCTCTCAGTGGGTTTAAATGACTTCCCAGTACAGATTAGCCAAACCCACCATATTAGCTCTGTAATGAGCCCACAAATACCTGCCTGTATGATTCCGAAGGGAAATTCACAAAATGAAGAAAACACAACCTAGACATTTACATCAACATATGACAAAACATTTTTGGGGGTGAAAACACCTTATGAAAGACAAAAACTATCCCCTTTCATCAGAATCTAACAGTGATATTTTGTTCTGACAAATTAATGCAGAAAGTTGCACTGACTCACTTGTTTGGAATTAAGATGCAGAAATATCATATGTCCCCAGTGATATGAAGAAGCCTATCAATTAAGAAAGCAGAACACATGGATGTTGAAATAATCTAATCAGAGATTTACTGGGTAGTCTGTGAAACAACTCAAAAGGAGGAAAATAGGTTTTCCTCTCTCTTTCCTTCTTTTTTCTCTCAATAAGCTTTCAAGAAGTTTATACTTAAATTTCAATAAGTGATCAATATGTAATCCCCTCTTAAAAATATAAAAGACATGGCTTTTATATTTTCTTGTCACAATCTATTTCCAAATCATTTCATTCTATAACCTTTCTTGGAAGTCAAAGCTAATTTAGTTAATTGGGAAAAAGCAAATACCTGTAAATACACAAAAAAATTATAAAGCCCCCTAAACTCATCCTAAAGCATGCTATATTCACTTGCAGGCTAGTTCTTGATAATGAGTATATATATTTCAATATTTCAGATCATAAGTTTTATCTGCCCACTGATTTTGCAAAGGTTATTTTAGTGCAGGAAGATTAAGAGGTTTCCCCATCTGAATGTGGTTCATTGCCAATTATATACAACAGCCTCCATCTATGAGAGATCAGTGGTCAAAATATTCTCACTCCATTCTAATGTGACGCCTACTCATCATATCAGCCCAGATTAGAGGGAAATGAGATGATGGTTCCCTGCTGGCTCTGTGATGGGAACTGGTGAGCAGTGATGATGCAGGGGGCCTGCTGATGGCTCCATGTGCCCCATGGCAAAGGTGAGGCAGAGCCATCATCATGGCCAGGGGGCCATAGCAAAACACCCCATTCATTTGTACCTCTGGCCTAGGGAGCAAGGAAAGAGGGAGACAAGAGTTTAATTTTTGCCTCCCAACTTTAAAAATCTCTAGGCAGCTATTTTCTGCTCAGCCTCAATAATTTTCACTGAAAATGAGCAATTCCCCGAGGAATGGGGGTGTGGGGGAGGGCAAAGAAGGTCTAGCTCACCTCAGTATATTGTCCTTCACTCTGAGTTCTTAGCTCTTTGTATTAATTATCTAATGCTGTGTGACAAATTATCATAAACTTAGAGGCTTAAGACAACACACATTTTTTATTTCACAGGTTCTTAGGGTCAAGAATTCAGACATGGCTTAGATTGGTCCTCTACTTCCAGCTCTCTCATGAGGCAGCAACCAAGGTGGCAAGTAGAACCAGGACCTCCTCTCAAGGTTAGACCAGGGAAGGATCCACTTTTAGGCTCTCTCAGTGGTTGTTGGCAGGATTCAGTTTCTTGTGGGCTGTTGCCTTGAGGGCCTCACTTCCTAGCCAGCTTTGGCCAGAGGCTCTCTTCAATTCCTTGCCACATGGGCTACTCCACTGTGGCAGCTTGAGCCATCAAAGTATATAAGCTGAGCCCTAGCTGGTTTGGCTCAATGGATAGAGTGTTGGCCTGTGAACTGAAGGGTCCTGGGTTTGATTCCGGTAAAGGGCACATGCCCAGGTTGCGAGCTCGATCCCCAGTAGGGGGCGTGCAGGAGGCAGCCGATCAATGATTCTCTCTCATCATTAATGTTTCTCTCCCTCTCCCTCTCTGAAATCAATAAAAAATATATATATTAAAAAAAAAAGTATATAAGCTGAGAAGGCAGTAATTTGCTAGCAAGATGGAAGTTACAGACTGATAGAATGGAATCACATTCTCGTCACCTTAGTGATGTATTGGTTAGAGGCAAGTTACAAGTCACACCTATATTCAAGAGGAGGAGATTACACAAAGGCATGGATACCGTGAGAGAAGGATTCTGCCTGCCTTGTTTCCTGCCTGACTTGGCCAATATTTGATAACCAGATTCAAAGCTTATTTCCCCCATCTAAATTTTATTCTGTTTTAAGAGTTTTTCTTGGTAGAAAGTTTGGTGTAATAGAAGTACCTTATCAGTGCTGTAAGCAGAACACAGGACACAGGTACTTTTTACTTATAGTGGGAAAATACACATAAAATTTACCATTTTAATCATGTTAAAGTGTAAGATTCAGTGACATTTAGTGCATTCACAGTGTTGTGCAACCATCATCACTACCTAATTATAGAATGTTTTCATTACCCCACACAAGTTTCCTATCCATTAATCAGTTACTCCCATTTCTTCTCCCCCAGGCCCCGGAAGCCACAAATTTGCTATCCTTATAAATTTACCTTTTCTGAATATTTCACAAAAATTGAATCGTACATATGTGGCCTTTTGTGTCTGGTTTCTTTCACTCAGCAGAACTGAAATCAAGGCTCATGTATGTTGTAGTATGTGTTAGTACTTCTTTTCTATTTATGTCTGAGTAATATGCAATTGTCCAGATATACTGTAGTTACTTTTAATTTACACTAGTATATTCCATTATGCTTCTTCCTCTGTTTTGCTCACCTCCTTTTATAAAAATTTATTTCCTTGAGGTATAAAATTTTCTAATATTAAGTGTACAATTAGATGAGCTTTGACAAATGTATGCATTTCTGAAACTATCACCACAATTATGATGTCAAACATTTCTCTCTCAAAATGTTCCTCACATTCCCTTGTAGTCAATCCCATTTGTGTACAATAGGCTCTAAGCAGCCACTAATGTGCTTTTTATCATGATAGTTTTGCTTTTCCTAGAATTTTCTTTGAAATTAAATCACTAAGTAAAACATCCAATCAATGAATGAATGAGGTTTTCACAGGTAATACAGAAATTGGAGGGGAGAAATTATCAAAGAATTAATTTTCTAAAATTTCTCAGGGATATAAAGAGACTCCAGTTTTCCAATTAAAAGGTCCTATTCTATGTCTTGCACAATAAAGAAAAAATAAAACATAAAGTGAAACATAGAAACTTCCCACAGCAATGTGACACTTAATAGAACAAAAGATAAAAGGATATCTAATAGGTCCATCAGGAAAACTAGAGGACTCTTATATGGAAGGAGAGTAGGATGGGTTTTAAGCTATACTGTTGAAATCAAACAGATTGATAGCTTTACTGTTCCAACAGTTAAGACATTAAGAGCTTAGAATGCTATCTATATAAGCCATAGCATCAATCAAGTGTGAAAAGTCAGTAGATATATTGTTAAGTATACCAAGGTGCAGAATTGTTGTTTTACATGCACTATAATTACTACTTAGAAAGCCACTGATGTTCCAGCCAAATGGGACAGGGAACAGAGGGAGGGGTCCGGAAAACAATGGCTCCTCCTCAGATGAACACTGGAATAACGAGTCACACAGTGTTTAGACAGTAGAACAACTAGAAATCAAATACCTCATTTTAGAAATCCACCAATGTCGAGGTTATTTCCTCATGAAATCTGGAATAATTTCAGACATGAAATTATGTGTTTGGAAAAAGTATATAATTGGACTTAGCAAAATTACCAGATTCTGAATTTCTAGTCAATATTTGTTTGCTATTGATTACTTATTAGATGTAGTGATTGGTGTCTTGTGTTAACAGGTAAACAGCAGCAGTTTCCACATGTGTGAACACTGGAGAAAAATCTTAAAGTTGAGAAAATATTTCAATTCATCTCATATTTTTAAGTAATTGAGAAAACAATGTTATTAAAACTTGAGCATATATTAGCCCATCTCATTGGGAAACTATTCTGTAGGAGTACCTTTCTGAGAATCAGCTTTAGTCAACACAGAAAGCAATGCCAAAGCATCAGAAATGTGTGACTCCAGCCGAAACCGGTTTGGCTCAGTGGATAGAGCATCGGCCTGTGGACTCAAGGGTCCCGGGTTCGATTCCGGTCAAGGGCATGTACCTTGGTTGCGGGCACATCCCCAGTGGGGGGTGTGCAGGAGGCAGCTGATCGATGTTTCTCTCTCATCGATGTTTCTAACTCTCTATCCCTCTCTGTTCCTCTCTGTAAAAAAATCAATAAAATATATTTTAAAAAAAAAAGAAATGTGTGACTCCTATTTGTCCTCCTTTACCCATGTAAACATTTGCTTAGCTTGCTTCGAAAAAGTTATCGAGTCTTTGAACTATTGCTGCAATTTGAAGTATAAAACTGCCATCATTATCCCAAGCTTGTTTGCAATATCTGAAGTTCAGGTAAGAAAGAGATACTGAAAATGTCAGCATCTATAGGCTAACATAGTGTATTTCAGGGGAAATCCCAGAGAAAGCTTGTAAGTGAAGAGCAGAAGGAGTAGATGAGGGGCATGCTAAGAGAGCAGGAGAGAACAAAGGTAAAGAGGAGAAACTGAGTTTTGGAAAGAGATCATGGCAAAGTAGGGGAAAAGAAACATATTTTTACAAAAACATGACCCTTTTTGTCTCCTCTTCAAATTTGGCAGGTCAAGGAAAGGCAGGTGCAAGATTTTTTATCTAAAAATTATAGGAATTTTAATTTGCATCTCTTTGATAATTAGTGACTTTGAGCAGTTTTTCATGTCTGTTGGCCATTTGTATGTCCTCTTTGGAGAAGTATCTATTTAGGTCCTTTGCCCATTATTAAATTGGATTGTTTGCCGTTCTTTTATTAAGTTGTGTGAATTCCTTAAATATTTTGGAAATTAACCCCTTATCAGTTGTATCATTGTCAAATATGTTCTCCCATAAGGCAAGATTGCTTTTCATTTTGTTGAGGGTTTCCTTTGCTGTGCAGAAGCTTTTTCTTTTGCTGTAGTCCCATTTGTTTATTTTCTCCTTAGTATCCCTTGCCTAGGAGATGTATCAGCAAACATATTGTTATGAGATATGTCTGGGATTCTGCTGCCTATGGTTTCTTTCTTCTAGGATTTTTATGGTTTCATGACTTATATCTAAGTCTTTTATTCACTTTGAGTTTATTCTTGTATATGATGTAAATTGATGGTCTAGTTCCTTTCTTTGTTTTTTTTTTGTTTTGTTTTTGTTTTTGTTTTTTTTTGCTTGTACTTGTCTTTACTCCATTGTATGCTCTTACCTCCTTTGTCAAATATCAATTGAGCATAATGGCTTGGGTCAATTTCTGGGTTCTCTGTTCTGTTCCATTAATCTGTATATCTGTTCTTGTGCCAGTACCAGGCTGTTTTGATAACAGTGGCTTTGTAGTATAATTTGATATCAGGTATTGTGACCCCTCCTACTTTGTTCTTCTTTCTCAAGATTGCTGTGGCAATGAGGTATCACCTCACATCTGCCAGAATGGCTACTATCAACAAATCAGCAAACAATAAATGCTGGCAAGGATGTGTAAAAAAGGGAACCCAAGTAAACTATTGATGGGATGCAGACTGGTGCAGCCACTATGGAAAGCAGTATGGAGTTTTCTCAAAATTAAATATGGAACTGCTATTTGACCTAGTGATCCCACTTCTAAGAATATATCCTAAGAATCCTGAACATCAATAAGAAAGAATATATACACCCCTATGTTCATAGCAGTACTATTTACAATAGCTAAGATCTGGAAACAGCCCAAGTGCCCAAGTAGATGAGTTAATAAAAATGCAGTGAGCCGAGACCGGTTTGGCTCAGTGGATAGAGCGTTGGCCTGCGGACTCAAGGGTCCCAGGTTCGATTCCGGTCAAGGGCATGTACCTTGGTTGCGGGCACATCCCCAGTAGGGGGTGTGCAAGAGGCAGCTGATCGATGTTTCTCTCTCATCGATGTTTCTAACTCTCTATCCCTCTCTCTTCCTCTCTGTAAAAAATCAATAAAATATATTTTAAAAAAAATGCAGTGGTACATTTATATCATGGAATACTATGCAGCAATAAAAAGAAGGATCTCTTACTCTTTGAGACAGCATGGATGGACATAAGAGAGTACTATGCTAAGTGAAATAAGCCAGTCAGAGAAAGACAAGTATCACATGTTCTCACTTATATGTGGGATATAATGAAAAAAATAAACAGATGAACAAAATAGATCCAGAGATATTGAATCATGCAACAGACTGACAAATTTCAGAGAGAAGTGTGAGGAGGGAGAGATTAACCAAAGAAGTAATATGCATACATGCATAATCTATGGGCAGACAATACTGCTGTGAAGGTCTGGGGAGGGGGTATGAGCAGGGTGGAGGAAATCCATTGGGGGGAGGGGACAGCTGTAATATTTAAAAAAAAGATAAATTTAAATGAATACATAAATAAATAAAAAAATATAGGAGCCACTGGAGTGGAAATCAAATCCACAAAAGGTACAGAGAATTTTATAAAGTTCGTGCTAAGGGAGTGATGCAAATTAAAGGGAAACTGTCTCACCCATCCTCTCTCCACCTTCACTCGTGTGAAGAACTAATACGTAGGCCTTCTCCCTGCACTGTCAGGGTTAGTTTTGCAGGACAAAGTAAAGGGTTCCAGAAAACTCAGTTCAAGGCCAGCCAATACCTATACCCAGACCTATCCCTTGAACTGATAAATTTTAGTTCCCTTCAGGGATGAGTTTGACCTGGGAACAGTCAAATGGCCTTGTTCCTTATGGGAGCTCTTCAGGTCTGGGTTGACTCCCAGTATCTAACCTTTCCTGAAGGCTTAGCCATCCTTTTGCTCAATACCTCTGAGTGCACTTAAGCTCTGGAGCTAGAGAGAAGGACTCAGACTATTTGTGGGTTGGGGACACAAATAGTGTCCCCAACCCACAAATATTTTTCTTCCTCTCTGTTTCTCCCTTCCTTCAACAGCTATTTTGAGTCCCTAACATGTGCCAGACAACTGTTTCTTGACACTGAAGATGGTGATGGAAGCTTTCAAGTAGCTTACATTCAGGAGGAGGAAAGTGGAAAATAAAGATACAATTTATTTTTCCTTTTTTATAATTTCTATGAAGGAAGTAGATAGGATGATGTGTAGGGAAGTTCAGGAAAAACTTTTCTGATGAAGTGACAAAAATGAAAGTGGCCCCACTGTTATAAAAGACTCACATAGACGCTAGCTAGTTTGGCTCAGTGAATAGAGCATTAACCCTTGGACTGCAGGGTCCTGGGTTCAATTCCGATCAAGGGCATATACCTTGGTTACAGGCTAGATCCCCAGCCCCGGTCGGGTGCGTGTGCAGGAAGCAACCAATCAATGTTTCTCTCTCACATCAATGTTTCTCTCTCTGTTGCTCCCCCTACCTTCCACTCTCTCTAAAAATCAATGAGAATATATCCTTGGATGAGGATTAACAAAAAAATAAAAATAATAAAATAAGATATCTTGAAAAAAAGACTCACATATTTCTTTGTCTTGTGACTTAGCCTGCTACAGTTTCATGGATGCTGAAGGAAGACACAATATGCTGGGTGGGAAGCAAAGGACTTTCACATCTTGCAGCACCAAAGCAGCAGGAAGTTCACATTTGTGTAATTTCTCCTTTCCCCCAAATCCCACGGGGGGTGATATGGAGATGTTGTACACAGCCTATGTGAGTCTTTTTGCATCTCAGGTGAGGAACTCGGAGCTTTTGGAGCCCCAATCTTTTTAATAGGCTCCTAGAAAACTGGCCCTCTGTTGCCTCAGAAAGACATTGTCTCTATTATATTGGGCAGTGAACAAGCAATTTCTATTTTAGATAGTGAACCAGCAGTTTCTATTTCTATAGGCTTTGTACTATATAGATGCCCTTGAAGAGATTGTCTGGAACAAAAGCTGCCAATACTCTGCTTTATGAGAGACCTTGGAGAACTATTTCCCAACAATGTGATTTTGTTTGGTGATGTTCATGGTTGAGAGGGCCATGTGACTACTTCCAAATCTGGCATGTAGTCTGTTTTTTTCTCTAAAATAAATTTAAAAATTCTCAGGTTGAGGATTTTTTAAAAATTGACAAATTGATTTTAAATACATATTGAAATGCAATAGAATTACAAAGCCAGTCTTTCTGACAAAGTTTGAAGATTACCAGATTTCAAGAGTCACCAAAAAATGACTTTAATAATAAGTGTTTTATTGGCATAAGGATAGAAATTAGATAAATTGAACAGAATAGTTAGCCCCAAAGTAGATCCATATATATTAGGGTACTTGGCAATTTGTTTAGAGCATTTAAGACATTTACATTTAAAGTGATTATTGATAGGTATGTATTTATTGCCATTTTATTCTTTATAACTATGTTCCTCTGTTTTTCTTTTTTTCTTCTTCTTCTTAAGGAAGACCCTGTAGAATTTCTTGTAATGCTGGTTTGGTGGTAATGAACTCCTTTATCTTTTTCTTGTCTTGGAAGATTTTTATTTCTCCTGCAAATTTAAATGATATCCTTGCTGGGTAAAATAGTCATGGTTGTAGGTCCTTGCTCTTCATCACTTTAAATTATATATATACTAGTGGCCCGGTGCATGAAATTCGTGCATGGGGGGCAGTGTCCCTCAGCCTGGCCTGCACCCTCTCCAATCTGGGAACCCTCAGGGGATGTTCGACTGCCAGTTACAGGGATTGGGCCTAAACCAACAGTTGGACACCCCTCTCGCAATCCGGAACTGCTGGCTGCTAACTGCTCACCTGCCTGCCTGCCTGATTGTCCCTAACCACTCTGCCTGCCAGCCTGCTCGCCCCCAACTGCCCCCCACCATCCTGATTACCCCCAACTGTCCCCCTGCCAGCCTGTTTGCCCCCAACTGCCCCCCTTGCTGGCCTGCTTGCCCCCAACTGCCCCCTGCCAGCCTGCTCACCCCCAACTTTCCCCCCACTCCAGCCTGATCACCCCCAATGGCCCCCCCCCACTGGCCTGATCACCCACAACTGTCCTCCCCTCTTGGCCCCTAACCGCCTCTACCTCAGCCCTGCCACCATGGCTTTGTCCAGAATAATGCCCAGAAGGTCTCCTGGAAGGTCTCCCAGTCTAATTAGCATATTACCCTTTTATTAGTATAGATAGAGGACTGGTGCATGGGTGGTGACTGACTGGTTTGCCCTGAAGGGTGTCCTGGATCAGGGTGGGGGTTCCCTTGGAGGGTAGGGTGGCCTGGATGAGGGGCCTGTGATAGTTTACAGGCCAGCCATGCCCCCATTGTGGTGAGGGTCCCCACTGGGGTGGTGTGGCCAGCCTAGGTGAGGGGCTGAGGGCTGTTTTCAGGCTGGCCACACCCCTTTCAGGATGGGGGTCCCCACTGGGGTGCCTGGCCAGCCTGGGTGAGGGGCTGATGGCTGTTTGCAGGCTGGCCACGCCCCCAGCAGGGACCCTCACCCCATGGGGGTGTGGCCAGCCTGGGTAAGGGGCTGAGGGCCATTTTCAAGCTGGCCGCACCCCCTCAGGGTAGGGGTCCCCTGCTGGGGGGCCTGGCCAGCCTGGGTGAGGGTCTGAAGGCCATTTTCAGGACACTCCATCAGTGGCCAACCAAGGAGACCCAAGCCTCCCGCGTGCTCAGGCTGGCTCCATGGCTGCCGCCCACAGGCCCCTCCTTCGGCGGCTGGCCCAGGTGGGTGGGAAGCATGGCTTCCTCCATTGCCGGGGGCGACCCAAGCCTCCCACCCTCTCCGGCTGGCTCTGTGGCTGCCGCCATCTTTGTCCCGCTAATTTGCATATTCCCTCCTGATTGGCTGTGGGTGTTGCAGAGTGATGGTCAATTCCCATATTTCTCTCTTATTAGTGTATGTGTTTATTAGTGACACACATATGTGTGTATTAGTCACACACACACACACACACACACACACACACACACACACACACTAGTGGCCCGGTGCACAAAATTCGTGCATAGAGTGGGGGTTCCCTCAGCCCAACCTGCACCCTCTCCAATTGGGGACCCCTCGGGGGATATCTGACTGCCGGTTTAGGCCCGATCCCTGTAGGGATCGGGCCTAAACCGGCAGTCAGACATCCCTTTTGCAATCTGGGACTGCTGGCTCCTAACTGCCTCTGCCTGCCTGCCTGATCACCCCTAACCCCTCTGCCTGCCTGCCTGATTGCTCCAACCTCTCTGTCTGCCTGCCTGGTTGCCCCTAACTGCCTCTGCCTGCCTTCCTGATTGCCCCTAACTGCCCTCCCCTGCCGGACTGATCTTGCCCCCAACTGCCTCTGCCTGCCTGATCAACCCTAACTGCCCTCCCCTGCTGACCTGGTTGCCCCCAACTGCCCTTCCCTGCTAACCTGATCTTGCCCTCAATGGCCCTCCCCTGCCGGCCTAATCTCTCCCCAAACTACCCTTCCCTGCCAGCCTGATTGCCCCTAACTATCTCTGCCTTCCTGATCACCCCTAACTGCCCTCCCCTGTCGGCCTGATCTCGCCACCAACTGTCCTCCCCTGCAGGCCTGATCTCGCCCCCAACTACCCTCCTCTACCAGCTAATTTGGTTCTGATTGGTTGGTTTCTATGCCAGTCAGCGTCAAAAGCTCCACCTCCTAGGCAGCCGTTGACTCCTCACAGTTGACACAGATTTGGTTCTGATTGGTCAGTTTCTATGCCAGTCAGCATCAAAAGCTCCACCTCCTAGCAGCCATTGGCTCCTCATACTTCACCCAGATTTGGTTCTGATTGGTTGGTTTCTATGCCAGTCAGCATCTCTGGGCTTATCAACGGAGCCTGATCAGAAGCCTTGAGCAGAGGCCTGGAGAGAAATAGAGGCATGGCTGCTGGCCTGGCCCAGAGAGAAAGAGAGAGGCAAGTGCTGATCAACAGCTGCAACAGAGGCTACGGATCAGACCCTGCTTCTCTCTTCAGGCCTCTTTCCGGGCCTGATTCACAGCCCCCTCAGCAGTCAGTGCTGGGTAACCATGCCTGCAACAGCAGCAGTCAGCGCTGGGTCACCATGGCAACCCAGCACTGACTGCTGGACTGACTTCTAGTTGGTGGGAGCCTCTGGTTGTGATGGACCTAGAGTTTTTATATATTAGGATATACAAACATATATATATATATATATATATATATATATATATATATATATATATTAATAAAAGAGAAACATGCAAATTGACCATAAATCTGCTACACCCACAAGCCACGCTCACCAGCCAATCAGGAGCGAGTATGCAAATTAACCTAACCAAGATGGCTGTGGCCACATAGTGAGCAGGAGGCTTGGGTTTCCCCGGCGATGGAGGAAGCCAAGCATCCCACCTGCTCTGGCTGGCCCTGGCCTCCGCTCAAGGCTACAAAATTTCAATTATAGAAGATAAATAAATCCCAACAAAAATGGCTGCAGCTACGGAGCGAGCAGGAGGCTTGGGTTTCCCCAGCGATGGAGGAAGCCAAGCTTCCTGGCCTGCCCTGGCCTCTGCTCAAGGCTACAAAGTTTCAATTATAGAAGATAAATAAATCCCAGATACCAGGACCTCCGCTTGGGTTGAAGGGGGGTGTGGCCGGCCTGCAAACCACCACAGGTCCCTCGCCCAGGCCACCCCATGCCCCAAGGGAACCCCTACCCTGATCCGGGACACCCTTCAGGGCAAACCAGTCGGCCCCCACCCATGCACCAGGCCTCTATCCTATCTAATAAAAGAGTAATATGCAAATTGACCATCACTCCAACACACAAGATGGCTACCCCTATGCGGTAAAACATGGCTTCCCCCATGTGGACACAAGATGGCCACCACAAGATGGCCAGCAGGGGAGGGCAGTTGGGAGGGACCAGGCCTGCAAGGGAGGGCAGTTGTGGGTGATCAGGCCATCAAGGGAGGGCAGTTGGGAGGGAACAGGCCTGCAAAGAAGGCCAATTGGGGGTGATCAAGCCTGCAGAGGAGGGCAGTTAGGGGTGACCAGGTCTGGAGCGAAGGGCAGTTAGGGTCAATCAGGCTGGCAGGGGAGCAGTTAGACATCAATCAGGCTGGCAGGGGAGTGGTTAGGGGTTGATCAGGCTGGCAGGCAGAAGCAGTTAGGGTCAATCAGGCTGGCAGGGGAGCAGTTAGACATCAATCAGGCTGGCAGGGGAGTGGTTAGGGAGTGATCATGCTGGCAGGCAGAAGCAGTTAGGGGAAATAAGGAAGGCAGACAGGTGAACAGTTGGGAGCCAGCAGTCCTGGATTGAGAGAGGGATGTCCGACTGCCCTACCAGGATCGGGCCTAAACGGGCAGTCAGACATCCCTCAAGGGGTCCCAGATTGGAGAGGGTGCAGGCTGGGCTGAAGGATACTCCCCCTGTGCACGAATTTCATGCATCAGGCCTCTAGTATATATATATATAATAAAAGGGTAATAGTAATATGCTAATTAGACTGGACATCTTCTGGATGTCATTCTGTATGTCCTTCCTGATGAAGCTGGGGCTGGAGGGAAGCCAGCCTAGGTCCTGAATGCCTGTAGACAGCCCAGGAGAAGCCATCCCTGGTGCCTGCGTGTGGCAGGAGGAGGGAACTAGCCTGGGCCCCAGGTACCTGTGGGTGGCCGGAGGAGGGAAGCCTGGGTCCCAGGAGCCAGAAGGAAGCCAGTGCTGGCAGCCGGGGCATTGGGCCTCTAAAATATATATGTGTGTGTGTGTGTATTATTTTTTCAGAGAGGGAGAGAGAAACAGAAACATCAATGTTGAGAAAGAATCATTGATTGGCTGCCTCCTGCGTGCCTCTACTGGGAATTGAGCCCACAACTTGGGCATGTGCCCTAACTAGGAATTGAACAGTGACTTCCTGTTTCATATGCCAATAGTCAACCACTGAGCCACACTGACCAGGCTATCACTTTAAATATTTCATATCAATTTCTTCTGGATTAAAATGTTTCTTTTGAGAAATCATCTGACAGTAGTATGGGAACCCCTTTTATTATTATTATATTTTAATCCTCACCCAAGGATATTTTTTCATTGATTTTTAGAAAGAGTGGAAGAGAGAGGGAAAGACAGAAGGAAATGCCAATGTGAGAAAAACATCAATTGGTTGCCTCCTGCACATGCCCCGACCAAGGCCCAGGCCATGGAGGAGCCTGCAACTGAAGTACATGCCCTTGACCGGAACTGAAACCGGGACCCTTCAGTCCACAGGCCAATGCTCTATCCATTGAGCCAAACTAGCTAGGTCTGGAACCTCACTTTTAGGTAACTTTCTTTATCTCTCTGCTTTGAAGATTCTTTGTCTTTAACCTTTGCCATTTTAATTATGTATCTTAGTGTAGGTCTCTGGGTTCATCTTGTTTGGGCTTCTCTGAGATTCCTGGACTTGTGTGACTTTTTCCTTCATCAAGTTAGGGAAGTTTTCAGTCACTATTTCTTCAAATAGGTTCTTGCTCTCTTCTTCTTCTGGTACCCCTTTGATATGGATGTTGTTTTGCTTCATGTTGTCCAAAGGTCCCTTAAAGTTAACTTTTTTTTTTAATTACTTATTCTTTTTGATATTCTGATTGGGTGTTTTCATCTACCTTGTCTTTCAAATTGCTGATTTAATCCTCTGCTTCATCCAACTTATTCTATATTTCTTCTAGTATATTCTTCATTTCAGATATTGTATTATTCATTTCTGGTTCTTTTTCATAGTTTTTATGTCCTTTTTCATGCTGTTGAAGTTCTCACTAAATTTCTTGAGCATCCTTATGATTATGTTTGAGCTCTATATCTGGTAAATGACTCACCTTCATTTATGTTAGCTCTCTCTTTATCAGGGGATTTCTCCTGTTCTTTCATTTGGGGCATTTTTTAAAATCTCTTGATTTTGGCTGCCTTTTTTGTTTTTGTTTCTATGTACTAGGTAGATCTGCTATGTCTCCCAATCTTGGTAGGGTGGCCTTATATAGTAGGTGTCTTTTTGGACCCAATGGCATAGTCTTATTGATCACTTGAGCTGGGTGATCCAGGAATGTCCCTTGTGTGAGTTATGTAAGTCCTTCTGTTGTAATTAAATCTTCATTGCTATTGGCACATTTGTGTTGGGGAGACCCTCAGGCTGTGACGATTGACCCTGACCACAGTGTACAAGCTGTTATGCAGGTGCTGATCATACAAAGTGAAATACACCTCATCAGGGTCTAGTGCCACCAAGATCTCCCTTGATATGTTGCTTGCTCTGATGTTGTCTGAAGCTGGCCACTTGATGTGTATTTCAGAGTTTCTCAAAAGGACTCTGATGCAGGTCCATGACAGATGCTGCCTGTATCTGGCCCTGGGCAACCTGTATGGAGCAGAAAAGTGTTACACAGTGTTTGCCTGCTTCTGCTGGGCTATGGTGTGCATGAAAGGACCAAATTATGCACCATGTTTGGCTTTCAGCAGCGCCGAGCCCAGAGACTGGTCAGCAAAAGTACCATTGGACCTGGAGATCTGCCTCTACCTTCCTATTCCTGCTGGCTGCCTGTTAGGCTCAGTCACTGAAAGAGCCTCTGGTAGTACTCATGTTGCATGAGGTAGGTTATCAGTGAGTCACCAGGTTGGGGTGAGTCATCTTTACTAGACTGATACAGGTTCAAACTCAGTGCCAGTGCTGGGTCTGAGGCCACTTAGCAAAAATCCCAAGGTGTATCAAGTCTAGCTGCCCCCTGCTGGGTGCTCACAGATCTTTGTGGTGGGGTAGAGTCTCAGGTAGTTTCCAGAGTGAGGCCAGCAGAGTTTATCAATCCCAAGCAGACCAAGATTTGGCTGTGTGATAGGAAGGCTCTGCACCAGTCAGGTGTGGAAGGGAAAAATGGCCCCTATCCCAGAGACACACAGCTCGGTCTATTTCATATTCTGCCAGGAGCCTGAACTCAGCAAAGCAGGGATGCAGATATTGGGATGGTGAGGCTAGTGAATATATTGTGAGAGGGAGTCTCTGGCTAGGCTTGGGGGAAGGTGGGGCATGTGGCTCCTACCATAGAGCCCCACAACTCAGTCTGTCTCAGATTTTGCTAAGACATTCAGTAGATACGGGGGTGTGGGGGCTGCATTTGGGATCAGAGGCTAGCAGATCAATTGTGAAGGGGAGGTGCTGGTCAGTTTCATGATAAAGTGTGTGTGGGGGAATGGCCCCTGTCCCAAAGCCCACAATTCAGTCATTGACACCCAAGTCTGCTCTGTCCTCTACAACCTAGCTCAGGTGGCTAACTCCTCAGCAGGGTTCAAGTTCCATAGGGTGGAATGACAGTGAAGTCTAAAGGGTTGAACTATTACATTCCACCAGGCTGATGGTATAAGGAGGGGAGTGCTACCAAAGAAAGATGGCATCCGCAGTGTGGAAGGACTTGGCATAAGGACCCTGAGGCTGTCCCTTTAGCTCTCTAGCTAGAGCCCCAAACCCCATCTTCTCCTTCATGAATTTAGTCTGCTCTTCCCTCCATTTGCTCTTCACTCACATTCCAGGGTGAGTGCTTATGAAGGAGATTTTGTGTGTTATCCCTTTAAGAGGGCACCTATGTCTCTAGGAGACTGAAGTCTCTCCCTGGAAGGCAGAATCCTTTCTGATTTTCACAGCCAGGTGTTATGTAGGCCCCTCTTCCAAGCTCTGGTGCTCTGAGCTGGGGATCCAGGAGTGGGGTTGAGACCCATGCTCCTCAGGAGGAACCTTTGCTGCTGAGATGTCCCTCCAGAATCTCACTGCTTCCTGTGGGAGCAGGCCAGCCCTTTTCACAGCTCCACCCTTCCTACCAGTCTTGATGTGGCTTCTTCTGTAGATCCTTGTTTATAAGACTTCTGTTCAACTAGTCTTCAGTTGGTTACTCAGGTTGATGGTTCTATATTTTTGGTCCTGGGAGGAGGTAAGTGCATCTTTCTCCTACTCCGCTGCCACCTAGGATCCCTTTATTAACTTATTTATATTAATAACCCTATGGACTATGATATTATCAATGGGTTGTAATCCCACATTATATATATACTGGAGGCCTGGTGCACTAAATTCGTGCACTGGAGGTGTGTCTCTCAGCCCAGCCTGCACTTTCTCCAATCTGGAACATCCCTCTCACAATCTGGGACTGCTGGCTCCTAACCACTCGCCTGCCTGATTGCCCCTAACCACTTTGCCTGCCAGCCTGATTGCCCCCATCTGCCCTCCCCTGCTGGCCTGATCGCCCCCAACTGCCCTCCCAAGGTAGGGTCTGGGGTGCAGGTGAATGGGATTCCTGGCTGGCATGCCACTGATAGCAAGCTGACCAACGGCCAATACCGCAAGGAATGGGGCTCCCTCCTCCCTCCTGTCAGGGTCCATTTGAAGGCCGGCCATGCCCCCAATCATGTGAGACCCAGAGTGCCACCGTGCCCTGGCCAGCCGGGGCCCACAGCTCCCTCCCTCAGCTCCTAGCCTGCTGTTTAGTTGTCCATCCAGTCATTTAGGTCATGACAGCACCTGGCTTTTTATATATTAGGATATACTAATAAAGAGAAACATGCAAGTTAACCATTACTCCGTTACACCCACCAGCCAATCAGGAGGGAATATGCAAATTAGAAGTCCAAAGATGGCAGCTGCCCAGCTGCTGCAGGCTCAGAGTGGCCAGTCAGGGCAGGATGCCTGCTATGAGAGGGAGGGCGGGGGGTGAAGTATCTACAGGAGCGGCACTCCAGCCACAGTGAAGACTAAGACTGCAGACTCCGGAGTCTGCAGTGAAGACGAAGATGGCAGACTCCGGCCTGAGTCTGCAGCGTAAATGGCAGACTCCAGCTGGAGTCTACAGTGAAGACGAAGGCGGCAGACTCTGGCCAGAGCCTGCAGCAAAGATGAAAAAGGCAGACTCTGGGTGCCGGAGGAAAACCGGTGCTGGAAGCCAAGGGAAGGAAGGCCTATTGCATGAATATCTTTGTGCAACAGGCCTCTAATATATATTTCAAAACAGAGATGTAATTACAAACTAAATCAATTTGCATTATTTCACAAGGTGCAATAGTTTTCTTTGTTTATCAATTAAATAAGTTAGAAAATAACTTCAAAAATAGCCAAGTGGCAAACAAATTTCCTTGAAAGTCATAGTCATGTAAATGGTACACTTTTGAAAAGAGGAGGAGGGCAAAAGTTTCATCCACTTTCATAAGTTTCATAAAATATAGGGTGGGGCAAAAGTAGGTTTGCCTATGTGAAACATAGTTTATTCTTGTATTATTATTTAATACTGTATTATTTTTCATATGAACAACTGTAAACCTATGTTTGCCCCACCCTGTACTGGACCAACTCAAAGGTGGAGAGAAAAGGCAAATTTTAAAAAGAAATACATGTTAACAATTAATTCAATTAATGTTAACAATTAATACATTTAAACACATGAAGGCTAAATAGCATGCTATTAAACAATGAATGGGTTACCAAGAAGATGAAATAAGAAATAGAAAACAACCTGGAAACAAAGGACAATGAAAACACACCAATCCAAAATCTAAGGGACACAGTGAAAGCAATCCTGAGAGGGAAGTTCATAGCACTATAGGCCTACCTCAAATAAAAGAAAAAACTTGTTGTAAGTTATCTAACCATACAACTTAAAGCATTATAAAGAGAACCACAAGAAAAATCCAGAAGAAAGGAAATAATAAAGATCAGAGCAGAAATAAATGACCTAGAGACCAAAAAAAGCAACACAAAAGGTTAATAAAACCAAGAACTGGTTCTTTGAGAGGCTAAACAAAATTCATGAACCTCTAACCAGACTGGCCAAGAAACAAGAAGAGAGGATCCAAATAAAAAAAAATCTGAAATGAAAGAGATGAAGTAACAACTGATTCCACATAAATACAAAGGATCATAAAAAACTACTATGAACATCTCTATTACAACAAGCTGGAGAACTTAGATGAACTGGACATATTCCTAGAAAAAATACAATCTTCCAAAACTCAATCAGAAAGAATACGAAATCCTGAATTGGATGATACCTACTGATAAAATTGAAGCAGTAATAAAAAAACATACATCAAATAAAAGCCCTGGTCCAGACAGATTCACAGGCCAGTTTTACTAAACATTTAAAGAAGAACTAACACCTATACTCTTTAAGCCAGTGATGGGCAACCTTTTGAGCTTGGTGTGTCAAACTTCGCCAAAAAACTGAGCATAACTCGGGTAGTGTGTCACTTTGAGGAAAAAACATTATTTTGTGATATTTATAGTTTAAATAACATAAATGTATAATTGTTACATATAATTGTATTTAATAAACCAAAAACTAAATATTTAACTTACATGCTTAGTGACTTCTTTGTTCATCCGTCAGTCTGTTTCTTTTGTTGGTCTTGATATCATTTAGCTTGTGTGGGGTGCCGTGAACTAAGATAAGTAAGGGGGAGGGGGAATTCTTTAACTAACCTGCCTATTAGTGACTTTTTTGTTGCTGAATTTCATTGGCTAAATCTTCAATTGAAGGTTGGTATTTTGTACACTTCAGGCCCAAGCAAGCACTACTAACTTCATCTGTCAATCTGTTTCTTTTGTTGGTTTTGATATTATTTAATGCTGAGAATAAGGCCTCACAAAAGTATGTAGAGGGAAAAATTGTGAGTAAAGCCATTGCTATATTTTTCAGGGTGCTAAAAGTGTCTGGTAGTCGGTTCTAGGCACTCCAAATTTCCTGTTCTTAGTGGCACTCCTCTTGATTCTCCAAGCGGCACCTTTACAGATTCTCAAGCTTTGACTTCAAGTCGACAAACACCTGAGCCCAGATACTGTCTTGAAATTCTGCAAGGTGCATCTCCAAATCATCAATTTGCATCCATTGGAAACGATTTAATTCCAAACTACTGTAGACTACTACATCAGGATACTTAATTATTTTCATGGTCTGTTCTAGACTTCTAAATTGACTAAATCTGTCACTAAACTGGTCAAGTAACGAGTCTAAAACATGCTGGTACTTCATATGCAAGAGTTCCATTTCATTTTGTACAGCTGCACTGGCCTTCTCAAAATACTTTGTTACTCGAGGAAAATACTTATAAGTTTTAGTTTCTACATCTCGCTTGAAAATTTTAACTTTACTTTCAAAAGCTTTTATGTATCCAAACATAACGTCAATACTTTTGCCAAAACCTTGTCACTGTAAGTTCAGTTCATTAATATGAACAGAGAGATCTGTAAAAAAACATCAGGGTGTTGACCCACTTATCATCATTAAGCTGAGGAAAGGTTCCCAGATCCTTATCATCAAGAAATACCTTAATTTCTTCAAAGCACTCCACAAAGCGCTCAAGAACTTTGCCTCGGCTCAGCCATCTTACATTATTGTACATCAGCAGTCCACTGTAGGTGGAATCAACCTCCAGTAAAAGTGCTGAAAATTCTCGCTTGTGAAGGAGGTGAGCAGCTATTAAGTTAACTATTTTTGTAACAACTGACATTAAGTCGTTTCAGTCGGTGAATCCTGCCTTGGCACATAAAGCCTCCTGATGGATAATACAATGAAAAGGCACAATTGGATGTCCAATAGCTTCTGTAAACAATTTGACAAATCCGACTTTTTCCCCCACCATATTTGGTGCCCCATCTGTTGTCACTGACACAACTTTAGAGATATCAATGCTTAGGTCACCAAATGTTTGTATAACAACCTTACATAGTTCGCTTCCTGATTTACTTGTTGACACTGATACTAACTTTATCAACTCTTCTCTCATTGTGAGACCATCAGAATATCGAACAATAATGGCCAACTGAGCATTTGATGTGACATCAGTAGTTTCATCAAGAGAGATCGAAAAATATTTACACTTCCTTATGTCTCTCTTTAATTGATGTTGTACGTTTGTGTTCGGTCTCATTATTTGCATATATTGATGTTGTACGTTGGTGTTCAGTCTCATTATTCACAAATATTTATGATATTTCTACTGAGTGGTAACTCAGATATTCTCTTAATAATTGCATCTTTATTCTGCATATCATGAAATAGAACTGGTGCACATCTTAGGAAAGTTTCTTTAATAAATTCTCCCTCACTGGGCGCTTTTCCATGCTGAGCTATAGAGTGAGCAATGCTCAAACTTTCAGATGTTAAATTTGTAGAGCCTTTCATAAATTTAAGGATGGAATTAGATTGCTCTTATAAAGGTGTAGCTGCCTGGAAATGTATTCCTTCCTTTCATCCTCACTTTTTTCCAAGAGCTGGGAATGATTAGTTTCAAAATGTCTATTTATATTCCACGTTCTGCTTACTACCATTTCAGTACATACAACGCAAAATGATCTGCCATTTTTTTCTATAAAGCCATATATCTCGGACCATGTCTCTTGAAAGGGTTGGCCACTGCTACTACCACTTCCTTTACTTAACCTTAGTTTTTTATTTTTTGGGTTCTCCATCAGGGGGACAGTGACAGAAGATAGAATTATAGATAGCTTGTTAGGCCTGCAGGCAATTAGGGGTTAACTAGCCTAACTAACCACAAAATGGTGCTGTCTTTTAGGAAAGGGCAGGGTTAATAAGCAGAAATAGGGGTTAATAAGGATGCACAACAGTAATAGTGGTGAAATGGAGTCTGCGCTATGGAGCAAGATGGTGTTCTTTATGTGAATTAAAATGGCTGCCGCTATTTCTAATGACGGGAAATGGCACCCATAGCACGCCACAAACCCTCCCCTCTCCCAGCCTCCCCCTCACTTATCTCAGTAATGATGGATTAGAAATCCATGACACCCCAGAACAGTAGATAATGGTTGCTGTGGTTAATTGTTATTTGGTTACTGGTAATGGCAGGGCCCCCAGAGATGCATCCCCTGCTGCGTTCCACTGCTCCCTGCTCTGCCAGCGGAAGTGAGGGCAAAGATCCCAGCTTAACCGGAAGTCCCAGAACTAGACGCTCTGTGCCGGACTTCTGTTGTTTTGGCCTACAGACCTCTGGCACAGAGTGTCTAATAGGGGAGGATGAAACATTTGCGACTAGAGTCTTGGAGTCTAGTCGCAAATGTTTCATCCTCAGGAGCAGCAAATGTTTCATCCTCGGCATGCGGCAGCCTCAGCGGCCGCGTGTCATCAGAAATGGCTACATGTGTCAGTGCTGACACTCATGTCATAGGTTCGCCATCACTGTTTTAAGCTATTCCAAAAATTTCAAGAGGAAAGAACACTTCCAAGCTCCTTCTATGAGGCCTGCATTATCATAATTCCAAAACCAGATAAAGACACAAAGAAAGAGAATTACAGGCCAATATCCCTGATGAACATAGACGCTAAAATCCTCAACAAAATATTAGCAAATTCGATCCAGCAATACACTAAAAAGATCATATACCGTGACGAAGTAGGATTTATTCTGGGGAGGCAAGATTGGTATAATATTCACAAATCAATAAATGTGGTATAACACATTAAAATATTGCAAGACAAAAATCATATGATCATATCAATAGATGCAGAAAAAGCATTTGACAAAACCCAACACCCTTTTTTTGGATAAAATCTCTCAACAAAGTGAAAATGGAGGGATCATATCTCAACATAATAAAAACCTTATCTGACAAACCTACAGCCAACATCATACTCAATGGGCAGAAACTAAAACCATATCCCATAATAACAGAAACAAAACAGGGATGCCCACTTTCACCACTCCTGTTTGACATAGTACTGGAAGTGCTAGCCATAGCAATTAGAAAAGAAGAGAAATAAAATGCATCCAATTTGAAAAATAGGAAGTCAAACTGTCATTATTTGCAGACAATGTGATACTGTACATAGAAAACCCTAAAGACTCCATAAAAAACTACTATAGTTAATAAATGAATTTGGCAACATAGCAAAAAAATTTGGCAACATAGCAAAAATTAATACCCAGAAATCTATGGCATTTTTATACACCAATAATGAACTCACAGAATGAGAAATGAAAAAAAAACAAAACAATCCCATTTACCAGTGCAATAAAAAATTAAGATACCTAGGAATAGCCTTAACCAAGAGAGTAAAAGACCTGCACTAGGAAAACTAAAGGATGTTAAACAAAGAGATGGAGGAAGACATAAACAAGTGGAAGAATATACTGTGTTTATGGACTGATAGAAACAACATCATTAAAATGTCCTTACTACACAAAGCAACCTATCAATTCAACACAATGCCTATTAAAATACCAATGGCATATTTCACAGACCTAGAACAAACTCTCTAAAAATTCTTATGGAATAAAAATAGACCCCAAAATAGCTGCAGCAATCTTGAGAGGGGGTCACAATACCAGATATCAAGCAATACTACAAAGCTACTGTACTCAAAAAGCCTTGTACTGGCACAGGAACAGGCATATAGACCAATGGAACAGAACAGAGAACCTAGAAATCGATCCAAGCCATTATGCTCAATTAATATTTGACAAAAGAAGATAGGAGCATACAATGGAGTCAAGGCAGTCTCTTCAATAAATGGTGTTGGAAAAATTAGACAGATACATGCAAAAATAAAATGAGATCACCAACTTATACCATACACAAAAATAAACTCAAGACAGATGAAATATTTAAGTGTAAGATATAAAAGCATAAAAATCTTAGAATTCATAGACTGCAAAATCTCAGACATCTCTTGTAGCAATTTATTTACTGATAAATCTCCTATGACAATGGAAACTAAGGAGAAAATAAACAAATGGAACTACATCAAAATAAAGTTTCTGCACAGCAAAAGAAACCATCAACAAAATAACAAGAGTGTCCACTGCATGGAAAAACATATTTGCCAATGATACATCCAATAGGGGTTAATCTCCAAAATTTATAGGGAACTTATACAACTTAACAAAAGGAATACAAATAATCCAACTAAAAAATTGGTAAAGGACCTAGATAGACACTTCTCCAAAATTGACATACAGAAGGCCAAGAGGCATATGAAAACACAAGAGGCCTGGTGCACAAATTCGTGCATGGGTGGGGTCCAGCTGGCCCGTCCAGATCAGGGTCATTCGGGCGGGTCCAGCTGGGAGGTGGGGCTGTGGGTGGTTGGCTGGCAGGCCGGCCTCACCCCTGTTCGGGGTAGGGGGTTATCGGAGGTGGGGTCGGCCAGGGGAAGGGGCCACAGGTGGTTGGCAGGCAAGCCCCGCCCCCTGGTCATACTCCTGGTCAAACTCCAGGTGGAGGGGACAATTTGTATAATAGCCTTTTATTATATAGTATGCTCAGTCACTTAATCATTGGAGAGATGCAAATCAAAATGACAATATGGTACCACTTCACACCTGTCAGAATGGCTATTATCAACAAATCAACAAAGGACAAGAGCTGACAAGGATGTGAAGAAAAGGGAACCCTGGTGCACTGTTGGTGAGAATGAGACTGGTGCAGCCACTGTGGAAAACAGTATGGATTTTCCTCAAAAAAGTAAAAATGAAACTCTCTTTTGACCCAGTGATCCCACTTCTAGGATTATATCCTAAGAAATCAGAAACACCAATCAGAAAGGATATATGCACCCCTATGTTCATATCAACACAATTTATGCTAGCTAAGATTTGTAAACTAAGCGCTCATCAGCAGATGAGTGGATTAAAACCCTGTGGTACATTTATACAATGGAATACTATGCAGCTGTAAAAAAGAAAGAACTCTTAGCATTTGAAACAGCATGGATGGAGCTGGAGAGCATTGTGCTAAGCAAAATAAGCCAGTCAGAGAAAGATGAGTATCACATGATCTCACTCATATGTGGAATATAATGAACAACATAAATTGATGAACAGAAATAGATCCTGAGACATAGAAGCATGGAACAGACTGTCAAACCTCATAGGGAAGGGAAGAGACAGTGATTGGGTGGGAAGAGATCAATCAATGAATTTGTATGCATATATGCATAACCAATGGACATAGAGAATAGTGTGCTGAAGATCTGAGTTGGGGGATGGGGACAGGCTTGGAATGGTCAATGGGGGAAAAAGGAGGCATATGTAATACTTTCATCAATAAAGAATTTAATAAAACCATAATGCAATGGTTTTTGGGGAAATATATTCAACTGTAATAATAAAGCAGTATGTTCCAATAAAAACAGAAAAGATACAAACAAAACAAAACAGATTGGGTTTCTGTCACTTGTTCATGTACAGGTCACCTTCTGTAAGCATAGGTACTTGCTGACATCATGAAGGCTCAGTTTCATTGTTGCTCAGAATAAAGCGGGGCTTGCTAGAATGACATATGGGGCAGTGTGGCAACAGTATGCCTGGATACAGGAGCTGATGTGGTCGAGGTTCCCCAAGGAAGGCACACTGCACACCCATCTCCAGCCTAACCCTGGAACCTTCTAGACTGCATGCACCTCAAAGGGGCACTCGGTTTCTTGCCCTTTTGGGGGCATCATCCAGTATATGGTAGCTTGTTTCAAGGCCAGGTTTACCACAGTTTCTTCTTCTGGGTATATTTTTTCCCTGCCCCAGTTCCCTCCCTCCCTGTGATGCCAGCTATTTAGGGAGTGCCAGAGGCTGAGCCCCTCTGGTCTCTGTGAGGACCCCAATGGTGAGAAGCTTAGCGTCTCTGGCATCACATTACAGAATTTAAGCTAGAGATAGAAATGTTTAGCCTGTTGGTCAAATCTGGCCCACAGATATTTTGTTTGAGCCCACTTAATAAAATTGGAAGTTTTTAAATAAAAAGTCAGAGTCCTGATTTTTCTTGAAAAAATGTGAAGATCTGGCAACAGGGGGCCATATTACTATGCACTGATGCTCAGCAAAAGTTTAGAAGGGGCAAGTATTCCCATAATCACTTCTCTTATTTCAGGGCCAGTCTAGCACCACCAGTCTCCTTGGAACATTAATTGAGCACTGGTGGAGGCCAGCTCTGGGCCTGTTAGGAGATGAGGCAGGGCAGAAATGTAGTCCAGATCAAACCTTGACTTCAAGTTAATTGTGAGGACAAAAGTAGAAAAGAAACCAGGGTCTCTGAGCATCTGAATCTCTTTATCCTACCATGTACCTAGTGAGCAGAGGGGGGGAAAAAGACATGGCTTAAGGGCTCAGAGAGAGGCTGCAGCTGTACTGCTTGCTTTTCTTCCTGGTCACATAATTAAACCACATTTTCCAGAGAGTCCTGCAGTCAGAGTGGGGCCATGTGATACATGCGGATAGAAGTGATGTAACACCAGCTCTAAGCCTGGCCCTTAACTCCTTCTTGCTCCACATCTTCCATTTGCAATTCCTTTCCTTGTTTCAAGAGTCACAGATTCAGTAGAGGATTCTGAGGTCTCAGAAGATGGATGAGCCACATGCTACAAGGAGCCCAGATCTCTGAATGGCTCTGTGGAGCGGAGTGCTCCTCTCCTCAGACCTCATGGACTCTAATGAGAGCAAGAAGTAAACTTCTTCAGTTTTAAGCCACTAAGATTTAGGAGCTATTAGAGTGACTACTGTATCCTGACGAGCACACTGGCCTTGAGTAGTACACAGAGTCAGGGGTTACTAAGTTCCTTCTAGAAAGTTCAGTTTCCTTTGAGGACAAATTTCTCAAATAAATGCCACATATCCAATGGCTTCTAAGTTTTTTCCACCCAATCACTGCCTCATCACCAATAAACTGGTTTCTGTGACTCAACTGGAAGCACACTTTCCAACAATTAAAACTGCCAAATTCAAAATACTTCATTCCCATTTTACTTTTGTTCTTGGGGTATTTAACACTTTTAAGCACACTCTTCTTTTACATCCCCGCTCCAGAAGTAGACTGTTTCATATTCTAATTCCACCAGCACTTACTAGCTGTGCGACATTGGGCAATTCTGTAACTTCACTGAACTCTGCCGCGGTTCTTGTCCCAGCATTACAGAGGGTTCAGCAATCGGGAGAAAGGGCTGATGTGTAGGTTCAATAAGAACTCCATAGACAAAAGATAGTTTTGAAAGGCATTGGGGGTCAGAGGAGCTTCAGCTAAAGGAGCTAAAGACTACCCCTTGACTCAGGATCCCGTGCTTTTTATTAACACAATTTGTCCTAAGGCAAGGTGGAGATAATACACTTCAAAGGGTAGGGTTTCAAAGGGTAGGGTTTACAGAAGCATTGTCAGATTGGGGAATAGCCTACAGCTGTTCAGGTGTTTGGCCAACAGGAGGCAATAATATGCAGATTAAGAAGCCCTGAGCTGTCTGGCAGTAGACAATCCTATTCAGGTTTGGGGGAGTGCCTTTCAGCCATCCCAGATTATTCAGCCCTGCTGACAAGCTGGAATTGGCTTCTGGCAAACTCACCTAGGGGCTAGTGTGATAATTCATTAATATAATTCAAGGGCATTGAAAGAATATTTTGAACAAATGCAAGAGCTCCCTGAATTCACTGGGATTAATAGTGTAGTGTCGTAATTGTCTTCCTCCTTCTCTGGCTTTTCTTCTCTCTGCTTCATGATTTTTTTTTCAAAGATTATTGTATTGGATCTTTTCACATCTCATTTGTCCTCTGTGACTGACACAGTTTTATGTCAGATTCTAAAACTTTCTATCAAGTTTTATTTCCAATTTGCTTCCACCATACCTCTTCTCTCACATGTCATCAAATCCTATATATACAGAAATAGATCAACTGACCTCTTTCCTATGGGCCTTTGTGGCAGACCCAGTTAGAGATGAATCAAAAAGAAAGAACTCCTCGAGGACATAAATTGTGTCATATGCTCTATGCACTAGTACTAAGTGATTGAGCCACAGAACATCCCAATGACTTAGTAGACATTTCTCTGAGGGATTGTGAGTGCTTGCTAACTTCTAAGGACTTTATATATTTCAAGATCAAGAAGTATGTTCCATCACTCACGATCCTTCTATTCTTCTCTCCTAATTACAGCCTAATTTAGGATTATTTCAGTTGGTTTATTTTTCCTTAGAATAGTTTTCCCAGGGTGAGAGCCGCAGAGTATTTGACCTTGAAAATATCTCTCAAAATTAGTCTGTCAGAGTTAAGTAATTTTAGAAACATGAAACAAGTCAGAGCAGCATCTTTGGGTTGAGCCCAATTTATTGAGGTCCTTCAGCTGCCATAAGAGGGATCAACAGGGATAGAGGAGTCCCGATTGCTTAGAGCCACTGAAGGGTAGTTGAGAGCAAATAAGCCAGAGAAGAAGTCAGCACCATGAGAAGCAAGAGATATGTGCGTGTCCCAGAGAGATTAAAAAAAGATGGTATGGTCAACTTCAAAAAATGATAAAATGTCAAAGAGAATTTGTTTACTCCTACATTGAGTCATTCTAAAATAATTTTTTTTTTTTTGGTTACTGGAACTGGCCAAGGTTAATTACTAAGCAGTGACCCAAACAGACATGGTTTCATTGAGATGGAAGAGACTGGTGGGACTATGAGCAAACTGAGACCCAGGTAGGGCAGCCAAGGTTGATGTGAGCCATTAGGCTGAGCAGGGATGGAGGATTATGGAGCAGAAGCTAGTGGGAAATTAGGTTGTTCTGAGTCTTTTATTATAGTCCTCAAAACAGAAGAAGAATGCCAGAGAAATCGGTGAAGAGGAAGAGCCAGGCACATTGGGTGCACTTCAACTAATTAGAGAAATCTCAGAGTAACCTTGCCTTTGATTATTGGTTCAAGGGAGTGACTCTGGGAAAAAATTATGTGGTGTACTTTTTACTTCTTCTCACTCAGCTTCCACATGAAAAAATAAGGCTTGCACCTTTCAATAAGTGCTTTCAAATGTTTTGAAAGAAATTGTAGTGTGTGTGTGTGGGGACATCTCTGGGCCCATTGAAACTCAGTAGAGGGAGAATCACTTATACTTGGTTGGAGCCCTTGATAGGATACTCAGCTTCTTGTAAGGATAATACCACATGGCCATGGTGCAAAAGCCACGGCGAAGAGATTGCACAGCAGATGCCCAAGGTCTAGGGGAGACTAGCAGACTTGCTTTGTTTCATTTACAGTGTTATGAAAAACTTGAATTACGGTAGTTGCCAACATTTAAAAATAGGAAGATTAAGCATAAAATATGGGTTTCCAGCTTCTCTTTAAAAATGGAGATTGTTTTTAAAAATGGAGAGTTTGAGCAAATTGGCTAGGTCTGGGGATCTGTTTTCTTCTTTATATGGGTCAAGCTCTGTATTTCTCCACCAGGGTAGGTATTCACTATGTCATCTGCCTAGCCTCACAGAGATTGAAGTTGGTCACCTTTGCTACGCAGCATTGTTGAAATTGATTCTGTTATTTTAAATCTCATTTTCAGGTAACATTATGAAATCTGGGTTTCTTAAATTTCTAGAACCAAAGAGACTCAGAATCCCTTTGGAGATATGTCTCATTCACTTTTTCTCTTATTCATAGAGTCATTATGACAGTTAAATGAGTGACTTTTTGTGAAGTGCTCCAAACAGGGCCTGGTAAATAGTTAAGTACTATATTTGTACTTACTAAATAAAACAATTTTTAAAATATTTTTATTGATTTCATAGAGGAAGGGAGAGGGAGAGAGAGAGAGAGAAACATTGATTGACTGCTCCCAGCACACCCCATACTGGGGATCTAGCCTGAAACCTGGGCATGTGCCCTGACCAAGAATTGAACCTGGCACCCTTCAGTCTGCAGGCTGACATTCTATCCACTGCACCAAGCCTGCTAGGGCTTAAATAAAATAATTTAAATACTGTCAATGTTTAATGTGGTTGCCAATTCATATTTACCTTTTCCTATTGTTTTTATTTCTCTAGTCTGAGTTTAAGCTAAAAAATGGCTTATTCCCAGGTTGCTGTGTCTATTCATGATTCTAGTGAGAAATGGACCTGGCACCCTTGCATGCTTCACTTTCTGTATTTATAAGTTGCACAGCACTACAGCACTACACTCCTAAGTCCTCAATGCCTTATAGAGATTTTTAGTAAGAGATCTTTTAGTCTTGATTTGCTCTTGATCCTGCCTTCTCCTTTTGCCCTACCTACCCCAACACAAGGACGTGTGGCCCGGACAGAAAGAATCTGAATCACAGAGAACTGATGCCATTCAATTTTACATTTCTCCTCCTAATTTATAAGCTTTGTACCCACCTTCGTCTTCCTACAGAAAGGGTTCTTTGGTTTTTCAGCTAGAAACTGTAGCACAGCTCCTGGGTATTTCAGAAAGCCCTGCTTCTCAGAATCCAGTGAGGGATACAGGCTTTGTTCTCTTTCAGACTAGGAATCCAGTGGCTTCTGTGCCCTAGTCATCTTCATAGTCAAGTTGCACGTAGCCCTAATTTTCAGGTCACTTATTCTTTACAGCGTAGTGGCTATCTCTACCTTTGAATGCCAGTAATCAAAATTGGAAGAGCCTCCAGCAAAGACATTTAGTATAATCTCTATTTTCTGTCAAACCTCCCCTTGCTATTCCCATCTCCAAATCACAACTAACTAATGACCAAATACAAAATAAACTTTTGTTAATACTCATCAGTAGTTTTTTAAAACAGTGATACTACTGCTGAAAAGGTGATGCAAAATATTAATCCCTTAAGTGGGTACCCTACTTTCAGGTACTAATTTTTTTCCCCTGAGAATGCTGAGATTATCTTTCTTATTTTTTTTCTCTATTTCTCATTCTTGGTAGATGTTTTTAAAACAATAAACACCTTTATTACATGATCTAATATTGGGAAGAGGAAGATTTATTTGCCTTTCTGGGCCTTGAATTTCCTCAGCTAGAACTCTAGGTCCTTTCCCTCTACACATAATCATCTGCTCGGCCACATTGGCCTGGTCCTGAAGTGAGGCATGCAAGAAGCTTGTCCTGATGCAACTGCTCTTCAAGAAGACTGCTGATTTTGGTATTTTATTTACTTTCATCATAGTTCTTCTGAATTTTCTTTGATCATTTTTTGTTTAAAATCTCTTCCTCTTCAGGGGTCAGCTTGGCCCCCTTCTTGTGGCCCAGGGGCAGTGCTAGAGGGACTTGTGCCACAGTAGGTATGGTGAGCACTCTACAGTTCTTTACTCAGGGCTTGATGTTGCCCAGTTCATTGTTGAATGCATTGTAGACAACATCAATAATCCTTGTTTTGTGTGTACAACACTCCAAGCCCAAGTAAAAAGTTGCCCACATCCAGCCTCAAGGCTTGGTACTTCCTGTTGCCTCCCTGCATACAAACTGTGTGTATTTGGCAGGGGCCAATCTTAGTGTTGGCAGCAGGACATCCTAGTTCATATTTTCACTTCTTGTGGTGGGGCTGTCTCTTGCCCCAGGTCTTGCAGTGCTTGTACTAGTTGTCTCAAGAGATGCCCATGGCTCTGCATCAGCTGGAAAGAGCCTTGGGAGAATTTCTTGATTGATTTATTGCCTTCCTTGAAATATTATATTTGGTTATGACTTATCCATAATAATCTAATCATAAACATTATATATAATAATAAAAGCTTAATATGATAATTAGACTGGATGTCCTTCTGGATGTGCTTCTGGATGACCTTCCAGATGAAGCTGGGGCTGCCAGGGAAGCCCAGGTTCCGGGTGCCAGAGAGAATCCGGTGCCAGCAGCAGGGGGAGGAAGGCCTACTCTTGCATGAATTTCATGCATCGGGCCTCTAGTTTACTAGTATATATAATTGTTTTATATAAAATTGTATGTATATATATTGCTCTTAAAGAAATGATACCTGTATTTTGGTGCACATGCACAGGTGGTGCTTGTGTCAACACCAATCATCGGAAGCACAGCTGTAAGGGAATGAGTGCCCACTGGGAATTTTATTTAATTGGGATACTCCCCCCATAAATGGATATTTATTTTTCACAGATGAAAAAACTGTCTTTCAGTAAAATTAGTAACTTTCTCAGGGTCATACTACTGATGAGGGCAGAGTTCAGATCCAACTTCTGGTCTGTCAGATCCTAAGTTCTTGTACTTTTCAACTAGTGTATGGGTAAGTCTTCAGCTCTCAACTCTGATGGGACAAAGGCTCTGAGACATAAGACATTGTTTACAAAACACACTCTTCATAAAGCCCACAGAGTTTATAGTCTCTGCCTTATCACCAGACAATTTGAGAAAACTACTTTGTCAGATTCTAAGAAGGGTGTTCTGACAGCAATGCAATAAAACAGTTGACATCAGAGGGAGAAAAATATACTCACTAGATCTTTTGCGATTTGAGAAATTGATTTTTGTAGAATTTAACATAGATGAAAGCATTTTCCAAAAGTACCTGGAACCTGGGCCAGTTATGTTCTTCTCTAAAAAATTCAGTTCTAACCCTGGCCGAGTAGCTCAGTTGGTTAGAGCATCATCCTGATCCACCACGGTTGTGGGTTCAATCCCTGGTCAGGGTACATATAAGAATCAACCAATGAATGCATAAATAAGTGGAACACAAATTGATCTCACTCTCTTCCTCTCTTAAAATCAATAAAAATTTAAAAAATTCAGTTCTAACAGACTGACTTTCAACCCCTCACTTGAGTGGTTTGTATGGAAGCTCTCTGAGTGGGGTAAAGAACACAGTTTCAGATTCTCTGGAACGGAAGTGACCAAGAGTCCCAGCCATTGATAGAAAGGCAGTTGGGTGGGTCCTGGTCAGAGAAGAAACGTAGCCACATTTAGGGCAGTATGGAGATTGTTATGGACAGCTATTGAGAGGGTTAACTTGAAACGCAGGCAGATAGGGCAGGGATCCAGTGGAAAACAAAGGCAGGTGGAACACAGGCAGGGGCAGACATGGCAGTTTGAGCAAGCCTGACCACAGGAACCAACCATGCAGAAATAATAAAATGTTTCTTGACTCAAAGTGGGAGGCATGGAAAAACAAGGGAGGACCTGCAGCAACAAGGTATACAAACACACAGAAACAGGGAAAGTTCAGGTCCGTTGCTGGGCAAGAACAATTGAGGGGATCAATTAGGTGACGAAATGGATAGATATGAAAGCAGGCTTATAGCAAATATATACCCCTGGACTACAAGGCTTGAGGGGGAAGCCATTATTGGGTCCTCCGTCCCCATGAGGGGTGTCTGAATCTGCTCGTAATAAATTTTCTATGCTTTTGTTTAAATCTTTTGGTCCAAGGAGCTCATTCTTCTGCGTCTCAAGACACAACGCTGGGGAAAAACCTCGGCTCACCATTCTGGTTATCACTGTTACAGTGGGAAAGCACATCATGGTCTCCAAGATATCCTAATGATGTTAGAACACACTGTTATAACTAAAAAATCAGACTTTTACTGGACAGGTACTGGGCCTGGAGAGGGTAGTATATGGGTTCTTGACTTCATGCAAGAAAAATTTCACAACACGAGTCCAGATGATTTTGAGAGTACTTTCATTAAAGCTGGGGACAGTGGAACAAACAAAAAGTTTAGGATAGAAGAAGCAACAAGAGAGAGACTAGGCAGGGCTGCTTTGGCTCTCTGAGAACTCAGAGCAAATGGAGCCTTGGAGACAGGTTCAGGGAGTTAGCCAGGACAAGCTGCCACTGCCCATCGCTCCCATGGTTGCAAGTCTCCTGGGGGACCTTTAGAGCTTATGAGATGCACCCCTGAGAAAAAAGAAAGGCATGGGTGTGCTCCTGGGAGGGAGAGCATACCCTGGTCCTTTGTGTTGAGGCTTTTAAAGGCTGGGAGTTTAGGGAGGTCTTAAGGAAGGATCTCAATTGAATATTTCTCAGCTTTATGCTGATGCACCTGAATGACATTTATTCCCTTAACTTCATCTGTCCTTGGGAGTGGTTGGCACAAATGGCACTAATTGGATTTCTGTTACATATCTCCCTGAGTAGGGTGACTTAAACTATTTGCACTATGGTTGGGGAGGAGAGGTGTAACCATTTATTCGTAAGTGTCCTTGTTTAGGGAAGATAGGATTTTGTGATTTACTAGATGTCTGTAACCTGCTTGTCTGTTTAACTATCTGTCTCAGTTTCCCTATTCTACTTGTCCTGGCTGGCCTGTCTCAAGGAGACTGCTCAGAAATCCTCAGAAATATGTTTCTGAACCAAAATTCCCCATGGGCTTATTTTCTTATCTATTTCAGTCTTTGGCATCATTGGGCCATTTGGACTATGGTTTTCTACATAGATTTTATATAAGGGAAAACAAACTAAATAACACCCTTGATATTAGTGATGTATACTTTCAAAAAAAATAGCAGTGTTGATCATATTGTTGTTTCTTTTATAAAATATGTTTTCATTGATTTTTTTTTAGAGAGAGAGGGATAGACAGATAGAAACATTGATGAGAGAGAAACATTGATCAGTTGCCTCCTGCACGCCCCTACTGGGGATCAAGCCTGCAACCCGGGGATGTGCCCTTACCAGGAATCGAACCAGTGACCTCTTGGTCAACCACTGAGCAACATGGGCCAGGCCTATTATTGTTTCTTTAATGATTGATAATAAAATGTCCAAAACATTAAATGAATTCTTCATGAAGGCAGTTTTGGGGGGAGCTAATCTAAGATGGTCTAAATAGATAATTTTTTCAGGCCTCACTGTATTACATTTCAGCATGTTTATCACATTATGTTCTTTAAATCAAAGTAATTCTAACTCAGCCCACTCCTATAGGGCTGGTAGAAAATTTAATGTTCATAATTATTGGGGATTCCCCATAGGCTTGGGCAAGGACTTCCCACCACCTTCTACAGAACAACATGTTCAGGGGATCCTCTGTCTTGGTCCTTGCTGGTGCCTCTGTTGCTTCCTGTGATGGCTTTCCCATGTGCCCACTTGGCTGGACTGTCCTACATCTCCCAGAATTTCCTTTCTGTGTTTCCTGTCAGCATGAGCTATGAGGGAGATTCCCTCCTGACAGTTGGAGGATGGAAGGAAGGCAGCAGCCCTTTTGTAGCACACATACTAGCACATTGTTTCTGATCTGTCAGTTCAGCTTATTGGCAGGAAACAGCAATTTGGCCTGCAATTGCTATCCCATCCCCCTAGATCTTCCTTCAGTTTCTCTGACTCGTGTGTGTGTGTGTGTGTGTGTGTGTGTGTGTGTGTGTGTGTGTTTAGGTTCTTGACAAAGGACCTTGGTCTCTGTAGAATACTCTTTTCACCAAGGTTGGAGGCCATGAGAATCCAAATCCATGTGGGCCATCCTGGCCCTTGTAGGGTTCCAGCTTGCTCATGATCTTCCTTCCTGACTACCAGCCTGCAGACATGGGGACAGCTTTGCAGAGATTGCTTAGTGAACCCCATGAGTGCTTAAGCCATTTCCCTTTTTTAAATCCGTATTTATCTTCTACTGGCTCTGCTTCTCTGAGTTACCCGAATATACTTCCAAGCTGCTCTCTGAGGGCACAAGCCTTTGTCAAGGCTGGAATCCCAGGGTCTAGATGGGGCCTGTTTACGTATATAGCTGCAGCCACTCATCGCTGAATCTCTGTCACTGTCTCAGTTCATCATAGTTCTTGGCCATAGTACGACCTGAAACTTCTGTCCCTTTTTCAGTCTGGAAGAAATCCCACTGTGTGGTTCTGCTTTATGGTCTTTACCCGCGAGAATCTAATGATATTTCCTCAGTGGGTTGAGCTTCTCACAGAAGACAGCGAGGTTTGACTTCAGGCCACTTCTGCTTTCAACACCAGTAGAAACATAGAGTGAGGCAAGCCAGTATAACACTTTATTGTCCTGGAGTTGGAGAGGTTCACGTAGAAGAGAAATTAAAAAGAAATAAGCACAAACCCTTCAATAATTGGAGGGCATAGCTAAAGATGGGGACAGAGATATGCTCCTTAGCAAATGGTTCCAAAAGCCAGCTCAGTTGTTTCCAAATTCTATGCCTACCAAATCAGAAACTTCGTGGGTAGGGTACAGGAAATTTAATTATGCACAGCTGAAATAAAAACAGCTGTCTTAGAGCATCTTCTCTATAGTAAATGTCAATTCTCTTCATGGAACATTTGATGCTAGTGGATAGCAAACAGTAATAATTATCCTCTACAAGGGCCTAGTGTGTTAGCTACTCCATATAGTTAAATAGGCATTTGTGTGTTCTAGAAGCTAGAAGAGGCAGAGATAGGATTGACATTTCATTATTCACGTTCGGAAGTTTTCTTATCCAGTATTCTTATGCAATTGGGCAATAACCCCATCTGTGGGAAAACATGAGCACTGAGAATTACAATCCAATACAAACATGTGTTTGGGGGTCAGGGCTGAAAAGTCACCATGGCTGCAGCTCACAGGTTGGGGGATGTGTTAGCCAGAGAGGGGTGCAGCTCCATGTTTGCCTGCGTGCCCTCCTGAGGAACCTGACAGGCTTCTAGGGTCTAGAGGAGCTTCAGTTCACTGAGGAAACAAACATGGGTAGAACATGATGGTGAGGGACATTGTCCAGTAAGAATGCTAAGCCTGACTGAAGCAGTATTCTGTGGGTCCCAGTGTGAGGGCTCATTATGCTGGGGGCCCTTTTGCACTCAGCACAAGAGACCTTTCACTGTCAAGCAATGAATTAGGACACTGGAGAGTCCCTGTGGGAAGCTGCCTAGAAGAGACTGCAGGACCTTGATGAAGGTAATTGATGAAGATGGAAAAGTTGAAGCTGACATAAATACCCCAGTCTTGTCCTAAAATAGGTATGGAGAAGGAATTCAATGAAGTCCTTTCAAAGGGAATGATTGAGTCTGTGAGCTGTTCTTTCATGGAGTTGTATTCTGGGAACCTCTCCCCAAATTTCTTTTTTTCAATCCTCACCCAAGGATATGTTTGATTTTTATTTTTAGGGAGTGGGTAAGGGGGGGAGGGAGAGAGAGAGAGGAACATCGATGTGAGAGTAACAGCAATTGGTTGCCTCCCATACATGCCCGACAGGGTTTGAACCCACAACCAACTGAGCTGCACTGGCCAGAGCTCCTCAAACTTCTTATCAGTCAAAGCTGTGACCTATATGCCAAGAACTCCATAGGACAGAGCCCAGTGGACTCCCAGCTGCTGGGACATCAGCAAAGAGGGCACCTTCACAACAGTTTGGAGAGAACTGCTCTCACAGATGAGATGGAATTCAAGAAACTAGTTTCCAAACTAATGATGTCAGAGTTCATCAAACTCCTATGGCCAGGAGGCTACTAGAATGAAAGCTTCATGAAATGGGTGTAGTTATGTTACTGATGTTACTGGACAGGGACTGGCCTGGAGCTGGTCTGCTACAGGCTGGCCTGTAGTGTGTGGATTCTTGACTTCATGTAGGAAAGATTTCACAACACAAGTTCAGGTGATTTCGAGAACACATTTATTAATGCTGGGGACAGTAAAACAAAGGAAAGACTTAGGGTAAAAGACACAGAAAGAGAGAGACTAGGCAGTGCTCTATTTGGGCCTCTAGAAATGTTATAGGAAAGAAGTGAGCCAAGGCGGGGCTGCTTTTATCTCACTGGGAAGTCTGAGAAAAGGGGGCCTTGGAGACAGGATCAGAGGTTAGCCTGGGACGAGCTGCTGCTGGCCACCACTTCCCTGGTTGTAAGTCTTATGGGATCCTTACAGTTTAGGAAGAAATAAAAAGGTCATGTCTGGGAAGGGGCATGAGCATGTTCTAGAGCAGGGTTGGGGAATTTCTGGTCCTCAGGCTATATAAGGCCCACAAAGTCATTTGGTCTGGCCCTGCCAAGGCAACTGCAGGCAGGACTTGAAATTCAATAAATCTAGGAGCTTTCTTCATAGCAACATAAAGTTACATTAAGTGAATTATATCAAGTGAATGGTGTTATAAATATCCAAGTGGCCCTTGGTGGAAAAAGATTCCCCACCCCGCTCTAGAGCGATTCTGCACTGGGTCCTTGTCTTGAGGCTTTTTCATCTTGTTTTTTTTGTTTGTTTGGTGTTTATTTTTAATTTCTTTATTGATTACTGTATTACATATATGTCCTTATTTCCCCATTACCCCCCCAATCCTCCCCCTCATACCCTCACCCCCCTGTTGTCTGTGTCCAATGGTTAGGCTTATATGCATGCAAACCAGTCCTTTGGTTGATCTCTCCCCCTTATCCCCACCCTCCCCTACCTTCCCTCTGAGGTTTAATGGTCTGATGGATGTTTCTCTGTCTCTGGATCTATTTTTGTTCATCAGTTTATGTTGTTCATTATATTCCATAAATGAGTGAGATAGTGTGATATTTATCTTTCTCTGCCTGGCTTATTTCACTTAGCATAATGTTTTGTTTTGTTTTGTTTTGTTTTGTTTTGTTTTTCCCCTGTGGATGAGAGTCTTAGGGGAGGATTTTAACAGAATATTTATCTGATTTCCATGTGTGCTTTATATATGCTGATGCATAAAAATGAGTATATAGGGGAGTTTTGGATTATTATTTGGTCTTCTTTACTGTTTTACTTTTATCTTGGGTCTACCTAGCTTTAATGTTTTTTTTTTTGTTGTTTTATTTTGTTCCCATGACTTCATATGCCCTTGGGTTTAGCTGGCACAAATGGTATTAATTGGGTGTTTGTTCTCTATTTCCCAGACAATTGATTTAAGCTCTGTATTCTCTGGTTAGGGAAAGGATGTATAAACTATTTGCTTTCAAGTGTCCTTAGTTGGGGAAGATAAGGTCTTGTGATTCACAAGCTGGCTGTAAGTTGTCCAAATTGTTTAGCCTTGTTCAATTTTCTTGTCTCAATTTCCCCATTCCACTTGCCCAGGAATTTTCCTAGCTTCTTGCTATCCTGCCACAATATAGCTCTGTGTTTGATTTATTGACTTCAACTTCTTGCCAAGGAAACTTGTCTCCAAAGAAAAGCCATTTCTAGGGGTTATTAAAGGAAAGTTAGATTCCGGCCTCTGTAACGGTGAGTGTAGAGCTGTAGGTAAAGATGACTCAAGTCACTTGCCACACTGTCTAAACCAGTGATGGCGAACCTATGACATGTGTGTCAGCACTGACACGCGTAGCCATTTCTGATGACACGCGGCCGCTGAGGCGGCCGCATGCCGAGGATGAAACATTTGCTGCTCCTGAAGATGAAACATTTGCGAAATGTTTTTTCCTCAAAGTGACACACTACCCGAGTTATGCTCAGTTTTTTGGCGAAGTTTGACACACCAAGCTCAAAAGGTTGCCCATCACTGGTCTAAACCATTGCGACTCATTGAGAACGTTTTCTTTAAGATGAAAGAGATGCCTAGAGAAAGAAGGTTGCTTCTGCTCTAATGGGACCCTGGCAGCTGAGTCACACACAGCTCAGCTCATAGTCAGGGGCTCTGTTTACAATGGTGACCATTTATGTAATTGGTGAGAACAAATCAGGAGCTTAATTCTACTAAGAAATGTAACAGGCCCTGGAGCTTATATATTATTTGTTAATTAATAGAGTTCTGTTGATTAAATAGCCAGTAGGGTCATGACTTACCTCTGTCTCTGAAAACATGGTGGAAATACAAAGAAAAGGTTTTTGTTTGTGTTTTTTCCCCCCAAAGATTTATTTACCTTATGCTAGTGTTGTCCCTGATTTTTCTTGCATAATTGACAAGCTTGGCTATTCAGTGTGTTTACAAATTAATGTTGAGTGATCAATACAAAGATTGGGAGGCTAATCGGGTGCACAGTGGCTGTGGAAGAGCAGCCAGCTAATCCTGAGGAAGTGCTGAGTCAGCCAAATGCAGCATTAATGATGCCTGTAGTTAACAGAAAGTTACACCTCTCTGAGCAAGTTGAATTTTTGTTGAGGGTTAATTTAGAAAATGAATAAATTACCAACTAAGAATGTATTGGCAAGGGGCATTGAGGTTTACTGAGATAATAAACTTGCCTGGTCCTTAAAATGCTATGCAGTAATCCTAACCTTTAATGGAGATTGGTTTCCTGCTCGCTAACCCATATTCTAAAGTAGTCTTTGGAGGTATGCAGGATTGACGTGTTTCTTTCTCAGGAAGAGCTCTTGTGTGTGGGAAAGAACTGTCATGCAAAGTGAAATGACAATTCTTTTACTGCTACAACTTTGAAAAGCTGGCCCTTGAATCACATGACAGAAAACCACCCCAACTTCTTTGTTCTATATTTTGTTCTATATTCAGTTCTCACTAAGAATAGAAAAAAAATAGTTTATGCCAAGTAGAGATGAATTTTTAGAAAGCATCTCCCAGGCCTTGTTGAAACCTATGCTGAGCTCTCTTCCCTGTTGCCAACGGTATAGATGAGGCACAAGCCTGTTCATTTGACTGGTTTGGGGCCTTGACCAATATCCCTGCTCTTAATTTCTGTCTGCGTAGTCAGGAACACTTTGAATATTTGATATTTGAGGACAGTATTTAATGTCTACATAATAAAACTATTTGAATTTCCAAAACCAGTATTGAAACCAAGTGAAACTAGCTGATGGTTTCTTAATCTCAGACTTAGAAATAAATGTAACTGTATTTTTCTGAAGTGTGTTTGAAAAAATCCTGCCTCAAGATCATTGTTTACTAGAATCAACTTTCAAAGTTGTTTCAGAGCTAAGGATTTATTCCAGAATAAGACAAAAGCATGAAGAGCTTGTCCAGAGTCAGGAGAAGTGTGATGGTGGCTTTCCAAACATGACTAAAACTGTTTGTACTAAACTATGATACTGTTCCTATAGAATCTATGGCAGCCTCTAAACAAAGCCCTGTGCATGAAGAGGAGAAAAGAATGGTGTCCACACAGCCTCTCCAATTGTTAGTAAAGAGTGGGAGAGTTAAGATTTGGTTAAGATCCAAACAGAACTTGTTTCAGGAAACTTTATCTGACATGATACCTATTTTATGCCAAAAATATATTTAATGTCCCTTTTTGAACTCTATGTTCTTGTAGGGTTTTTTTGTTTTGTTTTTTTTTGTTTTGTTTTGTTTTTACAAATATTGCTTTAATCATTCCTGTGATGTTTTATTATTTGTTCCATTTAGTATGACTTCTGCAACATGAATTAGACATTAGCTCACTATGTTAGCAATGAAAGAAAAATCTAAACCAGGTGAACTTTAATGGACAAATATATATTTGCTTTAAGTTCTAGAGAAAATTTTGGTTTGATTTTTTTATTTCTGTTAATATGAATAAGTGAGTCCAGTTCTCTTAAAAAAACTACTACTTATTGAAATGGTACAGAGGCAAATTTGACAAAAATAACTAGAGTGGGGTCAGAACTATCAGAATATTTACTAGGAATGTATATTTGTTAGTTGGAATCTGAAACTTAGATATTTTCCTTTGTTTTTTTAAATAGTGACAAAAATTGTGCACTATTTAAATTTTTAATTAAAAATTAAATTTTAATTTAACATGAGAATGTAGAATTTCTGTATGTTAATTTTTTAATGAAAAATGTTAAGTAATATTTTTGGAAAAAATCTAATTTCAGGAGAGAAACCAAGATGGTGGCATAGGTAAACACCTAAACTGCTGCCTGGCACAACAATTTCAAAACTACAACTAAAAGACAAAACAGACACCATCCAGAACCACAGGAAAGCTGGCTGAGTGGAAATTCTACAACTAGAAGGAAAGAGAAAAGCACATTGAGACTCAGAGGAGCTGCAAAAGGCTGAGGTACGGAGACACGTGTGCTGAGAGGACTGGCGGCTGAGTGCGTGGCTGTCTTTCTCAAGTGGGAGGGAGTAGGAAGCTCCTGACTGCGCTTAACTCCCATTCCAGGCGAGACCCTGGGGACCCAGGCTCATACGGGGGAGAATCTGGGCTGTCAGGAAAAGAGAAAAGCACACTGAGACTCAGGGGAGCTATGGAAAGCAGAGGTCTGGAGGCACGCACGCGCGGAGAGGACTGACTGCTGAGAGTGCAGCTGGCTTTCTCAAGCAGGAGGGAGACAGAAGCTCCTGACTGCGCTGAACTCCAGTTCTGGGCAAGACTCTGGGAACCCAGACTCATTTGGGGGGAAACTGGACTGTCTGGCAGCAGGTGAAACTCGAGGGCGGCTTTCTCTCAGAGGTGCTTGCAGCGATTACTGAGGGACCCTAAGACCTAGGGGCCTCATAGGGCAGGGCTGATAGGAAGCCAAGGCTGTCTGCTCCACCCTGAGACTCCGCCCCATCCAAGCTGAGCACAGAGGCTTTTGCAAGTTTTGTCTCATAAGGGTGTCTCCAGCACAGAAGTTCTCCCAGTGTAGACACAGCTGATACTCACAGCCAATTGGCCTGGAGGTCAATTCCTCCCAGTGATATCAACAACAATCAAGACTTAAACTACAACAAGGCTGTGCACACAGTCCACAAAGGGGTGCACCAAGAGTGTCCACCTCAGGTAACTGGGGAGGCTGAGCCACTGGGCCCTATAGGACACCTAGCACACAAAGCTACTCTACCAACTCAGGGAAGCAGTGAAAATGCAGAGACAAAGAAACAGGTCACAAATGAAAGAAATGGAGGAAAGCAAACTACTGGATATAGAGTTCAAAACCATGGTTATAAGGTTTTTTAAGAATTTCCTAGAAATGGCCGATAAATTTAGCGAGACCCTCGAAGATATGAAAAAGGACCAACTAGAAATTAAACATACACTGACTGAAATAAAAAACATTATACAGAGACTTAACAGCAGAGTAGAGAACTGCAAGAATCAAGTCAAAGATTTGAAATACAAAGAAGCAAAAAACACTCAACCGGAAAAGCAAAAAGCAAAAAGAATCCAAAAATTTGAAGATAGTGTAAGGAGCCTCTGGGACAACCTCAAGCGTACCAACATCCGAATTATGGGGGTGCCAGAAGAAGAGAGAGTACAAGATACTGAAAACCTATTTGAAGAAATAATGACCGAAAACTTCCCCCACCGGGTGAAAGAAATAGACTTACAAGTCCAGGAAGCGCACAGACCTCCAAACAAAAGTAACCCAAAGAAGATCACACCAAGATACATCATAATTAAAATGCCAAGAGACAAGGAGAGAATTAAAAGCAGCAAGAGAAAAACAGTTAATTACCTACAGCACCCATATGATTGTCAGCTGATTTCTCAACAGAAACTATGCAGGCCAGATGGGAGTGGCAAGAAATATTCAAAGTGATGAATAGCAAGAACCTACAACCAAGATTACTCTACCCAGCAAAGCTATCATTCAGAATTGAAGGTCAGATAAAGAGCTTCACAGATAAGAAAAAGCTAAAGGAGTTCATCACCACCAAACCAGTATTATATGTAATGCTGAAAGGTATTCTTTAAGAAGAGGAAGAAGAAGAAAAAGGTAAAGATAAAAATTATGAACAACAAATACATATCTATCAACAAGTGAATCTAAAAATCAAGTGAATTAAAAATCTGATGAACAGAATAAACTGGTGAATATAATAGAATCAGGGGCATAGAAAGGGAGTGGACTGACAATTCTCGGGGGGAAAGGGGTGTAGGGGGTGCGGGAAGAGACTGGACAAAAATCATACACCTATGGATGAGGACAGTGGGGGGGAGGTAAGGGCAGAAAGTGGGGTGGGAACCGGGTGGAGGGGAGCTTTGGGGGAAAAAAGAGGAACAATTGTAATAATCTGAACAATAAAGATTTATTAAATTTTAAAAAAATCTAATTTCAGTTTTTATCATTTTACTAATGATCCCAGGCACACATGAGGAATAGTGAAGGCCATGGTCCAAGTTTAAAGTCAAGACCAGAGTAGTCTGGATTCAAGACAGAGTTGTGGACCAGATTCAGATACCAATCAGAGAAACTGCCTCAAGGGTATTTGAGCCAATCCTGCTTCTCACAGTGACCTATGATTTTTTATTTTTTGAATATTATGGTTGAGTATTGACTATTATAGATTTACATATTCAATGTATTTCAATCAATTCCTGTTATTCTTTCTGATGCTCAAAATGTCCTAGATTTGATCAGTGGGTACCCCTTAAGTTGCTGTTGTGTCTTTTGACATGATCTATTAGTATCTGGGTACTCTGTGCTTTCTGTAATCAGGTTCACCTTCTTCATTTCTACCTCACACCTGGAATCAGTCAAGTTTTGTTTAGTAGCATGATAGGAGGATGGTATTTGAAACCAAATCTTGACACCGATAGGATGAGATATGGTGACAAAATGTTGAACTTGAATCTGGTCAAGCTTTTAGAACTTACTTCCAGTTCACTGGAAATGAAGGAAGTAGAAGGGACAAGTTACATGGTGATAAAACCAGACATCTGGCTTGGTTTCTTTAACAAGTCAGTGTCATAAACAAGGTGAGGAGCATTGTTGTAGATTTTAAGAGACTAATGAATCCTATTTTGAAGAAAAACCAAAAAATAATTATTGGAACTGTTGGGAATTTTAATATTCAATATTAGATGATATTAGTTAATTATTAATTTTTGACATGTGATAATGGTATTGTGATAGCTTAACTAAATATTTTTGGAGATGTGGCCTAAAGTGTTTAAAGGTAAATAAAATGATGTCTGTTTTATATTTAAAATGAATTTATAATAATAAAAACAAAATATCACATAACTATATTACTACATGTAAATTAATATAGATTATGTATATATTAAGCAGATGTGGCAAACTTATAATAATTTTTAAAGAATTATTGTATTTAGGTGGTGGGTATTTATTGTATTACTAGAGGCCCAGTGCACAAAATTCGTGCGACGGGGGGGGGGGGGGGTCCCCTCAGCCCAGCCTGCACCCTCTCCAATCTGGGACCCCTCGGGGGATGTCCAACTGCCGGTTTAGGCCTGATCCTGTTGGGGGCCTAAACCAGCAGTCGGACATCCCTCTCACAATCCTGGACCACTGGCTCCTAACTGCTCACCTGCCTGCTTGCCTGATCGCCCCTAACTGCCCCCCCTGCTGACCTGGTGACCCCCAACTGGGCCTCCTGCCGGCCTAGTCACCCCCAACTGCCCCCCCCTGCCAGCCTGGTTGCCCCTAACTGCCCCCCGTCGGCCTGATTGCCCCTTACATCCCCCCCATGCTGGCCTGGTTGCCCCCAACTGTCCCCCCTGCGGGCCTGGTTGCCCCACGCAGCCTGTTCAGTCATCTGTTTGGTTGCAATGGTCACTTAGGCTTATATATATATATATATTCCTTCTACTTTTATATATGTTCAGTTTCCTTTTTATTATTAAACTAGAGTTCCAGTGTATGAATTCATGCACCAGTGGGGTCCCTTGGCCTGGCCTGCGGGATTGGGCCAAAACTAGCTCTTTGACATTCCTTGAGGGGTCCCGGATTGCAAGGGGGCACAGGCCAGGCTGAGGGACCTCACCAGTGTACAATAGGGGCCAGGGAGGGATGCGGGATGTTAGCCAGCCAGGGAGGGACCATGGGAGGGCTCCAGGGCATGTCTGGCCCATCTTGCTCAGTCCCAATTGGCCAGACCCCAGCAGCAGGCTAACCTACCAGTCAGAGTGTCTGCTCCCTAGTGGTCAGTGCACATCATAGTTAGTGGTTCAGCAGCCTTAGCATATCATTAACATATTACACTTTGATTGGTTGAATGGACGACCAGATGATGGGACACTTAGCATATTAGGCTTTTATTATATAGGATAAGTTTTAGTAAAAGAGAATGAGGAACTCCCTGACTTTGGGACATGGAAGTTTCTTGCTCCTGAGAGCTTTATGCCTACGTTTCTTCCTGCCCAGCCATGGTACTATTATAGGCAGTTAGACGCCATGAGCAGAGAAAGCAAGGAAGATGGGCCAGGTACAGAAACTCACCAGGGCAGAAAGCCCCAAATTCCTAGAAGGGACAAAACTGGGAAAACAAGGACCTCACCCCCAGGGTAACATATCCTCCCCTAGCTTATCACTGGTCATGTGGCTTAGACCTCCTGACTTCTTCTTCCCTAAAGATAACATCTAGGCCTCAGTTGTATCTCAGCTCCAGGACCAGAAAAGCAGCAAAACCAGACAAGTGACACTATGGCTGCCTCAGGACCAGCTGTTTTGACTAATGACCCCCTGCCCTGGCACCCACCAATCAGTGGAGACCACGACCCTGAAAGAGCACACCTGGAAGCTGATGAATACTCTATTGAGACCCTCCGCTGAGAACTCCCCTAGGATTTCCACCTGCGAGACAGAGATAAATACACTCAGGATGAAGGACCTAGTACATACTCTTCCCTAGGGGAGTGTGCCGGCGCCATTCCCTTCCCCTTCTCTCCTCTAAGGGACCCCAGGGGACTTGCAACCAGGGGAGAAATGGGCAGCGGCAGTTCATTTCAGGCTCACCCCCTGAACCTGTCTCCAAGGCCCCCTTTTCTCTGATTCCTCGGTGATCCAAAGCAGCCAAGTCTAGCCTCTCCTGTTGTTTTTCTATGCCCCTCCTTCTTTCTCTGTCATAAGTATATTTCTGTTGCAGCCAATAAATTCTTACTTTGCTACACTTTATCTCTTGATTTAAATCTTTCCTTCAAGAAGACAAGAACCAAGGTCTCGTCATCTTGCCAGTAACGGTACTGTCTCCCATAGCTTCCAAGTCAGAAATCTGAGAGTCTTCCTCATCCATTCTTTCTCTTTCTGCATTCTCATTCAGCAAGCACCACCTTTTTCATTTATATCTTCTAAATAAGTCATGAATCTGCCCCTGTCTTTGTTCATTGTCCTGGAGCACCTGGCAGTGGTCTTCTGACCCACCTTCCTCCTCAATGGTCATCTTCCTCACATCCCAGAGTCATCTTTCTAAAGTGTAATTATGGTCATGCTGCTTCCTTGGGGCTCCCCATTGCCTAGAGGATAAAGTCCAAGCCTGCATCATGGTATCCATGCTCCCACAACAAAGGGACAACTTGTCCTCTCTGTAATGCCTTCTAGCACCCTAAAATTATCCAGTGCAGGAGTCCCTCTTCCTCAGGACCGTTCCATTGCTACACTGTTCTCTCCCTGGGCTGCCAGTCCTTCTTAATAGCACATGCATACCACAGTCACTGCATTTTCTCAGATTTGTGAGAGGCCTAGTGGGTAGTGATTAGAGCCAAAGTGGCTGAATTAGAATCCCAGCTCTGCTACCCACACTCACTCTGTGTGTGACCTTGGGCAAATTGCCCGTAGTTCTCATCTATGGAGTCAGGATAATTAGAACAGAACCTCACTCACAAAATGCTGAGGCTGAAGTAAGTCTAAATGTGTAAAGTTTAGAATTGTACCTGGCACATTATTAGCACTTAGTTAGTGTTAACCATATATATTACCTGAGCTGTGTTTCCATGTTCTCACTAGGTGATGAGTTTCTTGAAATGAGGGACAGTACTTATAGATACTACCATGTGCCAGGTGCCGTGTTAAGTGCTTTTATTTCACTGAACCCTCACTAATGAGGAAAGCGCTAATATTTCTGCCCTCTCTTCCCATGTCTCTCACTCCCCTCTCCTCCTCATCTCTTCTTCCCTCTTCCCCCTTTTCCTTCTTTCCTTCCACACATATTTCAGTGCCAAGCCTGCTAGCATCCCTATTTTGCACATGAAGAGACGAGGTACAGAAGAGATAAGTAGTTTAACCATGTGCACGAAGCCAGTTCAATGGAGTCCCCAGTGCCTAACTCTGAAGCTGATGCATGTCAATAACACTGTACTATACCTTCTTTGTATTCATAGTAGTTAGTGCTCACTAAGTGTCGTGAAATGGATGAATGAAGGTGAGTAAATTAAGTTAAAATGAGGGAAAAAGAGACACATGGGTGGGTGCATGATGGTCTCAAGTTTGAATGTCGACATGATGTGCTCTGAACATCCAGGTGAGCAGCTGACCAGGAGACATTGAGGAAGTGCAGGCCCAGTGTTAAACCCTGACTGACTGAGCAAACAGAAGGGAACCTTGAGGACATTTGCACCAGGTTCTTTGAAAGTCTGTCTTGCCTTTTGCTGAGAATTTACATTAAACTGAACAATCTGGGCCAAAAATCTTCATGTTCTTACCTTATGGTGAATGATCAGCACTTTTGTTGTTGTTGTTGTTCCCACCTTATCCTCCATAATCCCTCAAACATTACCCAATTTCCAGGATTATGTCCAAAAATTTCCTCATGATTTAAGTTCTTCTGAGCATGAATTTCAAGTAATTATCTGCTAGGAGTTCTCATTACTTTTATAGTTGAATGCCTTCTTTACTACTTTCTCTGGGATTTTCCAGTTTTAAATTTATTCTCCTTTATGGTGGTGCCTGGAGAAAAGCCAGGTTCTGCTTAGGTAGTGGGCAGAAGGCCAATTCACTTCATCAGGGAAGCTTCCCCCTCCTATCTGGCTTAGTCACCCATCACTGCCGTATTAACCTATGTTCGGCCTTAATAGTATTCACTGTCTTAGAAACTGAAACTGTATTAAACCATAAAATAAACATCGTGTATTCCCAGTCCCTATCAGCCTATAAGCTGGAGGAAGGCAGAGCCTAACCTGTCCCATTCACTACTGGGCTGTGTGTTGAGGTGGCCAATAAATACTTGTTGAATGGCTGAAATGGGGATGCAGGTGGCATGGGAAAACAAAGCAAAACCAAAACAAACAAAAATATAAGAGACAGAAAGGGTGAAAGCAGGCAAGAGCCTGGATGTGCTTTCAGCATGCCACACTTACTGCTACCAGAGCACTTCACTGCAGCTGTTTGTTCCCTACTTTAATAGAAAATAGAATAATTTCCTATTGTATTATTCCATTGTTTCCTATGCTATCCTGTTTCCACTGTTGGCATGTGGGTTCTGAGAACTTGGTAATGCTCGCTACCTTGTGCACTCATTTTATGCATTCATTCATTCAGTCAGGCCCTGCATTCACTCATACAAGATCTACTAAGTGTCACTGTAGGGTAGGCAGTGTTCTGGGAGCTGGAGGTCCCTATTTGGTTGGTTGAAAAGAAGAAAGGTCAGATGCTTCAAGACTATTTGGACTTTTAGATAAACCTGCAGCACCAGTAAGGCTTTACTTAGAAAATAGGAGATCAATTTGCTTCCCATAACCCAACCTCAGTCCCCAAGAAGACCTTAATCAGTCTGCTTATGGGTTGAGAGGAATAGGGTTTTATCTACTTAATGCTTTAAAAAATTGCATAAATTAGGCTGATCGTTTTAAAATTAGACTAGTAGTTTAAACTCCTTAGCATTATAATAGTTTATGTGCTCTAAACTTGAATATACGTAACAGTTTAAATTCAATCATGACAACATACTTTCTATATTTTAGTTTGTTGGTAATAAATATTTAACTTAAACATTATTTTTGCTTAAAATATTTTTATTTTAAAAGGACATATGGAGGAAAAATTTTACTTCTCCAAATAGAGCTACTGTTAGTAGAAACCTATGAACAAGACTAAAAAATGTATGATGGACTTACTTCAAAGGTGATATATACGCCTAGTATTTAAAATTCTATGCCTAAAGTATCTACCAAGAATAATCATATAGCCCTGGCTAGGTGGCTCAGCTGGTTTTAGTATTGTCCCATTCAACGAAAGGTTGTAGGTTTAATCCCTGGTTGGTGCACATATGGGAGACAACTGATTGATGTTTCTCACATCAATGTTTCTCTCTCTCTCCTTTCCTCTCTCTCTAAAATCAATAATCATATCCTCAGGTAAGGATAAAATAATCCTATATAATAAAGAGGTAATATGCAAATTGACCCTTACACAAGATGGCTGCCCCCATGTGGTCACAAGATGGTTGGCAGGGGCGGGCAGTTGCGGGGGACCGAGGCTGCAGGGGAGGGCAGTTAGGGGCTACCAGGCCAGCAGGGGAGGGCAGTTGGGGGCAATCGGGCTGGCAGGGGAGCAGTTAGGCGTCAATCAGTTGGCAGGGGTGTGGATAGGGGTGACTAGGCTGGCAGGCAGAAGCGGTTAGGGGCAGGCAGGCAGGCAGGCAGGCAGGCAAGTGGTTGGGAGCCAGCAGTCCCGCATTGTGAGAGGGGTCCCAATTGGAGAGAATGCAGGCTGAGCTGAGGGACAATCCCCTCCCACCCCCCAGTGCATGAATTTTGTGCACCGGGCCTCTACCAGGTAATTTATAAGGTTCTTTTAAAAAATTATCTTATATATCCACCATCTCCTCCATATGAATCTCCATGATACACACTTTCCCCATAGCCACCTCTTCACTTATAATCCCTCCTTCTGCTATACTCCCATCCCTGCTTCCTTGGAAATCCATTGTTTGCCATCATGCTCCTCCACCTCTCCATAACTCCCAAGGCACCTCTTCTCCTTCCCTCCCTACCTTCACCACCACAACTAAGCAACCCCCACTATCCCCACCTTACATTTCCTGCCACTTGGGCATTTCCTCAGATGGTGCGTCAGTGTCACTCAGTCTTCCTCCCTGTCAGGCATGCTTCCCACTTTCTCTTGTTAACAGTGCATGAAATCTGGCTAGTGCCACTGCATGTCCTAGTGCTTATCACAAGGGGCGTAGAGATAGGCCAGTGCAATAGTTGTTTCTGTTGGCAAAGCTTAGGCTGGTAAATTCTCTCCACATCATTTGTCTTCATCTTTTCTCTAGTCCAAAGGACCCTGCTGTCAGATATAATTGTTTCCTTAATTAAAACTTTGGATTTAAGCCTTTGCTATGGTTTTTCCAAATAGTATTCCTGGACTTTTGAGAGAGCACTGTTTTGGCACACCAAAGTTATCAGAGATAGCTAGAATATTATGTTGCATTTCAATATTTTCATCAAATTGAGAATTTTTGCTTTTTATTTCATAACATTTGCAAGGGTTAAAGCTTTGTTTTTAAAAACAGAAGTTTAAAACATTACTCTTTTATAAATAGTCTATTATTTTCTTATTTGACATCAGACTATGGACATCATGCCATTTCTAAACCACTTAGCTCGAGCGCAGAGCTTTCTGCATCACCTTCTCTGGGGGAAGCAATCCTCCCCTTTGCCTCACACAACAGCTTTACTTGGCAGGCTAACCAAATGTGCACTGCACATTCAGGGGACAGTTCCCCTCTGCTGCTCTGACAAGGGCATGCTCTTGACAGTGGCTTCTTACACACTGGCACCTCTAGTGTGTCCAGCAACACCTGTCCATCATGTGTTCAGCACCCGGCTCTGCCATCTTGTAGTCCTCCTTTGGATGGGACTTTTTTTTTTTTTTCATGAAAAAGCGTAGTGTCTGGGTGCCTAGGGGAAAGGAGTTCTATGATCAAATAATGGTTTATTTGGACCATGAAAAACATCCTCACATTCCTCCCCCAGTGTACACAGATGGAATTCACCTTGAATTGAGGTTCCTGAATATCTTCCCTGGGCACTGCCCCACAGCAGGGGCGGGGGTACATTTATTCCAGTCCATCTAAGGCCAAATCAGTCAAAAAATGGAAAATTTCTAAGTAAGAAACTAATGACTGTTAGATTTCCATAATGAAGATATACAAAGGACTTATCAATTAATGCATATAAGGATCTCACAACAAAGGACAGTGAACATGAAGTGACGAGCAAAAACTACTTAGAATGAAATTTTTCAACCAAGGGAATGAAATTTTAGTCTGGGTATCTCAGAGCCCATCCCTTATTATTATTTTTTTATATTGTTAATCCTCACCCAAGGATCATTTTTCCATTGATTTTTAGAGTGGGAGGGAGTAAGAGAGGGAAAAGGGAGGGAGGGAGGGAGAGAGAGAGAGAGAGAGAGAGAGAGAGAGAGAGAGAGAAACATGGATGTGAGAGAGACACATTGATTGGTTGCCTCCCGCATGTGCCCCTATCTGGCTGGGGATTGAACCTGCAACCCAGCTACATGCCATTGACTGGGAATCTAACATGCAACTCTTTGGTGTACAGGCAGACGCTCTAACTTCTGAGAAATACTGGCCAGGGCAATCCCTTCTTAATGTTCAGGTCAATTTCTTTTTCAAAGATAGGGTCAATGCCATGACATCCCCAAGAAATGATTTGATAGTCCCCACTATCACCATCCCCCCACCCCCTAGCATGCTCTCTTTCCTGCCCAGGCTCCTGGATTAGGGCCTGGCAAAGATCTTTTACAATAAAACCTCCTCCTGTTATTGCACTGACTAAAACCCTTTCCACAGTTCTGCATTGCCTACTGGATAAAGACCAAGCACCTTTGCCCGACAGACCCTGCCTGTCAGCCACCATCTGTCCTGCTCACCTCTCTGACCCTGAGACACATTACATGACCTAGACCTCAACTTCTCCTGATGCGCCACACTGACTTCCTCGACTTTTAGGAATGTCACTTTCTGTTTTCTCTCCCACTTGTACCTTATTCATTCTTTACTATTCAACTTAGACATCCTTTCTTGACTTCCAGTGCTGGGTTATGCACCTTCCCACTCCATCATAGCCTTTTACCACAGCAGCCTTATGTCTATCCTCTTGTTTGTCCACATCATGAGGCTGCAAGTCCCAGGGGGTAAAGACTGTGTTAATTCATTATATCCCAGTGTATGGCATGAAAGTATTTGTTGAATGGATAAATCATAGATGAATAGAGGAGAGGTATTATGGGTTGAGGGCCATGAATAGCTGAGGCTATGGGACAAAATGAGTATGAAATTGGTTGCTAAGAGTCCTCATCCCAGTGTGGCAAACTGTAACACAATTAAAAAAAATAAGACTCAGACTAGTCACCATGCTGGTATTAAAGAAAGACTTTGTGGGCTCGGCCACTGTAGCTCCATGGATTGAGCATTATCCCATGTACCAAAAGGTCACTGGTTTGATTCTTGGTCAGGGTACATGCCAGGGTTGTGGACTTGATCCCCAGTAGGGGGCATGAAAATAAATAAAAACATATTTAAAAAAAGAGACAACATAATTTAAAAATAGAACAAAGATAACAAAGAAAAGAAAGACTTGATAAACCACTGGGTGTTACAGAAAGCCCAGGAGACACCTTAAGTACCATCAGGAAAGGTGATGATCAGGAAAGGCATGGAGCTGAGCTCACAGCTGGGGGTCCTCAGTCCCCGCATCTGAGTGTGGCTGGAGGGGACCAGCCGGGAGACCTTTCCAAACGCACATCTTCTGAGGAGACTTGCAGAGTTTAAATAACCCATTTTGTATTTTGTTTGTGACTGGAAAACAAAGTGTTTGGGCATACTCTGTGTGGCCCATGCAGTGAGATAGAAAGAGGCCTGAGATTTATACAGGTCTAGAAACCAAAATAAGGTTTGCGCTGATGCTATCCAACTCCTAAGGAGAAATGGAAAATTTGAAAACAATTAAAAACATGGACCCATCCTATTTGGGGGGCAATATTAGGAAAGGGCACTCTACAGCCCAGGTGTAATTCTCAGAGTTATTAGAGTTTCTATGGAGGCCAGATTTTCTAACTTGTTTTAGAGACTGCTGGAGATGCCAGCATTGTAGTTCTAGGGAGGTGCTGAAAGGTGAGAGTCTCACAGAAAAAGGGGGGCTGGGATCTGGTGGCAAAGTTGACATTGCCCCCACATAGTTCTTGCCATTCTCTAGTCACTAGGAGGCTAATTAACTTGCTCTTACTAAATGAGGAGAGCTGTGGGAGAAAAACAAAAACAACGCTCATCCTGATTGGTGGTTCAGTCAGGCAACCTGTGGCAACTAGGAGCCTGCTACAGCCATGCAACCACAGGAGAAGAAATGAAGAAAAAGTATAGCCCAGAGCCTTTCACTTCAAAGTTCCAGCTCACCAGGCTCTCTGGGCAACTGACCAACAGCCCAATCCCTCCTGAAACCCTGTGTTCACGTCCTTGAACCCACTCTCTCTCAGTTCCCTGCCCACCCCTCTGGCTGCTCCTCACCAGAGCCCATTATGGGCTCCTCTTCTCTTTCGTGCTGGATATCCACCCTCCCTACATCTCTGCCTGGGCGGGCCCTTCTCTTTTTATTCTATGCTTGGCTGCTGGGCTATCTCACACATAGCACAACTTCAGCTACAACCTGTATGTTGATGACTCTCCAATATTTGTTTCTTTCTAGATCTGTGTGCTGAATTTCTGGCAAGCAGACCTATTCCACTAAACATTCCACAGGCACCTCCCTACTTCCTGTCACCATCCAGAGTGTTGTCCCCGCAGCCCCAGCCTTTCCTGGTAAAAGTAGAAAATGTCACTCCCATGTGCTGAGCTGTCCAAAGAAGCTGGCCACTGGTTACCCTGAATCTTTATCTCTCCTTTGCCCCCTCCTTTGTCAAGTATCAAACAGCAATTTCTATTGCTTTTACCTCCTAATTCTCTCTGAAATCTATCCCTTCTGCCTCAACCTTGCAACTCCTATCTTTGGACAAGTAAAAGTCAGTGTCCTTTCTGGGTCCAAACCTCTACTATCACACCCTCTGCTTTGAAATTTAATGTCACAAGTGGCTTCCTAGCTAGTTTCAGTGCAGGGTTTCCGGCTATAAACTCCCAAGCTGATAATGGTCTGCTGCTTTCCCACTTTTCCTAGAACACTCCTACAATATTACTTTTTTTGTTTTTCCTTTGGCATGTATTATAAGTCCATATAAGACCATCATGAATTTGAATGTGAGCAAACATGACATTATTTTTAAATTCTGAACTCAACTTCACTCTTGAGAACAGATAACTCATCTTTCCATTTTGTCATAGTCAGTCTAATCCAGGGATTTTTTTCCAGCTATACTCAAATGTTATTTTCTCAACTAGAGGCCCTGGTGCACAAAATTCGTTCACTGGGGGAGTGGGGGGGTTCTTCAGCCCAGCCTGAGCCCTCTTGCAGCCAGTAGGGAGCAGACCTAAGTCGGCAGTCAGACATCCTTAGTGCTGCCGCAGAGGTGGGAGAGGTTCCCGCCCCTGCCGCTGCACTTGCCTGCTGTGCTCAGCAGCCGTGGCTGAGCAGCACTCTCCCTGTGGGAGCGCACAAACCACCAGGGGAAGCTCCTGTGTTGAGCGTCTTCCCCCTGGTGATCAGTGTGCGTATAGCGACCGGTTGTTCCGCTGTCAGGCTGAAACTGGCTCTCCAACATCCCCTGAGGAGTCCTGGATTGCGAGAGGGCACAGGCCAGGCCGAGAGACCCCACTGGTGCACAATCGGGGCTGCGGAGGGACACGGGAGATTGGCTAGCTGGGGAGGGACTGTGGGAGGGCTCCAGGGCATGTCCAGCCCATCTAGCTCAGTTCTGATCAGCCGGACCCCAGCAGCAAGCTAACCCACCGGTCAGAGCATCTACCCCCTGGTGGTCAGTGCATGTCATAGTGACGGTCGACTGTCTGCCCCCTGGTGGTCAGTGCATGCCATAGGGAACAGTTGAGCAACCTTAGCATATCATTGGTATATTACACTTTGATTGGTTGAACGGATGACTGGATGACTGGACACTTAGCATATTAGGCTTTTATTATATAGGATCATTGTCAAGTTCATGGTGGGGTAAATATTGTTTCCTGGGGTTTTGTTTTTCTCCTCTTTAACTTGACTTTTTTTTCAGAGATGACATTAAGTGCCTGGGTGAAAGGGCCTAATGTACTTTATGGAACTGGGAAAGTAGTTTCTTGTACCCCGTGGGCATGGCTGTCTGTCCCTGCAGTATATGCTGGGCATAGCTTAGTAGTCTGGGCATCAGGTATCTGGTTATCAGGTATTTGGTGCTGGGATCCATCAAGTGATGGCTCTCCTGCCCCCTGAAGATGACCAAGGTTTTTATCATTGTTTTCTGTAACAGCCTCTTCTAGACCTCAGACCCCTTCTAAATCACTTTTCCTCTCAGAGTTCCAAAGTCTCCCTTTTTCCACACCCGAGGAAAGCAATGGACCCTCTGAGCTTCCTCGAGTTGGCTGTGGCTGTGACGACTCCCCTTTCTCTTACTGCAGTATAGGAAGTGCCACAGCAAACATGGAGTAAGCCCTTAGAATAATCAACCCTCCACAAATTCTACTTATTTTCTATAGATTTATAATCTTTCGTTTGAAGAGATATCTTCAGCAGTGATATCCCAAGCTCAATGCTTTACATACTGTTGTGCATACTTTCAGGATGCACGTGTATCTAAGTGGTCACACATCTCAGAACACTTTAATTTTATTTTTTAAGTTGTCAGTCTGACAGGGTGGGAGGGCCCACCAGTTCTCTCTGTCACTTATCTGCACAGTGTCCAATGCAAAGTCTATTGATGCACTAGGCCCACAGTTACTGAGTGCTTACTCTATGTCGGACACTTTCCAAGAGCATTATGACTTAACCCATTTAACCTTCACAACCACTTTATGAGGTAGGGCTGTTACTGTCATCTTTCTTTCCTCAGATGAGGATACTGAGGTGCCCAGGGGTACTTTTCCTGAGATGGTGCAGTAGGTGGCAGAGCTGGGACACAGACTCTAGCAGGGAGCCTACAGTTCCTGGCCTGGACTCCATGACAACTCCCTTGATGCCTTTCATCTGGGTACAGCACTGCAGTCTACAAAGAGCTGGCCCTGTCATTTACTCCCATCTTGGGCTTGAGGAAGCTGCTCTCACAGCGTTTGTACTGAAATGTTCCTAAGGCCAGAGGACAATGAATTTACATCATCTGCCCCCATCACTGGGCACCAACCACACTCTTCCAAATCTCACTTTAGACCAACCCAAAGCCACACCAAAACATTGACTCCATTCTTGAAATCTCATGTTTTATCTTAAAATTCAGTCAGTCTTATATCCAGACCTAAGCACTCTGCTATTTTTGGAAGCATGGGATGGCATTATAGTACTGGTGTTATGAGCATAGGGATTTTCAGGAAGCAGACGGGACACTGTGAAGTAAAAAGTTCCCCAGGGCCCAAGGACTTGGCTCAAGCAGAGTCATTGGCAGTCACTACACCTCAGAGTCTTGTATATCTCAACCCCTTGCACAGATATATTGCCTTATCTGTGCAGCAGGAACCAATGATGGCAGAAATAGTTCACCAGCCCCCTCATTTCTCCCCCTCATCATCTCCAGGTGCTGATTCATTTTTCTAGGTTAGAAGAAGCTGTATCCAGTGAGCGGAGGCTCTCCAGAGTCACCAGTATATAGGGACTGTCCAAGATACAGCTCTTTGGGGGCTGAGGGACTATTATATGGGAACTTGAGTGATTGACTATTACATCTCTTAAAGCCAGAGGCCAAGCCAGGGACCACAGAGAGAGTCAATTGTGTACAGGATTCTGATAAACTCTTTAACAAAAATACAAACCATTTCAAGTGCTTTAAACTCTTCCAGCCATATGTATTTAAGGCACTTTCCTTTATACCTTTATAGCAAAACATACTCTTATGAGCAATTAACTAAAATAATCACATAAAATTATGCACCTCTTGCCAGCACATTCTTTAAAGTATGCTGGCAAAGACAAACCACATCTTCAGACTGCAATCTCATAAAATTACCCTTCTCTAAACTCCTCTCCAGGGATAGCATAACAGTGAGGTTTTGTGTGAGTAGTCCTGCCAGCAGCAAGCTGGCCTCAGAGGACATATTCCATGCCACCTGTTCATGCAGCAAATGAGAAAATTAAATGACTTCTTCAGTGAATTAAATATCTGTTGATGTTACTATATAATACATAGTCAAGATCAGGCCAAATCAAACACAGACAGATGGGCTGAGCACTTCTAATCCCATTAGTGTACAATTAAAGGCATGGTCATAACACTCTACAAATTAAGAGTTGTTTTACATTTGAAACAGAAGTTATTTCATAATATATCAAACATTTAAACTGATGTTGGTGGGGGGGGGGAGGTGGAAATGAAGACAAAAATATGACAATGTTTAGAATTATATGTTGGCCTGTAAAATCACTACAGAATTTTTAATGTATAATAGTTAAGAGTTAAATTTCATTCTTCACACCACCCAAGTCATTAATTTTTACATGGTTGTGCAAACAGATGTACTGAAGTCTACATTAAAGGCGTGTGTGGGATAGGAGCAGGAGTAGGAGGGAACAAAATGCTGAAGACATGGAGTCAATAGTGTAGAGGACAAAGGATTGTCAATAGAGCTGGAAAGCAGAGGACCTATGTGGTGATGATGATAGATGGTGGTAGGTGGGAAAGGTAGAAAATTGGAGCGATAAACCAGGGCCAAATCCGACAGGTCTGTAAGCCAAGTTAAGGAATTTGGACTTCATCCTAAGAGCAATGGAGGACCCTTGATGGATTTTAAATAGCAGAGTGACATGATCAGAGTAGCATTTTAGAGAGATATTTTGGCCTGAATTGTGGAGAATAGAGGGCAAGAGACAAGGCATTAGGGACAACAGTTAGAATTATATAGGTTGAATGATAAGAAAATTTATGCTATCTTTCAATATCTAAATTTCTGGAAATCATATACTAAGATGAAAAATCAGGTGGAAATGATGTTGGAAGCTTTCTTGATAATTTAAATTTCATTCACTGGAACTTGACTTCAGAATTAAAACCCAATGCTATGTACTATTTCTGCAATGCTGTCCAGTGCCTGTCCAGGACAGAAGACATTTAGGCTGTGATTATCATGTGTGTGACTACCTCTCAAAGTGTTTTTGAATCAGATAGGTTTCAATAGATGTCTTTTGATATTTTGGGAAAGCAATTAAGTAGCCCAAGAGCCTGGCATCTTTCTAATCCCCCAGATATTGAGCAATTGACTTCATGGGCTATTTTTGCTTTGGAAAATGTATATTTCTCAGCAGGATGAACTAATCTTTACTAGGACAGTTTGATTTTTTTGGTTCCATCTTGAAAGATGGAAGAATTCCAGGAAAGAATATGAGTAAAGGTCACCCAAGTACAGTGTGAACAAGTTTATAGAATTTTGTAGCTTGGGATTGAAGGTTTTTGTCAGTCAAGAAAAGTACAGCATTCAAGTCTATTTTTCAATTTAAGGGCAAATGCTATGTGTTTGTGTTTCTATCTACACCACTACCTGCATTATGTAAAGATATGTTCTGGGAATAGTTGGTAAGAATGGCCTAAAATCTTTCTAGTCATTAAGTAGCTTCCTTAATGCTTTAAAAATTATTCTTTCAAGTCTTCAATTACCCATAATAAATTTTTATAATCTGTTATTCCTAAAGGAAAACAATAGAGAGGAAATACAGTTGGATTTCTTTTGAGACATAATTTGTCACTTAAAATACATACAGAAAAATAAAAAACTTAATTGAGCTGTCAATTTTCTCCAAAACTCCATTTTCAACTTTGAATAATACAGTGTGTCTATCTAAAAGGAGATTAACTAGAGTCTGACTCTTGACTCTGTAGGCTAGCTTCAGGCCACTCATTGTTTTTTCATGGCATTTTAGTCTAATCTCAATGTGATACATTCAGACATCCTGAAAGCATTGTTCAGAAGACTTTTGCTCTCCTTAGTTTATGTCTGTAAATCTAGCTTCAACTGCCTTCTGCCTGTGAATTGGGCATATAATAGCACCATCAATGTTGACAACTGACTTGACCATGAATGACTAAAAAAGTGCTTAGTCAATGGATGTGGTAGGTTTAGAAAGAAAATTACAGGCTGGTATACCTTCAAAGTGTTTGGTGGGTATGCTTTCTTTTCTTATATTTTAATTCAACATTGATGGAACAGCTACATGTGTGTACTGTGTCAGGCAACATGAAAAGCATAAAAGAAATGTAAGAACCATTTTTCTATTGCCCTAAAACTTTTACCAGTTGGGAAAACAAAATACACATGAAGTTAAATAAAACTGTTTACAAAAATGAGCATAAGTATACTTTCAGGAGTATGGAATGAGGAGGACAGTTGCCTTTCCAGAAGGAAAGAGGACAGTAATGAGGTCATGTTGAAGAAATTATGATGGAGCCATGTTTTATAGGCATAAGAGAGAGGAAGAATAGCAACATAAAATGACAAAAGATATGAGAGTATTCAGCATTTTCAAAGCTCTAAGAGTGTAAGAAAGTGACAGGGGATAACATTGGAAAGGTAAGCCAGGGCTAGATGGAGTATTTCGTCCAAGGAGTTTGATTTAATTTGTTGACAATGGGGCATCATCTAAGGTTTTAAGTGAGAGAGTGCAATTCACCTGCTAAAATATAAATTTGAATTTCTTTTAAAATTAAAACAAAAAAGAGAAAAAGATGACAAAGGCTGCTCTTACCTCAGACTTTAATGTCTTTTTTTTTTTTTTTTTTTTTTTTTTTTTTTTTTTTTTTTTTTTTTTTTAGAGCCAGGAAGGTTTCTACTTGATGCTTCTCAACAAGCTAGGGGACATGATAGTAGAAAAACAGATATGGAGCAATGCCCTATGCTGGATAAAGTAAGGGAATCTCAGGATTCTTTGAGAGGTCCTGAGAGTCTTGGAAACAAGTATGTTAATGAACTTCAGAAGTCAGGAGACACAGGGAAACATCAGCATCAAGAACTTTCCAGGCCACACAGATGTGGCAGGTGATATAAAGCTGAGTACAGGGCTAACACCCTCAGCCTGAGCTGTCAGCACTTCCTGCTGGTCTCTCTTGCTTCTACCTCTGTTCTCATAGATTTTCCAGGGATTCTTCTCTCCATCTTTTCCCTCTCCTCCCTAAAATCTGGATAAAGAACCACAGTTAGAAATTCAGCAACCTGCCCAAATTCACCCAACCAACCCAGCAGAATAAGAACCAGATGCTTTCCTTAACATCATGGGGCCAAAGATGTTAACTTCCACCTCAAAGGGCTCTATAGCACCAAATGAATTTCCAAAATCTGGATGTGTCCACTTGACTTACAATGTTTACTTTTCCCTCTTAACTTTAACCATCTTGACTGCACCTTCCAGACCCTTCTTCATTTGAAGCCAGACTTTTGTTACCTGGGTCCTGCTGGCTTTCTGGAGGGGGGCCAGCAAAAATCTAAGCCAAGAAGGTAACCAGGTTACATACAGGTGAGGTATTAAGGTACTGGGATCCAAGTTAAGAAACAAAGAAGCAAAATGACCAGAGGTGGACAGTAAAGTCTGAGGAACTGCTCTGTGGAGGTTTGCAGTTATTACAGGCACAAAATTGACAAAATGTATTTGTCATCAGCTACTATAGCAAGAAAATGGGTGGGAGGCTAGAGAGAGGCATCCTGCCTGTGGTTGCTTAAGGAATGAATTGGTGTCCATATTTTGGACTAGTGGAGAACACTTTCCACCACAAATTTCAAGTAGGAACTGACCTTTTATGTTAAAACTTTAACCCATCCCCATTTTTTGCCTCTAATGGGGATCCTTTTGAGCTGATATTCAGTCATTGAGCTTGATTTAAACCCCCTCTCTGATTACCATAGCTTGTAGGAAGAGAGAAGTGCAATTGCCAAGGAGAACACAGAAACAGACATAGCAGCCCTATGGCCATAGCAAACCTCAAACAGCATTAGAGTAGGGTAGCAGAGCTTGCTGTGAAATAAATGAGAATAATAATATACATAGAGGCTGTTCTATAAGCAACTGCCTGGGTAAAATTCAGGTGTCAGAAATAAGGGCACCATGGCAAGGGGGATGGGGATACCCAGGGAAGATCTGATCTATGGGACAGGGACATGTAGGACATAAGAGGATCCAGACTGGATCAGGTTGGGTCCTTTACTCACTCATTCATCCCTTAGTGGAAAAATTCCAGATTCTTACCAGCACCTATTATTCACTCTTTTTAGTTGATACTCAGTCTCATTTGTCACTGAAGTCATACACAGCCAACTGTGTAGTGACCTGCCATTCTCTCTGCTCTGACTGCCCACATTTTTCCCCAGCAAAAAAAATTTTGATTTGCCCCTTCACGATCCCTCTTCCAAGATGTTCCTCAGGATTCCTAAGTGTGTTTTTATTTGTAACCTGAATCTCCATCCTCCTACTTCTAGGAAACTCATTTTTTCTTCCAGAAGTGCCTGGAAAGAGGCATGGGGACTTAGCATCATCAAAGCAAAGTTAAATGTTTTGCAATCCCTGTGTCCCTTGCTCCATGCAGGTCTCCTCTCATGCAGGCCTTTCCCCACACTGCTGGCTATCCACTCCCCTTTCTGGAGCATACTTCCCCCCTGGGGAAGAGAAGGATGGGATAGGTGGATAGAAAAGCTGGCTCAGGGAGGCCTTGGATACCCTTGCTGTTAGCGGGCAGACGTGCATTGCCCTGTTCTCTCAGGACTTATCAGCCAAACTTCTTCATTCACAGAGACTTTCTCTTGGGACTCCTATACTTTCTCCCTTCAATCTGTCTTCCATTGTGGACACTTAGTGCAGCAGAGATATCTGACTATACATTGGTTTTAAATGTCCCTACAGGGTTCCTGCTCCATCAGGTGCATCAAGAGAGAAAGGCTGGACACTGCTGTCAGTGGCAGTTAAGAACTTCCCTGATGTTCTGTGACAGTTAAGAAGCAAGTCTACCTGGAGCATTGCAGCTGACCTCTTGGTCAGAGGTCATGAGTTCTCAGATTCCTCAGCTCTAGCCTGAATAAAAACACCCTTTTCCATGTTCATTACTAAGTATGTATAATTTTCATTTTGAAGCATGTGTTCACTTATATTCAGTATATCATATTGCTATTTCACATAAAATTCTAACTGAAAGGATTCTATGTATTTTTCTAGCCAATACTTGGATTAGATGGACCTCAAGACCAGGGTAGCAGAGTTTTCAATCATGCAAATGAGGATACTTTTATTTTATTATTAATTAATTATTTAAAATAATTAATAAATAGGTCTGTAGTTTTCTCTTCATACTATTTTTGCCTGGTTTTGGTATCAGGTTCATACCAGCATAAAAAAAAGAAGTTGGGAAGTATTCCCTTGTCCTCTATTTTCTGGAAAAGATTGTAGAACTGGTGTTAATTCTTCAAGCATTTGGTTGAATTTTGATGTGAAATAATCAAGGCCTAGAGATTTCTTTTTTCAGGTATTGTGACTATTGCAAATTCAATTTCTTTATTAGTAACAAGGGTATTCAAATTATCCATTTTATATTGGGTATGATTTGGTAGTTGTGTTTCTTTTTTAAAAAATAGAGGTATTATTTTCATATGACATTATATTAGTTTCAAGTATGCAACAAAATCATTCAATATGTGTGTATATTGCAAAATGATCACAAGTCTAGTTAACATTTATCACTACACATAGTTATACTATTTTTATTTTTTGTGATGAGACTTAAGATTTACTTTCTTAGCAACTTTCAAATATGCAACACAGTGTTATTTACTATAGTCACCACGCTGTACATTACATCCCCCATGACTTATTACTTCATAATTGGATGTTTGTGCCATTTGGCCACCTTCACCCATTTCATTTACCTCCTCACTCCCTGCTGCATCAACCACCAATCTGTTCTTTGTAACTATGAGATTGAGGTTTGTTTTTGTTTGTTTTTAGGTTTACATATAAGTGAGATCACATGATATTTGTCTTTATATGTCTGGTTTATTTCACATAGCTAAATGCCCTTGAAGTCCATCCATGTTGCAAATGGCAAGATTTCATTCTTTTTCATGGCTGAATAATATTCTATTTTATATGTATAATATTTTCTTTATCCATTCATTCATTGATGAACAAAGGTTGTTTCCATATCTTTATTCTTGTGAATAATGCTGCAGTGCACATAGGGGAGCATATATCTTCTTTTAGTGTTTTTTTTTTTCTTAAGATAAATACCCAGAAGTGGGATTGCTGGGTCACCTGGTAATTCCATTTTTAATTTTTTGAGGTTCCTCCATACTAGTTTCCATAGCATGGTACCAATTTACAATCTTACCGACAGTGCACAATGTTTTCCTTTTCTCATGCCAGCATTCTCTCTCTCTCTCTCTCTCTCTCTCTCTCTCTCTCTCTCTCTTCCTTTCTCTCTCTCTTTAATAATTGCCTTTTTGTGTTTTTTAAATTTATTTTAAAATATATTTTTATTGTTGATAGCATTACAGATATCTCCCATTCCCTCCCCCCCTTTTCTTCCCAGCCCTTACCCCCCAGGTCTTCACTACCCTATTGCCCATGTCCATAGGCTATGCATATAAGTATATAGGTTCTTTGGTTTATCTATTCACATCCCACCAACCCCACATCAAGGTATGTCAGTCTGTTCCATGCTTCCTTGCTTGCTTCAGGTCTTATTTTGTTGGTCAATTCATTTTGTTCATTAGATTCCACAAAATAAGTGAGCATGTAGTATTTGTCTTTCTCAGATTGGTTTATTTTACTGAGCATAATATTTTCCAGGTCCATCCATGCTGTCCCAAAAGGTAAGAGAACCTTTTTTTTACAGCTGCATAGTATTCCATAGTGTAAACGTCCCACAGCTTTTTTATCCACTCATCTACTGATGGGAATTTGGGCTGTTTCCAAATCTTAGCTATTGTAAATAACACTGCTATGAACATAGGGGTGTATATATTCTTTCTGATTGTTTTTTATTTTGGGATTTTTAGGATATATTCCCAGAAATGGGATTGCTGGGTCAAATGGAAGTTCCATTTTTAAATTTTTGAGAAAACTCCATAGTGTTTTCTATACTGGCTGCACCAGTCTGCATTCCCACTAGCAGTGAACTAGGGTTCCCTTTTGTCCACATCCTCACCAGCACTTCTTGTTTGTTGATTTTTTGATGGCAGCCATTCTGACAGGTGTTAGGTGATATCTCATTATGGTTTTAATTTGCATTTCTCTGATGATTAGTGACTTAGAGCATTTTTTCATGTATCTCTTGGCCATTTTTATGTCCTCTTTTGAGGAATGTCTATTCAGGTCTTCTGTCCATTTTTAAAAAATATATTTTTATTGATTCCAGAGAGAAAGGGAGAGGGAGAGATAGAAACATCAATGATGAGAGAGAATCATTGGTCAGCTGCTTTCTGCGTGCCCCACACTAGGGATAGAGCCCACAACCCGCTGCCCATTTTTTAAATATATTTTTTTATTTTTATAATCTTCAGGCAAGGCTATTTTTCCATTGATTTTTTTTTTAAGAGAGAGTATAGAAGGGAGAGGGAGAGACAGAGAGAAATACCAATGTGAAAGAGACACATCGATTGGTTACCTCCTGCATGCTCCCTACCAGGGCCAAGAGCCTGCAACTAAGGTACATGCCCTTGACCAGAATCGAAAGCGGGACCCTTCAGTATGCAGGCCGGCGCTCTATCCACTGAGCCAAACCAGCTAGGTCCTGCTGCCCGGTTTTTAATTGGATTGTTTGTCTTCCTTTTGTTGAGCTGTACATAATTGCCATTTTGATAGGTGTCTTGTGGTTTTGATCTGCATTTCCCTGATTATTAGTGATGTTGAACATCTTTTAATATACCTGTTGGCAATATGTATGTCTATTCAGATCCTCTGCCCACTTTTAAATAGATTGTTTGTTGTTGTTGTTGCTATTTAATTGTATGAGTTCTTTTTATATTTTGGATATTAACCCTTTATCATATATATGATTTGCAAATAGTTTCCCCCATTCAATAAACTGCCTTTTTATTTGTTGATAGAGTATGTAACTTCAAAAAATACTAAAATGAAATGATTTTTCTTTACCATAGAAATATTTATTTTTACCTTTTTTGGGTAGATAGAATGCAGAAGAATACAAAATACTATCTATATAGTTTAAAGAATAATATTAAACAAGCACCCATGTAACCTAAATATGTATTTTCTTTCTTTTTTATAGTCAATAATATTGTAACAACCACATATGGTGGTGCCATGTCAGCACTTGAAACATCGGGGGGACCATCCTGCAAAGTATATGACTGTCCAAACACCATGCTGAGCACCTGAGATCATCACAATGCAATACCAAATGTAAATTATATTTGAAAGACAGGACAAAACAAAAGAATACTCTGCATGTTTTCAGCCCATCTTCCTTTAGACTGTGGTTGCCCTTCCCCTGCTTCTGATATGTAAACAGGTTCTAGTTTTGGTAAAATCTCACCCTTGATGTCATCTTTGCCCTTGCCCCCAGTCTTTGGGTGAGCCAGTTCTTGAAGATCAGCATCCTGTCAGGATGTTGAACCTCAGATCTTTCTCTTAATCAGGTGTAATATCCTGACTCTCAGTTGGTGACTCCTTTCGTTGATACTGGTCCTCAGTGGCTAGGAAGACTCTTCATCTTCTAGTATTTTTTTCTATATGGATTGTGAGATTACATGCCCTCTCATATTTCACACAGTTGAATCTCAACTAGCTAGAAAGAATCAAGACAGAAGGAACATAGCCACCTCCGGCCCAGCTCTCTAAATACGTGCTTTTTAGAAAGGCAGAATCTAGTCCTTGAATTTGACTGGTGTGGAGGGCAGACATGGAACGGGTTGTTAGAGCATATAAATACACAATAGTATGGATTTAGGGTGGGCAGAAAGGAGGTGGCAGGCATGATGCCAAGAGCAGTGAATCAGCTTCTCTCTCAACATCTTAACTCTACTGTAGTATAAATAATCCAGGTTTGATAGTACTTAAAGAGACAATTATGGATTACATCATATACTCTATGATATTCATAGAACGTCATAAAGATGATATTTTAACCCATTGATAAGAGGTAATAACTGAAACATTATTGTAGCAAATTTTCTTACAAACTTTACACTCTTAGGTTTCAAGTAGCAATTTAAAATCACTTTGATTCATCTGGTACTATAGCATCACAGTTCCATTTCTAATCCCTGGAGTATCAAATATTACTCTGTGCTTCAACTTAAAAGCTCTCCCTCTGGTCCCAGGTGCAGAGGCATTTTTTTTTAAAACTAACCGCATGAAATCTTTCTGTCATCTCACCTGTCAGAGTTGCACTAAGTGCACTCAGTCCTTCAGTTGTCCTTTTAATGGATAACTTGGCAGGTGTTACAAAGGGAATCTATCCAGAAAGAACATGATCAAGAGAAGCTCAAAGAGGAATGAAAAATGTGAAGCTTTTATTAAATGTCATCCTTTTTAAAGTTGATAGTCAAAGTCTTTGGGGGGAAAAAGGCACCTTGTGAAATGAGCTCTATCTACTCTATTTTTTGGGAGGGGGTGGTGCTAAAGGGTCCATTTTCATGTATGCAGCTTATTAGAAAAACTAATCACTACATATCTAAAGCCACTGGGCTATTTTTGTTTAAAGTCTATTTCTAATGTTCTAAATTTAAAATGACAAAAAATATTCTTACACACTTCATAATTTTTTGCCACAGATTTACATGGATGTTGCAGGTTGGTCAAATATAAATATGCCTCAAATCTTGCTCTGAAAGAGGTTTGCCACATGATGGGAGAAGAAATCCAAGCACCAGTGGAATTTTATGCTGCCGCTCTGACATTGAGCTTTTCCTGCACATAGCAGAGGCCAACCCATTCTTTGTTTCTTCAATCTTCCACCAAGTTTTTATTTTGAATTTTTATTTTCTTTACACACAGACAATTTTTTCTTAGATTCCTAGGAAGCAGGCTTCTTGGTAGAAGAAAACTGAGTAACTTCCACCATTAGAGATCATTTGAAATAAATTATTTTTTAGTGCTATCACTTACTTCATATGCAGGTGACATGGTTGTCAATGTAGAAAATCTGATTCAATTTTACCAAAAAATATAAATAAAAATTACTAGAACCAGAACTAGTAAATAAATTTAGCAAGGTTGCAGAATAGAAGCTTAATATAAAAATTAATTGTTTTCCTATACATTAATAATTAAAATTAAAGTTTACAGACAATACCATAAAATAGCATTCAAAATATGCATATTAGAGATAAATATGACCTAGAGTATGCAAGAACTATACACTGAAAACTATAAAACATTAATGAGAGAAATTAAAGAAGACCTAAATAAAGTGATATGCTATGTTCATGACTCTGAAGACTCAATATTGTTAACATGTCAGATCTTTCAAAATTACCTATACATTCAATTCAATCTCAGTTGGCTTTTTTTTGTGTTGAAACTGACATGTAAATTTTAAAATTTACATTAAAATGCAAAATATCTAAATTAACTAAAATGCTTTAAAAAAGTTGAACAATTGAAATCTACCCGATTTCAAGACTATTATAAAACCTAAGTAATCAGGACTATGTGGAAACAGCATATAGATAAATAGATCAATAGAAAAGAAGAAAGATTTAAAAAATATATAGACCAACATATAAGAACAACTTATTTTTGACAAAGGTGCAAAAACAAAAGTTGGATATCCATATATCAAAAAAGAGAACTTCATTGATACCTCCTACCATATACAAAAATCAAGTCAAAATTAATCATAGATGTAAATACAAAATCTAACACTATTAATCTTTTGAAAAAAACTTAAGAAAATAAAAAGGCAAGCTACAGAGTGGGAGAAAAAACTGTGCATTTAAATTATTGGGTTTATTTCTTAACCATTGAGTTTCAAGATAAAAGTCTTAAAATTTTGTTATAGATAAAAGTTATTTATTAGGTATAAGTTTTGGAAATGTTTTAATTCAATTTGTTTGTCTTTTTATTCTTTAAATTAGTCTTTTAAAGAACAGACATTTTTAATTTTGATAAATAATGCCAGTGGTCTTGATCCGGCATCTAGAAGTGTTTAGCAATCTGGAGAAGAGTCCACAGATGAAACATAATTTTGAAAGGCATTATGGGGGCCAGAGGAGCTTAGCTAAAGGAACTAAGTTTTCCTTGTCTCAGGACCCCTTGCTATTTATTAACACAACTAGAGGCCCAGTGCACGAAATTCATGCATGGTGGGGGGGGGGTGTCCCTCAGCCCAGCCTGAACCCTCTCAAATCTGTAACCCCTCTCACAATCCAGGACTGCTGGCTCCCAACCCCTCACCTGCCTGCCTGCCTGATTGCCCCTAACCACTTCTGCCTGCCAGCCTGATCACCCCTAACCACTCCCCTGCCAGCCTGATCAATGCCTAACTGCTCCCCTGAAGACCTGATTGCCCTTACTGCCCTCCCCTACCAGCCTGGTCACCCCTAACTGCCCTCCCCTGCAGGCCTGGTGACCCCTAACTTCCCTCCCCTGCTGGCCATCTGTGGTGGCCATCTTGTGTCCACATGGGGGTGGCCATCTTTGACCACATGGGGGCAGCCATCTTGTGTGTTGGAGTGATGGTAAATTTGCATATTAGGCTTTTATTATATAGGATTTGTCCTAAGGCAAGGTAGAGATATACACATCAAAGGGTAGGGTTTTGTACAGAATCCATTGTCAGAATGGAAGAATTTGCCTATGGCTGTTCAGGTGTTTGGCCAACAGGAGGCAATAACATGTAGATTAAGATGCCCTGAGCTGTCTGGCAGCAAGCAATCAATTTATGTATCCTTTTCAGGTTTGGGGAAATGCCTTTAGCCATTCCCAGATGATTCAGCCCTGCTGACATGCTGGAATTGGCTTCTGGCAGATAAAGTCCATTTATCAATTTGTTCATTTATGAATTATACTTTTGGTATCATATTAAATAAATCTTTGTCAAAACCAGTGTTACAAATGTTTCCTCCTAAGTTTTCTTTTAGAAGTGTTATTCTTTCAAAGGGATGGTTAAACTGGTCTCTACTGCTCCAAACTGGCTTCAATTAGAAGTCCCATTTCCCAAAGGATTTTAACAGTACACAGAGTATCACAAAATTATATTTAAAATGCAAATTTAGCTGATATACAAAGAATAGGAAAAATCTCAATAACTCATAAGGAAAAATAAATTATTAAAATGTTGTCTACCCTGTGGTGATCTGAATCTTGGTAGCTATAACTTGTTGCATGAGGTAAGGTTGGGCACTCTTGAAACAAATGGAAATATATTTCTCATCAAAGAAAAGTAAGCTGTAAAAAAAGTCCACCCAAACAAACAGATACTTTATAATAAAAAAGTAAGTAATGATGACAGAGGAAAGAACCTATAAACCTGAATAAGCAATATAAATTATCCAATCTGAACAACAAGGACAAAATATATTAGAAAAAGGAAAGTTATCAGGTCTCAGAGACATGTGGAACAGTATTAAAAGGTATAGCATTCATTCCAGATGTGTCCTTGGAGAAGAAAACGTGATTGGTGCAGAATAAATATTTGAAGAAATAATGTCTGAAAACATCCCAAATTTGGTGAAAGACAAATTTACAAATTCAAAAAGTTTAGACAATCTATAACTGGATAAGCAGAACGGAAATAATGCCCAGATAAATCTTAAGCATATAAAACCTAATATAAAACCCAAATTGAGTGGTCCAAATTCATTCATTTTTCAATTTTCAAAGTGCAATTCTGGCCCAAACCTCTGGACAGGCTTAGAACTCTGCCAGTAACACTCTGTGCAGGAGGAAGAAACACTTCCCATTTCATGTCTCTGGCAGGCAGGACTCCTCTGCTCTGTTTCAAGATTAATTTTCACGCTAAATCTTTGTACTTTTTGTTCTCAAAATCTTTACGGGAAGAACAGAGAGATCTGGATGATCCAGATGGCTTTGGCCAAGTGATGTCACACTGTGGATGGAGCACCCAGCTAGGCTTGGGGAAGAGGGGGAGCTTTCCCTAATTTCTTCTCTTGGGTTTCTTTGTCTCCTCCCTGTGGCAGCTACTTCATGACCTTAGTTGGCCCGTCAATGTGACTCCCTTTAGAAATGACTCTTGAAAGTGGTATCTCACTTGTTCTTATCATATGTTCTAAAGTTGTGACATATCTTTGCCTTGTTTTTCCAGTGCAATGATGATGCTAATGATAGATACTACACATAAGGTCTTTGGTCTTGCACCAATCCCTGCTTGGCAGCTGACTTTCACCCTGTGCTTCTTTGAGCTTCCCTTGGAAAGGCCACTAGCCACCAGGCCTGCACTTCAGCATCACCCGCCATCTTTCCCTGAAGCTTTGCAGCGCCCGAGGAACTGTCACCTGCACACCCTTTGTTATTTTGTAAGTCAATATTGAACCCCAAGAATATGTGAGAATGGGAGACCACAGAGAGTTTGATTGAGCAAAGCACCCAATGGGTCCATGGGCTGAGAGCTTACAATAGCACTTTATTGATCATATGCACTCTATATAAGAAAACATTTATTTATAGGTCAAGAAAAGTTGAATATTGGTAATTTCATATGCTGCACCCTAATAATTGTACTCTTCCTCACTATAGTGAGTATATAGAGTCTCTAAATATTTTTAATAAGGAATATTTCTGTGATGAGAGTATTATAACAAATCAATACTCCATAGGGCAGTGCTAATTAACATATGTGCATTACTATTGCTGTTGTTATCATTAGACTGTAGTCACAGCACTGGCTAATCCAAGGGCAGCCCAGATGAGTCTTGCCAGACCACTTTCCTGTTGTCTGTTTCCTAGTGATGGGGGTGTGGGCTAAGCATGGAGGTAGCAGCCTGGTGGCATAGGCTTCCTGTCCAGAGCACCATCACTGAGCCATCTGTTTCCTCCAGCTGACCAAGATATTTATCCTGGGAATAGATGAGATTTAGGTGTCATGTGATCTCCTCGCCAGTCACCTATTTCCACTGTTTAGGAATTTTCATTAAAGATGGCACCAAAGGCTATGTGGCAAAATGTGAAGTGTACATGCACATGGGCTTTTAGGAAGTAGAAAAATACCAAGTGGTATTTATTTAAAAAAATAGGTATATACTAGTGGCCTGGTGCATGAATTTTGTGCATATTGAAAGGGAATTAGAGGAAATATTTTAATATTGCTATTTGCCCTTTCTCTATAATAAAAGTGTCAGATATGAAAGAAAATTAGTAAAATGTATATGAAAATCTCCCTATCAGAGTCTGGGGCACACCATGGGACCCAGAGTCAAGTTCCTGTCCACCTGCATGCACCTCAAAATCACTCGAGATCCAGACCTGTCAAACTCCACAGGGCAGGGAGCACAGTCTCAGGTCCCCCATCAAGTCCCGCCGGGTGGAGGGCGCAGCCTCAGGTCCCCTGTCAAGCCACGGCAGGCAGGGGGCGCAGCCTCTGGTCCCCCAGCCCTGGCACTGGGGTGGGGGTATGACCTCATACCCTGGCACTGGGGTGCGGGTATGACGGCATGACCCGGCCTCAGGTCCCTCAGCCCCAGCACGAGGGCGCGAGGATGTGAAGGCATGACAACCATTTGCATATTAGCTCTTTATTATATAGGATATATATATATATATTAAATCATCTTATACTTTACATTGTCCTGAGTGCCATGTCCTTAATAGATGCTAAAAAAATAATAATAAGCTGCAGTGTGTGGGACAGTAGCCTAAACACCTTGACTTTTCAGCTGGATTAACTGGGTTTGAATCCCAGTTCTGTCACTGAATAATTGTTACCTTTGGCAAATTAACCTCTGTGACTCAGTTTTCTCTTCTGCAAAATGGCGATGGATGACATTTATACTTGTAAATTCTGATGCTGGCTATATAAAAAGCATGGTGTGTGTTGACTACTACAATTATTAAACAAATGACTTTTAGTATAGAGAAGTTTTAAAGTCTGTTAAAAAGCTACAATAAAATTCTAATAATCAACAAAATGTCCAAACTCCAGAAAGGATACATTTCTTTTCCTTGTATTAGAATGGTGTGGTATTGCTTCCTATGCACTATTGTATAGGTCAGAGGCCAGCTAAGAACTCTTGGCTTCATGAGGATCTTTGCTGTAATTTTTCCTGCTCTTCTCCATTTTCCCTTCTGGAATTTAACTATCTTTGCCAACAACATGAAGTGGCTGATATAATCATTCCGTCCTTAATAACTAATGGCCATGGCATTGGTAATGATCATTAAGATCAATCAACAAGATAATTTGACTGGTACATCCAGGTCCACCTCCTTAGCCCCAAATTGGAGACTGTATCTATGCATTTTGCCCACAATGAATGAAAAATAAATTTATTTTGCTCTTATGTTGCTATGTGGCATTTTAGAATTCAACAGTCTGTAGTCACAGGAAAATGTTGTTCTAAACTACCAGTTTCTTTGCATACCGTGCCTCACAAGAATTCAGAGGAGCCCTAAACATCTTTATCAGTTATTTTCAGAAGATTTCTTGGAGGAAGCTTGGCATCTTAACACTGCATGACTTTTCTCTCTGCTTTGAAAACTGCGTTCACATTCACCTCAAAGCTACTCAACCTTTATCAGAGAACTCACCCTTAGAGCAGAGAAATGGCCTTTTCAATAAAAGTGATAAAAAATAACTGAAAAACTTATAAAAACTTTAAATGATTTAGTGAAAGGATTGTTATCCTGGGTTGTTTCTTTTCTTGGGTGGCATTTGATCAATAAAGTTTCTCAAAGTTTAAATATATTTCTAAATATCTTTCTCATTCTTTGTTGTTGTGTTTTCCAGTTCAGCACATTTCCATTTAACTTATTATGGACCACTATTCCTTTAAAAATATTTGTGTGACAGCTGAGTCTCTTAGTTTCTTGGTTGTTCAGCTTCTCTGGATAGCATTTGGTCCCTGAGTCCTTACTTCTGGTTCAGCCACTCCTAACTTCATTGTTCCATTTCACTTGGGGTTTTCCCAGCTGAGGCTGATGACTGACAGTGGTGGCTCTCAGGCTCTAGGCCCCAATTACCAGCAAAACGACAGCAATTGCCAAGAACTACCAAACTCTCACCTTAAAAAGCATAGTGTCTGTTCCTGAGTTAAAGACTCTTATTGAATGTTTCTGAGCATCCTGGAGTGAATCACATGGAATTGTTTTATAGAACCACTAGAGGCACGGGGTGTGTGTGTGTGTGTGTGTGTGGGGGGGGGGGTTGTCCCTCAGCCCAGCCTGCACCCTCTCCAATCTGGGACACCTTGAGGGATGTCCAATCGCCCGTTTAGGTCCATACCCACTGGGATTGGGCCTAAATGGGCAGTTGGACATCCCTCTCACAATCCAGGACTGCTGGCTCCCAACCGCTCACCTGCTTCTGCCTGCTTGCCCCTAACTGCTTCTGCCTGCCAGCCTGATCACCCCCTAACCACTCCCCTGCCAGCCTGATCGATGCCTAACTGCTCCCCATCCAGCCTGATTGCCCCTAACTGCCCTCCCCTGCCAGCCTGGTCACCCTTAACTGCCCTCCCCTGCTGGTCTGGTCACCACTAACTGCCCTCCCCTGCAGGCCTGGCCACCACCAACTGCCCTCCCCTGCAGGCCTGGCCACCACCAACTGCCCTCCCCTGCAGGCCTGGCCCCCACCAACTGCCTTCCCCTGCAGGCCCGGTCCCCCACACCTGCCCTCCCCTGCTGGCCTGGTCTTTCCCAACTGCCCTCCTCTGCTGGCCCGGTCACCCTTAACTGCCCTCCCTGCTGGCCTGATTGCCCACAACTGCCCTCCCCTGCAGGCCTGGTCCCCCCCCCCAACTGCCCTCCTCTGCTGGCCTGGTCACTCCTAACTGCCCACAACTGCCCTCCCCTGCAGGCCATCTGTGGCAGCCGTCTTGTGTCTACATGGGGGCAGCCATATTTGACCATATGGGGGTGGCCATCTTGTGTCTCCAAGTGATGGTCAATTTACAGATTACTCTTTTATTAGATAGGATTCTCTCAGGAGAAATCAACTTACAGAGAGTGAAGATTCTCAGCCTCCTGACTTCTCAATGTCATAAGACAAGCCCTGCCTTTTTGGCTCTTCATCCTGACATCCCAAGGCCTCCTCACTCTGGTCTTGCTGCCTACTTCTCGCGTCCCTTTCCACAGCCACTCTGACATGAGCCCTTTGCTGCCTGGTCACTAACTTGGCAGATGTTTTATTCATGTCTGGAATGCACTTTCTTCTTATTTTGTCTGAATGTTATCCCAACCCTTGTGCAAGCTACTCATCCCTCTAAAACCTTCCCATACCACTTGAGTCTACTCTCCTCTCTGAACTCAGACACCTGTTTATCCATACTATTTATTTCCCAAATATCATGTGCTTAATTATGACTCTGTTATGTCTTATCATTAACTTCTCATACTTTTGATTTGTCATGGCCTTTCTTCTTAATTAGACCCTAAGTTTCTTGATGGCATGGGCCCTGTTTTTTACATTTTTCTACATAGCATCTAACAGTACACAATAGAGACTCAATACACATTTGTTGATGACATATAAAGATAAAATAGCTCAAAAACTTCTAGAAGCCTATTCCTTCTGAGAGATAGAAAATATATATCAGTGATGCCAACTCTCTAGAGAAACAGAAAGAAAGCCAGCTGTTCTCATGGCCTGGATGTCATTTTCAGGCTCCAGCCCCTACTCTTTGTTCCGCCTCTGATGGCACCTGGAAGAGGCCCAGGTGAGAGTTTCTCTAGGCGGCACTGCTCTGCCTTCTGTCCTCTTTCCATCTTTGCATCTAGAATTCTTATCTGAGTCAACAATCTAGGACTTGATTTTTCATTGTTTTGTTTTCATCTAACAAGGATCCAGTCTAACTCCTTGCCCACAAATTTGTTTTTCCTCCACTGCACAGTATATATGATTGGTCCCTCCTCCCACTCTGGCCCCTTCCTCCAAGACCCTGACACTCTACCCTCGTGTACTTTGCATTATCTACAAACTTCCCTATGTCTCCAGACCTCTCTTGGAACATCATTATGAGATCATACAAATATGTTACCCCAACTTGGGAATGATGAAATCTTTCCTCTCAAGCATCCAATTTGCATTTATGAACATATGGCCATGGAGATAAGGAATTGTTATGTGCACACATGTGTGTTAAAAACATCTATGCAGTAATTACTAACACTGGACCTCATCATGGACTGCACAAATAAAGGCAAACCACTTGACACACAAGGAAAGTTTGGAATAAATAAATAAAAAGCCCACTTAAGGCATGGACAGCTTATTGTCAAAGTTTGATTACAGCCCAGGGCACAAACCCGGGCTGCAGGCTCAATCCCCAGTAGGGGGCATGCTGGAGGCAGGCAATGGCTAATTCTCTATCATCATTAATGTTTCTGTCTCACTCTCCCTCTCCCTTCCTCTCTGAAATCAATAAAAGTATATTTTTAAAAAGTTAAATTATAGGAAAAAGGATGTACATAAACCCTCCTCCATACTTCTTAAATTTCCTAAAATCTTTTATGTTATCACCATATTTCTATATCCAGGTTTTGGTCATGACCTTCTTAGTATGTTGAATTCTAAAGAATGGTGAAAAATATTCATCCAGAGTAAAAGTCTTAAAATCCCACCCTTACTTCTACATATTATCAGGACATATTATTTGTTCTTCTATTACTTTTAGCACCAAAGTCCATGTATATTTTAATTCATTCTGATACAGCTAATACTCAGATCAGTAAATTAGATGGGAAAAATATATGTGTAAAATTGGGGAAATAATTTGTAGAGATGGAAAAGGGAGTAAGTACATGATCAAAGTTGCTTTTCTCCCCTCCCCCTACAGATGAAATAAAAATACATCTTAGCTCCGTGCCCTTTCAAAAGATTCTAAATTTTAAACCACGGAGATTTTTTTTTTTGAAAATCAGTTGAGCTTTAATCAATAAGGTTTCCTGGCTATCATAAACAACTTCAGACACGTCTTGTGGAAATGAGCACAGATGGGAGGGCCATGCCTTTTCAGCATTCTGGTCCTTGCTCTGGACTGTTGGATGCATCAACAGTGTGGTGAAGCCATTTTGTAAGTGTCCTCTTGAATTATCCTTAGTCTCTGTAGAAGAGATATCTAATCAAATTCTCTCATTGCATAGGCTTTCCACTTGACAAGAGCCAGGGAATTAACAACAGACCACCAGTGGCTGAATTCATCACTGGCACCACACTCGAAAGAGTTTGTGAACTGAGATTTAGAATTCTGTCAGTAGGTTAGGTTTTAACTATAAGAAGTATCTATCAGCAGATGAGTGGATTAAAAAACTGTGGTACATCTACACAATGGAATACTATGCTGCAGTAAAAAAGAAGGAATTCTTACCATTTGCAAAAGCATGAATGGAACTGGAAAGCATTATGCTAAGCAAAATAAGCCGGTCAGAGAAAGATAAATATCACATGATCTCACTCATTTATGGAAAATAATAAACAACATAAACTGATGAACAAAAACAGATCCAGAGACAGAGAAGCATCTTTCAGACCGTCAAACCTCAGAGGGAAGGTAGGGGAGGGTAGGGGTAAGGGGGAGAGATCAACCAAAGGACTTGTATGCATGCATATAAGCCTAACCAAAGGACACAGACAACAGGGTGGTGAGGGCATGAGTGGGGGGAGGTTGGGGGGCAATGGGGAGATAAAGACCCATATGTAATATCTTAATCAATAAAATTAAATTAAAAATTTTTAAAGAAAAAATAAATAAAACAAGGTGCAAAACTGCCAGAAGAAGAAGAAGAAGAAGAAGAAGAAGAAGAAGAAGAAGAAGAAGAAGAGGAGGAGGAGGAGGAGGAGGAGGAGGAGGAGGAGGAGGAGGAGGAGGAGGAGGAAGAAGAAGAAGAAGAAGAAGAAGGAGAATAATCTATCAGGCACTTAACAGATGACCAGACTGAACATGGGAGTTATTCCCCAACTCCATTCCCAGCCACACAATGGCAGAGATTCCTGCTGGATATATATATATATATATTAAAAAAATCAAGTGCAGACCTCACTATCTAAGACAGGCAGCACTGTTGACATGGAAATGGCAAAAGTAATTTTAAAAATTTCAGTTTAACACAAAAAATGAGCAAAATGTCTGATAGGGGTGGAAGATGGGAAGTCTGGAAGCTTTGGGGAGAGGTAAAGGTGAGCCCAGAGAGAGAGCCTGGGATGATATAGTTACTTGTTAGAAGTGAAATAATTATCTCTCTTCTAGGAAGTGAGTCAAGGTTTGGAAGAAGAGGTGGAAATTTTGAGATGTTGGAACAGAGGAAAGAGCTTAACGAGCTGTGGTGGTAGACAAGAATACATGTTTCAGGCAAATGTTAATGATCAAGTAGCTCCATTCAGCACAAGCTCACCCAGTGGAAATGTTATGGTTTAAACATTGCTCAATCTTGGTGAGTCAGAGCACATCGTACCCTTGGTTTGAAAAGGCCAGTTCATTTATTCCTTTCCTGAATTTCAGGAAGCCATGTGGCTGACACCTCCTCCCTCCTGTCCCTTTCCAGAAATCCCATTTCCCTTTTCTTCAACCACAGTGGGTCATTCCACAAGTCTAGACACACTTTCAATGCTCTCTCTGCACATGCTCTTAAGGGTGTCATTTTCTCTATTAAGTACATGGATTATTTTTTATAGTTTTTATTGTTTTTTAGAGAGAGAGAAAGGGAAGAGTGAGAGAGAGAGAAACATCGACATGAGAGCAAGAACACTGATCAGCCGGCTGCCTCCTGCATGTCCCCCACCGGGGATTGAGCCTGAAACAGGGACATGTGCCCTCACCAGGAATTGAACTGGAGACCTTCTGGTGCACACTGAGCCACACCAGCCAGGACTGAGTACGTGAATTTTTATTTTTATTTTCTTTGGATCCCTGCCTATACCTAGCACAAGTCTTTTTTTAAAAAAATATATTTTATTGATTTTTTACAGAGAGGAAGGGAGAAGGATAGAGAGCTAGAAACATCGATGAGAGAGAAACATCAACCAGCTGCCTCCTGCACATCCCCCACTGGGGATGTGCCCGCAACCAATGTACATGCCCTTGACCGGAATCGAACCTGGGACCCTTGAGTCCGCAGACCGACGCTCTATCCACTGAGCCAAACCGGTTTCGGCCCTAGCACAACTCTTATACACAGAATGTGCATAATAGATACTTGTTGAATGAAATGGAATCAATATTTGTCGAATTATATTGCATCAATGCTGTGGAAATGGTTCCCTTTCTGTGGGAACTCCTTACTGAAAAGTGAGACCAGCATTCCATGCAGCATGGAATTCTGGGGGCTGGTTTAGAAGTGAGGGTGGTGGATTTGGTACTAGGATTGCAGACTATGGTGCTAAGGGCATTCACATGACTGTATCTCATGGTGAAGCCAGATTTGAGAATGAAACACACAGTCCCAAAGGAGTATTGACTGAACATGCAGCAACCACCATTTCTCCAAGATGGAATAAGCTGGTTGGGTAGAGGAATGGCTAGGAGGTACAATTGAAGTGTCCTCTCATAATTACAGGATTAAAAGATTGGAACCTGGTTGAAGGATTAAGTAGAATAAGCTCTTCATCACACCTTTCTCCTTTATTATTTTACCCAGTGAGGTTTCAAACAATGGCTGCCATTGTCTTAGTTCATATATCATCAATGTAGCTTGGTAGAAGTTCTCACCAGCTAGTTTGTGATGGGTCATCTTTATGACCTAGTTGGAATTGGTTTTTCTCAACCTATCTTTTAACAGTTAGCTTTCAAAGTGTTATTCCAATGCTTTGTTATCTGTAACTTGCTTCAACCCTGTAAACAGGGTGAGGTGAGGGGCTTTCTTGAACCCAGATCTAATTGAATAGGCTGGACATACCATAGCTGACTCTTCCTGTCAGTGACAGATGGCCTGAACATTCCCAGTCTTCTAAAATCTCATTGTCAAGATGTGTGTCCATTTTGACTTTAATTTTTTTCTGGGTCTGGATCAAGTGATTATGGTGAGGTATGGTGAAATGAGTTCTGAACATAAACATCTCATCGAAGTCTCACTTTTTTCACTGAAAAACTTTGTGGTTTAAGGTTAGTCTCTCTGGGCTTCAGATACCTTGCTTTTAAAATGGGATAATAAAGCCAAGTAGCCATATTTGTAAAATCTTTTAAGGTAGTAAATTTGACACCATAGGTTCTTTTCTTTACTTAGTTAATTTATATTTCTTGAGCCCTTGTTTGTGAGGGCCCAGGACTGAACAAGACATGGCTGTCCCTCTAAGTGCCAACACTCCATGCTTTGGGTGCTGATCCCAATTTGTCTTACGGAATCATTGCTTTCCTCGGTTCTAGAAAAATCTTGATTGTAAAATTATACACACCTGTCTCATTACTTCGTAAGTTTTTCTGTAAAATGAAGATGACAAAAGTGCTACTTTAGGAGGCTGTGGCAAGGATGAAATGAGTTGTGATTTGGAAGGAATTTGTAAACTGTGAAGGGTTGTGGAAATGTAAATAGTTGTAGTCTGGAGACCAAGAGGAAATGGGCCAGAGGAAGTTTCTCATTGTGGATGACTTTCAGGCCATGTCTGCCCTCTAGTGGTTGCAATCCACAACTGCTTTATGAAAGGGGTGCCCAGAGGAAGGAGGTGGCAGATCTGGGTAGGTAAGAAAGTGTTCAGCTGGAAATGTGCCGTTGTTCTCAGCCTCCTCCTCTGGTGGAGACATTGACCCCCTCCATGTACTTGTGAGTGGTTGGCAAATAGCACTAATTGGATTTCTGCTATCTATCTCCCTGAGTAGGGAGATTTAAACTATTTACCCTGTGATTGTGGAGGAAAAGTATAAACCATTTACATACTCTTAAGTGTTCTTAGTTAGGGAAGGTAAACTTTTGTGATTTACTGGATGGCTGTAACTACTTATCTGTTTATCTGTCTCAGTTTCCCTATTCTATTTGTCCTGGCTTATTGGCCCCACCCCCCTAAGATATCTAATTCAATTCTTTCTAAATATATACAACCAACGTCTATTGGATCTTGTCTCTTGAGAGTCTCATAATCACCTTTCAGCTCAACACATCAAAAATAGAACTAGATCTAGCTGGTTTGGCTCAGCGGATAGAGCATCAGTCTGCTGACTGAAGGGTCCCGGGTTTGATTCTGGTCAAGGGCACATGCCCAGGTTGTGGGCTCGATCCCCAGTGTGGGGCATGCAGGAGGCAGCTGATCAATGATTCTCTGTCATCATTGATGCTTCTATCTCTCTCTCTCTCCCTTCCTCTCTGAAATCAATAAAAATATATTTTTAAAAATAGAACTAAACACCCCTTCATCCCCCACCACACCCACACCTATACCTTAGTGCATTGTCTGTGCCCTGGGCCACCATCATCTGCACCATTGAGTCAACTGCCCACCTAGACACCAGAGCCCCCTTAGCTTTGGCTTTCTGGTCCACCTCACTGGTCCTATCCAGTTTTTCTCCCAAATATCTTTTGATTATCCTCAGTTGTTTCTATTCCTATAGAAATGACCTTTAAATAACAACTGTTAACTTTTATCATGAACCAAGTTCTGTACTAACTGATTAAATGTATTTCCTCATTTAATCCTCAGAACAATACTACTGAGTAAACTCCAGTGAGCTCAAGTGTTATTCTCATGTCCACAGATAAGGAAAATGAGGTATAAACAGGGTAAGCAATTTGCAGGGGTCACACAGACAGTAGCTGAAAGGGCCTTGTAATATATGAACCAGCATCATTAACATCCAAACCCTCAGTTTAAGAAGCTCTATCATCTCTCTGGATTTCTACAACAACTTTCAATCATGCCCCTTTCCAAGCTTCACTTCATATCAAAGTGAAACAATCTTTCTACTTAAAGTTCTTTAGTTGCTCCCTGTTACCCTAAGGATAAATCCCGAAGTTCATAATACAGGTTTTGACATTGTTTTCCATGATCTGCCCTCTGAGTCCTGTTTAGAGCCTTTCCTCCCCCACCCACCACACAGCCCTGAAACACATTTTTTAAGTTCCACAAACATGTTTTCTTTTTCCTCTGGGTCTTCTCACATGTTTTCTCTATTTGGAAAATCTCTCTCTATGACTGTTCTGCCTCCTTCACTTATCACAGTCTACCTCCCTCCCCGGAAATATAATATTTTATCAGTTAAGTTCCAGTTCAGATATCTCTTCTTCTAGGAAGTCTCTCTAATTCTCCTCTCTGGGTAAGATGCTGTGTTAGGCAGAATAATGGCTCCACAAAGGTATCCATCTTTAATGTCCAAACCCATGAATATATTACCTTACACAACTAAAGGGACTTTGCAGATGTGACTAAGTTAAGGAGATGAGGTGAGAAGAAAAGCTTGGGTTAATCAGTTGAGCCCATCTTAATCACAAGGGTCCTTATAATAAGTTGGTACCAGGACAGTAAGAACCAGAGAAGGAGCTGTGACAAGGGAAGCCAAGGTTGAGTGATGAAGCCATGAGCAGGAATCCTCCAGAAGCTGGACTAAGCAAGGAAGCATATTCTTCCCTAAAGCCTGTGAGGGAACACGGCTATGTGGACCCCGTGACTTAGCTCCGGAAGGCCCATTTCAGACTTCAAAACTCCAGAACTGTAAGATAATATATTTGTGTAATTTTATTTTTTAAAAGAAATTATACATTTTTATGCTTTAAGAAATAAAGTTTTACATAAACATTTAAAAATACTCCATTAGGTCAATTCAATTGGTACCAATTCAATGCCAACACAGAAAATAAGAGTTGCCTTGATAGGGCTCCAACTGGTCAAATTGAAACAATTTAAACATCACAAAGAATAATAATGGTAATGGCTTATATTATATTGAATATAGAAAAATCACCAAGTTCATAGTAATACTCAAAAAACAAAAAAATGCAGAAAAACACTAGCTAATGCATTTACATGTAACAATACAATTAGAAAATCACCAATGACCTTTACAACCACTAATACAATTATTGATTTAGGCAAGAATCATTAACAGATGTTACCACCATTATGTGAAATGTTGTAGGAGGGCAGGATATTAACATGGTCTCCAAAGTGGAAAGCCACAACTTGCTTATTAATTACAATGGATAAAAATATCTCACAATGAACAGAACTAGAAAATACCACCTTAATTCAATCTTCAAACTAGCATAACCATAATAGGACAAATTGAAGTTACCTGTTTCTGATATACTGTAATAAGAAGTACATATTATATTTATAGAATTCTTATAAAACAATATTTAACATGCATCTAATCATAAGGAAGCATTTAGATAAGTCAAAATATGAGGCATTCTATAAGGCAATTGAGCTTATCTCTTAAAAAAATCATTGTCATGAAAGACAAAAACAGTGGTGGAAAACTTCTAAATGAAAAAAATTAAAGGTACATGACTCCCAAATGCTGTTAGTGGTCTTTGCATTTGTGTTATTTTAAACCACCAAGTACGCAGTGATTTGTTGCAGTAGCAATGGAAAACTATTACAGATGAATTTCCAGGTGCTTCCATGCCTTGCTCTCTGTTCTATGTATTAGTATTCTTCTGTCAACTGTCGGTCATTGGTACCAATTCAATGCCAACAAGAATCCCTATTATGGGGTGCGGGGAAGAAGGAAACTTCATTCAGTGCAAAAGAGCTCAATGGTGATACAGAACAGCTGTGAAAACAGCGTGGCTGTGAGGCAGTTCAATTGTGATACAGCACAGCTACAAGGCATCCATGGAGCCAGGCTGCTCTTCAGTAGGCAACTCTGCTGTGCTCTGGTCTACTTCACACTGGTCTGCTCTGCTCTGGGTAGATGTTTTCAGTGTTTAATGTCCAGCTGGGGAAATGCAGTTTTCAGTGGAAAGGGAAAGTATTCTTCCTGAAACAGAGGGGAGCTAGCTTAAATAGACAGAAGTCCCTACCCCTGGTTTCCGATTGGTTCATCCTCATGCAAATTAAGACTCCAAATCCCTGCAGTTCTATTGTTCCAAAAGGCACTGTCCTGATGGTCAAAATGGAGCTGCTCTGAATGGTCGGTGAAGATGCTGATGGGTTTTAGCTCACAGGTTCAACTGGACAGGGAAGCCTCAGTCCTATTGGTTGAAACAGAATACCAAGAACTCCTCAAGGGCTGGCTCAGATAGCAGAAACACAGCAGGCTGGCAGTTCAGTGCATGAGACAGGCAGTTTAATTCAGGCTTCTTCCTGAATTGTGGTTTGTGTGAGAGGCCCCTGTGTAGAAATAGCTGCTAGGCTCTGTGTAGGGAGTGGCTATAGGGTCAAGCCTCGGATTGACCTGTGGCAGGGCCATAAACAAGGCCCAGCTTGGAGGGCAGAGCCCTCTTAGCATAATTAAGGTTAACATGTTCACCACTACCCTTGTTTTGATCTGCCTATAAAATAAAGCTTTGGCTTGCAGGCTGGGTCTTGCTGTGTCCTCATCCAGGCATGGGAGATCCCCTGAGCCCCAGCTGTATTCTCTTGTCTGTCTTCGTTAATCCGTCACTGCCCCTCCTCAGGTTTACCCTTGGCCATGCTGGCATGGCACAACTCTGCTTTTGTTTTAAATTTAAGCCCAGTTAGGCCACCACGAGCCCTTCTTAGTAGGCATCTTCTTTTTTAAGGTATGTATTTCAGAATCTATTTTAATAGCCTGATGACTTGTTCATCTCCATAGCAGCCCATAGGGTCTACAGAGAAATATATGGAATCAATATTATTCAACTTACTAGAGGTCCAGTGCATGAAAACTCATGCACTGGAGTAGGGGTCCCTCAGCCCCACCTGCCCCCTCTCACAGACCGGGAGTCCTCAGGGGCAGGAAGCAACCCAACGATCAGGGTAAGGCGACACCCCATCACACCTCTGCCACTTCCGGCAGTGCAAGCCTTGGCCGGCCCTGGTTACCTGAGCCTCGGGTGGCCCTGGGTGGCTGGGAATCTGCCATTTGAGGCTTGCCTGTGCCTCAGGCCAGCCCTGGGTGGCTGGGCAGCCGACATCTGAGGCTTGCCTGCACTTCAGGGCAGCACTGGGAGGCTGGGCAGCCAACATCTGAGGCTTGCCTGCGCCTCGGGCCAGCCCTGGGCGACTAGGGGCCTGAAGGGACTGGGGGACTCCAGAGGCAGGCATGCAGAGCATCCAGGCCTGCCTGCTGCCCGGGTGGGGCTGAGAGGACTGGGTGCTGACATCTTATGGCTGTGGGTACTGCCATCCTTGCGGGCATGACAGTCAATTAGCATATTTCCTCCTTATTGGCTGTGGGAGCCGCCATCTTTGCGATGGTGTGAGGGTCAATTAGCATATTCCCTCTTTATTAGATAGGATATACTCTAGGACCAACATGGTTCTTGGAACATATCTGGTGCTTAATTACTATTTGTCAGATGAATGCTTGTCAATTGTATAGAAATGCTATAATTGATTTTCTGTGTTTCTCTGTGAATCAATTGTGATGAGAGGAGAAGTGTAGTGCTTCTTTGTAGGTTTGTCTCAATTGTATGTATCTATTTATATGGAACTACTGCTTATCCTCCATGGGGCCATTCTAAGTTTGGATTAAGTTTGTATGAGTTTGCACACATGAAAATCCACTCTTTCATGAAGTACTTTCTTACCTTTGCACACTTGCAGGCACAAGACTTCTTTTTATGAGAACTTAAAACCAAGACCTTGCTCACCTACCAGCCTCTCCGCTATGAACCCTCAGGTTGTGACCTCAAACTACCTGTGGCAAATGGGTGGATAAGAATATTCTTTTTCTTTATTGATTAAGGTATTACCTACGTGTCCTTATTGCCCCATTCCTCCCCACACACCCCCACTCATGCCTTCACCTCCCTGGTGTCTGTGTCCATTGGTTAGGCTTATATGCATGCATACAAGTTCTTTGGTTGATCTTTTCCCTTTACCCCCACCCTCTCCTACCTTCCCTCTGAGGTTTTATGGTCTGATCGATGCTTCTCTGTCTCTGGATCTGTTTTTGTTCATCAGTTTATGTTGTTCATTATATTCCATAAATGAGTGACATCATGTGATATTTATCTTTCTCTGACTGACTTACTTCACTTAGCAAAATGCTCTCCAGTTCCATCCATGCTGTTGCAAATGGTAGGAATTCCTTCCTTTTTATGGCAGCATAGTATTCCATTGTGCAGATGTACCACAGTTTTTTAATCCACTCATCTTCTGATGGGCACTTAGGCTGTTTCCAAATCTTAGCTATTGTAAATTGTGCTGCTATGAACATAGGGGTGCATATATACTTTCTAATTGGTGTTTCTAGTTTCTTGGTATATATTCCTAGAAGTGGAATCCCTGGGTCAAATGGGAGTTCCATTTTTAGTTTTTTGAGGAAATTCCATACTGTTCTTCACAGTGGCTGCACCAGTTTGCATTCCCAACAGCAGTGCATGAGGATTCCTTTTTCTCTGCATCCTCTCCAGCACTTGTCCTTTGTTGATTTGTTGATGATAGCCATTCTGACAGGTGTGAGATGGTACTGCATTGTCATTTTGATTTGCATCTCTCGGATGATTAGTGACTTTGAGCATGTTTTCATATGTCTCTTGGTCTCCTGTCTTCTTTCAAAAAGTATCTATTTAGGTCCGTTGCCCATTTTTTGATTGGGTTTTTTATCTTCATTTTGTTAAGTTGTATGAGTTCCCTGTAAATGTTGGAGATTAAACCCTTATTGGTGATAACATTGGCAAATATGTTCTCCCATGCAGTGGGCTTTCTTTTGTTTTGTTGATGGTTCCTTTTGCTGTGCAAAAACTTTTTATGTTGATGTAGTCCCACTTGTTTATTTTCTCTTTAGTTTCCATTGCCATAGGAGCAGTATCGGTGAAGAAATTGCTTTGGAATATGTCTGAGATTTTGCTGCCTGTGTATTCCTCTAGTATTTTTATGGTTTCCCATCTTATGTTTAAGTCTTTTATCCATTTTGAGTTTATTTTTGTATATGGTGTAAGTTGGTGGTCTAGTTTCATTTTTTTTTTTTTCATTTATCTGTCCAATTTACCCAACACCATTTATTGAAGAGACTGTTTTGACTCCATTGGATATTCATGCCTCCTTTGTCAAATACTAATTGAGCATAGTGGTTTGGGTCGATTTCTGGGTTCTCTAATCTATTCCATTGATCTATATGTCTGTTCTTGTGCCAGTACCAGGCTGTTTTGAGAACAGTGGCTTTGTAATACAGCTTGATATCTGGTATTGAGATTCCTCTTACTTTGTTCTTTCTCAGGATTGCTGCAACTATTCGGGGTCTTTCTTTATTCCAGATGAATTTTTGGAGAGTTCATTCAAGGACTGTGAAATATGCTGTTGGTATTTTAATGGGGAGTGCATTGAATCTGTAGATTGTTTTGGGTAGTATGGACATTTTAATGATGATGATTCTACCAATCCATGAACATGGTATGTTCTTTCATCTGTTTATTTCTTCCTCTATCTCTTTTTTCAGTGTCTTGTAGTTTTCCAAGTACAGGTCTTTTACCTCCTTAATTAAGTTTATTTCTGGGTATCTTAATTTTTTAGTGTGATGGTAAATGGGATTGCTTTTTAGTCTCTCTGTAAGTTCACTATTGGTGTATAGAAATGTCATAGATTTCTTGGCGTTAATTTTGTATCCTGCTACATTACTGAATTCATTTATTAAGTCTAATATTTTTAAAATTTCTTCATTGATTAAGTTATTACATATGTGTCCTTATCCCCACAATAACCCACGTTCCCCTTACTAATGCCCTCACCCCCTGTTGTCTGTGTCCACTGATTAGGCCTATATGCATGCATACAAGTCCTTTGATTGATCTCTTCCCCTTACCCCCACCCTCCCCTACCTTCCCTTTGAGGTTTGATGGCCTGATTGATGCTTCTCTGTCTCTGGATATGTTTTTATTCATCAGTTTATGTTGTTCATTACATTCCATAAATGAGTGACATCACGTGATATTTATCTTTCTCTGACTGGCTTATTTCACTTAGCATAATGCTCTCCAGTTCCATCCATGCTGTTGCAAATGGTAAGAACTCCTTCTTTTTTACCACAGTGTAGTTTCCATTGTGTAGATGTACCATAATTTTTAATCTTCTCATCTACTGATGGGCACTTAGGCTGTTTCCAAATCTTAGCTATGGTGAATTGTGCTGCTATGAACATAGGGGTGAAGGAGGACAAAATGGTGGCGGAATAGGCAGATGTGTCCTGATCCTTGTCCAGGAGGAAATAGAGGGAGCAACTGAAACGAGAGGAATCCAGCCCAAGCTGGCGAAGGAGACGTGGCTAGGGAGACAATTTGCAGCTGGGAAGGGCAGAAATCTCCTGGAAAAAGGTAAAACAAGGATCTGGGCAATAGAATCTGCCGATCTCTAAGCCCAGTAGGTCAGGGGAAAATTACACGGTGCCAAGTCGCATCCCTGGGGACAGGCAAAGCGTCTGACTGTGAGAAAAAGGGTCCACGGGACTGCGGGAGGTAGTAGATTTTAGACCTTGGAGTCTGATTTGGGATCTGAGCTCAAAGGCAGCCCTGAAGAGCTAACTGTCCGACTGCGCAGTGCCGGCAAGAGAGGAGCTTGTAAAGATGTGGTCCCTCTTCGCGCCAGGGCCTGTGTCTCTCTCCACTGAACCTGGTTCGTAGGACCTTTCAGATACAGACACTTACTCATGGCTGAGGTGCAGGAGAAGGGGTGGAGTTGTGGAATCTAGGGAGAGTAGGCAGCGAACAGGTCCAGGAGAAGTGGAAGCGTGTCTGGTGCTGAGTCACATCTGATCCCCGGTCGCCATTTTCTCCTGAGAGATAGCCCCTCCCTCCAGTCTCCAGGCAACCAATATAGCCACACCCAGATTCTACCCTGATTAACACCATAGAATCTGAATACTCCCTGAGGCCATAGGAACTTCCCAAAAGAAAAACCTTTAGCAGCTAGGCACCTCAATTATGCAGTTACACTGCCAGGGCTCTTCAGAGTGCTTCAGTGTGCCTCGCTGGCAAACTTACCGTGGGTGCTCCTCTGAGCTGCCACTGGGAGTAAGCGCCTATCCACCACAGGTACAGCAGCAAAAGCTGAGTCTGCCCACCCCACAACTACAGAATTCTGGGCAACAGAGTCACGTCTTTCCAGAGTGCAGGCCCCCTGAGCCACATCACCCTGACAGACAGTTCCTTGGAGCCACTGTGAGTCCCCACTGGGCAAGCGTAATTTCAATTTAGGGTGCAAGACAGAAAAAATTGGGATTCTACCCTCAATGACTGCTGACCTCTAGACACCGCAGTTGTGCCTCTCAAACTCGCAGGCTTACATCAAGAGAACCCAAATAGTTCAAGTAGGGAACTACACTAGATTACCAAGCCCAGGAGAACTATCACCAAAAGAACCTGGGTAGCAAAGCAATTGGATCTACAATTAAAACATTACAGGAAAACATGGGGAGACAAAAAGGACATCCCCAAAGGAAAGAAAAAGAGGAATCACTAGAAAGGGAGTTAACCTTTTGCACTCGGAAGTCGAGTGTGACAGTTATTGAATGTATCAATAATTTGAAATATAAAAAATGACACACTAGATCAGATGGACCTAATTGACATCTTCAGAGTATTTCACCCCAAAGCCATGGAATATACGTTCTTCTCAAGTGCACATGGGACATTTTAAAAAATAGACCACATATTGGGTAACAAGCAAAGTCTCCCCAAATTTAAAAAGATTAAAATCATATCAAGCATTTTCTAAGACCACAATGGCATAATATTAGAAATAAACTACAATAAAACATTCCAAAAAATTCAAACACTTCGAAACTGAATAGCATGCTACTAAACAATGATTGGGTTATCAATGAGATCAAAGAAGAAATTAAAAACACCCTGGAGACTAATGACAATAAAAACACAACATTGTAAATCCTATGGGACACAATTAAAGCAGTCCTGAGAGTGAAGTGTATAGCTCTACAGGCCTAAATCAAAAAAAAAAAGAAAAAGAAAAAGAAAAAGAAAAAATGGTAATAGATCATCTAACTCAACAACTCAAAGAATTAGAAAGGGAGCAACAAGAAAAGCCCACAGTGAGCAGAAGAAAGGAAATAATAAAGATCAAATAGAAACCAAAACAATACACAAGATCAACAAAACCAAGAGCTGGTTCTTTGAAAGGATAAACAAGATTGATGAACCTCTAGCCAGGCTCACCAAGAAGCAAAGAGAGAGGACCCAAATAAACAAAACCAGAAATGAAAGAGGTGAAATAACAACAGACCCCACAGAAATACAAAGGATTGTCAAAAAATAGTACGAACAACTCTATTCCAACAAACTAGACAACCTGGAGGAAATGGACACATTCCTAGAAAAACACAACCTTCCAAAACTTACTCAGGAAGAGACTAAAAATCTCAATAGGCTGATAACTATGGAAGAAATTGAAGAAGTCATCAAAAACCTTCCAGCAAAAAAAGCCCGGGGCCAGACGGCTTCACAGGGGAAGTTTTACAAAACATTCAAGAAAGAGCTAAAACCTATCCTCCTCAGACTATTCCAGAAAATTCAAGAAGAAGGAGCACTTCCAAGCTCCTTCTATGAAGCCAGCATCACCCTAATACCAAAACCAGATAAAGATAACACAATGAAAGAGAATTACAGGCCAATATCCCTCATGAACATAGATGCCAAAATCCTCAACAAAATTCTAGCAAGTCGAATCCAGCAGTACATCAGAAAGATCATACACCACGACCAAGTAGGATTTATCCCTGGGATGCAAGGATGGTACAATGTTCGCAAATCAATAAACGTGATACATCACATAAACAAATTGAGAGATAAAAACCATTTCATTTATTTCCTTTTCTGGTGATTCCTCCTTTTTTCATATGGGTATTGTTTCTTTGTTTCCAAATTTTCTGTGATTGTATCTATGTATTCGATAAAACTGGTATGCCACCCAGATTTTTTTAATTTGTCTTATGTAGTACATGTTTTGTGGGACCCAGTGGCTTAATCTCTCAGGTCTTCTGGGCTGGGTATTCTAGGGATTACCCCTGCTTGAGATATTTGGGTTCTCTTGATGTAGTTGGGTCTTGAATATTACTGTCCTATTTGTGAATGGAGTCTTCTCTCAGAGTGTCTGGTTATGTGGCTCTCTCTCTACCCCATTATGCCAACTGGTGTGGAGGTGTTGACTGAACAGCACAAAATACAATACTACACATAACACAAAAGGAAAAGAACACGAATGTACTGAAGACACCTGTAACCCCAATAGAAGTGACCTCCAGAGAAAAGAGAATTAGGAGAGAGAAGAGAGAGAAAAAATGATAGCAATAAAGAAAAAAAAGAAGAAGGGGGAAAAAATAAAGAATATGGGGAGATAACACAACAAAACAAACAAATAAACCAAAAAGTGTAAAGAAAAAACACACACCAAAAAGGGAGAAAGGGAAAAATCTGTAGAGGCAAAACTTAAAAACAGAAAATAAGGTTAAGGAATTCAATAAATAGGGAAGGACCATGGTTTAGTATGGAGGAGGGAGAAATTGAATGAGTGAATAAGAGAAAAAATATATATATTGAAAAGGAGAGTAGAGGAGAGAGCAAGATAGCCCTTAATTTAGGAAGTTAGACTAATTAAAAATTAGGAGCAGAAAAGAATAAGAGAAGAGAGGACAAAAGGGGGAAAACTGAGGAGAAAAGAAAGAGTAAAGTGAAGGGGAAATGGAGTAGCAGCAGGGGAGAGGAAATTAGATATATGAGTAAGAAAACAGAGACTATAATAGTAATAACACACCAATAAGCATATAAAGAATGTCACTTTTTAACAAGGGGTAAAAAGAAAAAAATGGAAAAACTAACACAGGGAAAAGAGAAGAAAAAATACGAAAAAGGGAGAAGTGAGGAAAAATAAGAAGAAAATAGGAGAGTCAAGATGGTGGCTGGCAGGATGGCAGTGAGGGAGAGAGAGTGATTGAGTGAAGGAATAAAAGGGGAGTGTGTGGACATGTGTGGTATGTGTGTGTGTGAGTTAGGGACAGTTAGATCCTGCAGGATTTTGGGGGCAGGCAGATTAGGACTAGACACCGCAGTTGTGCCTCTCAAACTCGCAGGACCTCCTAGATGGGGAACCCCTACTACCACTGCAAATCACTCCTGAGGAAAGCCGGCTCTGACACAGAAACCACCCAATCTTGAAAGAGAGAGCTGCTCTGACTAGGAGCCCAGCCTCACCACCACCCAGACTGGCCTCAGACACCTCAGACACCACCCTGGACCCTACAGCCACTCCAGCCAAAACCTGCTACTTCAGCTGTAAACCCATGATCACGGGACTTTAACCTCCCTGACAGCAGGCTCCTGTAAGTTCTGGAGCATGATCTCCTACTGACAGCCTGCCCAGGCCCTTTGCATCCTAGAAACTGAGTCCACCCACCAATCCCACTGCTTCAAACCCAGGACCCACATGTCCTGGTGACTGGTCCAGCTGGAGAGTTGGGAGTTCTGGACCCACCCAGAAACCCTGACATTTTAACCCCATGCCCCCTGAGTTCCATTGCCTGAGGCCTCCAGGGGTTCTTGGAGAGAGTAATGCTGCTGCTATGCCCCCACTGTAGTCACAGGCCCCATGCAACTCAGTGCCTAGATCCTTCAGTGAGAGCAAACATGGGAAGACAAAAAAAACAAAAACAACCCTCAAAAGAAAGAAAACCAGTTGCCAGAAAAGGTACTGAGTGAAACGGAGATATGCAATATGTCTGAAAAAAATTCAGAATAAAGGTCATACAGTTTCTAAACCAGCTGGATGAGAAAATCAACAATTTATGTAAAAATCAAGAGGAAATAAATAATGACATAGCTAGAGTAAAAAACACAGTGAAAGGTTTCAAAAGTAGACTAGAAGAAGCTGAGGACCAAATTAGAAGATAGGGCAAAAAACACACTCAATCTGAACAGCAATAGGAAAAAAAAAATTAAAAAGCAGGAAGAGAGCCTAAGGGAGCTTTGGGACAAAAAAAAAACAACAAAGTAACATACATATAATAGGGGTGACATGAAGAGGAGTAAGGATTAGAAAACCCATTTGAGGAAATAAAGACAGAAAACTTCCTTGATTTGTGGAAGAAAAAAGTCACACAAGCACAGAGTCCCAAACAAGATGAACTCAAAAGACCCACACCAAGACACATTGTCATTATAATGGCAAACATTAACAACAAAGAGAGAATCTTAAAGGCTGCAAGTGAGAGAGACAGAGAGTTACCTATAAGAGATCTCCCATGAGCTTATCAATTAATTTCTCAACAGAAACATATCAGGCCAGAAAAGAATGAAAGGAAGTATACAAAGTAATGCAAAGCAAGGGTCTGAATCCAAGAATATTCTATACAGCAAGGCTATCATTCAAAATTGAAGGGGAAATCAGGAGCTTAACAGACACACACACACACACACACAAAAAAAGGCTAGGGAAATTTATTACCACCAAGCCAGCAATACAAGAAATGCTAAAGGGACTGTTATAAAAAGAAGAAATAGAAAGGGAAGAAGGTATAAAGGCACAAAAATTAAAAATGGCTACAAACAAGTACCTATCAATAATAACCTTAAACAAAAATGGATTAAATGCTTCAATTAAAAGACATCGATTGGCTGATTGGATAAGAAAACATGATCCATACATATTCTGTCTACAAGAGACCCACCTCAGAATAAGGGACTCACACAGATTGAAAGTGAAGGGATGGGAAAATATCTTTCAGGCAAATGGAAATGGAAAAAAAAAGCTGGGGTAGCAGTACTTATATCTGACAAAATAGACCTCAAAGTGAAGGCCATAACAAGCGATAAGGAAGGCCACTTCGTAACACTAAAGGGATCAATATAACAAGAGAATATAACTCTGGTAAGCATTTATGAAACTAATGGAGGAACACCCAAATACATAAAAACTTCTGGAAGATATCAAGGGAGAAATCAATAGTAATACAATTATAGTAGGGGACTTTAATACCCCATTGGCACCACTGGATAAATCCTCTAGACAAAAAATCAGCAAAGAAACAGCAATCCCAAATGACTCACTAGATTAGATGGAATTAATTGACATCTTCAGAATATTTCACCCCAAAGCCACAGAATATAAATTCTTCTCAAGTGCACATGGGACATTTTCAATTATAGACCACATATTAGGTCACAGGAAAGTTTCTCCAAATTCAAGAAGATTGAAATCATATCAAGCATCCTCTCAGATCACAATGGCCTAATATTAGAAATCAACTACAATATAAACAATCAAAAAATTTCAAACACTTGGACACTAAATAGCATGCTATTAAACAATGATTGGGTTACTAAAGAGATCAAAGAAGAAATAAAAAATATCATGGAAAGAAAAACTATCATTATTCGCAAATGACATGATATTGTATATAGAACACCCTAAGGATTCCATCAAAAAACTGCTAGATTTAATAAATGAAATTCAGCAATGTAGCAGGTTACAAAATTAACACCCAGAAATCTTTGGCATTTTTATACACTAATAATGAACTCACAGAAAGGGAAACTAAAAATCAATTTACCATTGCAACAACAAAAAAAATTAAGATACCTAGGAATAAACTTAACTGAGAGGTAAAAGACCCATATTCAGAAAACTACAAGACATTGAAAAAAGAGATCGAGCAGGACACAAACAAAAGGAAGAATATACCATGTTCATGGACTGATAGAAACATCATTAAAATGTCATGCTACCCAAACCAATCTATAGATTCAATGCAATCCCCATTAAAATACCAATGGCATATTTCACAGTCCTTGATCAAACTCTCCAAAAATTCATCTGGACTAAAGAAAGACTCCGAATAGCTATAGAAATACTGAGAAAGAAGAACAAAGTAGGAGGGATCTCAATACGAGATATCAAGCTGTATTTCAAAGCCACTATCCTCAAAACTGTCTGGTACTGGCACAAGAATGGACATATAGACCAATGGAACAAAACAGAGAACCTAGAAATTGACCTAATCCATTATGTTCAATTAATATTTGACAAAGAAGGCAAGAGCATACTATGAAGTCAAGACAATCACTTCAATAAATGGTGCAGGGAAATAAAAATACATCAAAATAAAAAAGCTTCTGCACAGCAAAAGAAACCATCAATAAAGGACAAGAAAGCCCACTGCATGGGAGAACATATTTGCCAATGCTATCTCAGATAAGGGTTTAATCTCCAAAATTTATAGGGAACTCATACAACTTTAGAAAAGGAAGATAAACAATCCAATAAAAAAAAAGTGGGCAAAGGGCCTAAATAGACACTTTTCTAAAGTGAACATACAGAAGTCCAAGAGACATATAAAAACATGCTCAAAGTCACTAATCATCCTAGAAACGCAAATCAAAATGACAATGAGGTAACATCTCACACCTGTCAGAATGGCTACCATGAACAAATCAACAAATGACGATTGCTGGCAAGGATGTGGAGAAAAAGGAACACTCTTGCATTGCTGGTGGGAATGCAGACTGGTGCAGCCACTGTGGAGAACAGTATGGCATTTCCTCAAAAAATAAGAAAAGGAACTCCCATTTGACCCAGTAATCCCACTTCTAGGAATATATCCCAAGTAATCAGAAACACCAGTCATAAAGGATATATGCACCCCTATGTTCATAGCAGCACAATTTACCATAGCTAAGATTTGGAAACAGCCTAAGTGCCCATCAGTTGATGAGTGGATTTAAAACCAGTGGTACATCTACGCAATGGAATACTACACTACTTGTAAAAAAGAAGGAACTTTTACCATTTGCAACAGCATGAATGGACATGGAGAGCATTGTTCTAATCAAAATAAGTCAGTTAGAGAAAGATAAATATCACATGATCTTACTCATTTGTAGAATATAATGAACAACATAAAATGATGAACAAAAATATTATTCAGAGACAGAGAAGCATTGAACAGACTGTCAAGCCTCACAGGGAATGCACTGGAGGGTTCAGGTGGAGGGGTAAGAGATCAACCAAAGAGCTTGTATGTATGCATATAAGCATAACCAATGGTCACAGACACTAGGGTGAGTGAGGGCATGTGCTGGGAGGTGTGAGTGGCCGGGGAGAGGTCAATGGGGGGGAAAAGAGACATATGTAATACTTTAATCAATAAAGAATAAAAGAAGGAAAGAAAATAGAATAACAATATAAAAATAAAATAGAAAATATAATATTAAAAAAATAATAAAAAGAAAAAATTTTTAAAAAGTCATGTGTTGTTTGCTTCAGCCATATTTTAAAGCTCCATGTGTGCTGGTTCTGTTTTGTCTTCAAATTCTGGGCTCCCTGTTAGGTGCTGATCACTGTGAGGCACTGTCTGTAAATCCACGGCTTTTTTGCTTTTCTCTCCACAGCCCTGTTTTCAAGCAGGCAGGACCAATCTGCCTGCTTTGCCTGTCTGCCAGCTGTCAATATTAATCACTCAAGGCTCTGTTTCCGTCAGGGCTTTAGGTCGGTGCTGTTTCGCTATCTGGGGGATCAGCTAGATGTGTTTTCCCAGCCCCAGAACCACTCCTCCGCGAGTGGCCCAAAATGTAACTCTGGCCTTGGTTGGTCAGAGTTCCTTGTATGGAGACTAGTGGGGTTGGCTGGCAACCTTGAGCTTTTATCAGATTCCCAGAATAGTGGAGCTGAAGGGCCCCTCTTCTAACCCAGCCACGGAGGGCTCTTTGGGGCTATTCAGAGCCTTTGTTTCCTTTGTACAGCTCAGAATGCAGGCAGGGTGTGGCAGGCTGCATTCCCTGCCAGGAGGCCACTGGGAGGAGTTAGCTATTCTGAGGAGAAAGGCCGCTTGGGTTTGGAGGGTTAGCAAGTGCCTTGGCCCTGCCTCTCTCCCCAGCCTCTCCTCAGGCTCCACAGATCCTCGCCTCTTCCTGCACTGGAGCCTTGGGTGAGTTTTTGCAACCGAAAAGTCCTCTATTCTGGGTTTAGTTAATAAAAGCAAAGACAAAACAAAACAAAAGCAAAACAGCCAGAAACTGCGGGTTTCTCTTCCCCAGGCACTACGCCGCTTGGCTGCTTTCAGGCCTCCCTTTGCTGTGGCCCCAGGTCTAGATTTCCAGGGCACCCCCAGCCCGGAGGGTTTTCCTTTTCACAATTGGGTATTACGCCTGTCGCCAAGGGACAGGTTTTGGTGCAATGCAGCCTCCGCCTCACCCTTTAGGCCCGGGGGCGGGTGTTCCTCTCCAGCTCAGATCCCTGCTCCTTTCGCTCTCCAGGCTTCCTTCCTTATTGAAATTGTATCCTCAGCTGCGTTCAATTTGTTAATTCTGGGTGGATGTTCTTCGATTTCATTGCTTTTCCAGCCTGGCCAGGAGGAGGTGCACGACACATCTGCCTATTCAGCTGCCATTTTCTTCACCGCCAGGAAAAAAAATGTTCAAATTTCTCAAGAAAAAAAATACATCAAAACATATGTTTCCATTTCTGAGTTGCTTGGGATAAAAAAAAAAAGGAGAAAAAAAAACAGTATTAAGTAAAAGACTGAAAATACAACAATGGCTGGAACAAATTAGAACTACATGTCTATCTCCAGGTCCAACAACCGAAGGAGACCACCTTTCTCCTCTTTGGGAACTCTATTTCTCTCTGGAGTTTTGTGAAGGCCGAAGGGAATGTTAAGACCATGACTATGTTGAGGCTGTGACGAGGTGCCACCAAGTCTTTGACAGCCTTCTTCCACTTATCTCACCTTGAACAATAGCCTATCTCATTCCTTCCAGGTGCAGAAGTGATGGCAGAACTATCTGGAGATTTTGCCGGCACTATGACTGCCCTGGTAAGTTTGCAGTGACCTCCTTGGCTCTTAGGGCAAAAAGAGGAAGATTCAAGTCTCTTGTGTTTTAAAGAATGGAGGCCATTTACTAAACTGTTTTTGAAAACCCAAATAGTTCTGTTGAGAGTAGTTATTCTTATTTTTCCAGCTATCTTATGTTCTGAAAGGCCCCTGAAACCATTTACTATTATGTCAGCCAGAGAGATGAGAGGGATCCGGGAATCTGTATGATGTAGGATTCCCAACACCCAGCTTTAACATCTGAATACTTCTGGAACATTTGATAACTGGGTCACCTCTTCCTCTAGTTCCCATGTAGCACTTAGCTACGGTCAATCCTTCAGAAGATGCGTCAACCTCCTTCTCTCTCAGTGCAAAGCTGTTCAGCCCCTGAAAGCACTGTATGCAGCATTTGTGTGTGCAGAAGCCGAGATCAATGAAAAACACTAGCAAATTTTTACTTCAGACTCCGGTTCTTAAATCTGTCTTTTTACTTCATCCCCTTCCCTTTTCTACGGCTTTTGGAAAAGAAAAGAAAAAAATTTAGTACATATAAATAGGATAAAGAGGAGAGGCAAAGGTTTAGATTTTTTGAAAGTGAACTTTTTAACTGTTAAAACAAATGGCAGATTTGCAATTTAAAAGCCCTGAGTGCAAGGTCAATTCATCAAATAAAAGTCCCACTTTTTGAACTAAGAGAGTGATAGTTCATTGATTTAATGGATTTTCAACTCAACCAAATTGCCTCTTAAAAAATAATTAATGCTGTCTTTCACAAGACAACTGTTTTGTTTTTTTTCACCTCAGTTTGTTCGTAAGTCCCAAAGTTTCTTCAAACTTAGGCATGCTTCTGTATGTAGATTTTGATGTGAATGTAGAATTTCTAAATTTCTGTGTCCAAACTGCTATTCAGCTTTTCTTCTATAAGCCTGCTTTAAGCTGGACCACTAATTTTTTAAAATGGCTTTATTAATTTTAGAGTGAGAGGAAAGGGGAGGAAGAGAGAGATTGAAACATCAATGAGAGAGAAACATCAACATTAATCGACTGCCTCCTGCACTGGGGCTAGAGATGGAAACCGGGCACATGCCCTGACCGGGAATCAAACCAGTGACCTTCTGGTGCATGGGTTGACACTCAACCACTGAGCAACACTGGCTGGGCTGGAACACTGATTATTATTTGTAATATCTCATTAAACTGAAGCAACTTCACTAACTTTTCAAAACTTGCTTTATATTAGTGGGAATACTGAAGGTCACCAAGTCACCAAAAGACAAAAGGTGCAGAATGTGCTAGAGACAACTCTTGCCTGGCTACAGTCTTGGCTATAGCTGGCCTGGCATTAAATGTAAATTGAAAGGTGGTTGCTACCTACACAGGTGCGTTTCTGTTTGAGGGATGATGTTGTTTTTGTAAACCTCAGAAGGTACCTCACACCAAAATTTTACACAGATTGCCCTGGCACCTTCCAAGAAATGTTGTATTTTTGCCAGCAGGTGGCTAGATCCCTGGGACTGCCAGGGAACACAGAAGGAATCCTGGGAAAATTAAGGCAGAACCTTGAGGTCTGGTTAACCAGGTAGGTGTGGTCGTGGCATAGCTCATGGGTGGGAAAAAGGACAGACTGTGCACACATATACTTTGTCCTGGACTTGAAGAAAACTTCATGGTAGACATCTTGTGTGCACTTGAAGTAAAATAAATCCCACAGCATTTTGTTTCCATATTTACAGCACTGTTGAAAATGCTCATAACCATAGCCACAGGGAAATTGATGAAGTGTTTTAAAGTTTGCACCTCGCCAATCTGAGTGTTTGGGAAGGAAAGGCATGCATTTTAGCATTCCATAGTCCACATCTAGATGTTAACCACATTGTGGTTAAGCAAACCATATCTGATTATTATTACCACTTTATGTGTATTTGGGTGCTTTCTTCTTGATATTTGAAATGTTCATGCATCTTCATAAGATTCCAGAAAATGGACAAGCAGTATCCATTTGACTCTCTTCACACCACCCATTCCACTTACCTCTTCCAAACAAGCAAATAGAATCTGCAGTGCACACCACCATCAGTAAGGAAAGGAGGTGGGACAAGCATGGAACTGGAGGAGACATGACATGACACCTTTACTGCCACACAACAGCAGCACAATGTTGCAAACAGTTAACATCTTAAAGTCATATTTGCTAAAATCTCTCAAACAAGCTGCAGCTGGTGTAAGCATGCCCCAAACCTATCGATAAAAGACCCAAGACCCGGCACCAGCAGCAGCCTGCCTTGCTGCACAGGTGGGTCTTGCATGGGCACTTCCAAACCTGATACAAACAGAAAGCGCTGTAGCTCCTGCTGGGTGGTCCCTGGCATTAGGCTGACTTTGCACCTCCCTGGAGACCCAAGAGCCAGTGTACCCGGTGGACAGCTTCAGACCACACCAGAATACAACTCTACACATCCACAAGCAACACATTCAAAGGGCAGACTCAGTGAGCACCATAGGCCTATTGAAGCAAGACCTGCTTCATAGTGGTGTTTCCTGCACAGCAGCTCTCTCACTGTAGTTGCAGCTGGTCCTCACAGCCAATTGGCTGGAGGCCAATTCTTCCCAGTGACACCAACAGCAATCATGTCTCAACTACAAGACTCTGCACACAGCCCACAAAGGGGCACACTGAGAGTGCCCAGCTCAGGTGAGCAGGGAGGCTGAACCACACTGGCCAGGCCAGAAAGACTTTTGAGTGATTAAGATTGACAGCTGACTGGCAAGTGAAGGTGGGTGAAGGAGGAGCCTGGGGAGCCTGGGAAAGGTCACTGACCCAGCCCCTGGGCCCCATGCTGCTAATGAATCTGCTTTAGAAGGCAGGTTGGTCCTTCCTGGGTGCAGCCAAGTCCTGTGGAGACAGACACAAATTGTGGATCCCTTGGAGCTTCAAACAGGCTGCTAAAAGCCAAAGGAAGACATTTCTGACAGTGGTTAGCTCCTAGAAAGGTTTCCTCATGGAAAGCCCAGAATTGGCAGACAGAATAGTCAGCCATAGTCATCAGAAGAGCAGGGTGTTCCCATGAGGCACTAAACTCTGCTCAGACAAATGCCACTGCATTTTTTTTCCTTTTTCTTATTTTCCTTTTTTTCTCTTTCCTTTCTTCTTTTTTTAATTTATCTTCCTTATCTATCTGCTTTATTGAATTGTTATTATTTTAGTCTTTATTGTTTCACTCATATATCTAATTTTTCTTTTCCCTTTTTCTATTCAATTTTTTTTTCTTTTTCTCCTGCTTTCTCATCTCTTTTCCTTTTTTTTATTTTGGGTCTATCTGCTTTCTCCTCTATTTTCCTTTTCAATCCCCCCCTTTTTAAAAATTTTTAACTGTTTTCTTACTCCCTTATTTTTTACTCTTATTTTATTTATTTATTCCTCCTTCATATTTCTTTGTCCTCCACCCCTCTATTTTTCTCCTCATGTTTTTATTTCTATCTTCTGTAATTCTTGCTCTCTTTTCTCTTTCTTAATTGTCTCTTCTATGATGGTTGCTTTTGTTGTTATTGTAGAGGACTTGTGTATGTTTTTGTTTTATTTCATTTGTTTCATGATTTATTGTGCTGTATTTTGTCCTATTCTGCCAACACCTCCACAACAGCTCACACAACATGGTTGGAGGTGAGCTTCATAGTCAGCCAGCCTGAGAGAAGTCTCCACCCATGAGCAGGACAAAAACATTCAAGAGACATTTATAATAGGAGAACCCAAATAACTCAAGTAAGGGGCTTTCCTAGAGCATACGTCTCAGGAAATCTAAGAGACTGCACTACTGGGTCCCACAAAACACCTGCTACATGAGATCATCCCCCAAATTCTGGGAGGCATAATAGTTTGATCTAATACATAGAAAAATACAAAGGTACAGCAAAAAAGGGGGAGACAAAGAAACTATCCCCAAAGGGAATAAAAGGAGGAATTGCCAGAGAAGGAACTAAAACAAAGGGAGGCAAGCAATTTTTCAGAAAAAAAATTCAAAGTAATGGTTACAAGGATGCTCACACAACTTAGTAAGAACAACAAGCAACTTAATCAGAACATTAACACGTTAAGCCCCATGTCAGTCACTGGTGACTGACACTATACTTCTGTCCGGAAGACAAATCAGGCTGGGCACTTAACATGTTAAAGAATTTAATGACAACTACAGCAGCATTAAAAAAAGTTGTAGAAACCATCAATAAGAATGAAGCAGAAATGAACAATGACATAGCTGAAATTAAAAAAAAAAAACATGGGAAGGAATCAACAGTAGACTAGTAGAAGCAGAGGACTGAATCAGAGAATTAGAAACAAAGGTAAGAAAAAACCACCCACTCAGAGTATCAATTGGGAATAAAAAGTAAAAAGCAGGAAATTCTAAGTGAGCTTTGGGACAACATGAACTATAACAACATTCACATCATAGGGATCCCAGAAGGAGAAGAATCTGAGCAATAAATAGAGAACCTGTTTAAGAAATAATGGCAGAAAATATCCCTAAGCTGGTGAAGGAAAAAGTCACTCAAGTTCAGGAAACACAGAGGGTATCTATCAAGATGAAGTCCAAAAGACCCACACCTAGGTACATCATAATTTAAATGGAAAATATTAAAGACAAAAAAAGAATCTTAAGGATTCTTTCTTCAAGAGAGAGAAAGTTACCTACAATGGAGCTCCCATTAGACTGTCACCTTATTTATCAATAGAAACACTTCAAGCCAGAAGGGAGTGGCATGGAGTATATAAAGTAATGAAAAGCAAGAGACTGAATCCAAGACTACTCTATACAGCAAGGCTATAATCCAAAAATTGAAGGTGAAATAAAGAGGTTTGCAGACACAAAAAAAAGGCTAAAAGAGTTTATTACCACAAAACCAAAATGGCAAGAAATGCTAAAGGGATTGTTGTAAGAAGATGAAACAGAGAGAGAGAGATAAAGGAACACAGGCCTAAGAATAAGAATGGCAATGAATAAATACTTAGCAATAAGGTATTAAATGTAAATGGCTTAAATGCTCTGATCAAAAGACATAGGGTAGCTAAATGAATAAGAAAGCACGCTGTTCCATATATCTGCTATTTACAGGAGACCAACCTCAGAACAAAAGACTAACATAGAATAAAAGTGAAGAGATATAGAAAAGTTTTCTATGCAAATTGAAGTGAAAAAAAAAAAGCTGGGGTAGCAGTACTCATATTTAACAAAATATACTTCAAAATGAAGGCCATAATAAGAGACAATGAAGGCCACTTCATAATACTAAAGGTATTGATACAACAAGAGGATTTAAAAAAACAAACAACCTTCTGGAGGGTTTTAAGGGAGTGATCTACTGTGATAAAATCATAGTGGGGGACTTTTCTACCACTCTGACAGCACTGGATAGATCTTCCAGACCAAAAAAAAAAAAAAAAAAAAATCAACAATCAAAGAGCAATCATAATTAATTGACATTTACAGATTATTTCACCCCAAAGCTACAGAAAATACATTCTTCTCATGTGTACAAGGGTCATTCTCAAATATAGACCACATGCTTTGACACAAACTATGTCCCTACAAGTTCAAGAAGATTGAAATTGAAATCATACCAAGAAACTTCTTGAATCACACGGGCATGAAATTAGATAACAACTCTAATAAAAACACTCAAAGACATTCAAACACATGGAGGCTAAATAGCATGTTATTAAACAATGAATGGGTTATCAAAAACATAAAGGAAGAAATAAAAAAACTTCCTGTAAACAAATTAAAATTAACATGTAACAACCCCAAATCTATAGTACATAGTGAAAGAGTCCTGAGAGGGAAGTTCATAGCATTACAGACCTATCTATATATATAAAGAGCCAGGGTTCATAACGTCCAAAACGAACGAATGGACAACCAAGTACCGGAAGTCAGTCCTGCAGTCAGTGCTGGGTCACCATGGTGACCCAGCACTGACTGCTGAGGGGGCTGCATATCAGGCCTGGAGAGAGAAGCAGGGTCTGATATGCAGCCTCTGTGTCAGCTGTTGATCAGCCATTCCCTCTGTTTCTCTCTGGGCCTCACCAGCAGCCGCAGGGGCTGCTGATCAGCCCCGCTTCTCTGATCAGGCCCGGAGATAGTCCCGGTGATGTTTGACAGGCATAGAAACTGACCAATCAGAACCAAATCTTGGTGAACTGTGAGGAGCCAATGGCTGCCTAGGAGGTGGAGCTTTTGATGCTGACTGGCATAGAAACCGACCAATCAGAACCTAATCTGGATGAACTGCGAAGGCAGAACATAAGGTGGGGGCTGAGGAGGGGTTTTAAGGGAAACAGCTATTTGGTATAAGGTATAAGAAAGAGGTTCAATTTTTTTAATGACTGGTTTGGCAGTATAGTGCATATGGCTGGCTATCAGTCCAGATATAGGGATTATGTGCATCTCCTCCTGCTGAAAAAGGCCCCCTCCCCCACCATTTAAGCAATCTTATTCTATATAATCTGTCTATACTAATAAAAGGGTAATATGCTAATTAGACGGGGTCAACCCCTGATCTTCGGACATCCGACTGCCTTCCGGACAAAGCCATGGTGGTGGGGGCCAAGGCAGAGGCAGTTAGGGGTGATCAGGCCAGCAGGGGAGTGCAGTTGGAGGCGAGATTAGGCCAGCAGGGGAGGGCAGTTGGGGGTGAGATCAGGCCAGCAGGGGAGGGCAGTTTGGGGCAACCAGGCCGGCAGGGGAGGGCAGTTGGAGGCAAGATCAGGCCAGCAGGGGAGGCCAGTTGGGGGCAACCAGGCTGACAGGGGAGGGCAGTTGAGGGCGAGATCAGGCTGGCAGGGGAGGGCAGTTGGAGGCAAGATCAGGCTGGCAGGAGAGGGCAGTTGGGGGCAAGATCAGGCTGGCAGGGGAGGGCAGTTGGGGGCAACCAGGCCAGCAGGGGAGGGAAGTTGGGGGCGAGATCAGGCTGGCAGGGGAGGGCAGTTGGGGGCAAAATTGGGCTGGCAGGGGAGGGCCGTTAGGGGCAAGATCGGGCCGGCAGGGGAGGGCAGTTGGGGGCGAGATCAGGCCTGCAGGGGAGGGCAGTTGGGGGTGAGATCAGGACAGCAGGGGAGGGCAGTTAGGGGTTTGATCAGGCCAGCAGGAGAGGGCAGTTAAGGGTAATCAGGCAACCAGGAAGGTGAGCGGTTAGGAGCTAGTGATCCCAGATTGCAAGAGGGATGTCCCATTGCCGGTTTAGGCCTGATCCCACAGGCAGTCAGACATTCCCCAAGGGGTCCCCAATTGGAGAGGGTGCAGGCTTGGCTGAGGGAACCCCCCCTCCCCCAGGCCCTGTGCACAAATTTTGTTCTCCGGGCCACTAGTAAACATATAATGTCCTTAATGTATAATTTATACCTTCTTACATGAGACATAGGATTTGGAAATATATTCCTTATGTATTTGTTTCTGATTTCATTTACTCAGTGGAATCTTTGATGAGGGAAAAGTCTTCAATTATAACCAAGTCTAATCTATCTATCTATCATCTATCTATCTATCTATCTATCTATCTATCTATACACACACACACATAAATAAAAGGCTAATATGCAAATTGTCCCCTTGGGAGTTCGACCGTGAGTTCGACCACTCACTATGATGTGCACTGACCACCAGGGTGTGGCGCAGAACATGGTGGGCATTGGAGCATGGCGGGCATTGGTGACACAGCACTGGCAGCAGGCAGCAGTGGAGGCACTGCTGGCCCTGAGGGACCCTGACAAGAGCAGGACCACAGTGGGATGGTGGGGCAGATGAGCGGGTGATGCCAGGCCAAGGTGGGGTGCCAGGCAGGGCTGTGGGGTTAGTGAGGCTGGGGACGTGAACTGGGGCTTCTGGGGTGAGATGAGGCTGGACACGGCCTGAAGCCCTCCTGCAGTCCCTTCCAGGCAGGCCAATCTCCCGCAGTCCCTCCCTGGCCGGCCAGCCACAATTGTACCTCTGCAGCTGAAAGAAGCCAGCGTCATTGACAGAATGTCTGAAGACCAACTACTGGCACAATATACCTCTGCAGCCGAAAGAAAGAGGCGTGGTAGCCATGGTCAACAGAATATGTCTGAAAAACTGTCACCAACAAGTACTACCAATACTGGTAGGAACTGCCTTCACAGCGAAAATGAAGTAAATGAGGATGCAATTATTGAACATAGTTGTGGTGGAATGACTGTTACATGTCAATTTTGCCTATCACTATATTTCTCTGATGAAAAACCATCTGATGGAAAATTTACTCAACGTTGCAGTAAAAGTAAAGTTTGTCCAAATGATATAAATTTTCCAGAATACTCTGCATATTTTAAAAAATTAATGACAGCCTAAACCGGTTTGGCTCAGTGGATAGACCGTCAGTCTGCGGACTGAAAGGTCCCAGGTTCGATTCCGGTCAAGGGCATGTACCTTGGTTGTGGGCACATCCCCAGTAGGGGGTGTGCAGGAGGCAGCTGATCGATGTTTCTCTCTCATCGATGTTTCTAGCTCTCTATGCCTCTCCCTTCCTCTCTGTAAAAAATCAATAAAATATATTTAAAAAATTAATGACAAAGATTCTGACAGTAAAAATATCATGGAAAATATTCGCTGTTATATCATGTTGTTATTGCTTATTTATTAATCAATTTACATATTATTTCATGTACATTTTACTAATTTTCTTTCATCTCTGACAATTCTATTATAGAGAAAGTGTGAATAGCAATATTAAAATATTTCTTCTAATTAATTTCCTTTCAATGTGCACAAATTCGTGCATGGGGTCACTAGTCTCTAGTAAACAAGAAAAACTTCTAATAAAGTATTTTAAAGTATAACTTAAAGAATTAGAAAGAGAACAACAAGAAAAGCCCAGAGTTAGTAAAAGGAAGGAAATAATAAATATCAGAGGAAATAAATTATATAGAGACAAAAACAATAGAAATGATAAATGAAACCAGGAGCTGGCTCTTTGAAAAGATAAACAGGATTGATGAACTTTAGCCAGACTCGTCAAGAAACAGAGAGGACACAAAAAACAAAATCAGAAATGAAGGAGGTGAAGTAACAACTGACCCCACAGAAATATGAAGGATCATAAACAAATACTATGAACAACTATATTCCAAAAAGCTGGACAACCTGGATGAAATGGACATATTTCTAGAAAAAATATAATCTTCTAAAATCAGGAAGTCAGAATACCTGAATAGGCTGATAATTACTGATGAAATTGAAGCAGTAATAATAATTAAAAAAAACTCCCAGCAAGCAAAAACCCTGGTCCAGACTGCTTCCCAGGGGAGTTTTACCAAGCATTCAAAGAACTAACACCTGGCCTCCTTGAACTGTCCCAAAAATTCCAAGAGGAAGGAAAATTTCCAAGCTCTTTTTACTAGGCCAGCCTTATCCTAATTCCATAACCAGATAATGACACTACAAAGAAAGAGAATTACAGGCCAATATCCCTGATGAGCATAGATGCCAAAATCCTCAACAAAATATTAGCAAATCAAATCCAGCAATACATTGAAAAGATCATACACCATGACCAATTCAGATTTATTCTGGGGGTGCAAGGCTGGTACAATATTTGCAAACCAATAAATATGATACATCACATAAACAAATTGGAAGATAAAAATCACATGAGTATAATTGACACAGGAAAAAGTATTTGTCAAAATCCAAAATTCTCCTTGATGAAAATTCTCAACAAAGTTGGAATAGTGGGATCATACCTCAACATGATAAAGGCCATATATGACAAACTTACACCCAACATCATACTCAATGGGCAAAAACTGAAACCGTTCCTCATAAGAGCAAGATCAAGACAGGGATATCCACTACCACCACTCTTATTCAACATAGTATGGGAAGTCCTAGCCACAACAGTCAGACAAGAAGAAAACAATAAAAGGCTTCCACATTGGAAAGGAAGATGTAAAACTGTCATTATTCACAGATGACAAGATATTGTGCATAGAAAATCCCACAGACTCCACCAAAAAGCTATTAGATTTAATAAATGAATTTGGATACATAGCAGGATACAAAATTAACACCGAGAAATCAATGGCATTTTTACACACCAATAATGAACTCTCAGAAAGAGAAACTAAAAAAGCAATCCATTTACCATTTCAACAAGAAAAAATAAGATCCCTAGGAGTAAACTTAACTAAGGAGGTAAAAGATCTGTACTGGGAAAACTATAGAACATTGAAAAAAGAGATAGAGGAAGATATACAAAAGTGTAAGCATATACTGTGTTCATGGATTGGTAGAATCAACATCATTAAAATGCCCATACTACCCAAAGCAACCTATAGATTAAATACAAACTATATTAAAATACCAATGACACATTTCAGAGATTTAGAACAAACACTCCAAAAATGTATATGGAACAACAACAAAAAAAATGCCCCAAATAGCTGCAAGATTCTTGAGAAAGAAAAACAGAGTTGGAGGAAGCACAATACCAGATACCATGTTATACTACAAAGCCACTGTAATCAAAGCAACCTATTGCTGGCACAAGAACAGGTATATAGATCAATGAAACAGAACAGAGACCCCAGAAATCAACCCAAACCACTATGCTCAATTGATATTTGACAAAGGAGGCAAGAGCATACAATGGAGTCAAGACAGTCTCTTCAAAAAATGGTGTTGGGAAAATTGGACAGGTACATGCAAAAAAATGAAACTAGACCACCAACTTACACCATACACAAGAATAAACTCAAAATAAATAAAAGACATTAAATATAAGTCACAAATCCATAAAAATCCTGAAAGGAACCATAGGCAGCAAAATCTCAGACATCTCTAATAGTAATACATTTGCTGATACATGGATACATCTCCTAGGGCCGTGGTCAGCAAATTGCGGCTCGTGAGCCACATGCAGCTCTTTGGCCCCTTGAGTGTGGCTCTTCCACAAAATACCACGGCCTGGGTGAGTCTATTTTGAAGAAGTGGCGTTAGAATAAGTCTAAGTTTAAAAAATTTGGCTCTCAAAAGAAATTTCAATCATTGTACTGTTGATATTTGGCTCTGTTGACTAATGAGTTTGCTGACCACTGTCCTAGGGCAAGGGAAACTAATGATAGAATAAAAAAAATGTGACTACATAAAAATAAAAGGCTTCTGCACAGCAAAAGAAACCCTCAACAAAATGAAGAGGGAGCCCACTGCATGAGAAAACATATTTACCATTGATACATCTGATAGGGTGTTAATCTCCAAAATGTATAAGGAATTCTTACAACTTAACAAAAGGAAAACAAACAATCCAATAAAAAAAATGGGTAAAGGACCTAAATAGACACTTCTCCAAAGTGGGCATACAGATGGCCAAGATACATATGAAAAATTCTCAGAATCACTAATCATCCAAGAGATACAAGTTAAAACGACAATGAGGTATCAGGTCACACCTGTTGGAATGGCTACCATCAACAAATCAACAAACGAAAAGTGCTGGCAAGGAGGTGGAGAAAATGGAACCCTAATGCACTGCTGGTGGGAATGCAGACTGGTGCACTCGTTATGGAAAATAGTATGGAGTTCCCTCAAAAACTTAAAAATGGAACTGACATTTGACCCAGTGATCCCACTTCTAGGAATATATTCCAAGTAATCTAAAACAACCATCAGAATATATGGACCCCTATGTTCATAGGAGCACAATTTACAATAGCTAAGATTTGGAAACAGCCTAAGTGCCCATCAGCAGATGGATAAAAAGCTATGGTACATTTATACCATGGAATACTATGAAGCTGAAAAAAGAAAGATCTCTTACCTTTTGAGACAGCATGGAGGGACCTGGAGAGTATTATGCTAAGCAAAGTAAGCCAGTCAGAGAAAAGTAAGTATCACATGATCTCATTCTTGTGTGGAATCTACAGACCAAAATAAATGGTGAACAGAATACTGGTAGATCCAGAGACATGGAAGCATAGAACAGAATGTTGAATCCCAGAGGGAAGGCGGGAGTGGGGGTGGGGAGAGTTTAAATAGGGAACTTGTGTGCATATCTGCATAGTCCATAGACACAGACAATAGTGTGATGAAGGCTGGGGAGTGGTGGGTGTGGGGTGGACGGGGTCAAGGGAAAAAGCGGGGAGCATTTGTAATAATTTCAACACTAAAGATAAATTTTAAAAAAAAGAAAAAGATCTTTGAGCAACCTGTGGACAGAATTTGGGTGAGAGGTGAGCCTTGGTGTTCACACAGTGCTTGGCACACAACAGGAGCTCAAACAATTGCTGAGTGACGTTGGAACATCTATTAGCCTGCTGACATGAACATAGTCACTAGATTGTTTCCAAATCCCCTCCTGTGGGTTACTGATTCTGACGCCAGCTTTCTCCATGGCACATTGGGCTGATCAGTGAACTTGCAATTGTTACTTTATGCTCATGTGCACACACACAAAGCAGTTTGATAAAATTCTATTTTTAACTAACCTATTCTATGCACATAGCTCAGGGTGTGTGTGTGTGTGTGTGTGTGTGTGTGTGTGTGTGTGTGTGTGTGTGTGTTTGTGCGTGTGCGCTGCTTAAGGGTTTTTTGGGGGGAGGGGTATTAAAATATATTGGTACCCATACAAGTAAGAAATTTGATTAACTTTCTATAGTTGAAAACCAATTGTTCTGGCTTCAAGAAGGTATGGCTTATTGTATAAGAAATAGGTAATATATTGCACGCTTAAACCAAATTATTATGTAAAAGCCCTTTCTCATGCACATGCTCTTCTGTATTAATATACAAAAGATCCCAATCAATTATACATTACTAATTTATGAATTATACCAAATACAGGGTGTGGCAAAAATAGGTTTATAGGTGTTCATATGAAAACTAATACAATAATTACTAAATAATAATCTTACCTAATAATAGAGAAACATGTAAATTGACTGTACCTACGCTACACCTACAGCCAATCAGAGTGAGTATGCAAATTAACCCAACAAAGATGGCGGTTAATTTGCATACATACCTGGGTCCCGGGAACCTCCTCGGCACCCAGGTCATTCCCAGCCGGCCATCGGAGGGGCGGGGGGAAGGGGCTGAGTTGGCAATGGGAGGGGCGGTGGGGGGAACCTGCCCAAGCCTAAAGCTTTAGGCGGAGGCTTTAGGCTTGGGCAGGGGCCAAGCCTGGGATCGGAGGGAAGGGGGAAAATATTAATGGAAACATCCTCAGGTGAGGATAAAAAGAAAAATAAAGAAAGAAATGTCATATCCTATGAAAGACACATCTTGAAAATGCCTAAAGGAAGTTGTCATTTTTTCATGGTGAAGGGACTGGAGTCCGTGTTGATGAAAATACCTTGGTGGCTGCGGTGACTGGCAGTGCCTGCAACAGCGGGGTGATGGGGCTGGCGCCTTCCCCTGATCAGCCCAGTCACCTCCCGCAAAGGGAGGCCAGACTGCAGCTTAGGTCCGCTCCCAACGGGAAGCAGGCCTAAGCCATCAGTAGGACATCCCCTGAGGGCTCCCAGTATGTGAGAGGGGGCAGGCTGGGCTGAGGGACCGCTCCCCAGTGCACGAATTTCATGCACCAGGCTCCTAGTAATAAAATAACCTCTGATTATTTTTGTACTTGCAACTGTAAACCTAACTTGCTCCACCCTGTCTGTAGGTCTTTGTACATGCAAACCCAGGGAAAAGCCCCAAGACTGGAAATCTACCTCCGTAAGCAGAGGGCAGGTAGTGATGGAAGAAAGAGGCTACCACTCCAGTGTAGCAACTAACAGAGTTTATTAAGGGAAACTTACATACGGGGGTCCATCTTGGGCAGCTGCAAGATGAAGTGGATACCCTTTATGCCACTTGGCAGGTGCCAGAGAATTACATAGAGTAATGGCAGGAACAGTCATGGGTACTAGTATGTGAATGCTACCAGGTACGGGAATTTGCACGCTTGACCAGACCAGGACAATAGCCTTTCTAGGAGCCAGCACATAGCATGAGGCAGGAGAGGGGGGCGGTGTACGTCTGAAGAAAACTTTGATTACAGACAGTCCTCTGGAAAGATGTTTCAGATAGGCTTGGTGGTAATTTTGCTTAGAGAGCACTTCAAGGTCAATTTAGAGTGCATAAGCCTTGTTGATTTTCCTGTTTTAAAAAGGTCAAGCCAGTTACCTGGTCCTGAAGCTGCAGAGCCTGCCATCAGGATACATCTGTGCTCTCTCTTCTTGGCTCTGGTAGGCACAACGGGGCCCATCTGGTTCTTAGAGGGGCACAATGTTCAGAACATGATGCTGTCTACCTGCAGAGGAAGTCCCAGACAGGAAAGGTGAGGAACACCAGGTCAATAGCCCATGCAGGTGCCTTTGATTCTAGATCAGAAATCTGGGAATTGGCAGCCTCTGGATTGCCCACAGAAAGATTTGTCCACACAGTGTTTTCTTTTAAAACAAATTATCAATATTTTACTAAGGTGATATTTTATATTAAAATCTGTATTTCAGCCTCTCTATAAATATCAGAACTTCTAGTGACATTGGGTTTCCATTCCTATCTGATAACAACAGCCTGTCTAGATGAAGGATATACCCGCTCTTTTTTCTTCCTTTCCTTCCTTCCTTCCTTCCTTCCTTCCTTCCTTCCTTCCTTCCTTCCTTCCTTTCTTTCTCCTTCCTTCCTTCCTTCCTTCCTTCCTTCCTTCCTTCCTTCCTTCCTTCCTTCCTTCCTTCCTTCCTTTCTTTCTCCTTCCTTCCTTCCTTCCTTCCTTCCTTCCTTCCTTCCTTCCTTCCTTCCTTCCTTCCTTCTTCTTTCTTTCTTTCTTTCTTTCTTTCTTTCTTTCTTTCTTTCTTTCTTTCTTTCCTTCTTTCTTTCCCACATTCTCACCATTATTATCACTTAGTATCATTTTCTAATGATTGTGCCTGCACTGTTGTGTTATATGTCTCACACGCAGTCTGTTGATGCTCATCTATGTTCCCTGTTTGCATCTATAGCCATTTAAATTAGTAACTCTTATTCTAGTGTATTTTTTCTAGTTAGAAACATTTTATTTACATCCTACCTTATAATAGACAAATATGCAAATTGACCGCACCTTCGCTACGCCCACCAACCAAGCCACGCCCACCAACCAATCAGGATGAGTATGCAAATTACCCCAACAAAGATGGTGGCTAATTTGCATATCAAGACAGAGTAGAAAGAAGCCAAGAGATGCTGAAGGGAGCAAAGCTGTGGAGAAGCAAGCAAGCCAGGGGGAGGAGAAGGGCAGAGCAGAGGCGGGGCCGGGGGAGAAGGAAGGAGAGCGGGGCAGGCTGGCGGAGAAGGCGGGCCGGGGACAAGGGAGGAGCGGAGGTGGGGCGGGGTAGAGTGCAGCAGGAAACCCTATTGCAGGATTTTTCCTGCAATGGGAACGCTAGTGTTTAAATAAAAACCCACATTTTCAAACCATAAGATGTTAATACATTCAACAAAAATTTATATTATCTTACTGATGTGAATTTACAGAGTAATAATCCAGACCCATTTTGATTAGATAGTTACATTTTACATACATCACAAACCCCTTATAATAATGTAAACAAAATAACTCTTCCCTAAAAGGTGAACTTGAGAACTTCAGTCCTCTCTTTTGGGACTTGCACTTCTTCGCAGACTTCCTGATGAGGAATGACTTCTTTTGGAGCTGGACATCTGGACTTTGATTAGCAGCTTCTTGGTCATGAAAGAGACCTGGATTTGATCTTGACCTCCATGGTTTTCTCAGTCCTTTTATAGAACCAGACCTAGATCATATGAGTGAAGCTGATCATGATCTATGAAGAGACACAGATCTTGATCATCGAGGAGATGCTGATCTTGACTTCCTTCTCCTGCTCCTGCTTTGTGAGTGAGAGTACTGTCTACCTCTGGATCTGGAATGTGATCTAAACTGTGACCTGCTGCTGCTTTTTCACCGGCTATAGCAATGACAATCATAAGCATAATGTCCTTTTTTCACCACACTCATAGCATCTACCATTTGGATCAAAGGGACATCAGACAGGTGGTTTATCAAAAGGAGATCTCTGAAGCCTGCCTGTTGATAGTTCAACCCTACCTGGGGAACTTCAAATCACTTTTCCATCCAGGCCTCAATCTGCATCTTCTGCATCTCTAGTGTCTTCAAATTCCACATAGGTAAATCCTGGAGGATTTCTTGCAATCCACACAGTTCTTAAGGGACCATAATAACTGAAAGCCCTTTATAACTCTCCTTTGCCAGCACCAGTTCCCTTGGTTTCTCTCCCTATTGCCAGTAGCACGACTTGATGACTGGCCTGTGAGCTCGGCTCCTTCAGCTCCGCAGTGCCCAGGGTGCGAGTAGTACAAAAAAGCTGCAAAGACCTATTATACCAATGGTCCCAATGGCACTACCCTGCTCTAGTGTATTTTATTTTAAAACCCTGATTTGGCTTTAATTGGCTTGCTTTAAGCTAACAAGAACTAAGTCACCATCCTGTAGACTTTACATTCAAGTTGGAAAAAGGCACACATATTCATTTACTCAGTCAACACTTCTTGAGTACTTGCTATGTTCAAGGCATTGTGCTGGATGTTGGGATACAATTATTCAAAAACAATTCCATTGCCTGCCCCATGACTTTACAGTCCAATTGTAACATCATTATTATAATCATATGATAATCACAGTTCAACTCAACTATAAAATTGATGAATATTTGCTATGCAAAGTAAATGGTTGCTGTGGGAAAGTGGAAGTGGAAACAGTAATTTACATAAAACAACTAAGGAAACTTTCCCAAATATAACATGCTCTCTGACCTTGGAATGAGTGGATAATGTAAATATACCTATAGTGCAGAACTAGCAAATGTCACACAAGAATTACCTGGGATATTTGTTTTCTGAGATTAGGATTCAACTTTGAACCTGGAATAAACATGAGTCAACCATTCTTTGATGATTCTGAAGTCATCTCATGATGTCACTGGGTTTTCAGGGGCATCAGCCTTCACTGTACTATTTCATGTCATTGGAAAAGTCCCTTAATCTCTCTGGGCCTCATCATCCACTCCTGTAAATGATCATTAAGGTCCCTTCAGCCTGAAAGTCCTATGGCCTTTGAATGAAAGGGCTAAAGATGCATGACAAAGGGTGTACAGCATTTACAGATATTATATGACATGCCTATGGACAACAACGCATCCTTGGGGGATGGGGTAAGTTTGGCAAGGTGATATTTTAAACTCTAGGTCTTAAAGTAATTTGAGGGTTTATTTTAATGGAGATAACTAAAGAGAGAATCATAGGTTGGAGATGAGCAATAAAGGTAAAGATACAAAATATAAACCTATGGGTTTGGCACCAGAAAAGAGAGAAAAAAAAAAAAAAGCTCAGATCAAGATCAAGTGAGGTATGTAAGTTGAAGGAATTAGATCCTAGGGTAGAGGATTTAGTCTTGATCCAATAGCAGTGACTGAAGTAATGCTTTAAAAAGATTATTTGGACAATTTTATAAACCAGGCTACTGCTTTCCCACCTCTAGCCCTCAACATCATTGACTGAAATTCTTCAAAGCCACCCACCTAGCCTCCTGGGTTCCTGTGCAACAAAGGCCTGGAACCCTTTGGGTCTTAAAGGAAATGATCATAACTTAAAGTCTATTGAACTATGATAAATAAAGCTGTGGTTAAAATAAAATTTTGAGCTCAAGTGGCCTTACAGATAAATATATATTTTTAAAAGCCAATGGCTGAAAAACTTTCAGTCTACAGTCTGAGTTGATCCCAGGTAATTCACTATTGTCAGCCACTTTTCTATCCCTCCTTGGCTAATAAAATACAAGGATCTGTTGACACAGTTAAAAGAAGAAAGAAAAAGTAGAGTTCATTGATTTTCAGTTTCTAACTTATAATATGATCTACCTGGTTACCTGTAAATGGCAGGTGGAGCATTATTTTCCTGGATTATTTGGTTCAAGAAGTTTGAGATTGAGTTTTCTAAAGTCTCTCACCTCTTTTAAAAATTAAAAATGAGCCAGGCTGGTGTGGCTCAGTGGTTGAGCATTGGTCTATGAAGCAGGAGGTCACAGTTCGATTCCTGGTCAGGGCACATGCCCAAATTGCAGGCTCAATCCCCAGTAGGTGGCATGTATGAGGCAGCCAATCAATGATTCTTTCTCATCATTGATATTTCTATCTCTCTCTCCCTCTGCCTTCCTCACTGCAATCAATAAAAGTATATTTTAAAAGTTAAAAATAATCTGCAATAATCTGCTATGTTGGCTCAGTAGAATTGGGGTGATAAGCACCAATAAGATGATTTCCAAGTTAAGTATATTTAAAACACAAGGATAGAACCATCCGCCTGCCAGGATCCCTGGCTAAATCACCAAGCATCCCAACAGCACTAACCTGAACTATCAGGACCCTCTTCAGTCCTTCACAGCATCTTCAGAAGCAATTTTTAAAAATTATTTTATATCTTCTAAATTTGAACATCATTAGCTCAGTAGGATGCTAGCCATAAGAAGCAAATTCTAAACTCAATTCAGAAAATACTTGGAAAAACATTTAGGGTCTGTCATCTGTATTATTGCCCTCATTTTGAGGAATTTCCTTTAAGCTTTCTTTGTTAACTTTAAGGATGAAGTGAATTCCTTCCAAGCTTTGTACATAACCCAGAAAATAATTTATAACATCTCAAAGCAAAGGAAAAAGCAAGTAACCTTATGGTTCCAAAGAACTTGTAGATATTTTTGGTGGGGAAATGAAAGACAAATGATAGGAAACCTATATCTGAATTATTTGTAGCCATTGTTTTGACACTTTGAAAATATTTATGGTGTGGGTGGTACATTAATAATTTATCAGATTTCAAGTTTCTCTCAGCAGAACTGCTCTGTGCTGCTTGAAAATGGAAGCACACAGCATTAAAGCACCGAAGACTGTGCTTAACTGGATTTCACCCATCAATCACAAGTATGCTTGCTTGCTACAGGGATGGGTTAAGCATTTGCTGCTCCACACAAGCCAAACATTTGTAAATGAAATCACATTTTAAATGCAATAAAGGAGCTTCTATTTAAAGAATTGTAACTTTCAATGCATTCTCTATGTTATCTCTAAAATCATCTCTTAAAAGTTATAAATCAGAGCATGCCACTCCTGCTGTTGCTAAAAGTGTTCAGTGATTTCCTATTACTTACACTACTCTCTCTATCTCTAGAAACTTCAATGTTCTCACTCCAATTATAACAACAACAATCCTTTTGCTCCTGAGACATAAAGTGAGGATTACTCCTAACATCACATGAGTCTGGTTATTATATGTAAGTGGTCTTCTAGATCGGAACACCATGAATGCAACTGAAACCATAGTAACACATTGATTTTCTTTTAATACTTGCTTTCTTTTCTACTTTGCCGTTCTTTAGGACAGCTATTCCTTTTTGTCTGGTAAACCCATTAATTTCCACTTGAAGCATCACCTTCTTTTTGTACTTGCTCAGTGTCTGCAACAGTTAACTGTCCTGATGGCTGTATTCCTAAAGTATTTGATCATCTATTATAACAATTAAGTGTGATTAATTATGCCAGAGTATCTTAGTCTTCTCCAATGTCCTCCAAGATCTGTGAGGGCAGTGGAATCTCTTTTACACAGCTTTGTGTCTTTAGGGCCTGAAATATAGTCTGGACTTAACAAATGCTGAAAAAGTGAATAAAACAATGGCAGATTTTTTTATAAAATGAAGAGCTCTTTCTGTGATGCAAATAACATACCCTAATCCATTTGGTTTATGAGTTTGGATATTTGTCTGCTGGAGTTTTGTTAATTGAGGTACAATAATATGTCCTGTAGCTTCAAAGAGAACAATAGGAACATTTTCTCAGATATCCCATGCCTAATACAGTGATTTATCCACGAGAATGTAAAAAATGACTCAGGAAAGTGATAGAAAGGAAAATGAAAACCCCAGGCATCAATTTATTGTGTTATAAATTGTCAACCTCAGTTCCTTTACCAGACTGGAGAAAGTATAATAAAGTTATCTGGTTTGAGTTTCCTCTTTTCCCTCTAGGTACCATTACCTAGAGCAATGTCCAGAGGGCTGGAGGTACTCTGGCACAGGTGGTGGTGGGGCGAGTACTGGCTTAGTCATTCCAGCATACCAGAGAGTACAGGATCCGTTCCTGCCATCCGCAGCAATTCAAGTTTAGTTGATACCTCCAGAAAAACACACCTCAAAATTCTTCTGTTCAGTAGGCCTTCTTTGATCAACCCCTCATTGCAGTGTAAATTCCCAGTTTTGAAAAAAACTGTGTTTTGTTGTTTATTGTGCTTTGTAAATCTTCTTAAGCATTTTATATGTCTGTTTAAGATTCCTAATTATACTTAAGTCTTCCTCAGGAACAAATGTACATGATTCATTTCTTAGATGTCCTCTTTCCACACCCAAAGGCTACCAGCATAAATTTTCCTAATGTTGACAAATGAAATATTTACATCTATAGGATATATTTACCATGTCAATTTTCTCTCACTCCTTCAATTCAATCCCCCCATCTCAAGTGATATATAGAATATTTAATTCAGATTATTTATTTTTTACTTAGAAAATATTGTAGCATCTCTTAAAATTTATTGGAAGTCCCAAATTGCCAAAAATAAAATATTATGCTATTATCTCAAAACCAGGATAGAACAAATGTTATGGTAAGTCCAGAAAACTGGGTTTTAGTCCTGGTTCTGTCCTGATAAGCATTACTTTGGTTATTAATTACTATGCATCATTATTTCAGATTCCAAATATGTAAAATAATAACAAAAGCAAAAACAATAATAATAACACTAGTACTCTGCCATGGTCTTAGAATAGGTGGAAAGATCATTTAGATAGGATGAAAACTCACTTTGGAAAGAAAAAAATCAAGACCTTTGAAGTGTCCCCATTTCCTTTCATGTGTTGTATGACACACATACCTGGAACTCAGTGGCAGGCTGGTAAATTGGCTCTCCAAGGAGAAAAAAATAAAGATCCCAGTTTGTAGTGGTTACTGATTTCTGTGGTAAGTACAACCACCATGGTGTATTTCAAGCTGTAAACAGTTTAACAACCAGTTTACAAAATTCTTGACTGTTTATAATCGGTTCTTGACACAATTGGCTTCAGTCAACAACTGCATATACCTTGACTTTGAAGTTAGATATTAGATTAGGTCATTGCAAATGACACATTAACCCCCCAAATCAGCCATTTTCAATGTGGGAAAGTAAAGATTACTCCCAACCCTTACATAAGTCCTTCAGTTGCCATCTTTATATGGTCTTCTAGATTTAGACACCATGAATGCAGAGAAAACATGGCAAAAAACTCAACACACTGAATTTTATAAATATTTTCTTTTCTTTCTATTTTGCAACAAAATAAAATTTACTCTGGCCACCCAGTTAGAACTCAGTGGCTGTAGCAGGTAATTATTTTGCATCCTAAGTTAAATGCAAAAAAATAATAACAATTATTACAGACTAGTGGCCTGGTGCATGGATTTGTGCACATTGACAGGAAATTAATTAGAAGCAATATTTTAATATCACTATTTGCCCTTTCTCTATAATAGAAGTGTCAACCAAATTCACGATTGGCAATGACAGATCGAAACACATGTATACGATTGGTGCCAGCGAGAGCTTTATACGTATCATATTTGCGTGAGTCAACTTAGCCTTTTATAGAGATAGAATAAACTTATTTAACTAGACCTGCTTTTTGATTTAGCTAAATTTTTTCCAGCCCAGTGAATCACCCCAACTTCTCTTTCAGGTAATTGTCAGCAACACAGCAGTAAATATCAACATGAAACAGATTATTATTGTAGATCACTCAGGGAGAACAAAGGGTAAAATATTTAACTGCAGAAATGTTTGACTATATTCTGTGCAGTGAGAAAACCTGAAGTCATTTTCAAGGTCCACCATTTCTTACTTCTTTTCAGTTGGGTCAAGTTTCTAAACTTTCTAAATCTCTGTTTTTCGGCTAATGAAAAGAAAATTGGATTCTAGCAAGTTTTCTATCTACTTACTCCAGGAATTCTATGAGGATCAAATGAGATGAGGCATGGGAAAATGCTTCACAGACATTTGGTTAAAGTGTAAAATGTTTGCACCTAGCTATAAAGCAAGTTGTGTTCCTGGGCTGAAGAAACTGCAAGGAGGCTAGTCACTAGGGAGGGGAAGCCGGGCGTTGTTACATGACATCATTAACCGGCATCCACAACGACCATTTCTGGGCTGGGCTGGGCTGGGCTGTGGGCCGCATTTTGCGCCATGGGATCTCAGCAGCATTGGCTGTGATTTGGTGGGCTGTCACTCCAGGGTGGTGGTGGGGCCAGTGTCCCACTTGGGGGAAGCTGAGTGTTGGTTTGTTGGCACCAGGTCTATGGTGCTGTTACTTTTTAAATGGCCAGTGTGCATCATGGCAGCTCCTGCATTAAATGTCTGCCCCGTGATGGTCAATGTGCATCATAGCGACCAGTTGGATGGTCAGAGGGACACAGCATATTAGCCTTTTATATATCCTATCTAATAAAAGAGTAATATGCAAATTAATCACCACTCTGCTACACCCACAAGCCACACCCATAAGCCAATCAGGAGCAAGTATGCAAATTAACCCACACAAGATGGCTGTGGCCACAGAAAGAGCAGGAGGCTTGGGTTTCCCCGGCAATGGAGGAAGCCAAGCTTTCCACACACCCTGGCAGGCCCAGGCCTCCACTCAAGGCTACAAAGTTTCAATTATAGAAGATAAATAAATCCCAGATACCAGGGCCTCTGCTTGGGTCGCCGGGGGGCGTGGCCAGCCTGCAAACCACCACAGGCCCCTCGCCCAGGCCGCCCCACGCCCCAAGGGAACCCCCACCCTGATCTGGGACACCCTTCAGGGCAAACCAGCTGAGCCCCACCCATGCACCAGGCCTCTATTCTATCTAATAAAAGAGTAATATGCAAATTGACCATCACTCCAACACACAAGATGGCTGCCCCATGTGGACACAAGATGGCCACCACAAGATGGCCAGCAGGGGAGGGCAGTTGGGAGGGACCAGGCCTGTAAGGGAGGGAAGTTGGGGGTGATCAAGCCTGCAGGGGAGGGCAGTTAGGGGTGACCAGGCCAGCAGAGGAGGGAAGTTGGGAGCGATTGGGCCTGCAGGGAAGGGCAGTTGGGGGGGGATCCAGGCCTGCATGGGAGAGCAGTTGGGGGGAATCAGGCCTGCAGGGGAGGGCAGTTAGTTGTGACCAGGCCTGCAGGGGAGGGAAGTTAGGGGTGACCGGGCCTGCAGGGAAGGGCATTTGGGGGGGACCAGGCCTGCAGAGGAGGGCAGTTGGGGGTGACCAGGCCTGCAGGGGAGGGAAGTTAGGGGCAAACAGGCTGGCAGGGGAGCAGTTAGGCATCAATCAGGCTGGCAGGGGAGTGGTTAGGGGGTGATCAGGCTGGCAGGCAGAAGCAGTTAGGGGTAATCAGGAAGGCAGGCAGGTGAGCAGTTGGGAGCCAGCAGTCCTGGATTGTGAGAGGGATGTCCAACTGCCCGTTTAGGTCTGATCCTACCGGGCATCAGACCTAAACGGGCAGTCGGACATCCCTCGAGGAGTCCCAGATTGGAGAGGGTGCAGGCTGGGCTGAGGGACACACCCCCCCCATGCACAAATTTCGTGCACCAGGCCTCTAGTATATAGATAATGTTTAATGAATGCTTTTGATGTGCCCGGCATTTCATATATAGTAATTCATCTATTCCTCACAATCATCTTATGAGTAATTATTATGCCCCACATTACACAGAAGGAAATTAAAGCCTAAGTGCACAGTAGGTAAAAGGGGTGGGATGCATCCTGTGCAACCTGGTGTTAGCCAGGGCTCTTTACCACTGAATGTTAGTAGCTCCAATTTCCCGGTGATCGACCATTAGCCTAGCATTGACCTATTCTACCAATGAAACTAGCTAGTTACATTTGTCACAGTGAAGTTATGTTCCATTTCCACCCTTGGCTTACAGCAGGAAGCATTCATGAAAAATGCTGTTCATTAAGAGAGCAAACTAATTGGTTTCTATTAATGGCTCAGCTATCCCCCTCATCTGATCTTAATTTAGATTATCTTTTCCATATGATAATTCCCCTGCACTGGATCTGTAGCAGGGTAGAGGGTTTTCTCCAAAACTGTAAAAATAAATGGTATAATACAACTCTATTGTATAAAGTGAACTCTTCCTGCTTTTTCCTATCTATGTAATGCCTGGTCCCTAGCCCTAAAAAAAAAAACTTTCTTACTTGGAGTTTAATTTTCATATTATTGTGACTTTCCTATAAATAGAACTTCACATTTTTTTCTTTAGCTGCACCAAGATAAAAATAAACATTAAGTTCTTAATAGACTGGAAGGAGGGTTATGGAGGGGGTTTGGGAAAGAAGTTTGCTTTTTAGAGAAAGGCAGTTTACAGGAAGAGGTACAGGGGAGTGTGGGTGAGAGATAATTTTCACAGCAGAGCAAAACTTATGACAGGCTAAGCAGCATTCTAGTTCTCCCAAGAGAACAGCCGCAAAAAGCTGCATATACAGACATTTCATTTTATTAACTGCTGCAGGGGAGAAAGTCTCTTGTGAAGAATTGTTTATTGTCATGGGATCTCTGCCCTCTTTGGAACTTCTCTATATTAAAAAAAAAATAAATGGAAGGAGCCCTGGTTGATGTATCTCAGTGGTTAGAGCATCAGCCTGCACACTAAATGGTCATTGGCTCAATTTCCTGTCAAGGACAAGTACCTGGGTTCCTGATTTGATCTCTGGCCCCAGTTTGGGCGGGTGCAGGAGGCAACCAGTGGATGTGTCTCTCTCACATTGATGTTTCTCTCTCTCTTTCTCCCTCTCTCCCTCACTTCCACCCTCTCTAAAAATCAATGGGGAAAATGTCATCAGGTGAGGATTAAAGAAAAAGGAAGGAATTGGGGAGGGTGGGGCACAAGGAAACTTGTGGGAGGATCTGACCCATCTTCACTATAGAAGGATTCCCCAGACTTCCTTCTCAGTGCATGCCAGTGAAAATGTTTACCTAGCTGTATGTGTAAAACATGTTGCAGGAGTTCTTTCTGCAAGTAGTCATAGTTCAAAAAGCTTGGTTTTATCTGAGACCTTTTGGAACTTGCCTTGCAAGAAGCAAACTATAGCAGGGTTTTATTCTAATGATATTTTAAAAATGGCCTCTTCTAGATAATATTTCTGCTTCTCTTTGCTCTCTTTTAACAATCTCATTTTAGAATTATAAAATTCCTTAAATGATTTTTACAAGTAAAATTACAGTATACATAATCTATAAAGGCCCAATTCAGTCTATACCATAAGCTATTTTTCTCCCTAGAGTTACCCTCTGAGTTTCAGAAATACTTATTAGCTGCAAGTGCTAAGTAAACAATGAGAGTGAGAAGTGTAGGTAAAAAGGATGCTCTAATTTGAGTCTTTCTGGTTCAGTTAGAGACAAAGGCAATTTAAGAATTTTTAACTCAGCTGGAATCAAAGTTCTACATTATGGAACTAAATAAACATGAATTTTTAAAACATTTTTAGTCATATAAGAGGTTTTCCTATGGTGAATGCTAAATTATATTTGTCATTTTTATTATTTTATTTCAATTGACAAGTTTTTAATGTTTCTTAATGTAATATATACACAATATTAAAATAAAATAATAAATGAGGTTTAGTTAGTAATAAGGTTCTATGCATGTATTAAAGAATTATCAGCCCTTCCTCAGCTCTAATCCTAGCTCCAGTTCCCAAAGAAAAGCATTTTAAAATTAAAGCTAATTTTTCTTTAAGACTTTATTTTTCATGTGTTTCTCAGTAGGAAAACATTTACATTGTTAAAATTTCTATACTACCCAAAGTAATATACAGATTCAATGCAGTCCTATCAAAACAACAATGGCATTTTTCACAGAACTAGAACAAATAATCCTAAAATTTATACAAAGCCACAAAAGACTCTGAACTGCCAAAACAGTCTTGAGAAAGAAGAACAAAGTTGGAGGTATCATGCTACCTGATATCAAACTATACTACAAGGCTATAGTAATCAAAAGAGCATGGTACTGGCATATAACAGACACATAGATCAATGAAACAGAATTGAGAGGCCAGAAATAAATCCATGCTTATATGGTCAATTAAACTATGCAAAAAGGAGCAAGAATATGCAATGGTTTAAAGACAGTCTCTTCAATAAATGATGTTGGAAAAACTGGACAGATACATGTAAAAAAATAAAGAAACTATACCACTTTTTTACCCAATATATAAGAATAAACACAAAATGGATTAAAGACTTACTAGTAAGTGTAAGAACTGAAACCACAAAACTCCTAGAAGAAAACATAGCTCTTAGTAACATTAAAAAATTTTTATTCAATTTATTGGGGTGACATTGGTTAATAAAATTATATAGTTTTTAAGTGTACTAGTCTATTATATATCACCTGTATATTGTATTGTGTGTTCACCACTCAAAGTCAAGTCTTCTTCCATCATCATTTATCCCCCTTTACCTTCCCATTCCATTTTCCCTCTAGTAGTCTCCATACTGTTGTCAGTGCCTATTAGTTTTGTTGTTGTTGTTGTTGTTATTGTTGTTTGCTTAATTCCTTCACCTATTTCACCCAGCCTCCTAATCCCACTCCCGTATGACAGCTGTTAGTCTGTTCTCTGTATCTATGAGTCTGTTTCTATTTTGTTTGTTATTTTGTTCACTAGAGTCCACATATAAGTGAAAACATATGGTATTTGTCTTTCTCTGACTGGCTTATTTCACTTACCATAATTCTCTCTAGGTATATCCATGCTGTCACAAAAGGTAAGATTTCATCTTTTTTACAGCCAAGTAGTAAATCAATTGTGTAAATGTACCACAGCTTTTTTTTATCCACTCATCTATTTATGAGCACTTAGTATGCTTCCAAATCTTGGCTATTGTAAATAACACTGCAATGAACACAGGGGTGCACATATTCTTTCAAAGTAGTGTTTCAGATTTATTCAAATATACTCCCTAAAGTGTAATTGCTGGGTCATAAGACATTTCCATTTTTAATTTTGTACCCTGAGACTTTTGCTTAGTGGCCTCAGATACAGCACTGGCACAGCGTTTCAACCTGTATCAATCTGGTGAACACCATTCACCCCTACCTGATGACTCATTGTGAACCTACATAATGCAACTCAAGGTCCACTGGAGGCTCTTTCAGTGACTTAGCCTAACAGGTAGCTGGCAGGTGAAGACAGGTAGTGGTGGATCTCAGGGTGACTTGGCCTTTTGCTTACCAGCACCTGGGCTCAGTGCTGACGGAAGCTATCCTTGGTGTGTAGCTTGTTCCTTCCCATGTACACAAAGGCCAAGCAGAGGCAGACACAAACTGTGGAGCACTTTGATTTCTAAATAGGTTGTCCTGGGCCGACACAGGCAGTGTCTGACATTGACCTGCACCAGAGTCCCTCCCTAGAGGCCCCAGAATAGACACACCAAGTGGTCAGCTTCAGAGCAGAGTCCAATTAGCATCAAAAGCAGCATATCCAAAAGGAGATCTCAGCAGGCACTAAACACTGCTGAGGCAAATTATGCTTTGTGTGGTGAGCACCTGAACGGAAGCTCATACACTTTGTTTGGGGTTGATCCTCACAGACAGTCATCCTGAGAGTTGACTTCATGCATGAATGGGCCAATAGCAATCAAGACTCAATTACAACAGGATGATGCCTCACATAAGCCACCCCAAGGGTCATTTCTGTACTACCCAGATCAGGTGATCAAGGAGACTGTACCACTGGGTCCCAAAGGACATCTACTACATTAGGCCAACCTAACAAGACTGGAAGGCATTGCAGATCTACCTAACACATAGAAACAAGCACTAATAAACAGCCAAAATGGGGAGTCAGGAAAATGTAGCCAAATGAAAGAATAGAAGAAATCTCCAGAAAAAGAGCTAAATAAAACAGTCATACAATTTACCAGATATAGAGTTTTAAAAAATGATTATAAGGATGCTCAAGGAACTTAGTGAGAATTGCAACAGCACGGATAAAGTAGAGGATCAAATGAGCAATTTGGAAGGCAAGTTAGTAGAAAGTGCCCAATCAGAGAAGCAAAGAAAATTTAAAAAATGAGGATACTTGAAGGGACCTTTGGGACTATATAAAGCGTAACAATATCTGCATCATAGGGGTACTGCACAATAGAAGAAGAGCCAGAGCAAGGGATCAAGAACCTATTTGCGGAAATAATGGCAGAAATGTTACCTAACCTGGTGAAGGAAAAAGGCATACAAGTCGAGGAAGCACAGAGAGTTGCAAAGAAGAAGAATTTAAAGAGGCCCACACCAAGACATATCATAATTAAATGGCAAAGGTTAAAGACAAACAGAGAATCTCAAAAGCTGTAATAGAAAGACAGTTGCCTACAAGGGAGCTCCCATAAAACTGTCAGCTGATTTGTCAACAGAAAATTTTCAGGCCAGAAGGGATTGCCATGAAATATTCAAAATGATGAAAAACAAGGATAACTCTACCCAACAAGGCTATCATTTAAAATTGGGGGAAAAAAGAGCTTTCCATTTAAGAAAAAGCTGAAGAAGTTTATTATCACCAAATCAGTATTACAAGAAATGTTAGGGGGTCTTCTTTAAGAAAAAGGGAAGAAGAAGAGGAATAATAATAATAAGGAGAAGGAGAAGGAGGAGGAGGAGGAGGAAGGGAAACAACAAAGGAACATAGTTAAAAAATAAAATAGCAAAAAATACGTGCCTATCAATAATCACTTTAAATGTAAATGGCTTAAATACACCATCAAAAGATTTAGAGTAGCAGGATGGATAAAAAAAACCCAAAACCCATACATATGCTGTCTACAAGAAACACACCTCAGAATGAAAGACATACAGAGACCAAAAAGTAAAAAAAATATTTCATGCATGTGGAGTGAAGAAAAGCTGGGGTAGGAATATTTATATCAGACAAAATATACTTTAAAAACAACTATAATATGAGAAAAAGAAGGACACTACATAATGATAAAGGGAGCAATACAAAAAGAGTATATAATGCTTGTAAGCATTTATGCACCCAACATAGGAGCACCAAAATACATAAAACAAATCTTGATGGACATAATGGGAGAGATCAATATTAATACAGTCATAGTAGAGGATTTTAACACACCATTGACATCAATGGATAAATCTTCCAGACAATATAGCCACAAAAAAACAACAGACATAAATGATACAATAGTCCAGATAGATTTAATTGATATTTTCAGAGCATTTCACCCCAACACAGCAGAATATACATTCTTTTCAGGTACACATGGAACATTTTCTAGAAGAGACCACATGTTAGAACACAAAACAAGTCTCAATAAATTTAAGAAGACAGAAATCCTGTTAAGCATCTTCTCTGACCACAATGGTATGAAACTGAGAAATCAATCACAAGAAAAAAACCTGAAAAACACACAAACACTTGGAGTCTAAATAACAGTTAATGGGTCAACAAGGAGATCAATGAAGAAATCAAAGGATACCTTGAGACAAATGAAAATGAACACACAAACCAAACTTATGGGACACAGCAAAAGTGGTTCTAAGAAAGAAATTTTTAGCAATCCAGGCCTATCTCAAGAAACAATAAAAATGAACAATCTAACTTTACACTTAAAGTTACTAGAAAAAGAACAATAAAGGAAACCTAAAGTGAATAGAAGAAAGGAAATAATAAAATCAGAGCATAAAAAAAATAGCATCTGAAAAACACACACCACACAATACAAAAGACCAATGAAACCAAAAGCTGGTTCTCTGAAAAGATAAACAAGATTGACAAACTTTTAACAAGACTCATAAGGAGATCCAACATGGCAACCAACAGAACTGCAGGGAGGGAGAGAGTGTGACAGAGTAAAGAAGTGAGAGGGGTATGTGTGGACATGTGTGGTATGTATGTGGGTGAGTGAAGGACAGATAGATATCTCAGGTGTTCCAGGGACTGGCAGATCGGGCTCTCCTAGATGGGGAGCCCCTGCTACCGCTGTGGGCACCCCCAGGCCAGTTAGGCTTTGGCGAGGAACCTATGCCATCTTGTAGAAGGGAACAACAGAGGCCAGGAGTGCTGCCACACCAACACCCAGACTGACCTCAAACAGCACCCCTGGACCTGTGCAGGGAGCCGCTTGCCAGCCATAACATTCATGGAATCACCACCATGCTTCAGCAGAGAGTAGTGCGGTACTGTGACGTGGGTCCCAGATATCTGCAGTGAGTGTGTACCAGACAGACCTCCAAAGCTGTGCCTCCTAGCCGGAGCCCAAACCCAACATCCCAGGATCCTGCACTTCAGGTCCCTGCACTGTGAGTGCAAGCCACAGGTACCACACTTCCCACTCCATCCCTGATCCTGTTATGCCCAGAGTTCAGGGTCCCCAATAATCAACCACCAGGGAGCCTTTTCTCCGATGCAAAAGCAAAGAGTCTTTATTCAAACCCGGGTTTGGCTCCCAGCCTCCTCCTGACGCAGCAGTGGGGCCAGAGAGAGGGAACCCCGGGAGAGCGGTAGTTTATAAAGGGTTGGTCATTTTGGGTGGGCTTAGGGAAGTGACGTGGGTTACAGAGATTGCCTAATTTGGACTGAGTCTACTTCTCTACATTCCTATTGGCAGGTTTATGCAACTGTTACATTCTCGCGGTTTTCTAAGAAAAAGGAGTCATATACATAGTTACACAGGATGGAGGGTACAGTACATTTTGTGCTGTCCTGCTCTGCCCTTTCAATCCCAATACAGAACCATGGCCAGGTGAGTGCTACAGCCACCCCCACCCCCCCAGACAGAGCATGCTCTGCCACCAGCACAGACAACAGACAGTCCCTTTGGCTAGTAGGTACCCTGCCCCTGGCACAGACAGAGCTGCATCCCAGTGTGTGCTATGCCCCCTGGAAAGACAAAGCCTTGGGTTATTTCATGCTCTGCCATCAGCACAGAAAGAGCCTTTGGCTGGTGTGCACCCTGCCCCTGGCACAGCCATAGCCACAGCCAGTGTGTGCTACACCCCTGGAGGAGACAGAACCTTTGGTCTCTGTGCGCTCTGCACCCACCACAGACAGAACTGTCTCATCAAGTGCGTGCCCTACCCCCAGCCCAGATCAGAGCTGCTGTTGCAACCTGATATTCCCAGCCACAGGTCACAGGACCACACTGCAAGTGCACTGCCAGAGGGACCTAGGGCACCATCTTGCCTTAGGAGCTGGGGCCACACAACGAATTGCATGCCAGAGGACTCTGGGCCTTCACAGAATCTCACACCAGAGGAACTGTGCACCCACCCCCATCAACCCAAAGAAATGAATAACTGAAGGATCAGAACTGTGGGAAAGGGGGTAAAACACAGAGCAGAGACAATAAAGGTGTGAAACTCAAGGCAGACCCAGCTCCTGAGGCTAGCAAATCCAGGACCATTGAACTGCTAGGGGCTTCAACCCCTCAGATCCCAAGCAGGGAGCCCAGGGCCAGAAAGAGACAGCAAAATGGGGAGACAAAGAAACAACCCCAAAGGAAAGAAAAGGAGAACTAGCCAGGAAAAGGACAACAACAACTAAATGAAACAGAGGCATGCAATAAATCAGAAAAAGAATTCAGAGTAAGGGTCATACAGTTCCTATACCAGATGGATGAGAAAATCAACAACTTATGTAAGAATCAAGAGGAAATTAAAAATGATATAGTTGCCCTAGCCGGTTTGGCTCAGTATATAGAGTGTTGGCCTGTGGACTCAAGGGTCCTGGGTTTGATTCCAGTCAAGGGCACATGCCCAGGTTGTGGGCTCGGTTCCCGGTGTGGGGCATGCAGGAGGCAGCCAATCAATAATTCCCTCTCATCATTGATGTTTCTATCTCTCTCTTCCTCTCCCTTTCTCTCTGAAATCAATAAAAATATATTTAAAAATGATATAGCTACAATAAAAAACTTGATGGAAGGTTCCAACAGTAGACTAGAAGCAGAGGACTGAATTAGTGAGTTAGAAGATAGGACAGGAAAACATACCCAGTCTGAACAGCAATAGGAAAAAAATAAATAAAAAGCAGGAGGAGAGAATAAGGGAGCTTTGGGACAACATTAAACGAAGTAATATACATATAATAGGGGTGCCAGAACGACAAGAAGAGGAGCAAGGATTAGAAAACCTATCTGAAGAAATAATGACAGAAAACTTCCCTGATATGGGGAAGAAAAAAGTCACAAAAGCACAGAGCGTCTGAAAGAAAATGAACTCAAAAAGACCCAAACCAAGACATGTCATAATTACAATGGCAAATGTTAATGACAAAGAGACAATCTTAAAGGCTACAAGAGAGAGAGACAAAGAGTTATCTACAAAGGATCACCCATTAGATTATCAAATGATTTCTCAACAGAATCATATCAGGCCAGAATGAAGTATCCAAAGTGATGCAAAGCAAGGGTCTGACTCCAAGAACACACTATCCAGCAAGGCTATCATTCAAAATTGAAGGGGAAATCAGGAGCTTTGCAGACAAAGAAAAAAAGACTAAGGGAGTTTATCACTACCAAGCCAGCAATGCAAGAGATGCCAAAGGGACTGTTGTAAAAAGAAGAAATAGAAAGGGAAGAAAGTACACAGGCATAAAGAATAAAAATGGCTATAAACAAATACTGGGGTTGAAGAACAGACCCTGAGCAATGGATGAATGATTACTCTGACACATGTTTCTGTGAAAGAGAGGGCTAAGGGACTGCTTGGCTTGAGAAACTAAACAGACCCATTCGTCTGCCTCCTTAGGCTTTAATTGTAACAAGAGCTTGAACTAAAATGAACTATTAGATACTATCAGCAGGGTAAGTATCTGTGAGAAGACACATGTGTCTTCAGTGTCCTTTAAACAAGGACGTCTAAGGATAAACATAAAGATTCCAATAAAACACCTGCTTGGAAAAATCAGACTTGTTTGGAAAAATCAAGGCATGTTCTGCCACCTTTGAAAAGGTCCCCCTAGAGGCTCCCAACCTTTCAGAGATTCCTCATTACAGACTTTCCAATTAAGTCCTGTGCTTCCACAAACAAGTACCTATCAATAATAACCTTAAAGGTAAATGGATTAACTGGTCCAATAAAAAGACTTAGAGTGGCTGAAAGGATAAGAAATCATGATCCATATATATGCTGTCTATAGTAGACCCACCTCAGAACAAGGGAATCACACAGACTGAAAGTGAAGGCATAAAAAAATATTTTTCAGGAAAATTGAAATGAAAAAAACAACTGTTGTAGCAATACTTATATCTGACAAAATAGACCTCAAAGTGAAGGCCAACACAAGAGATAAGGAAGGCCACTTCATAATACTAAGAGATCAATACAACAAGAGGATATAACTCTGGGAAACATATATGCACCCAATGCAGGAACATCCAAATACATAAAAAAACTTCTGGAAGATATCAAGGGAGAGATTGACAGCAATACAATCATAGTAGGGGACTTTAATAACCCATTGACATCACTGGATAAATCCTCTAAACAAAAAATCAGCAAAGAAACGGCTATCCTAAATGATTCATTAGATCAGGTTAAATTAATTGACATCTTCAGAATATTTCACTCCAAAGCTACAGAATATACATTCTTCTCAAGTGCACATGGGACATTCTCAAAGATAGACCACATATTGGGATACAGGCAAGGTTTCTTCAAATTTAAGAAGATTGAAATCATACCAAGCATCTTCTCAGATCACAGTGGCATAATATTAGAAACTAGAGGCCTGGTGCACAAAATTTGTGCACAGGGGAAGAGGGTCCCTCAACCCAGCCTGAACCCTCTTGCAATCCAGGACCCCTCTGGTAGGGTCCCTAGGCCTGGCCAGCAATCAGGGCCTATCAGGGCTTTCCTTCCCCTGGCTGTTGGCAGCTGACCCCACCCCCACTGCTGCCACTGCTTGCCATCTGTATGGCACTGCTCCCCCTCCCCTGCCACTGGTCACCTCCCTCTGCAGGTGATAGGTGTGGAGGATGAATGCTTGGCTGGCCTGGGCCTCCCTCTGAGGGGCAATCAATCTTGGAGACCCCAGATTGATCGCCACACAGATGGAGGCCCCACCCACCCAGCTGGGACTCCATGATAGATTGCTGCACAGAGGGTGGCCTGGGCCTCCCTCTTTAGGGTGATCGCAGAGCCCCCCCCCCTTCCCTGATCTATCGCCCCTCTGGCCAGTGGCCCAGTCCTTCCTCTTTGGGGCCATTGATTGTGGAGCACCCCCATTGATTGCCCCTCAGAGGGTGGCCTGGGCCTCCCTCTGCAGGGCAATTGTGGGGCGATGGTGGGGCCCCCCAAACAATCACATCGCACCTGCCTTGGCTGGCCTAGCACCAGTGTGTGTCATAGTAGGGTTGTTTGGAAGGATGTCTGGACGGTTGTTCTGCTGTTCAGTTGTTCAGTCAATTTGCATATTATACTTTTATTATTATAGATAAACTATAATAAAAACAATTAAAAAATTCAAACACTTGGAGGATAAATAGCATGTTTTTAAACAATGATTAGGCTACCAAAGAGATCAAAGAAGAAACAAAAAACATCCTGGAAAGAAATGACAATGAAAACACAACAATCAAAAATCTATGGGACACAGTGAAAACAGTCTTGAGAGGGAAGTTCATAGAATTACATGCCTTCCTCAAAAAACAAGAAAAACTGATAAGAAGTTATATAACTCTACAATTTAAAGAATCAAAAAGAGAGCAACAAGAAAAGCCCAGAGTGAACAGAAGGTAGGAAATAGTAAAGGTCAGAGCTGAAATAAATGACATAGAGACCAAGAAAATAACAAACAAACAAACAAAAAACACAAAAAAACACAAAACAAAAAAACAATACAAAAGATCAATGAAACCAAGAGCTGGTTCTTTGAAAGGATAAACAACATTGAGGAACCTCTAGGCAAGCTCACCAAGAAGCAAAGAGAGAGGACCCAAATAAACAAAACCAGAAATGAAAGAGGTGAAATAATAACAGACTCCACAGAAATACAAAGGATTGTAAAAAAAAAAAAAGAACAACTCTATTCCAACAAAATGGTTAAACTAAAAGAAATGGAAATATTCCTTGAAAAATACAACCTTCTAAAACTCAATCAGGAAGAATAAAAAAATCTGAATAGACTGATAACTATGGAGGAAATTGAAGCAGTCATCAAAAAACTTCCATCAAACAAAAGCCCAGGGTCAAAAGGCTTCACAAGGGAGTTTTACCAAACATTCAAAGAACAATTAACACCTATCCTCCTCAAACTATTCCAAAAAATTCAAGAGGAAGGAACACTTCCAAGCTCTTTCTATGAAGCTAACATTACCCTAATCCCAAAACCAGATAAAAACACTATAAAGAAAGAGAATTAGAGTCCAATATCTCTGATAAACATAGATGCTAAAATCCTCAACAAAATATTAGCAAATCAGTGCTAGACAATGTGCTCAGTGGTTAAAACAGCAGCCCTCAGACCCAAAGCGTCATGGGTTTGATTCCCAGTAAAGGGGACATACCTAGGCTACAGGTCCAATCCCTGGCCTCCAAAGGAGTGCATGCAGGAGGCAACCAATCCATGTGTCTCTCTCACATTGTTTATTTCCCTCTCTCTCTTTCTCCTTCCCTCCCTCCCTCCCTTCTATTCTCTCTAAAAAGTAATGTACACTTAGGCTGTTTCCAAATCTTAGCTATTGTAAATTTTGCTGCTATGAACATCGGGGTGCATATATCCTTTCTGATTGGTGTTTCTAGTTTCTTGGGATATATTCCTAGAAGTGGGATCACTGGGTTAAGTGGGAGTTCCATTTTTAGTTTTTTGAGGAAACTCCATACTCTTCTCCACAGTGGCTGCACCAGTCTGCATTCCCATCAGCAGTGCACAAGGGTTCCTTTTTCTTAGCATCCACACCAGCACTTGTCATTTGTTGATTTGATGATGATAGCCATTCTTAAAGGTGTGAGATGGTACCTCGTTGTTTTGATATGCATGTCTCGGATGATTAATGACTTTGAGCATGTTTTCACGTGTCTCTTGGCCTTCTGTATGTCCTCTTTTGAAAAGTATCTATTTAGGTCCATTGCCCATTTTTGATTGTGTTGTTTATCTTCCTTTTGTTAAGTTGTATGAGTTCCCTATAAATGTTGGAGATTAAACCCTTATCAGAGATAACATTGGCAAATGTGTTCTCCCATGCTTTCTTATTGTTTTGTTGATGATTTCTTTTGCTGTGCAGTAGCTTTTTATTTTTATGTAGTCCCATTTGTTTATTTTCTCTATAGTTTCCGTTGGCCTAGGAGCTGTATTGGTGAAAATATTGCTTCGGCATATGTCTGAGATTTTGCTGCCTGTGGATTCCTTTAAGATTTTTATGGTGTCCCGTCTTATATTTAAGTACTTTATCCATTTTGAGTTTATTTTTGTGTATGGTGTAAGTTGGTGGCCTAGTGGATTAGAAAACTGTGGTACATCTACAAAATGGAATACTACGCTGTGGTAAAAAGGAAGGAACTCCTACCATTTGCAACAGCATGGATGGACCTGGAGAGCATTATGCTAAGCGAAATAAGTTAGAGAAAGATAAATATCACATGATCTCATTTATTTGTGGAATATAATGAACAACATAAACTGATAAACAAAAACAGATCCAGAGACAGAGAAGCATCGATCAGACCATCAAACCTCAGAGGGAAGGCAGGGGAGGGTGGCGGGGGAAGGGGGAGAGATCAACCAAAGGACTTGTATGCATGCATATAAGCATAACCAATGGACACAGACACTAGGGGGGTGAGGGCACTAGCAGGGGGACAGGTGGGGAGCAATAGGGGGTAGGATACATATGTAATATTTTAATCAATAAAGAAAAAAAAGCAATGGAAAAAGTATCCTTAGGTGAGGATCAATAACAACAAAAAATATATTAGCAAACCAGATTCAGCAATACAGCGAACCCTTGATTTTTCAGACCTTGACTTAACAAACTTTGGATATAACAGATTAAATTTCTGGTCCATATGTCATATGTGAAAATTAATATTCTGTTAATTTTCAAATGCTTTTAACCGGGATTTGCATATAATTAAATTAACAGGCTTGTTTTGTTTGTTATTAATTTACTGTTATTTTAAACACATTTTAGCGAATAGGCCATATGTTGGTAAAAACATTGTAGTTATTTCACTGACATAAATAACTATTACATATCTGCAACTATAGCCTATATATTGAACTCCAAGAATCGCTGCTTGTAAACAATGTTCGGCAAATGATTAGCACATGATCACACCCCATTGAGCATGGTAATTGGTTCTGTTGTCACTTGGCATGACTTTCTGCAGCAGTTTTAAAGCTTGCCAGCCAATGTTCCCACATGCGCTAAACCATGTGCATTAGTTTACTCACAGTGACTGGTGAATGCATACATTTACTAGACTTATTTAGTATAAATTTAAAATTACTGTAATGCATATAGAAAATTTGTCTGTGATATTAAACTTTTCATATACACTTAATTACACAAATGTGTGTATATAAGTAAAAATAGGTAAATAATTTGTCAATTTTTTAACAGGCATTTGGAAAACCTACTTTATTATATAATGGACTTTTGGCTTTAATGGACACCCCATTCGAATGAGTCAGTTATATAAAGGTTTTACTATACATTAAAAAGTTAATACGCCATGATCAAGTGGGATTTATTTTGGGGATTCAATGCTGGTACAATATCTGCAAATCAATAAATGCGATACACCAGTGGTCGGCAAACTCATTAGTCAACAGAGCCAAATATCAACAGTACAATGATTGAAATTTCTTTTGAGAGCCAAATTTTTTAAACTTAAACTTCTTCTAACGCCACTTCTTCAAAATAGACTCGCCCAGGCCGTGGTATTTTGTGGAAGAGCCACACTCAAGGGGCCAAAAAGCTGCATGTGGCTCGCGAGCCGCAGTTTGCCCCCCACGGCGATACACCATATAAACAAGAAGGATAAAAATCACACGATCATATCAATAGATGCAGAAAAAGCATTTGATAAAATCCAACACCTATTTGAGAAAAAATTTCAGCAAAGTGGGAATACAAGGAACATAACTCAACATAACAAAGGACATATATGACAAACCCACAACAAGCATCATACTCAATGTGAAAAAAATAAAATGTTTCCCTTAAAATCATGAACAAGACAGGGATGTATGCTCTTACCACTCTTATTCAACACAGTACTGGACGTTCTAGCCACAACAATCAGACAAAAAGAATAAATAAAAATCCAAATTGAAAAGGAAATAGTAAAATTGTTATTATTTGCAGATGACATGATACTGTATATAGAGAACCCTAAAGATTTTAACAAAAAACTACTAGAACTGATAAATGAGTTTAGTAAAGTAGCAGGATACAAAATAAACATTCAGAAATCAGTTGTATCTTTATACACCAGTAATGAACTATCAGAAAGGGAAACTAGGAAAAAAGAGTCCCATTTACAATTGGATCAAAAAAATAAAAGTACCTAGGAATAAATTTAACTAAGCATGTAAAATAAAAAGTCCTGTGCTTAGAAAATTATAAGACACTAATGAAAGAAATTGAAGAAGATACAAATAAGTGTGAAGCATATACTGTGTTCATGGATTGCAAGAAATAACATCATTAAAATATCCATACTACCCAAAGCAATCTATATATTCAGTGCAATTCCTATCAAGATACCAATGACATATTTCACAGAACTAGAATAAACATTCCAAAAAATAACATGGAACCACAAAAGACCCTGAATAGTGACAATAATCTTGAGAAAGAAGAACAAAGTTGGAGGAACTATGCTAACTGTATCAGATTATATTGCTAGGCCATAGTAATTAAAACAGCATGGTACTAGCATAAAAACAGACATATACATCAATGGAACAGAATAGAGAGCCCAGAAATCAACCCGTACCTTCATGGTCAATTAACATTTGACAAAGGAGGCAAGAATATACAGTGGGGTAAATACAGTCTATTCAATAAATGGTGTTGGGTAAATTGGACAGATACGTAGAAAAAAGAAAAAAAAGAAACTAGAGCACCTTCTTACACCATACACAAGAATAAACTCAAAATGAATTAAAGATTTAAATGTAAGACTCAAAACTCTAAAAATCCTAGAATAAAGCATAGCAATATTTTTTCTGATATGTCACTTAGGGCAAGGGAAACAAAAGAAAAAATAAACAAATGGGACTACATCAAACTAAAAGTTTTTGCATAGCAAAGGAAAGAATCAGCAAATGAAAAGACAACCCATCTAATAGGAGAACATATTCACCAATGATAAATCTGATAAGGGGTTAATAACTAAAATTTATAAAGCTCTAATACAACATAAGACCCCCCCCAAAAAAAAACAACACAACAACAACAACAACAACAACAACAAACCCAATTCAATTAAATAATGGGGGGAAAATAGGCAGAGGACCTAAATAGACACTTCTCTAAAGAGGACATAAGATGACCAATAGAGCTATGAAAAGATGTTCAACATCACTAATCTTCAGAGAAATGCAAATTAAAACCACAATGAGATATCACCTCATACATGTCAGAATGGCTATCATTAATAAATCAACAATTGTTGTTGAAGATGTGTAGTAAAGGGAACCCTCCTGCATTTTTGGTGGGATTGCAAATCTGTGCAGCCATTATGGGAAACAATATGGAGGTTCTTTAAATAATAAAAATAGAACTACTATTTGACCCAGGAGTCCTACTTTTGGGTATTTATTTGAAGAAAACCAAAACACTAATTCAAAAAATATATATGCACCCCTATGCTCATTTCAGTATTATTTACAACAGCCAAGATATTTACAACAGCCTGTGCCCGCCAATACATGAGTGGGTAAAAAATTAGTGGAACATATATACAATAGAATATTACTTGGTCTTAAAAAGTGAAATCTTACCATTTGAGACATGGATGGAGCTAGAAGGTATCATGCTAAGTGAAATAAGTCAGACAGAGAAAGACAAATACCGTATGATTTCACTTGTATGTGGAATCTAAAAAATAAAATAAATGGACAAACAAAACAAAAACAACTCATAGACACAGAGTACAAACTGATGGTTGCTAAACACGGCAGTTACAAAACAGTCCCATGAATGTAAAGTACAGCACAGGGGATTCAGTCAATAATCCTATATAATAAAAGCCCAGCGACTGAAATGGCAGAACGACCTGAACCACCAGAGACCAGAACGACCACAGCCCCTTGCCCAAGCCGGCCCAACCCCCCAGCAGGGACCCCCACCCTGATCCAGGGCCCCCATCAGGGCAGGCCGGCTGGCCCAACCTGTGCACCGGGCCTTTATAGAAATACTAGAGGCCCGATGCATGAAATTTGAGCAAGGGGCTTGGCCTTTGTAGCTGCGGCAGCTTGCCTCGGCCCTCACAGCCCCGGCTTAGTACGGAAGGTCGTCTGGAAGGATGTCCGGAAGGTCATTTGTCTGTCCGGTATAATTAGCATATTACGCTTTTATTATTATAGATAAAATCCTACCCCGCCACCACTCCTACCCAACCTGCCAAGGGCTCCTGAAACCACAAAATTAGATCACTGATTTAGGCTAGCTGTTCAAAGTGTAAAGCCTCATTCACACGTGAGGAATTTGCACCTTTCTCTTTCCCCTTGGACTCCGTGTCTCAGAGGAGGCGTGCACGGTATGGACACGCAAATGAAAGCTCAGAAAAGTCACTCTGTTGGGGTCCTGTGGCACATCAAGGCAGAGACAAACTGATCACCAAAAGCCAAGCACCAGACTCTGTCCCTTTCTTATCCCGTGGCCTCAGCTCCAGAAAGGCACTCCCCATGGCAGGATACAAGGAGAGCCCTGTCTCGAATCTTCCCAAAGACAGGAATGTTCAGGAGGCCAAGATAATAGAAACCTACGGACCCAAATGCTGGGGCCCATGCCGTCAGGGCCTGCTCAGCACAAGGCCAAGGGGAGCTTGGACCAAGTTCTGGTCCAATTCCTAACCCGATTGCGACCTGCCATCCTGGGCCGCAGAGCACGCTGGAGTGTGTAATCCGGGGAGGGGAGGTGGGGGGCTCTGGAGGCAGAGGGCTTACCCCAACCCCTGAGCCCCAGAGGCTCTCTGCCTATGCACACTTCCCCCAGGTGCTCAGCCCCAGCTGTGCCAGCAAAGCCCCTTTGCTGAGGCGAGAATCACAGGGGCAGGTCGGGGGAGGGGTGGCCGGCCAGAGGCCTCCCCTGTGGTTATTTGCACACATGTAATTAGCTCTAATTATCCTGGGATTTCAGTTCCTGGACTCCCACTCTGGGCTTGGGAGCTGTGCCCAGGGTGAACGTGCCAACGGAGCAGAATGAGCCCTCTCACGGGTCTGGAAAGCTCTATCCCCATCCATAGCACCCTGTGTCCTGTGTCTGTCTTGCCCTGTGCATTCTCTCCCTGTTCCTTGCTCTCTGATCTTGTTTACTCATTCCCTGTGTCTTGCTGGGCCTTTGTCTCTGTCTCTTATTGGATCTCTGCCTGTGGAGAACACCCCTGCCACCCCTGCAAAGGAACACACCAGCAGAATCCGCCTTTTCAATAAAAAACGACAAGTGGGAAACAGAGTGAATTAAAAAGCATTAACTTAAAAACAATCCATGTATCTGCAAATGCATTCCAAATGGCAGCACTTCGGCAGGGATGGCCGGGGCGGGGCATATTGACCACATGTTCTGGAGCTTCAGTCACAAAGTGTAGGGGGCTCAGCACCTCGCTATGGATCCCTCCCACTAGCCACCTGGGATGGCAGGGTCTGGGGAAGGGACTTAGTCTATACTCACCCTCGCGGACCCCCATCTGATTCTGTAGACAGTTTCCCCTGTTCTGGCATCTGCTGGTCCCTCTTACTCCCCCAGTATCTCCATACCTTCCTATGCTGACCCTAACTCTCCTTCTGCACCAGCCCTCCCCCTTTCCCCCCCATAGATTTCACCCTCTCCCTCCCTCACCCCCAGTCTTCTACCCCATACTTCTTCCTACCTTGCCCTGCCCTGCCCTGCCCCACCTCCATTCTGCCCTCCTTCCCCAGACCACCCAGCAGCCCTGGCTCCAAGAGAAATGGTTAGAACAAAGCTTTCCTTGGCTGGAAGAGACTCTCCAGGGCCGGGCATCTTGTGTGTTGGAGTGATGCTCAATTTGCATATTACTCTTTTATTAGATAGGATGCATGACAGAGATCATTCAATTAGTGGCACAGTTCAGACTAACATCCTGTTTCCATATTTCCTTCTACTATATTGTTCTGTCTCCTGGTAGTCTAGATCCCACCCCTTATTTGTAGGACTACTGTGAAGAATAGAGACAAAGTAAGTAGTGTCTGGCACAAGACCTAGACCATAGTGGGTAATTTTAAAAATGTTAGTTAGCCCTAATCCAGTGGCTTAGTTGGTTAGAGTGTCGACCCATACAAGGAAACTTTTCAGGTCCAGTTTCTTGTCAGGGACATACCTAGGTTGCGGGTTTGATCCTTGGTCAGGGCGCATATGTTTCATGTTTCTCTCTCACATCGATGTTTCTCTCACTCAGCTGTGCGCTCTCTCTCTCTCTCTCTCTCTCTCTCTCTCTCTTTCCTTTCTCTCTAAAATCAATAAAAACATAACAATAAATGTTAGCTAATGTTTAAATTCTCTATTTTAAAAAACCTATTACTATTGCTCCATGCTTCTGCCATGCCAAATATACTGATTAATGACCTTTAATTCTAACCTCTATTAAGCTGGGAATAGATAATGTATCTCAATTTGGGAGCAATTACATTTTTATAGTTTAGACCTCTGGCATGGAATCTATACTTTATTTTCACCCATTTAACACAAGAGATAGACTTATCCTGTTTTCAAACAATGACAGAAAATTCATTCACATTTTCTGTATCCAGAACCATTGGGAATTTATAAAAACATAAGCCAAACTCATGGGAATTATTTTGTCATCATTCCTTCTTAGTCTTAATTCCTCTAGCCAGGCGTCTCCTCTAATCTTCTTTGTCTTTAGTGTGTCCTTTATGTTATTTCCTTGTCTTTTGAAAGAACTATTATCACATCATTGTAAATTCTTTTGGGTATATCTAAAATAACATCTGGCTCCCACATAATTTACAGACATTAGAAGACATTCAATAAAAATACAGTATCTTTAGTTTAGAGAGGGCCTTAGTTCAGAAGGGATCTTCTGATTCAGATACCTAAATTCTCATCCAAACAATTGCCTCAAAATTGCCTGGAGTGTTTCTCTCAAAATATTGATTCTTAACCCCATTCTTAATTTACTGAATCATAATTCTCATGACTACAGTGAGGTATAGTAATTTTTAAAGTTTTAAACCATTGTTTTCCTTATGTCCCTCTTCTTCTCCCAGGTTATTTCTCCAACAAGGTTATTTTAATTCCTACAGTCCAGTTTGGGAACTATTGATCAAGTTTCAGTTCCTACCTGATTCTGGATTTACCACTACAAACCCCTCTGTCGTATTTTTTCTTACTATGATTTAACACAGCTCAGTATATGAGTATTTTTTAAAAATATATACATATTATTTATTGATTTCAGGGAGGAAGGGAGAGTGAGAGAGAGATGGAAATATCAATGATGAGAGAGAATCATTGATCAACTGCCTCCTGCATGCCCCACATTGGGGATCGAGCCTGCAACCTGAGCATGTGCCCTAACCTGGAATCAAACCATGACCGTCTGGTCCACAGGTCAATGCTTAACCTCTGAGCCATGCCGGCTGGGCATGAGTACATCTTTTGATAAAGTTTATGTGTAGGAATCCCTTTCCACGTCCAGCGTGGTCCAGGGTTCCGGTTCAGGGTTCAAGTTCTGGAGAAGGGCCGCACACAAATGAAAGGAGACTTGAAGAAATTCAATTTGGCGAAATGGGGGGCCAGGCGGTAGTCCACCTCTAGTGGGAGAACTAACAACTGCTCTGGCTCTGCCATCCCTTTTATCTTAGTCAAGATAAACAGAAATATACATGTAGCCCTTAGGCAGGAAATAACAAAAACTTATGGGACAAACCAAGGTGGAAGCTGCTTCAGCTAACAATATCTCAACTAAAGGGTGAGTGGTTAGAGCAATTAAGGTTGTTGACCAGCCTTCCTGGCTTCCTGTCAACATCTCTCTTTTAGTGAAACTGATTTGTTCCCAGCATCTCCCCCGTTTTCTTTTCTTAAAAAATCTTGCATATGCAGACTAGAAATAAACATATAAGAACAAAAAATGAGACAAGCAACAATGGCTATGCTGAGAGTTCAAATGAAATCAGTCTGCAGTAAGTTTCTTTCTGGGCCAACAGTTTTTGAATCCCAGTTTCAATGTCCAACAGTTTTTTGAGAACATGTCAGCAATGGTATCTGGATGGTGGACAAATGGTGGTAATGCAGGTCCGACCTCTGGTTTGGTCCTGGGCAACCTGCAGCGACGCACAGCTGCTGACTGCTAGCATGGCAAGGTGTCGTCAGTGTCTTCCATCTCTGGACTGCTTCTCTTCTGTCTTTATAGCTGGAGCACTCCTGTTAATTCCTCTCTGTTGCAGGAATCCACATGGTCTTGGAGTTGTTTTCTGAAAATATACAAACATATTCTCGACCAAAAGTTAATAAAGGAATCTTTTCTATAAATTTTACTTGGGATCCTTTTTATTTGAGCCCAAATGATTTTCCTTTGGCTTATTCTGAACATGTGTGTTTTTTCATAGGTGTCCTGCCCTTAGTATTACAAATGAAAATTAGTTTTCAAAGAAAAAAATTTTTTTTGGATATTTTTCCTTACATAATATTTTTCCACTATCCCCCCTTTTTTGATATAATTATTAGAAGGCTTTTGGAAAATTTTTATAATGCATTCTTGATCACTTTAAATTTTAATTTTTTGCACAAAAATATGACTGCTTTTAGGTTCATTACAGGTTAAGCAATTTTACCATGAAATGAACTACCAATAGAAATTTTAGTTAATACTTTAGAAACAGCTTTTTGTCTAGTATAATTAAATTTTCTTGAATATTCACTTATTTCAATTAGCCAATTTAGATTAATCTGAAAACTTGACTATTTTACTGTCAAATTTAATACTCTAACAATAGTCTTCATTTACCCTGTAAATATTAATGCAAAGGATTATTTGCATCCTTGAGAAGGCTGTAAGCATTCCTGGTATTAGACTGGATTTAGATATAGGGCAGCTGTTGTCAGCCAAGTCTCTGTTGCCTGGGTCCCGATCTGAGCTGGACAAGTCTCTGTCGGCCACCTGGGTCCCGATCTGAGCTGGACATGGGAAGCGCGAAGCAGCCATGGGGCAGGAGACCTCCCTCAGAAGGGGCGAGTGTTCAAGCCCCTGCAATGTTGCGGGGGTGAGGATCTGTGCCCCACCTCTGTTGACCCCCAAGTTCTCTCCTGATGGCCCCTCTGCGGCTGTGCCTATCTTAGGTTGTTCCTCCCTTGAGGAATCTTACCCGTCTTTGACTAACCAGCCATCCTCCGGGGCCAAGCAGGGTGATGTGAGGTTCAGTTCTGTCTCCTTGGTAGCCTATGCCCCTATGGCCTCCATGCCCAGCACCTGCCTTAGGATCCCCTCGTCTGCTGGCGGGGCCCCGGCATTGATCACATATCTTGGGGAACCCAGGTTTCTTCTCCAGGGAGGGCCCAGCTCACGCCATTGTGCGAGGGACAGATCCATGGTACCAGCCACCATGAGGCTTCAACCTCAGCAGGAACAAAGTGCTCAGGCAACAGCTGTGGGCAATTGGAATGTGAGAAGAGGGTCCCTCTTGGAAAAAAGAGCAAGAAGGGCCAATATAGAATGCTCAAGTGCCTTCCCAGGGGGCCTTCCACACAGTGGAAGGGTTTAAATCCTTTCATGTGCTTTTAAATTGCTGCCAAAACATTCAAAGAATTAGTTTGTAAGTTTGTTTGGTATATGCTGTAGTAAAATATCAAAAATTATAATGACATTGTAGAATAATATCATGTAAGGATTTTCTTTGCTCTAGGCATGGCAATTCAATTTCAAACTGGCTGTCAATTATTTAGTTACTTCGTTTTGCCATTTTTGGGGCCAAAAACCTTCATAACATTTAAAATATATTTACTAATTTTTATTTGATAAGGCTTTCCATGCAATTCCAAGTATATTAGATCTGTTTTAAAAAGATTTCCTTTAAGAAGAGAGAGTAAATTTCTTGTATTACTCAGGGCCCTTGGAGCTTTCCAAGAATCATCTCTGTTAAGACCTTGAAATTTTAACATGGGAAAAAAAAAAACATCAAATATATATATATATATCCATATGTGATTTAAAGATTACAATACTTTTTTAGAATTAACTTAAGATATCAATTAGATTTTAAACTAGTTTTTGCATAGAAAAATTTTGCTTGAGATCACAGAATTAATCCTTTTTCTTAATTAGACCAATAATAAGCAACTTATTTTGAATTTCTAATTATTAAAGAAAACACAACATTTTATTTTCTCAAAAATAAGTTCTTATACTTTAGGCATATGGTTACCACAACCACATTTTCTCCAAATTTAATTTGCACTTTGAACTTTTAAAGCTGGCAAGTCAAATATTTAGCATTTTGTCATTTCAGAATATCTAAACCTTTAACTTTATTATTTATATAATTAAGCAAACTTCCAAAAAAAATGTTTTGCTGCCATAGGAGTTTGGAGGAAGTTTGTAGCCATTCAAATGCAAATTATCACATTCCTTAGCATACTGGGAGAGTGGGCTTCCATATTGGATTGCCAAGTGTCTCCCTTCCTTCCCCACATCCTGCTTGCTTTGGGGGAAGCAACAGCAACAGATCTGGCCAAATTTCTTTTCATGCTTAAAAGATAGATAGATCTTAAATTTTTTCTTTTTTTTTTTTTTTGCTTTCCAAAGTAATAACTAGCACCCAATTTGACCAAGATTTGAATTTCTCTGCGAGTTCTTTTATAATTTTTAAACAAGGCCTTAAGTAATCTCATTGCAGGAGAGCCGATAGCCTTGCCCTCTCCTGCCACCTTTGAATTTCTCCGCACCAGAGGTGGCTTCAACAGTGGAGTTTCACTTCTTATTACAGATCTTAAATTCCAAATACAAACTAAGATTTTAATTTGAACAAGAAACCACATTCTTTAAGCATGCAAACCAAAACTCCATAATAAAGTTTTCTTTATATTTATAACCTAATTCTTCCCCATTAGCCTGGCTGAAAAAGACTTTCCCACCCTACTTACAGTTCGCGACTCTGCAGCTGGCCGTGGGCTTTTGTGTGCGGTGAACTTCCCTCACCTTTTTCCGGTGAATTTTCCACACCTTTCCTCGGTGTACTTTTTCCTTCCTTCGCTCTTAGGCGAAAAATACCTTCTCCTCCAGAAGTCCCTCGGTAGGCGCCAGAATGTAGGAATCCCTTTCCACGTCCTGCGTGGTCCAGGGTTCCGGTTCAGGGTTCAAGTTCTGGAGAAGGGCCGCACACAAATGAAAGGAGACTTGAAGAAATTCAATTTGGCGAAATGGGGGGCCAGGCGGTAGTCCACCTCTAGTGGGAGAACTAACAACTGCTCTGGCTCTGCCATCCCTTTTATCTTAGTCAAGATAAACAGAAATATACATGTAGCCCTTAGGCAGGAAATAACAAAAACTTATGGGACAAACCAAGGTGGAGGCTGCTTCAGCTAACAATATCTCAACTAAAGGGTGAGTGGTTAGAGCAATTAAGGTTGTTGACCAGCCTTCCTGGCTTCCTGTCAACATCTCTCTTTTAGTGAAACTGATTTGTTTCCAGCATTTATGCTTGATAGACTAAAAAGCAAGATATCCATGTTCCAAATGTATGCCAGGAATGTTAAGCAAAACATTCTAATCAAGAATTATGAAAAATCAATATCAAACAAAAAAATAAGTATTACTCTAATAAAGGTAGAATTGTATATCTACATACAAAATAGGTAACCTCAAATCAATAGTTAATCAGCTAGCAACTAATTAAAATATACATAAAAAATAATTTTTTTCTTTATAAATTTTATTTTATTGTTTTCATCATCATTTATCCCCTTTGCCCTCTTCTAGATCCACCTACCCCCTCCACCCCCGCAATCACCATACTGTTGTCCATGTTCAAGATTTCTCTTTTTTGTTCAGTCCCTCTACCTTCAAACCTTATTATGAAAAACTATCTCCTTGCTCTCCATCCATGAGTCTGTCTTTATTTTGCTTGGTAGTTTAGTTTGTGCATTAAATTTCACATATGAGTGAAATCACATGGTACTTATCTAAGAAAGTAATTTTCAAAAAGCAACTCCCAAACACCAAATTCCTGAGAATAATTTAATAACTGAATGGATCTTAATGTTACTTAAAAATAGTTAAGGAGATAAATAAAGACAGACAATATTCTTTTAAAATATTTTAAAAATTAATTTTAGAAAGAAAGGAAAGGGAAGGGAAAGAGATAGAAACATCACTGAGATAGAAACATCAACATCAATCAGCTGCCTCCTGCACAACCCCTACTGGGGATCGAGCTGGAAACCCAGGCCTGTGCCCTGACAGGGAATCTAATTGGTAATCTCCTGGTTCATGGGTCAACACTAAACCACTGATCCACACTGGCTGGGCAAGACATACCATATTCTTGAGTGAGTAATTCTAATCACAAAACTGAGTCAAATTTGACATCTTAATTTCAAAGTCCATTAGGAAGGATAAACAAAGAGAAGCTATAGAATTTTGGAAGAGTAACAGGACATTTTTGCTTAAACTATCTCAAACATAGTATAAATCTATCCATGACATATGCTATATGTTGGCTTACTTAATGCTAATTTCAATCCCTTTGGTCTTGTCTTCTTTAATTACAGAACAAAACAAGTAAACCAATAAAACCAAAAATAAAAAAAAATCCTCTTGTAATTTTCTAGACTGTCTTACAGCTAAAGATGACCCAGTAGCATAGATGTTTGCACCTTCTTCTTTTTTCTTTTCCCTTCTTCATGCAGTTGAGTGTGTAGTGGCTGGAGTTTCAGTAGCCATTGTTAAATCTGATGAAGCAAAAAGAGAGAATTCTGAGTTCCTGATGGTATCTTGAGCAGTTGAGTCACCACTGGGCTACCAATACCTTGACATCTTATTGAAATAATAAAATAAGTAATGCCTTCTTAGTAGTGGGGATTTTTATTACAGTCTAATACAATCCAAACTGATATACTACAACAATAAAAATTACCTACTACTGATAAAAGAAAAGACATGTAACACCACTGGGCAAAAGTGAAATCTAGAAACATATATTGTTACATGTATTAGGGTATGTAACCTGATATAATGATAAGCAATGTATCATAAATCACTCAGTAGGGATGAATTATATGAATGATTTACTTTGGGTAAAAATAGAGCTTTATATAACATCTATTAAGTTCCAGTCAGATCAAAAGAATACATATAAAATATAAAACTATAACAAGAATACATCTTAAAAAATACATATAAAAATACACTAATCATTTTTAATCAGATACCAAAATAGAGAAAGAACTTACTAAGTATAAAACCATTCAAAGAAATCTTAATAAAAATATTTAATTTACTTATTGAACTTATAGATTTTGCGTGCACACACAAACATAAATTTAAAAGTTAAAACTCTAAAACTCAAATTATGAATGAAGATATGCATATATTTGCCTGTTATTTTTTGTCTTTACTTATGTTTTCCAAAGACTCTTCACACTAGTTTCCAAGGGAGTTTAATGTAAAAAGTGGTAAGGGACATTTCATGTTAACTCAATATCAGAAATTAATAGGCTTATAGAATGCAGTGCTGTTGTTGATATACCTCAGCTCCCTCCTTGTGCCTTAGTTCAATTCTCTTAGAGAAGAATACGGTTGATCCTGTGATCTTTTTGAACTCAAGCTACTCATGTCCTCGGTGGTGGCCAGCCTATGAACATGCTCACTTTGGGTCAGATGCTACACCTTCCAATAGTCAATCAGCTATAACATAGAAAAGAGGGCCAAGCTGTCTACTCAGTGAGTGGGCAGAGAAGGATGATAAGGTCACCAAAATATTTGTAAAATTTTTAAATTGTGTGTTTTCACAAGGATGCTACTTCAATTTTCTTCAGTTAGACAAAAAGAAAAACAATGTAAAATTACCAAAGATTTTATTTATAGTTATACTTTACACAAAAAAATTGTGTCTCAAAAACACTTGGATTCTCAACAAATTTTTCAAAAACTCTGGAACTAAATGATTACCTAAACACTTTGGAAATTCCAAAGTTCCTATTGTAAGTGGTGTTTTAATGTAATTATTTCATTTATTCCAGAGCTTTAAATAAAACAAAATAATAATAGAATGAAATAAATATATTAATCAGAAAGTCTCTAACATGTGAACTCCCTTAACTATAGAAAAATCTAAAAAAAGTCTTACTCTTAATTGAGAAATTCATCTAAACTCAATTTTAACATCCTATCTAATAAAAGAGTAATATGCAAATTGACCATCACTCCAACACACAAGATGGCCACCCTCATGTGGACACAAGATGGCCACCACAAGACGGCAGGCATGGGAGGGCAGTGTGGGCGATCAGGCCAGCAGGGGAGGGCAGTTGTGGGTGATCAGGCCAGCAGGGGAAGGTAGTTGGGAGGGACCAGGCCTGCAAGGGAGGGCAGTTGGGGTTTATCAGGCCTGCAGGGGAGGGCAGTTAGGGGTGACCAGGCCAGCAGGGGAGGACAGCTGTGGGGGGGGGCAGGCCTGCAGGGGAGGGCAGTTTGGGGTGACCAGGCCTGCAGGGGAGGGCAGTTGGGAGTGACCAGGCCTGCAGGGGAGGGCAGTTGGGGGCAACCAGGTTGGCAGGGGAGTGGTTAGGGGGTGATCAGGCTGGCAGGCAGAAGCAGTTAGGGGCAGTCAGGCAGGCAGGCAGGTGGGCGGTTAGGAGCCAGCAGTCCTGGATTGTGAGAGGGATCCCAGATTGGAGAGGGTGCAGGCTGGGCTGAGGGACACCCTCCCTCCACCCTACCCCCTGTGAATGAATTTTGTGCACCGGGCCTCTAGTATAATACAATTGAGAAAAGATCAACTTAAATGTCTTCTTCTCAATAATACTTTAAGATTCATGACCTAAGGATTTTTAAATAGAAATCAGTGTAAGTTTAAATTCAACTCAGAAGCCCTTTTAACTTGGAAAGATTATTTCTTAGCCCAAAATACCACATGACAGATCTTGGAGTAATGAACTTGAAAAAAGTCAGGAACAAGAAAAATGAAGAGAGACATATGGAAATGCGAAAAGATGTATAGTTAAAACCATAGGATAATAGAATATCAGTTTTGGAAGGAACCTACTATTTGAATGTTCTCTCTGACATCTTAGCCAAAGGGTCACACAGCTTTTTCTTAAGGACCGCTTAGGAAATCCACTTATTGTAGCAGAGTATAGATTGTATTGGAAAATGGGAAAGACAAGAAGCATGGAGGCAAATTAAGTGTTATAAGAGTTGACTGTGTCAGTCCAGGTATCAGGCTAGGGCAAGATTTGGGCCATGAAAATGAAAAGGAAGGAAGGATAAGTATGTGGCAGATGTTAAAAAATGAGAATTAACTGAATTTGACAAGTAATTGCAGCTAGAGTTCCCAGAAAAAGGCTGATTCTGAATTTACAATATGAATGATTGGAGACAGAAATAGCATTATCTTGGTTATTATCTTTCTTAGTGGGAGAAATAATGAGGTATTTTTTGAAACATACTGAATCTGAGCTGGCAAGGCATTCATGTGATACTGCGTATGGATTATTTTTTCTATTTTTAATTTCAGGATCATTGATTTTCTTCTGCAATCATAGGTGTGACTCACAGAAGTCCTTGTTTTTAGACATGGAGAACATTAAAGTGGTTATTTATAGGATTTAACAATCTAGCATTATGTGTTCAGAAATGGTAGAAAAATCACTGGTAATATAATTGATGTGAAAAACAAATCAGCCAAAACCTTTGTTTTAACATCCTTTATTTTTCTAGTCATGTGTTTAATCAGAATTGATTTACTATGTTTCAGTGATTCACAGCAACTACCTGCCTATCACTAATAAACATACAGAGCACAAATCTTATTGACAGTGAGTTAACAGAATCATGGGTCATCTCTGCAGGCAAGAAAGAAAATGCTGACATAAGTAGATAAGTACTTTGTTATGCTGACAAGCCTGCAAAAATCAATTATTTACATAAAATTATAATTATTAACAAATAATAAATAAGTCATGTCAAAATGAATTGCAGTTTATAAAGCAATTAATATTTATTCTCTTATGTGAGCTGCATCTCAAGACTGTGGAGGCAGGGGTGATTGTATTCCCATGACAGCTTCAGAGCTGGTTGATATGTCTAAAGTTGACCAACATATAAAAATGGGATCTTCTATTTAGAGTTTCTAATTTCTGAGTTAAACATTCTTTTCATAATAACTTTCTTCATGGAAAAATTAAAAAAAAATCTGTTTGTGGGAGATGATACATCTTTTCTAACTTCTTTTAACCATTAAGATGAAAGGTATGTCTTTTGAAAGACAATTTTTTATTTGCAATTTTAATGCTGTATCAAAGTCTACTCAGAGAAGCTGAAATGTATGAGTTAACAAAGACAATTTAATATAGGGGATTGAAGAACAAAAATGTAATACTGAAATAGTTACTGCAGGAAGGAGCTACCATTCTTGGAGCTGTGGTAATGAAGAAAAGTTGGAAATTGGGTTAGTATGCATGGGAATGATAAATGACTTCTATGGACTAAATTGTGTTCTCCTCCTCAATTTATATGTTGAAACCCTAACCCCCAATGTGATGGTATTTGGGGATGCGGAGGTAATTAGGGTTAGATGAAGTCATGAGACTAGGTTCTTTATAAGAAGAGGCACATAAAAGCTCTCCTTCTCTCTGCCATGTGAGGACATGGCAAGAAGGTAGCAGACTTTAAGCCAGGAAGACAGCTCTCACCAGCATCTGACCATGGAGGCTCTCTGATCTGGGACCTGCAGCCTCCAGGACTGTGAGAAAATAAAATTCTGTTGTTTAAGCAACCCATTCTGTGGTAGTTTGTTCTGGCAGCCCATGCTGACTAAAACAATGGCTAAGGGTATATTGGTATGGCACTGGCAAATGTCTGCTAAAGGTACTTACAGAGAACAATTTACTTATTAGTTTCTTTTTGTTTGCTTTATCAAATGTCACTAAAAGTGAACCTTATCTTTCTAGTGGTTTGAGCTATTCTGGAAAACAGTTGTGCAGAATCCAGTAATATTCAGGTGAGTCAGTGGCATACAAAGGGTGAGCTACTGGGTGTGGTGCTCCCCAGTAGAGACAGCAAGGAGATAGTTGACTATAGACAATTTAAAAACAATAATAAAACTGATTAAAAGTCTGTCTACTTTAATTATCACAATCCCCTGGCAATTCTAAACAATATCAGTGATAAAATACAGTTCCCTTATGTGCCAACCACTCTTCCCCACGCCACCTCACTTTTGCTGTGTGCGCTGCTGAAATACATTGTTACAGTTTCTAGGATAATATATTTAGGGTAAAATTGTTTTAGAAGTCACTTTCCCACCCCCACCCCCCAAATATTTAGATTTTGCAGGTAGCCTGATGAAGAATGTTGCACCTAACATTTTGAATAATTCACACAAATAGCCCTGATATCAGATGTAGCCACACCAAGGCAAGCTGTGATGGTTATATTCAGAGTCATAGTTGGCCAAACAAGAAAACACTTTTGATGTCTTCTGTGACAGTCTCTAGCTTCTGCCTGCTCCATTGTTGAAGACCAATGGATATGCAAATATCATACACTATCATCCATCAAAGACCCTTGCCATTGGAGTGAGTCTGTTCGATATGGTCATTCAGAGACCCAGATTAATGTTTCTGTTGCAAGTAGAAGTGGAGTCCTTCCATGAAGTTGTGAGAAAAGCATTTCTGGGGACCCATGGATGGGAGGATAAGGTATAGTTGTAAGATTTATTGGGGTAGAAATAAGACTGTCCCCCAGGTTCCCAGTGTCTCATCTCCATCTGTCCCCCTGTGGAAGTAGTCCAGCCTTGTCTTCTGATGCTCTGATGAAATCAGAACTCTGGATTTGCATTTTATTTCAGCACAACTATTTTTTTTTCCAGAGCAACTTGCTTAACACTTGGAAAATCTTTATTTAAACAACATGAATATAATGTATTTAATCACTTAGGTCTCCTTGGAGACTTTTAACCCAAACTCTACACAAATCAAGGAAAACATTTTTAGATGGAACAATACTAGTATTATATGAAAAAGCAGGGGTGAGTCATTAAGCCCCAAAAAGGTCCAGGGTCCAGAAATTCTGTGCCATTAGTTCAGTCCATGACAAAGCTTAGTCCAGTTCATCCCGCCAGCTTAGTCTCCGTTCCTGGCTGTGCTCTGGCAGGGCTGCACTGCTGCACCAGGGTTGTGCTTGGAGCCCATGCTTAGAGCCTGCACTTGTGATGGCAAGGCTGCTAGGCCCGCATGGCTGCTGCAGAAGGAGAAGGAGTGGACACATGAGCACAGGACCAAATGGGCAAACGTGTTATCTAGTGAGAGGACTCTGCTAAATTTTCATTATATTATCTTGGATTTTCAAACTGACCAATCTCTTTCCCAATTTGAAATGGGCTTGTGCTGAATCCTCCCCCTAACCAATCATTTTTCTAGATGTTCATGGGCTTGTGTTGGATCCTCCCCCTAACAAATCCAGTCTCCCTCCCCCTAGATTAGACACCTCCTTTTCTGGTCGTCATTGTGGCTCCTGCATGCATGCGCCCAGCAGAGGAATTTCTCCTGCTCTTTTTATCCCTTTTATTCCTTCCTCAGTAATCCAGGCTAATGGCCAGTAAGGATCCAACCTGCCTGTTTGGGGAATTAGGTCTCCAGGGCAATGCAGTGGTCCCCTACACTACAGTGTGTGAAGCTGTAGCTTCTGACCTAATTACGCTTAGCCAGCTTTGCTCCCTCCTCTTTTATTAATACCTATCTACCTACTCTAACATTTTCTTCTCATTGTTTCACCATCCTAAAGGGTACTGACCTCTCTCGGTCTGGGAGAGTTGGGTCACTGCCTTGTTTCTGTCTCAGCCCCTGAAATGTGGAAGGCAAATGATTTCTCTTTTTCATCAACTGACATGGAAGCATATATCACTTGCCCTTGTATTCTACAGTGTAGAATTCTCTCTAGGGGAATTAAACATAGTCTGATCTCACAACACTAGAGTAAAAGCAATTACCCACATGCTCTGGGATTTATCAAGTAAGAGGACACAGAAATACCATTTCCACCAAGTCTTGTTCACTATTTATACTTTCTATTACCAAGGATGAGAAAACCACCTGCTTAAAGGATTCATCAGTGAGAAAGCAGCCCTATGGAACCTAATCACTTGCTACATCTGGCAGTAAGGGAAGTTGAGAAACGTAGTCTCTAGGTAGGTGACCATGGGCCCCGCTGAAACGGAATTAGCATGGAAAAAAAGGAAGAGCAAATTTGGGGGAATCAGCAGTATTTTATAAACAGCACATATTCACAGATTTTTGTAAACATGCCTTAACTCTCAGCTAAAATGTCAAGAAAGATGTAGCCCATAGTCAAGATAGCAGGTTTTAGTCCAAGCTTCTAGAGATTGTGAGATTGACATATTGGTAAATATGTATTTACACCAACATAATGAGGTCAAATGCTCTGATGAAATCAGAATTCTGGGTTTGCATTTTATTTCAGCACAACTATTTTTTTTTTCCAGATAGGGGAAAGTTCATTAGTTCTTCCAGGTGGAGAAAAAATATAAACAATTAAAGTAGAGCAACTTGCTTAACACTTGGAAAACCTATACTCAAACAACATGAATATAATGTATTTAATCACTTAGGTCTCCTTGGAGACTTTTAACCCAAACTCTACACAAATTAAGGAAAGCATTTTTAGATGGAACAATATTATACGAAAAACCAGGGGTGAGTCTTTTTGTCCTAATGCTATTCAGTCAAATGTACTAGTACAATGATTGATATAATTAGTAAGGGAAGCCACCATCTATAGTGATAACTAGCATTTTCTCCATTCAGGTCAAATCAGCAATCAATAACTCAACCTCATCTTGTCTATCTTATAAACTAGGTACACAGCAGTTTATTACCAGGCATGATACTGAATGTATTATAAGAAACAAGTTGTCAAAATTTTTAAAAAATATATTTTATTGATTTTTTACAGAGAGGAAGAGAGAGGGATAGAGAGTTAGAAACATCGATGAGAGAGAAACATCGATCAGCTGCCTCCTGCACACCCCCTACTGGGGATGTGCCCGCAACCAAGGTACATGCCCTTGACCGGAATCGAACCCGGGACCTTTCAGTCTGCAGGCCGACGCTCTATCCACTGAGCCAAACCGGTTTCGGCATCAAAATTTTTTGTGGGCTTAATTTCTCTATGGTCCACCATATTATTATCCACATGTGAAGTTGATACTACAATTGTTTGCATATTAGTTCATAGAAGAATAAGGGAACTATTTCTTTTTAGTGAAAGTGATTATTAAACAATAGAATTATAATATTCCCTTCTATTTGAGAATGTTCATACAATAATATTTGCATAAAATGAAGACCATGAACTCAACTACAAGCCTTATTACTTATTACAACATCCCTTACTACTATGCAGGGGTCCAGTTGACTTCTCTATAAAGAGGGATCATCAGTATGTTAAACATGGGAAAGAGAAATGCAAGCTATATATTAATGTAATATTGGGAAATAAAATTATTTTGTATGAATGTCAGAAATTGGTTTTTCTCATTAAAATGTAGCTACTTCTAGGAGAAAGATTAATATACAAATATTGGACTTACAAAATCATAACTGTTGAAAGAAATCTTAGAGGACATTAAGTTAAATACCTCCCAAAGGCATATATTATCATCCCTGACTGATTACCCTTCATTCACCTCTATCTGAATACTTCCAGTGAGGCACAGCCAATTTTATTCCATCGGTCCATTGATGGGCAGCTCTAAACTGTCTCTTAAATGTCTTTCTTATTCTCAAAGGCCTTCTCTGAAGTAACAAAGCATAAATCTCTTATCACTTCTATGTGATTATCCATTAAATATTTAGGAGTATCATGTTTCTTCAGAGGCTTTTACAGGCTAAATATTTCCAAATGTTTCAGTATTCCTTGATTGAAATGTTTTCCTGTCTCTTTACTATCTTGATGACTTTCCTATGAACACACTTCTCGTTTTAAATGTTCGTCAAAAAACTGTTGCCAATGTGTTGTGACCAGCCCAGAAACAGAGTCTAGTAAGTAACCTTTATGAACTGGATATTATGTGTTTGTTGATGAAAGGAATAAGACATTTACTTTTTCATCAGCCTATCACATTATATGGTCTTATTTGATGGCCTGGGACAGGCTCGTTATCCCCAAACAAGGCCTTTCGAGGGGCCTATATTGCAATCAGTAAAGATTTTATTTATTCCTTCAATCAATAAAGACTTTTATTGAAATTTTAATGTTTTTTCTCCAAGACATTTCTAGAGTTCTCTAGTAAAATATAAGTCACTTTGCTCTAGATAGTTCCTTAAACTTTTTAAACTGATACTTTATTCAGAATTAGTTCACAACTGGATCAGAGCAGGGGTGGAAGGAAAGCTAGGTAGTTCATGAAATGAAAGATATCAATAGTACTATTTCCATAAAGACACTAACAGGAAATTGGGAATATAACAAAGAATAAACTTTGCCGACTATTAAACTTTCTTAGCTCTTAATGCATTGTATTGTATTGTATTTACTGACACTTACGGAATGTTTGTACTTAAAAGCCACTTTGTATCTCAAATACCTAAAACTAGAAAGTTTCCAAAGAAAGCTGGAAAGAGCAGGGTATAGTGGAAACTATATAATATTTGGTTTCACATCTGGGATATAGACCTGCCTCCTTTACCATACTTCCAAACAGCATATAATTAGGTTTGCTTTTTATTCCATCTGACAATCATTGCCTTTTAAATGAAATGTTTATACCAAAGCTATCAGAAAGAAATGCAATGTGAGCCACATATGTTATTTTAAATTTTTTAGCATTAACATTAAAAAAGTAAAAAGGAGATAAATTAATTTTTAGTGTGTCTTTTAATTAACCCAACATATACAAAATATTATTTCAATAACTACTTAATATAAAATGTATTAATTAAATATTTAACAGTTTTGGTAGCAAATTCATGAAATCTAGTAATTCAGACAAGCCATATATAAAATGTTCAATAACCACATGTAGGGAGTGGCTGCAATATTAGCACTGGTTTAAATAACTTCCATTTATTTTTTAAATTTATTTTTATTGTTGAAAGTACTACAGATATCCCCCTTTTTTTTTGTATATTTATTTTCCCATTGACCCCCTTCACCCTGTACTCACCCCTCCCAGACCTTCACCACTTTATTGTCTGTGTCAATGAGTTATGCATATAAATTCCCAGGTTAATCACCCCTCTCCCACCATCCCATCCCCCCCTTCCCTCTGAAATTTGTCAGTCTATTCCATGCTTTTATGTCTCCGGATCTATTTAATTCATCAGTTTATTTTGTTCATTAGATTCCATATATGAGTGAGATCATGTGATACTTATCTTTCTCTGACTGACTTATTTTGCTTAGCATAATACTCTCCAGGTCTATCCATACTGTTGCAAATAATAAGAGCATTTTACAATTATTTTGTTAGACTTAATTGGTCATCTTGCTAGTTGTTGTTTTTATTTTTATTTATTTTTAATGTATATTCTTTATGGTTTATAGTATTACAGATATCTCCTGTTTGCCGCCTCCCCCCCCCCCACACACACACCTTTTACTCCCTTTCTTCCAGCTCTTACCCCCAGGTCTTTACCACCCTATTGCCCTAATTCATGGGCTATGCATATCCTAATATATAAAAACCCTGGGTTGTAATTGACTGCTGAGGGGGCTGCGAATCAGGGCCAGAGAGAGGCCTGAAGAGAAAAGTAGGGACTGATCTGTTGCCTCTGTGGCAGCTTTTGATCAGCGCTTGCCTCTCTCTTTCTCTCCCAGTCTGGCCAGTAGCCATGCCTCCATTTCTCTCCAGGCCTCACTGGGGCTGCTGATCAGCCCCACCTTTCTGATCAGACCCTGTTGATAGGCCCAGAAACGCTGACTGGCATAGAAACTGACCAATCGGAAGCAAATCTGGGTGAAGTGTGAAAAACCAATGGCTGCCTAGGAGGCAGAGCTTTTGACGCTGACTGGTGTAGAAACTGACCAATCAGAACCAAATCTGGCTGAAGTGTGAGGAGCCAATGGCTGCCTAGGAGGCGGAGCTTTTGACACTGACTGGCATAGAAACTGACAAATCAGAACAAAGTCTGGGTCAACTGTGAGGAGCCAATGGCTGCCTATGAGGCGGAGCTTTTGATGCTGACTGGCATAGAAACCAACCAATCAGAACCAAATTGGCCAGCAGAGGAGGGCAGTTGTGGGCAAGATCAGGGTGGCAGGGGAGGGCAGTTGGGGGCAACCAGACCAGCAGGGGAGGGCAGTTGGGGCGAGATCAGGCCAGCAGGGGAGGGCAGTTGGGGGCAACCAGGCTGGCAGGCGAGGGAAGTTGGGAGCGAGATCAGGCAGCCAGGCAGAGGCAATTACAGGTGATCAGGCAGGCAGGCAGGTGAGCGGTGAGGAGCCAACAGTCCCAGATTGCGAGAGGGATGTCCGACTGCCGGTTTAGGCCCGATCCCTGACATCCCCCAAGGGGTCCCTGATTGGAGAGGGTGCAGGCTGGACTGAGGGAACCCCCCTTCAGTGCATGAATTTTGCACACCGGACCACTAGTCCTATATAATAAAAGCCTAATATGCTAAATGTCCGGTCATCTGGTCAGCCATTCAACCAATCAAAGCATAATATGGTAATGATATGCTAAGGCCTCTCAACTGCTCGCTATCATGTGCACTGACCACCAGGGGGCAGATGCTCCAACTGGTAAGTTATCTTGCTGCTGGGGTCTGGCTGATCAGGACTGAGGGAGATGGGCCGGACAAGCCCTGGAGCCCTCCCATGGTCCCTCCCTGGCTGGCCAACCTCCTGCATCCCTCCTCAGCCCAATTGTGCACCAGTGGGGTCCCTTGGCCTGGCCTGCACCCTCTCACAATCCAGGCTGAGGGACCTCCCCACCTCCTGAGTGCATGAATTTTATGCACCGGGCCACTAGTAAGTATATGAGTTCTTTGGTTTATCTCTTCTCTTTCCCCCAACTCCATATCAAGGTATGTCAGTCTGTTCCATGTCTCCATGCTTTGGGTCTTATTTTATTGGTCAATTCATTTTGTTCATTAGATTCTACAAGTAAGTGAGATCTTGTGGATTTTGTCTTTCTCATATTGGCTTATTTCACTTAGCATAATATTCTCCAGGTCCATCCATGCTGTCTGCAAGGGTAAGAGATCCATCTTTTTCACAGCTGAATAGTATTCCATTGTGTAATTGTCCCACAGCTTTTTTATCCATTCATCTACTGATGGGAATTCAGGCTGTTTCCAAATCTTAGCTATTGTAAATAATTCTTCTATGAATATAGGGATGCATATATGCTTTCTGATTGGTGTTTCTGGATTTTTAGGATATATTCCCAGAAGTGGGATTGCTGGGTCAAACAGAACATCCATTTTTAATTTTTTGATGAAACTTCATACTGTTTTCCATAGTGCTGCACCAATCCACATTTCCACCAGCAGTGAACTAGTGTTCCCTTTTCCTTGCCAGCACTTGTTCATTGATTTTTTTTATGACAGCCATTCTGACAGGTGTGAGGTGATATCTCATTGTGGTTTTAATTTGCATTTCTATGAGAATTAGTGACTTTCAGCATTTTTTCATGTGTCTCCTGGGCCATTTTTATGTCCTCTTTGGAGATATATCTCTTCAGGTCTTCTGCCTATTTTTAATTGGGTTGTTTGTCTTCTTTTTGTTGAGTTGTATGAGTTCCTTATATATTTTGGATATTAACCCCTTATCAGTTGTATCATTGGCAAATATGTTTTCCCATTCGGTGAGTTCCCTTTTCAGTTTGATGGTGGTTTCTTTTGCTGTGCAGAAGCTTTTTATTTTGATGTAGTCCCATTTGTTTATTTTCTCCTTAGTTTCCTTTTCCCTACACGATGTATCCATAAACATATTGCTGTGTGAGATGTCTGAGATTTTACTGCCTATTTTTTCTTCTAAGATTTTTATGGTTTCATGCCTTACATTTAAGTCTTTTATCCACCTTGAGTTTATTCTTGTGTATGGTGTAAGTTGGTGGTCTAATTTCATCTTTTTGCATGTGTCTTTCCAGTTTTCCCAGCACCATTTGTGGAAGAGACTGTCTTTTATTTTTTTTTCAAGAAAAACTATTTAAAATATAATAATGTTACATGCAATAAACATTAATATTTCAAGAAAAATGATTTTAAGTATAATAGTGTTATATGCAATAAACATTATTTCAAGGAAAATGATTTAAAATATAATAATATATGCAATAAGATTAATATTTCAAGAAAAAAAGATTTTAAATATAATAATATTACCACAACTGTAGTAACATAGTGTAATATCACAAAGTTTAGGAAATATTAAAAATCTGCAAATAACAGGATTACTTCTATTATATTCTAAAATATTTTTTCCTCTGGCTCTATTTGGGTTCATCAGTTTATGTTGTTCATCATATTCCACAAATGAGTGAAATCATGTGATATTTATCTTTCTTTGACTGGCTTATTTCACTTAGCATAATGCTATTCAGGTCCATCCATGCTGTTGCAAATGGTAGAAGAGACTGTCTTTACTCCACTATATTGTCTTGCCTCCTTTATCAACTATTAATTGAACTTAATGGTGTAGGGCAATTTCTGGGGTCTCTGTTCTGATCCATTGGTCTATATGTCTGTTCTTGTGCCAATACTAGGCTATTTTGGTTATAATGTCTTTGTAATATAGTTTGATATCTGGTATTGTGAAGCCTCCAACTTCATTCTTCTTTCTCAGAATTGATGCAGCTATTTGGTTTTTTTATGGTTCCATTTCGACTTTTGGAGTATTTTTTTCTAGGTCTGTAAAGCATGCCATTGGTATTTTAGTAGAGATTGCACTGAATCTATAGATTGCTTTGGGTAATATAGACATCTTACTGGTAATGGTTTAATTCTTCCAATCCATGAACATGGTATATGCTTCCATTTGTTTGTATATTCCTCTATTTTTTTTCAATGTCCTACAGTTTTCCAAGTATAGGTCTTTTACCTCCTTGGTTAAGTTTATACCTAGGTATCTCATTTTTTATTGTTGCAGTGGTAAATGGGATTGTTTGTTTAGTGTCTCTTTTGGAGAGTTCATTATTGATGTATAAAAATGCCATAGATTTCTGGATATTGATTCTTTATCCTGCTACCTTAACAAATTCATTTATTAAATCTAGTAGTTTCCTAGTGGAGTCTTTAGGGTTTTATATATACAATGTCATGCCATCTGTAAATAATGAAAGTTTTACTTCCTCCTTTCCAATTTGGATGACTTTTATCTCTTCTTCTTGTCTCATTACTGTGGCTAGGAATTCCAGTACTATCCTATATAATAAAAGGCTAATAGGCAAATATACTGAATGGTGGAACAACTGAAAAACCGGTCACTATGAGGTGCGCTGAAAACCAGAGGTTGTGTGTGGAACATGGTGGGCATCAGCTGTGGTGGGATGGTGGAGCAAGTGAACAGGGGTGCCAGACCAAGGTGGGGTACCAGTCACTGTCATAGGGGCAAGCCTCTGGTATTTACTGAAAATTCTTTGCTCCCGCATGCCACAATCCCACTCAGCACTCACACCTGCTGCCGGTGCCGGCCCCGCTCATACCCATTACCAGGGCCAGCCCTGCTCGCACCCACAGCCAGCACCGGAGCCGCCACTCACACCTGCTTCCAGCACCTGGCACCAGTCCCGATTGCTTGGCACCGTCAGTGGGTGTGAGCAGCGGATGCCAGCCCCAATCACCCCTAAGGGCTTCTCCACCTACCCCTGCTCCTGAGGGGAGATCGGGGCAGTGGCCACCACTCACACCCACTGATGGCATTGGCTCTGCTTGCATCCACTGCTGGCACTGGCTCCAATCGCTCTATGTGGTCAGCAGGTGCGAGCGGGCCGGCGTAGTCAGCGTGTGGGAGCAGTGGCAGTGGGAAGAGGGCTGCCAGCAGACCGGGAAGAGGGGACTGGGGGCTGCAGAGGGAGGGGCTGGGTGCGGGCGCAGAGGATGGGCTGAGACCCACCCCTGTACCTACTGCAGCCTCATGGCCCACAGTTCCTTTCAAGGTGCATGAATTTGTGCACTGGACCCCTAGTGTTGAATAACAGTGGTGAAAGCAGACATCCTTGTCTTCTTCCTGTTCTGAAGGAAAATGCTTTTACTTTTTGCCCATTGAGTATTATGTTGGCTGTAGGTTTTTCCTAATGGCCCTTATTATGTTGAGATATGATCCCTCTCTTCTCACTTTGCTGAGAATTTTTATCAAAAAAGGATTCTGAATTTTGTCAAATATTTTTTTTCAGAATCTATTGATATGATCATGTGATTTTTATTTTTCAATATTGTGTGTGTGTGTGTGTGTGTGTGTGTGTGTGTGTGTGTTTTGTTAATCCTCACCTGAGGATATTTTTTCCATTGATTTTTAGGGATAGTGGAAGAGAGAGGGAAAATCAGAGGGAAACCTCGATCTCAAATCAATTGGTTACCTCCTGCACGTGCCCCAACCAGGGCCTGGGCCAGGGAGGAGCCTGCAACCAAGGTATGTGCCCTTGACTGAAATCAAACCTGGGACCCTTTAGTCCACAGGCTGAAGCTCTATCCACTGAGCCAAACCGGGTAAGGCATTATCTTTCAATTTGTTCATGCGATGTGTCACATTTATTGATTTACAAATATTGTATTAGTCTAGCATCCTTGGAATAAATCCCACTTGATCATGTTGTATGATCTTTTTGATATATTGCTGGATCTAATTTGCTAATATTTTGTTGAGGATTTTAGCATCTGTGTTATATCCTCTTGTTGGACCAATCCCTTTAATATTGTGTCATGACCTTTTTTGTCTCTGGTTTTGAAGTCTATTTTGTCAGATATAACTATTGCTAGCCCCACTTTTGTTGTTGATGTTGTTTCCATTTGCATTGAATATTTTTTTCCATTCCTTCACTTTAAGCCTGTCTATATCTTTTGTTCTTTGATGGGTCTCTTGTAGACAGTATATATGGGTTGTGTTTTCTTATCAATTGGCTACACTATATCTTTTGATCAGAGCATTTAATCCATTTACATTTAAGATTACTAATAATAGGTACTTATTTATTGCCATTTTTTATGCCTATGTTCCTCTCTGTATATATTTCTTCTTCTCAAAGTAGTCCCTTTAGCATTTCTTGCAATGCTGGTTTGGTGGTAATAAACTACTTTTGTCTTCTTTTGTCTGTGAAGGTCTTTATTTTGCCTTTAATTTTAAAGATAGCCTTGCTGGTAAGAACAGTCTTGGTTTCAGGTTCTTGTTTTGCATTACTTTGAATACTTCATGCCAGTCCCTTCTGGCTTGAAGTGGTTCTGTTGAGAAATTATCTGACAACCTTATGGGAGCTCTCTTGTAAGTAACTGACTTTCTTGCTGCCTTTAAGATTCTCTCTTTGTCATTAACCTTGGCCATTTTAATTATGATGTGTCTTCCCTAGCCATTAATGCTCAGTGGTTAGAGTGTTGGCCCGTGCACCAAAGGGTCATGGGTTCAATTCCCAGTCAAGGGCATGTACCTGTGTTGCAGGTTTGATCCCTGGCCCAGGTCAGAGCAGCTGTAGGAGGCAACCAATCAATGTGTCTCCCTCACATTCTCTCTCTCTCTCTCTCTCTCTCTCTCTCTCTCTCTCTCTCTTTCTCTCTCTCTTTCCCCACACCCCTTTCACTCTCAAAAAATCAATGGGAAAATATCCTTGGGTGAGGATTAACAAATAATAATAATTATTATTATGATGATGTATCTTGGCGTGGGTCTCTTTTGGTTCATCTTGATTGGGACTCTCTGTATTTCCTAAACTTGTGTGGCATTTTCTTTTACCAGGCTTGGAAATTTTATGTCATTATTTCTTCAAACAGGTTCTCTATCCCTTGCTTGAGTTTCTTCTCCTTCTGTTACACCTATGATGTGGATGTTACATTTCATGTTTTCCCAAAGTTCCATTAAAGTATCCTCCTGCTTTGTAATTCTTTTGTATTTTGCTGTTCTGATTGAGTCATATTCTCTATGTGCCTTCTAATTCACAGATTCAATCCTCTGCTTCATCTAGCCTTGTGGCTATTACTTCCAATGTATTCTGTATTTAAGATAAGGTATTATTCACTTCTGACTTTATTTTCATGGTTTCTATGTCCTTTTCCATGCTGTTGTTATTTTCACTAAGTTCCTTGAGCATCCTTATAACCATTACTTTGAACTCTCTATCTGAGTAATTGTTTGCCTCCATTTCACTTAGTTCTTTTTCTGAAGATTCTTCCTGTTCTTTCATTTGGGGCCTTTTTTTTTTTTGTCTTTCCATTTTGGCAGTCTCTTTGTGTTTGTTTCTATGTGTTAGATGACTCCTAGTTTTGGTGCACTGGCCTTGTGTAGTTAGGTGTCCTATGGGATCAAGTGGTGTAGTCTGCTTGATTTCCTGAGCTGGGTGCAGTCTGTGTCTGAGTTCCTCTGATTCGTTTGTAATCAATAAACTATGGCAATGTTAACAGGATGTGTGTGGTTGTAAGTACGTGATTATGTTATACAAGATTTTAGTGCATACTTTGCTAGGGTTTCTATCATTCTATTCCTATCTTTTAAGAGCCAAGTTGCCATGTGGTTAGTTTCCAATGTTAGGTAGGTAAATGAGTGTGGTCTCTGGTGATAGAAAAAAAACCTGAAATCCTTAGATCTACAACAGTAAGGAACTGAATTCTGCTAACAAAAATAGGTCCATCCTCAGTTAAGCCTCAGACTGTAGCCCTGGCCTATATCTTGATCACAGCCTTGTGAAGCCACAAACTAACTACTCAGCTAAGTTGTCCAGACTCCTGACCCACAAAGTCTGTCAAACAATAAACATGTGCTGTTTTGTGGCAGAATATGCATAATGTATCTCTTTAGAACTCTGGAGTATACTGAGAATTTGCAGCACAAAATGGATCAAAGACATAAAGGTAAGACTATAAACAATAAAACTCTTAGAAGAAAATATGGGAAATATGGATCAAAGACTTCATCATGTTGGATTTGGCAATGATTTATTGGATATGACATTATAGGCACTGGTTAAAAAAAAAAGAAGACAGACAAATTGAACTTCTTGAACATTTTAAAAATTATTGCATCATCAAGTGATTCAAGATGGCAGCAGAGTAGGTGGAAGATACACACACCTCCTCCCAGGACCAAACTGGAATTAGAACCAAAATATAGAACAAGCAACCTGAATAACAATCTGAAGACTAGCTGAACAGAAGTCTTAAACTAAGGATTTATAGAAGTCACATTGTGATTGGTTTGAAGGTCAGAGACACAAAATAAGATGGCCCTAATCTAATATGTGGCCTCTGAGAATCTAGTGGGATATCTCAGCAGCAAAGGTTCCCCCACAGGAGCGTGGGTTCTCAACTGCACAATGGCCTCCACAGCCCAGAGCACCAGAGCCCAGAAGAGATGCCCATATAGCATCAGCTGTAAAAATCAATGTGATTCTGTCTGCCAGAGAGAGACATGAATATGCTAGAGACATAGGTGCCCTCTCAAAGGGCCCGCTCACAGAATCTCATTCACAGCCACTTATCCTAGGCCAAGGTTGGGAAACCATTTTTTCTGCCAAAGGTCATTTGGGTATTTATAACATCATTCATGGGCCATACAAAATTATCAGCTTAAAAATTAGCTTGCAATATTTGGTCAAACATTTAATTAACTCATCCCTAATGCCTTGACAGGGCCAGACTAAATGGTTTCTTGAACCAATGTTCCCTATCCCTGCCCTAGGCCCTGGTGGAGGGAAGGCAGAGAAGATTAGAGTTGTGTGAGGAGAGACTGGGGTTTGTGACTCTGGGAGAGAGCTGAAGGAACTCCCAGGATCCCTGGTGCTGAGTCCCTCTCCCACATCACAAATGCCATTTTCTTGGGTGAAGTACTCCCCCTCCTTAAGGCATTAGCCTGGGGGAAGGCAATTGCTCCACCCTCAGGACTCTCTGTAGACCCACCTTGAGAAGCTCCCACCCTGCTGCAGAGTCAGCTGCCTGAGATAGGGTGTAGATGTCTGAGCAGACTCCAGGGATGTACTGAATTGTGTGTCTCTGGAGCAGGGTCATTCCCCCTCCTTTCTCATGAACCTGATGGATGCCTCCCCCTCTAGGCCCCCGAGTAACCACATACTCCGGACTCCTGGTGGTCTGATGAACTTAGGGGCCTGGAAGAATATAGAAAAAATTGAGCTGTGTGGCTCTCAGACAGGGGACCATTTTCCCTTGCAAGCCTGACCTGTGCAGAGCATTTAATTCATATGGCCAAATATTGGTCTGTTTGGGCCTACTAAATTCTTCTGTCATCACCATGATAACTCCCTGAAACTCCATCCCACTACAAAGGTCTGTGGGCACCTGCCAGGGGTAGCTAGACTTAGTATACCTTGGGACTTTTGCATAGAGGCCTCAGATATAGCACTGGCATTGAGTCTGAATCTGTATCAATGTGATGAACCCACTCACCCCTACCTGGTGACTCACTAAGAACCTACAAAATGCAACTCAAATACCACCAGAGGCTAATTCTGTTACTAAGCCTAACAAGCAGGCAGCAGGTGGAGACAGGCAGAGGCAGATCTCAAAGCTTGGTGCTTGTGGAAGCTAGCCTTAGTGTGCAGCTTAGTTCTTCCCACACAAACCAAGGCCAAGCTAGGCTGACACAAACTGTGGATCACTTTGTAGCTAAAAATAGGTTTCCCCAGGCCAGTCACAGGCAGTGTCTAATATTAGCCTGCACTAGAGTCCCTCCCAAGAGGTCTGAGAACAGATACACCAAGTGGCCAGCTTCAGATGACATAAGAGCAAGATTCGGAGAACCCAAGATGGCGGCATAGGTAAACATCTAAACTGCGGCCGTGCACAACAATTTCAAAACTACAACTAAAAGACAAAACCTCTATCATCCAGAGCCACGGGAGGGCTGGCTGAGTGGAAGATCTACAACTAGACAGAAAGAGAGAGGAGCGCTCAGGGCACAAACGCTGAAAAGCTGAAGTACGTGGGCGCGCGCACGCGCGATATGGGCTGGCAATACAGGCTGGCGGCGGATCCCAGCTGGTGGCAGGCGTTGCTTTCTTCAACCCGAAGGGGAGACGCGCGGCACCCAAACTCCTACGGGGAGAAGCACCCTCGATGCTTCTCTGTCTCTGGACTGTTTGCCATCGGGTCGGAAAGTGAGGGTGGCTTGCTTGCAGAGCTGCGCGGAGGAATAATTGTTTGCTGCACTGGGGTGTGAGACGCGGGGATGCGGTCAGAGATGTGGGAAGGCTGGCTGCCAGCCATTGCTGTTTGCCACGCTGTAGCCTAATGACGCCCTGAGACCCTGCCCTGCACAACCTACAAACCCACTCAAGCTCCAAGCAGTGGCTTTTGCATATGAATTGATCACCGCTTAACCTAGAAACCAGTTCAGACAGCTCCAAAATCTCCAAATCTCAAGCAGGGAGGAGAGGACTGGAATTCTCCTGTAGCCCCGGCAGGGTGGCCTCAGACAGTAGCTGACCTGCACCCCATTGGAGATCCAGAAGCTAGTGTATCTAGTGGTCAGTGTGAGACGACACCAGATTTCAACTACTCACATCCATAAGTGACACATTCAAGAGGCAGACTCAGTGAACACCAAAGCCCCACTGAAACAAGTCCTGCACCATAAGTGTGTCTCCAGTGCAGCAGTTATAAACACAGCGGGTCCCCACAGCCAATTGGCCTGGAGGACAAATTCCTCCCAGTGTACCAACAGCAATCAAGGCTTTTAACTACACCAAGACTTTGCACTCAGCTCATAAAGGGGTGCACCAAGACCGTCCACCTCAGGTGATTGGGGAGGCTGAGCTACTGGCCCTATAGGTCACCTACTACACAAAGCCGCTCCATCAAGACAGGAAGCAGCCAAAATGCGGAGGCACAGAAACATGTAACCAATGAAAGAAATGGAGGAAGGTAAACTATGGGATGATATAGAATTCAAAACCACATTTATAAGGTTACTCAAGAATCTTCTAAAAACTGCGGAGAAACTTGATGAGACCTTCAAGGACCTCAATGAGAATGTCAAAAAAAATGGAAAAGGACCAGTCAGAAATTAAGCAGACACTGTCTGAAATAAAGAATATACAGAAACTCAACTGTAGATCAACGTACCCCAAGAATCAAACCAAAGATCTGAAATATGAGGAAACAAAAAACACCCAACCAGAGAAAACAAAAAATATGAGGAAACAAAAAACACCCAAACAAAAAGAAAAAAGGATCCAAAAATATGAAGATAATGTAAGGAGCCTCTGGGACAACTTTAAGCGTACCAACATCCGAATTTTTGGGGTGCCAGAAGAAGAGAGAGAGCAAGATATTGAAAACCTATTAAAAGAAATAGTGACAGAAAACTTTCCCCACCTGGTGAAAGAAATAGACTTACAAGTTCAGGAAGCGCACAGAACCCCAAACAAGAAGAATCTAAAGAGGACCATACCAAGACACATCATAATCAAAATGCCAAGGGCAAAAGACAAAGAGAGAATCTTGAAAGCAGCAAGAGAAAAAACAGTTAGTTACCTACAAGGGAGTACCCATACGACTGTCAGCTGATTTCTCAACAGAAACTATGCAGGCCAGAAGGGAGTGGCAAGAAATATTCAAAGTGATGAACGGCAAGAACCTACAACCAAGACTACTCTACCCAGCAAAGCTATCATTCAGAATTGAAGGTCAGATAAAGAGCTTCATAGATAAGAAAAAGCTAAAGGAGTTCATCACCACCAAACCAGGATTACATGAAATGCTGAAGGGTATGCTTTAAGAAAAGGAAGAAGAAGAAAAAGGTAAAGATAAAAATTATGAAGAACAAAAAGACATGAAAGGTAAAGATAAAAATTATGAACAACAAAAAGACATCAAATACATACCTACCAACAAGTGAATCTAAAAATCAAGTGATTAAAAAGTCTGAAGAACAGAAGGGACTGGTGAATATAATGGAATCAGGGATATAGAAAGGGAGTGGACTGACAATTCTCAGGGGGAAGGGGACCTGAAGGGTGTGGGAAGAGATTGGACAAAGGTCTTACACCTATGGATAAAGACAGTGGTGGGGGGTAAGGGCATGGGGTGGGGAATCTGGTGGAGGGGAACTATGGAGGGAAAAAAGAGGAACACCTGTAATAATCTGAACAATAAAGATTTATTTTTAAAAAAAGAGCAAGATTCAATTAGTTTCACAAGTGGCATATGCAAATGGAGATCTCAAAATGGACTAGACATAGCTGAGGTGAATTCAGCTTTGTGTTATCAGCACCTGCACAGTATTTCATACACTGTGTCTGGGTTAATCCTCACAGTCAGCCAGCCTGAGGGTCAACACCACACATGAATGGATCAGTAGTTATCAAGACTCTATTGCAAAAGAAGGGCTCACATAACCTGAACAAGGGACATTCCTGGACCACCCAGCTCAGGTGATCAAAGAGACTGCACCACTGGGTTCCACAGACTACCTACTACATAAGGCTATCCTACCAAGAATGCGAGACATAGTAGATCTACCTAATACATAGAAGCAAACACAAAGAGGCAGCCAAAATGAAACCTGTCCCAAATGAAAGAATAGGATAAATCCCCAGAAAAAGAGCTAAATGAAATGAGGTCAAGCAATTTACCAGATATAGAGTTTAAAAAAAAATGGTTATAAGGTTGCTCAAGGAACTTAGTGAGAACTGAAACAGCACAAAAAAAGGACATAAAATAATAAAAATAACAAGTCAGAAATGAAAAATACTATATCTGAAATGAATAATACACTAGAAGGAATAAACAGATTGGATGAAACAGAGGAATGAATTAGTGATTTGAAAAAAGGTAGCTGAAAACACTCAATCAGAGTAGTAACAGGAAAACAGAATTTTTTTAAAATGAGGGTAGTTGTAGGGACATTTGGGACAATATGAAGTATAACAACACCTGTATCATAGGGGTACCATATCATAGGAGAAGAGAAAGATCAAGGGATAGAGAATCTGTCTGAAGAAATAACAGCAGACATGTTACCTAACCTGGTGAAGAAAAAAGACACAGGTCCAGAAAGTGCAGAGAGTCCCAAACAAGATGATCTCAAAGAGGAGCACAACTAGACACATCATAATTAAAATGTCAAAGGTTAAAGGAAAAGAGAGAATCTTAAGAGCAGTGAGAGAAAGACCGTTTCCTATAAAGGAGCTCCAATAAGACTGTCACTGGAATTTGTGCTGTGCTAGCACAGCCAAGGGTTCAGTGAGCCTGAGGGGGGTGGGGGGCAGTGAAGGATGTAGAAAAGACAGACAAAGAGAATAAGCTGGGTCTAGGTGGATCTCCTGTGCCTGGCTAAGGTCACAGAGAAAGATCCATAGGGCAAGCTGATGCTTTATTTTATAGTCACAGGTAAACAAGGTAGTGGTCACCATAGTTACAATGTTCTTGAGAGTTTCACTTGTTTTGGCAGCACTTGCTGAACCTCCCACAGCCCTTTAGCTACCCAGGAAGGATCTAGGGAGTGTCATAAGGTCAAGCTTAATTATGCTAAGAGGGCTGTGCCCTCTAAGCTGGGACTTGTTTGTGGCTTTGCCAACAGGTCAGTCCGAGGCTTAACCCTATAGCCGCTCCCGACAGGAATTCTAAACAGAAAAATTTCAGGCCTGAAGAGATTGGCATGAAATATTCAGTGAGAAAAAACAAGAACCTACAACCAAGACAACTACCCAGCAAGGCCATTAGTTAATATTGAAGAGCTTCCAAGACAAGAAAAACTAAAGGACTTCATTACCATCAAACCAGTATTACAAGAAATGTTAATGGGACTTCTTTAGGCAGAAAAAGAAGAAAAAGAAAAAACAGATGAACATACTTATAAAGAATAAAATGGCAATAAATAAATATCTATCAATAAGCACTTAAAATATAAATGGATTAAATACTCCAATTGAAAAACTTAGGGTAGCTGATTGAATTTAAAAAAAAAGACCCAGCCAAAACCGGTTTGGCTCAGTGGATAGAGCGTTGGCCTGCGGACTCAAGGGTCCCAGGTTCGATTCCGGTCAAGGGCATGTACCTTGGTTGCGGGCACATCCCCAGTAGGGGGTGTGCAGGAGGCGGCTGATCGATGTTTCTCTCTCATCGATGTTTCTGACTCTCTGTCCCTCTCTCTTCCTCTCTGTAGAAAATCAATAAAATATATTAAAAAAAAAAAAGACCCATATATATGCTATCTATAGGATCCACTTCAGAATGAAAGATACACATAGACTAAGTAAAGGGGATGGAAAAGCTATTTCAAGGAAATGAAAATAAAAAAAATCTGGGGTAGTAATATTTACTACAGGTGATATAGACTTTAAAACAAAGCCTATAGTAAGTGGAAAACAAGGACACTACATAACAATTAAGAAAGCAATACAACAAGAGAATACACATCTTTTATTTATTTATTTTTTATTTATTTATTTTTTAAATAAATCTTTATTGTTCAGCCTATTACAGTTGTTCCCCTTCCCCCCCCCCCCATAGCTCCCCTCCACCCGGTTCCCACCCTACCCCCTACTCTTACCACCCCCTCACTGTCTTCGTCCATAGGTGTACAATTTTTTGTCCAGTCTCTTCCCCCACACCACCTTCCCCCCCCCCCCCGAGAATTGTCAGTCCACTCCCTTTCTATGCCCCCAATTCTATTATATTCACCAGTTTATTCTGTGTAGGAATCCCTTTCCACGTCCCGCGTGGTCCAGGGTTCCGGTTCAGGGTTCGAGTTCTGGAGAAGGGCCGCACACAAATGAATGGAGACTTGAAGACATTTAATTTGGCGAAATGGGGGGCCAGGCGGTAGTCCACCTCTAGTGGGAGAACTAACGACTGCTCTGGCCCTGCCATCCCTTTTATTGAGGTTTTGGGGGAAAACATCTTAGGCAAAATAACAGAAACTTACATGGGACAAACAAAGGTGGAGGCTGCTTCAGCTAACAATGTAAACAACTAAAGGGTGAGTGGTTAGAGCAATTAAGGTTGTTGACCAGCCTTCCTGGCTTCCTGTCAACATCTCTCTTTTAGTGAAACTGATTTGTTTCTGGCATCTCCCCCGTTTTCTTTTCTTAAAAAATCTTGCATATGCAGACTAGAAATAAACATATAGGAACAAAAAATGAGACAAGCAACAATGGCTATGCTGAGAGTTCAAATGAAATCAGTCTGCAGTAAGTTTCTTTCTGGGCCAACAGTTTTTGAATCCCAGTTTCAATGTCCAACAGTTTTTTGAGAACATGTCAGCAATGGTATCTGGATGGTGGACAGATGGTGGTAATGCAAGTCCGACCTCTGGTTTGGTCCTGGGCAACCTGCAGCGACGCACAGCTGCTGACTGCTAGCATGGCAAGGTGTCGTCAGTGTCTTCCATCTCTGGACTGCTTCTCTTCTGTCTTTATGGCTGCAGCATTCCTGTCAATTCCTCTCTGTTGCAGGAATCCACATGGTCTCGGAGTTGTTTTCTGAAAATATACAAACATATTCTCGACCAAAGGTTAATAAAGGAATCTTTTCTATAAATTTTACTTGGGATCTTTTTTTTTCCCCAAATGATTTTCCTTTGGCTTATTTTGATACCATGTGTGTTTTTTCATAGGTGTCCTGCCCTTAGTATTACAAATGAAAATTAGTTTTCAAAGAAAAAAATTTTTTCTGGATATTTTTCCTTACATAATATTTTTCCACTATCCCCCCTTTTTTGATATAATTATTAGGAGGCTTTTGGAAAATTTTTATAATACAGTCTTGATCACTTTAAATTTTAATTTTTTGTACAAAAATATGACTGTTTTAGGTTCATTGCATGTTAAGCAATGTTACCATGAAATGAACTTCCAATAGAAATTTTAATTAATACTTTAGAAACAGCTTTTTGTCCAATATAATTAAATTTTCTTGAATATTCACTTATTTCAATTAGCCAATTTAGATTAATCTGAAAATTTGACTATTTTACTGTCAAATTTAATACTCTAACAATAATCTTAGTTTACCCTGTAAGTATTAATGCAAAGGATTATTTGCATCCTTGAGAAGGCTGTAAGCATTCCTGGTATTAGACTGGATTTAGATATAGGGCAGCTGTTGTCAGCCAAGTCTCTGTTGCCTGGGTCCTGATTTGAGCTGGACAAGTCTCTGTTGGCCACCTGGGTCCCGATCTGAGCTGGACATGGGAAGCGCGAAGCAGCCATGGGGCAGGAGACCTCCCTCAGAAGGGGCGAGTGTTCAAGCCCCTGTAATGTTGGGGGGGTGAGGATCTGTGCCCCACCTCTGTTGACCCCCTAGTTCTCTCCTGATGGCCCCTCTACGACTGTGCCTGTCTTAGGTTGTTCCTCCCTTGAGGAATCTTACCCGTCTTTGACTAACCAGCCATCCTCCGGGGCCAAGCAGGGTGATGTGAGGTCCAGTTTTGTCTCCTTGGTAGCCTATGCCCCTATGGCCTCCATGCCCAGCACCTGCCTTGGGATCCCCTCGCCTACTGGCGGGGCCCTGGCATTGATCACATATCTTGGGGAACCCAGGTTTCTTCTCCAGGGAGGGCCCAGCTCACGCCATTGTGCGAGAGACAGATCCATGGTACCAGCCACCATGAGGCTTCAACCTCAGCAGGAACAGAGAGCTCAGGCAACAGCTGTGGGCAATTGGATTGTGAGAAGAGGGTCCCTCTTGGCAAAAAGAGCAAGAAGGGCCAATATAGAATGCTCAAGTGCCTTCCCAGGGGGCCTTCCACACTGTGGAAGGGTTTAAATCCTTTCATGTGCTTTTAAATTGCTGCCAAAACATTCAAAGAATTAGTTTGTAAGTTTGTTTGGTATATGCTGTTGTAAAATATCAAAAATTATAATGACATTGTAGAATAATATCATGTAAGGATATCCTTTGCTCTAGGCATGGCAATTCAATTTCAAACTGGAAGAAATATTTAGTGACTTCGTTTTGCCCTTTTGGGGGCCAAAAACCTTCATAACATTTAAAGTATATTTATTAATTTTTATTTGATAAGGCTTTCCATGCAATTTCAAGTATATTAGATCTGTTTTTAAAAGATTTCCTTTAAGAAGAGAGGATAAATTTCTTGTATTACTCCGGGCCCTTAGAGCTTTCCAAGAATCATCTCTGTTAAGACCTTGAAATTTTAACATGGTAAAAAAAAACCCATCAAATATATATATATCCATATATGATTTAAAGATTATAATACTTTTTTATAATTAACTTAAGATATCAATTAGATTTTAAACTAATTTTTGCATAGAAAAATTTTGGTTGGGATCACAGAATTAATCCTCTTTTTTAATTAGACCAATAATAAGCAACTTATTTTTAATTCCTAATTATTAGAGAAAACAACATTTTTATTTTCTCAAAAATAAGTTCTTATACTTTAGGCATTTAAATTACCACAACTATATAATTTCTCCTAATTTAATTTGCACTTTGAACTTTTAAAGCTGGCAAGTCAAATATTTTTAGCATGTCCTAGATTAATAACACAATAACACTTTATATTTCTAAGAATAAATACAAGACATAATCAATTAAGAGCTTCAATTCTGTCCTCTAGGTTTTTTATGAGGCAAATTTAAACTTTACTTTTCATTTGCCAGTGGCTCTGGAAAACCAGGTTTGGTTTATTCGAATGTAAATTACCACATTTCTTAACATACTGGGAGAGTGGGCTTCCATATAGGATCTCCACTTGTTTCCCTTCCTTCCCCACATCCTGCTTACTTGGGGGAAGTTTTAGGAACAGATCTGGCCAAATTTCTTTTTATGCTTAAAAGATAAAGACAAATCTCAAATTTTTCTTTCTTTTTCGCTTTCCAAAGTAATAACTAACACCTAATTTGGCAAAGTTTTGAATTTCTCTGCGAGTTCTTTTATAATTTTTAAATGAAACCTTAAGTAATCTCATTGCAGGAGAGCAGATAGCCTTGCCCTCTCCTGCCACCTTTGAATTTCTCCGCATCAGAAGCGGTTTCAGCAGTGGAGTTTTATTTCTTACTACAGATTTTAAATTCCAAATACAAACTAAGATTTTAATTTGAACAAGAAACCACATTCTTTAAGCATGCAAACCAAAAGTCTATAATAAAGTTTTCTTTATATTTATAACCGAATTCTTCCCCATTAGCCTGGCTGAAAAAGCAGTTCCCACCCTACTTACAGTTCGCGACTCTGCAGCTGGCCGTGGGCTTTTGTGTGCGGTGAATTCCCTCACCTTTTTCCGGTGAATTTTCCACACCGTTCCTCGGTGTACTTTTTCCTTCCTTCGCTCTTAGGCGAAAAATACCTTCTCCTCCAGAAGTCCCTCGGTAGGCGCCAGAATGTAGGAATCCTTTTCCACGTCCAGCGTGGTCCATGGTTCTGGTTCAGGGTTCGAGTTCTGGAGAAGGGCCGCACACAAATGAATGGAGACTTGAAGAAATTCAATTTGGCGAAATGGGGGGCCAGGCGGTAATCCACCTCTAGTGGGAGAACTAACGACTGCTCTGGCCCTGCCATCCCTTTTATTGAGGTTTTGGGGGAAAACATCTTAGGCAAAATAACAGAAACTTACATGGGACAAACAAAGGTGGAGGCTGCTTCAGCTAACAATGTAAACAACTAAAGGGTGAGTGGTTAGAGCAATTAAGGTTGTTGACCAGCCTTCCTGGCTTCCTGTCAACATCTCTCTTTTAGTGAAACTGATTTGTTTCCGGCAATTCTGTTCATCAGATTTTTTTATTCACTTGATTTTTAGATTCACTTGTTGATATATATGTATTTGTTGTCACATTGTTGTTCATCATTTTTATCTTTACCTTTTTCTTCTTCTTCCTCTTCTTAAAGAATACCCATCAGCATTTCATATAATACTGGTTTGGCGGTGATGAACTCCTTTAGCTTTTTCTTATCTGTGAAGCTCTTTATCTGACCTTCAATTCTAAATGATAGCTTTTCTGGGTAGAGTAATCTTGGTTGTAGGTTCTTGCTATTCATCACTTTGTATATTTCTTGCCACTCCCTTCTGGCCTGCATAGTTTCTGTTGAGAAATCAGCTGACAGTTGTATGGGTACTCCCTTGTAGGTAACTAACTGTTTTTCTCTTAATGCTTTTAAGATTCTCTCTTTGTCTTTTGCCCTTGGCATTTTAATTATGATGTGTCTTGGTGTGGTCCTCTTTGGATTCCTTTTGATTGGGGTTCTCTGTGCTTCCTGGACTTGGAAGTATATTTCTTTCACCAGGTAGGGGAAGTTTTCTGTCATTATTTCTTCAAATGGGTTTTCAATATCTTGCTCTCTGTCTTCTTCTAGCACCCCTATAATTCGGATGTTGGTATGCTTAAAGTTGTCCCAGAGGCTCCTTACACTATCTTCATATTTTTTGGGTTCTTTCTTTTTTTTGCTTTTCCGGTTGGGTGTTTTTTGCTTCTTTGTATTTCAAATCTTTGACTTGATTCTTGGGATCCTCTAGTCTGCTGTTAAATCTATGTATATTATTCTTTATTTCAGTCAGTGTATGCTTAATTTCTAATTGGTCCTTTTTCATATCCTTGAGGGTCTCTCTATATTTCTCAGAAGTTTCTAGAAGATTCTTGAATAACCTTATAACCATGGTTTTGAACTCTATATCCAGTAGTTTGCTTTCCTCTTTTTCTTTCATTTGTGACCTGTTTCTTTGTCTCCACATTTAGGCTGCTTCCCTGTGTTGATAGAGTGGCTTTGTGTGCTAGGTGTCCTATAGGGCCCAGTGGCTCAGCCATCCTAATTACCTGAGTTGGACACTCTTGGTGCACCCCTTTGTGGGATGTGTGCATAGTCTTGTTGTAGTTAAGCCTTGATTGCTGTTGGTATCCCTGGGAGGAATTGACCTCCAGGCCAGTTGGCTGTGAGGAGCAGCTGTGTCTACAATGGGAGAACTGTGCTGGAGACATCCTTATGGGGCAGGACTTGCTTCAGTGGGGCTTTGACGCTCACTGAGTCTGCCCCCTGAGTTTGTCTCTTATGGATGTGAACAGTTGTAATCTGGATGGTCTCACTCTGACCACTGGGTACACTGGCTCTTTGATCTCCAAGGAGGTGCAAAGTCAGTCACTGACTGAGGCCACCCAGCAGGAGCTACAGAGAGATCTGCAGATTCCTCCTCTGTTTGGGGTTTGGAGGTGCCAAGATGAGGCCCAGCAGTGAAGTAATGCAACCTGCTGTGGAGCCTTGGGTCTTCTTTTGGAAGCTCTGGGGCTCTCTGACCCAGTTGCAGTTTGTTAGATTTCAAAAGGCCAGGCCATTCATATGCAAAAGTCTCTGCACATGGCTTGGGTGGGATTGTAAATTGGGTAGGGCGTAGTCTCAGGGAATCACCAGAGTGGAGCAAACAGCAATGGCTTCCTGTCAGCCCCTCCCCAAGAGGCCCCCAGGTCTCTGTGTTCCACGGCACCATGCAGGAACAATGATTGCTGCAAGCACCTCTGAGAGAAAGCTGCCCTTCTGTTCCAGCCCAATGCCAGACTGTCCAGTTTCTCTCCATATGAGGTATGAGTCTGGGTCCCCAAAGTCTCACCCGGAACTGGAGTTCAGAGCAGTTGGGAGCTTGTATCTCCCTCCCAATTGAAAAAGACAACAGCGCACCCAGTTGTCAGCCCCTTTCACACGCGCCTCCATACCTCCACACTTCCACACCTCCGCACCTCCTACCAGACTCAATACGCTTTTCTCTTTCCTTCTAGTTGTAGAATTTCCACTCAGCCAGCCTTCCCGTGGTTCTGGATGATATTAGTTTTGTCTTATAGTTATAGTTTTTATGTGGTTGTGCGTGGCAGCAAGTTCAGGTGTTTACCTATGCCGCCATCTTGGTTGTCTCTCCGAGAGTACACATCTTTTAAATATTTATGCACCCAACAGAGGAGCTCCTAAATATATAAAGCAAATCTTGATGGACATAAAGGGAGAAACTGACAGTAATACAGTCATAGTAGGGGATTTAACACCCTATTGACATCAATGGATAGATCTTCCAGGCAGAAAATCAACAAGGAAACAGTTACCCTAAATGACACACTAGATCAGATGCATTTAATTGATATCTTCTGATATACAGCAGAATATACAGTCTTTTCAATGCATATGAAACATTTTCTAGGATAGACCACAAGTTAGGATACAAAATAGGTCTCTATAAATTTAAGAAGATTGAAATCATATGCAGCATCTTCTCTGACAATAATGATATGAAACTAGAAATCAATCACAAGAAAGAAACTGAAAATCACAAATGCATGGAGGTTAAATAACATGTTAGTAAACAGTGAATGGGTTAACAATGAGATCAAGCAAGAAATCAAAAGATACCTTGAAACAAATGAAAATGAGAACACAACTGGGATACAGTGAAAGCAGTCTTAAGAGAGAAATTTATATTATTACAGGCCTACCTCAAGAAACAAGAAAAATCCCAAATGAATAATCTAACTTTACACTTAAACTTACTAGAAGAAGAACAACAAAGAAAACACAACGTGAATAGAAGGAAATAATAAAGATCAGAGAAGAAGTAAATGAAGTAGAGTTTGATTAAAAAAAAATACAAAAGATAAATGAAACCAAGAGCTGGTTCTCTGAAAAGATAAACAAGCTAGACAAACCTTTAACCAGGCTCATCAAGAAAAAAAAAAACAAAAAGTGGATCCAAATCCATAAAATCAAAATAAAAGAGAAGTAACAACTGACTCCACATGAATACAAGGGATTGTCAGAAAATATTATGAATAACTATATTGACAATCTGGATGAACTAGACAAATTCCTAGAAACATACCATCTTCCAAAACTGAATCAGCTATCATGAATAGACCACATACCACTAATGAAATTGAAGCAGTAATAAAAAAATTTCCCCAAACAAAAGTCTTGACCAGGTGGTTTCCCAGGTAAATTTTACCAAACATTCAAAGAACTAACACCTATCCTTCTCAAACTATTCAAAGAAATTCAAGAGGAGGGAAGACTCCTAAGCTTATTTTATGAGGCCAGCATTATCCTAACTCCAAAACCTGATAAAGACATTACAAAGAAAAAAAGTTATAGGCCAATATTCCTGATGACCATAGATGCTAAAATCCTCAACAAATATTAGCAAATTGAGTTCATCAATACATTAAAAATATGCACCGCAATGAAGTGGGATTTATTTTGGGGATGCAAGTTTGGTACAATGTCCACAAATCAATAAATGTGATACACCACATAAATAAAATTAAGGATAAAAGTTATGTGATGATATCCACTGTTGTAGAAAAGCATTTAATAAAATCCAGCAAACATCTATATCATAAAAGGCCTGTGGTCATGATGCCGTAACGGTGGAACAACCAAATAACCGGTCACCCCCGGGGCACCGGCAGCCTCAGTGGAGTGTCATGGAGTGCTGGCAGCGTCCACGGAGCATGCGAGGCATTGTGGGGTGGTGGACATGGTCCTGATGGCAGGCTAGGCCTAGGGGACCCTACATGCACATGATTTAATTGTGCACTGGGCCTCTAGTTTTGATAAAAACTATCAGCAAAGTGGGAATAGAAAAAATATACCTCAACTTAATAAAGGCCATATATGAAAAATCTACAGACAATATCATACTCAGTGGGAAAATACTAAAACCAATTCCCCTAAGAAAAGTGACAAGACAGGGACATCTGCTTTCACCACTCTTATTAAACACTAAAGGCCCGGTACACAAATTCATGCACAGGATGGGTCCCTTGGCATGGCCAGCCATCGGGGCCAATTGGGTGGCCTGGCCGGCTGGAGGGAGGGACTGTGGGAAGTTGGCCAGTCAAGGGGAGGTACCAAGGGAAGTTGGCTGGCTGGCTGGCTGGGGGGAAGGACTGCAGGAGGTTGGCTGGCTGCAGGAGGTTGGCTGTGGGAGCAAACTGCATTGAGTATCTGCCCCTGTGGTCAGTGGGCATCATAACAACCAGTTGTTCAGTTGCTTAGGCATATATACATGTATATACATATATATGTATATATATGTATATATATATATGTATATATATATATATGTATATATATATATATATATACACACACATATATATGTATATATATATGTATATATACACACACATATATATGTATATATATATGTATATATATGTATATATATATCCTACCTAATGAAAGAGTAATATGTAAATTAACTATCACTCTGCTACACCCACAAGCCACATCCACCAGCCAATCAGGAGTGAGTATGCAAATTAACCCAACTAAGATGGCTGCGGCCACGGAGACAGCAGGAGGCTTGGGTTTCCCCAGCAATGGAGGAAGCCAAGCTTTCCGCACACCCTGCCTGGCCCAGGCCTCTACTCAAGGCTACAAAGTTTCAATTATAGAAGACAAATAAATCCCAGATCCCAAGGCCACCCACCACTAGGGTTGCCAGGGGGTGTGGCTGGCCTGCAAACCACCACAGGTCCCTCGCCCAGGCTGCCCCATGCACCAAGGGAACCCCCACCCTGATCTGGGACACCCTCCAGGGCAAACTAGCTGGCCCACACCTGTGCACCAGGACTCTATCCTGTCTAATAAAAGAGTAATATGCAAATTGACCATCACTCCAACACACAAGATGGCTGTCCCTATGTGGTCAAAGATACTGCCCCCATGTGGACACAATATGGCCGTCACAAGATGGCCAGCAGGGGAGGGCAGTTGGGAGCGATCAAGCCTGCAGGGGAGGGCAGTTGGGGGGTACCAGGACTGCAGAGGAGGGAAGTTGGGGGCAACCGGGCCTGCAGGGAAGGGCAGTTGGGGGGGACCCAGGCCTGCACGGGAGAGCAGTTGGGGGGGACCAGGCCTGCAGGGGAGGGCAGTTGGGGGGACCAGGTCTGCAGGGGAGGGCAGTTAGGGGCAATCAGGATGGCAGGGGAGCAGTTAGGCATCAATCAGGCTGTCAGGGGAGTGGTTAGGGGGTGATCAGGCCAGCAGGCAGAAGCAATTAGGGGCAATCAGGAAGGCAGGCAGGCGAGCAGTTGGGAGCCAGCAGTCCTGTATTGTGAGAGGGATGTCCAACTGCCCATTTAGGCCCGATCCCATGGGATCGGGCCTAAATGGGCAGTTGGACATCCCTTGAGGGTTCCCAGATTGGAGAGGGTGCAGGCTGGGCTGAGGGACACCCCCCCCCATGCACAAATTTCGTGCACCAGTCCTCTAGTATATATATGTTATTGGAAGTCCTAGGTACAGCAAATAGACAAGAAGAATATATAAAAGGCATCCAAATTATAAAGGAGAAAATAAAACTGTCATTATTTTCAGACGACTTGATATTGTACATAGAAAACCCTAAAGACTCCACCAAAAAAGCTACTAGAATTAATAAATGAATTTGGCAATGTAGCAGGATATAAAATTAACACCTAGAAATCTATAGCCTTTTTATTCACCAATAATGAATTCTTAGAAAGAAAAACTAAACAAATAATCCCATATACCATTGCAGCAAAAAATTAAGATACTGAGGAATAAGCTTAACCAAGGAAGTAAAAGACTTGTACTAGGAAAAGTACAGGATGTTGAAAAAGAGATAATGGAAGATATAAATAAGTGGAAGAATATACTGTACTCATGGATTGGTAGAAGTAACATCATTAAAATGTGCATACTGCCCAAAGCAATCTATAGATTCAACTCAATCCCTATTAAAATACCAACAGCATATTTCACAGATCCAGAACAAATACTCCAAAAATTTATATGGAACAAAGAAAGACCCCCAAAGCCACAGAAATCATGAGAAAGAAAAAAATGTTGGAAGAATCACAATACCAGATATCAAGTTATATTACAAAGCCAATGAAATTAAAACAGCCTGCTACTGGCACAAGAACAGGCACATAGATCAATAGAACAGAACAGAGACCCCAGAAATCAAACCAAGCCATTATGCTCAGTTAATATTTGAAAAAGTAAGCAAGAACATACAATGGAGTCAAGACAGTCTCTTCAATAAATGGTTTGGAAAAACTGGACAGACACATGCAAAGAATGAATCCAGACCACCAACTTATACAATGCACAAGAATAAAATTAAAATTCATAAACAATTTAAATGTAAGTCATAAAACCATAAAAATCCAAAAGGAACCATAGGCAGCAAAATCTCAGGCATCTTTTATAGCAATAAATTTACCTATACATCTCCTAGGGCAAAGGAAATTAAGGAGAAAATAAACGAATGGGACTATATAAAAATAAAAAGTTTCTGCACAGCAAAAGAAACCATAATCAAAATTAAAAGGGAGCCCGCTATATGGGAGAACATTTTTGGCAATGATACATCTGATAAAGGTTTAATATCCAAAATATATAAGGAACTAATACCACTTACTAGTAATAAAAGGAAGAAAAACAATCCAATTAAAAAAGGGCAAAGGACCTAAATAGACACCTCTCCAAAGCAGATATATAGAAGGCTAAGAGGCATATGAAAACAACGCGTAAGTCATTGATAATCAGAGAGATTAAAATTAAAATGACAATAAGGTATCACCTCACACCTGTTAGAATGGCTACCATCAACAAATGATAAGTGCTGATGAAGATGTGGAGAAAAGGGAACCCTTATACCCTGCTGGTGGAAATTCCGACTGGTGCAGCCATTTTGGAAAACAGTATGGATTTTTCTCAAAAAATTAAATATGGAACTGCCATTTGACCCATTGATTCCACTTCTAAGAATATATCCTAAGAAAGCGAAACACCAATCAGAAAGAATGTATGTACCCCGATGTTCATAATAGCACAATTTACAATAGCTGAGATCTGGAAAAAGCCCAAGTGCTCATCAGTAGATGAGTGGATAAAAAGATGTGGTACATGGAATTCTATGCAGCAGTAAAAAAGAAGGATCTCTTACCTTTGAAACAGCATGGAGGGATTTGGAGAGTTTTATGCTGAGTGAATAACCTAATCAGAGAAAGACAAGTATGACATGGTCTCACTCATATGTAGAATCTAAGGACCAAAGTAAACTTATGTACAAAATAGATCCAGAGACATAGAAGCATAGAACAGACTGAGGGATCTCAAAGGGAAGGCTGGGAAGGTTGGGTGGGTGGGAAGAGATCAACCAAGGAACTTGTATACATAACCCATGGACACAGACAATAGGTTGTTGAAGGCCTTGGGGTGTGTAGTGGTGGATTTAAAGGGGTCAATGGCGGAAAGTGGGGGACGTATGTAATACTTTATCAACAATAAAGATTTAATTTTTTTTAAAAAGCCTTCCCCAAATTTGAATACACCATTTCATAGAGATCTGGCTGTCACAAGTATTCTAAATTCAAAACATATTTTCAACTTTCTTCAGTTTGAGAGAACTCGTCATTCATCTTTATAACAGAAACCTCTTTAAAGAAATTTACTTCCCATTTTTGGTAACTTTCAGGCTCATGCATTCTCCTAAGCTTGAGAGAGCCAACCTATTTCATACAGGAATCATGAATTACAGATCTTCTTAAAAAAGTGAAGATTAAAATCCATTATTACTTTATCTTTGTGGTTTCTACAGCCACAGAGTGTATGAGATGAGGACAATGCATGATGTCGGGTGCCCTGATACAGACAGGCTCTTGGGGTGACAACCTTTATGGGTTTGCAGTGATATTAAAGTTTGATGAATGAACACAAACACGTAACTGTTATTGTTTAAGTGACTGTAACATAATTTATGCACCAACTGTGAAACTTCAACATGCCAATAAATCCAGGCCAGTGGCAAGGAAGTCCCAGATGTTAGGCCATTCTGCAAACTAAGTACACAGGCCTCATTGAATTTATGATCTCTCCGTTTTTTACTCCTTTCTCCCATTTTGGAGATTAGCTCCTCTCTTCTGCAAAATGTGCAAGCTAAAACTGCCTCACAAACTTGCTTCATCATTAATCCTCAGATTAATTTCAGCTTTTGAAAATGCTAAGATGCCAGAACTTTAATAAATACGACTTTGCTGTCTGTTTTATTAATCACTAGTATCATTGTCTCCAGAGATAAGTGCAACATTAATCAGAAATTCAGGGAAGCATTTTCCATGTTGATTTAAGTGCATTTCTGGGGTCACTTTCAAAAAGTATAAAACGTTCACTCACTATTCTGCATATACTAAGTTGCTAAATGGTTATTTCTCGTTTTATGATTTCTCATTTTACTATCTTATAATTCAAGCTATAGCTTTAGTCATTAATTAAAAGAGATTAGAAAGCACAGCAGCTTCTCACATATAAGAAAAATAGGCTTTACTTATATTTATATAAATTTTTTTAAATTCATATATACTAAGGCAAAGGAATGTTTGAAAATATATCTGGTATACCAAAGACTCATAGAACAAATATTTAACAAATAAGTGAATGAAAGAAAAACCTAATGAAGATATTAGCTATATAGTCTTATGTTTTTAAATTTATTAAAGCTATGCCTTCAGGATGCTAGTTTTATCTCTTCAGATATTAAATCTATAACTTGGGTATTGTTGATGAATTACCTAAAGTAGCAGGATATCCAATAGGTGTAGTTGTTGGAGTAAAGATATTTTAATAAGTAATACTACACTAAAATAGTTAAGTATAAGTCATTACTAATTCCTGGTAGCAGTTCTATTTCATTTTTAATGAAGAGTACAGAGGAAGGGTAATTTATCTCTAGGCAACAATTTAATTATAAGTTAATAGGAATCGTCTTAGGTTCTGCTTAAAAGAAATGTGATGAATTTTCATTTTATCTAACCTCAGTTGCAACGCCATCTTTCTCACAAGCCTTACTGAGTCCTTCCAGTGGAGGGTGTTCTGTCCTGTCTTACTGTTCATGAAACCAGGCAGCTCAGAGGGCTGCCATGGGTCAGTGAGAAGCTCTGGACCACAGGGTTTGGTGCAAGACAGTGAGACTCTGCTTCTGCAGACTCTGCAAAGTTGCTTCCAATCAACCAGGATTTCAGAACATTGCTGATCAGAGTGTTTTCTACCTATTTGTGTTCCTGGAAATACCTAGTAGGATGCCCAAAGTACTGCATAAGTGTTCATCAGTTGTAGGGGCTAGTGCAGATTTTATGTCTATTTGGTTTTTGGTCTTTGTTTCTTTGATTTTTTTTCTCTACACATAGGAGGAAGGGACTCAATATGTGATTAGAATAATTTAATACTTAAAAATATCAATGGTTGAAATAATGACACATAGTGTCTATTTTCTAAACCTGCACTATCAAAGCCATCTCTGGCAACAGTATAGGAGTGTTAGAGGTTTGGAGGGACTTGTAATCTCTACCAAAAGCACACATGATTCATAATTAGATTCTTTCTCTATCTGTATAATTTTAATCTTAACTGATTTGATTACCTGTATAAAAAAGAATGGCAAGCCATGTTATAGTTTGTTCACAAGCTAAGAAGACGTATAACCTTTAAGTCTATCTTTATTATTAAAGCTATTAATACTGCTGCATTTTGTGCTTTAAAAAGATTTAAGAAAGACACAAAATATGAAGCAGGAGAAGCAGAACAATACAGCAAATAAGAGCCAGAAAATGTAGGCTCAAATATGGCTCTGCTATGTAACCTTGGGTAAGTTACTGAACTTCTCTGTGGCCCAAATTTCACATTTGAAAATTGGGAAACTTAAGCCATAAAATAGTGTGAAGATTGAATGAATGTAGATATAAAGTGTCTAAACAGTGCCTGATGCATAATAAATCCTATCTAATAAAAGAGTAATATGCAGCCCTGACCGGTTTGGCTCAGTGGATAGAGCATCGGCCTGCAGACTGAAGGGTCCCGGGTTCGATTCTGGTCAAGGGCATGTACCTTGGTTGCAGGCACATCCCCAGAGGGAGGTGTGCAGGAGGCAGCTGATCGATGTTTCTCTCTCATCGATGTTTCTAACGCTCTATCCCTCTCCCTTCCTCTCTATAAAAAAATCAATAAAATATATTTAAAAAAAAAAGAAAGCCAAAAGAGTAATATGCAAATTGACTGTACCTCTGCTACACCCACAAGCCACACCCACCAGCCAATCAGGAGCAAGTATTCAAATTAACCCAACCAAGATGGCTGCAACCATGGAGACAGCAGGAGGCTTGGGTTTCCCAGGCAACAGAGGAAGCCAAGCTTTCTGCCTGCCCTGGCCTGCCTTGGCCTCCATTTAAGGCTACAAAGTTCCAATTATAGAAGATAAATAAATCCCAACAAAAGTAGCTGTGGCCACGGAGCAACCAGGAGGCTTGGCTCCGCTCAAGACTACAAAGTTTCAATTATAGAAGATAAATAAATCCCAGGGCCTCTTCATGGGTCGCCAGGGGGTGTGGCCGGCCTGCAAACCACCAAAGGCCCCTCGCCCAGGCCGCCCCATGCCCCAAGGGAACCCCCACCCTGATCTGGGACACCCTTCAGGGCAAACCAGCTGGCCCCCACCCATGCACCAGGCCTCTATCCTATCTAATAAAAGAATAATATGCAAATTGGTCATCACTCCAACACACAAGATGGCTGCCCCCATCTGGTCAAAGATGACTGCCCCCATGTGGACACAAGATGGCCACCACAAGATGGCCAGCAGGGGAGGGCAGTTAGGTGTGACCAGGCCAGCAGAGGAGGGAAGTTGGGGGCAACCGGGCCTGCAGGGAAGGGCAGTTGGGGGGTCCCAGGCCTGCAGGGAAGGGCAGTTGGGGGTGGGGGACCAGGCCTTTAGGGGAGGGCAGTTAGGGGTGACTAGGCCTGCAGAGGAGGGCAGTTAGGGGTGACCAGGCCTGCAGGGGAGGGTAGTTATGGGCAAACAGGCTGGCAGGGAAGCAGTTAGGCATCAATCAGGCTGGCAGGGGAGTGGTTAGGGGGTGATCAGGCTGGCAGGCAGAAGTGGTTAGGGGCAATCAGGAAGGCAGGCAAGCAATTGGGAGCCAGCAGTCCTGGATTGTGAGAGGGATGTCTGACTGCCCGTTTAGGTCCGATCCTACCGGGATCGGGCCTAAACAGGCAGTCGGACATCCCTCGAGAGGTCCCAGATTGGAGAGGGTGCAGGCTGGACCGAGGGACACACACACCCCCTGTGCACGAATTTTGTGCACTGGGCCTCTAGTTATATATAAATATCAGCCATTTTGATATTGAGCTTTATAATAAGTGTGATATTGGGAAGAGTAATTCACTTACTGATAATTCAAAAACTGACAATTTAATGAATCTGAGCATATTGTATACCAGAATATAATGCAGGAGAGGTACATTCCAACAACACATGTAAAAGAAAAAAATATCTTACAAATCTATAATTACTGAGTTTTGCTATCCTACCTAATAATAGACAAATATGCAAATCGACCGCACCTTCGCTATGCCAAAGCCACGCCCACCAGCCAATCAGGATGAATATGCAAATTACCCCAACAAAGATGGTGGCTAATTTGCATATTAAGACAGCGTAGAAAGAAGCCAAGAGCTGCAGACGGGAGCAAAGCTGCAGAGAAGCAAGCAAGCCAGGGGGAGGAGAAGGGAGGAGCGGAGGCGGGGCCGGGGGAGAAGGAAGTTGAGCAGGCGGGGCCGGGGTCGAAGGGAGGAGTGGAGGCGGGGCCGGGGGTGAAGGAAGGAGAGCGGGCGGGCTGTCGGAAAAGGGAGAAAAGAAGGCAGGCTGGCCAAGAAGGCGGGGCGTGGGAGAAGGGAGGAGCGGAGGCGGGGCCGGGGGAGAAGGAAGGAGAGCAGGCAGGGCGGGGTAGAGTGCAGCAGGAAACCCTATTGCAGGATTTTTCCTGCAACGGGAACACTAGTCTATAGTAATAATAGAGGAATATACAAATTGTCCAGGACACCATCATAGTAATGACCGAACAGCAGGCTGCATAGGGCAACAAGGCCAGCAGGGGGGTTAGTGAGGGATGACCAAATGACTGAACAGCAGGCTGTGTGGGGTGACCAGGCCAGCAGGGGGTTAGTGAGGAACAACCAAATGACTGAACAGCAGGCTGCATGGGGCAACCAGGCTGGAGGGGAGCAGTTGGGGGCTACCAGGCTGGCAGGGGGGGGCAGTTAGGGGTGGTAAGGCCAGCAGGCAGAGGTGGTTAGGGGTGATCAGGCTGGCAGGGGGGCAGTTGGGGGCAATCAGGCAGGCAGGCAGGTGAGCAGTTAGGAGCCAGCAGTCCCGGATTGTGAGAGGGATGTCCGACTGTGGGTTTAGGCCTGATGCCTGGGATTGGGCCTAAACTGGCAGTCGGACATCCCCCGAGGTGTCCTGGATTGGAGAGGGTGAAGGCTGGGCTGAAGGGACTTCCCCCCCCCCCATGCACGAATTTCATGCACTGGGCCTCTAGTTCTAAAACAAGAGGTATTGGTGGTATACTGAATTGGACAAAAAAAAGTCCAGGGAGGGTTCCAAAAGACAATGACTTAAAACAGTGGTTGTCAGAATCTCTTGGGGAAGCCTGTTTGCTTCATATGGGGATCCAGGCCTCTGTGTTTTTGAGAAAATCTGTTGGCAATTCTAATATAAAATGAAGGTAAAAGGAGACTTAGAGAAGGAAGAGTGCAAGGTCTGGGTTCTGGGTGAGAAGGGGATTTGGATCAGCTACTCAGGCACTTGGAACCAAGTGAATTTCACTCAGCATTACCAAGCTGCAAACTAGAATAATCCACTAAAGTCAGGTCAATACATTAACTTGTTACTGAGTATTTGAATATTTCTGCTTTTGGTTCACATTTAAAAGGTATTCCTTTTCAAATCAGCTATGCTTTCAAGACTATTAAAACATCCTCATTTCTTATGGCTTGAGATATATATATGTGTGTACACACACACACACACACACACACACACACACACACACACATTCTGAGTATTTTGGCAGTAGATGTTTGAAAATATTGAAAAAAAAGAACCTCAATCAAAATAAGGCTGACATTTAGTGCCTTCCAAATTCCCACTCTTCTCTTTCATTAACCACTTTGGTGGGATAAGCTAGAGGCCAAACAAGGAAAAGATTTAATTTTGTGAGCAAATAAATTCAAACTTTGTGAAAGTTTGAAATGCTGACCTGGATTTCCTAATCTTAACAAGTAACACTGTTGAGATAACTTGTCTCATTTTTTTGAGATCAGTCCCATCCAAAAGGAAAGTGAAGACTTGATTACTACTAAAGTTACCTCATAAGAAAAAGCATTGGCAATAGTGGAGAAAACCACATCAGGCATATTTACTTTCTATTTATTTGCAAGTATGGGTCACAATTTGAAAAAAAATTGAAAGTAGGGATGTTGATCTTTTGAAATTTGGTCTGTCAAACTCCCAGAATGGAGATATTTCATTCCCAGTACTCAGTGTTCCCTATTTTTCATCTCATTTTTTTCACATCTCTAACCAATTAACCCAGAATCATATTGTTAGCAAGCTTTCATTTCCTCTCCAATTTGTGATGTTAGTTTGAATTTTTATATTTATTAAGCTGCATTAAACATTTAAATTATTATTTTAAATTCATAAATGTTGGGTTATTTATTTTGTCACATTGATTTATCTAATTAGTTTTGCATCAGTATCAAACCTGGTAATTGTGTTTCTAAGATGCATTTTATTTATTTATTATTTTGTGTGTGTGTGTTAACTTTTAATTTTATTATATATTGTGATTTCTTTTTCTCTCTCTCTCTTTATTGATTAAGGTATTAAATATGTCCTTATCCCCCCATTGCCCCCCCCATCCCCCAACTCATCCCATTGGTTAGGCTTATATGCATGCATATAAGTCCTTTGGTTGATCTCTCCCCTTTACCCCTCCCCTCCCCTATCTTTCCTCTGAGGTTTGACGGTATGATCGATGCTTCTCTGTCTCTGGATCTGTTTTTGTTCATCAGTTTATGTTGTTCATTATATTCCACAAATGAGTGAGATCATGTGATATTTATCTTTCTCTTACTGGCTTATTTCACTTAGCATAATGCTCTCAGTTCCATCCATGCTGTTGCAAATGGTAAAAGTTCCTTCTTTTTTATTGCAGTGTAGTATTCCATTGTGTAGATGTACCACAGTTTTTTAATCCTCTCATCTGCTGATGGGCATTTAGGCTGTTTCCAAATCTAAGCTATGGTAAATTGTGCTGCTATGAACATAGGGGTGCATATATCCTTTCTAAATGGTGTTTCTAGTTTCTTGGGATATAGTCCTACAAGTGGGATCACTGGGTCAAATGCATTTTAGTATCTAGCATTATGCTCTCCCTCGCCTTCCTCTTCCTATTCTCACAGCTCTCAGTAAAGTGTAGTTTTGTTATTGTTTAGGAGACTTCAGGCTGCTTGATGATTTTTGGTGCTATGGTGAAAGGCATTTTCTAACTGGTTATTGTTAGCATAACTGAGTTTCCTATTTATACAACCATAAGGTTTGCAAATAAATAAACATTTTCTCTTTCAATAAACATACCTCTTATTTCTGTGTCTTGAATTTCTAAAACTTCTAGAACATGTTGAATAATAAGACCACAACAGGTATCTTAGTTTTATCTGAGTGTTACTGGAACTTTGAGCATTTCTATTTTAACTTTGATGTTGTGTACAATTTAAAATAGATTTTATTTATATTATCTTATGAGAAACAATCTGGGATAGCAGGTCTCCAAAATGCTCCCAGTGATGCTTGCCTCTGGTAGTTACAACTTTGTGTAGTCTCCTCCCTTTTTAAAAAGGCTGACTTATGTAACCAATAGGAATATTAAGGAAACAATGTTTTGTGACTCCTGGGCTAGTTTATAAAAGGCATCCAGGTTTATTGTGAGGACACTCAAGCAGCCCTTGAGTGGTGAGAACTTAAGGCCTCCTGTCAACAGCCAGCACTAACCTGCTGAGCACGTGAATAAGCACCCTTGGAAGCAGATACTCTGGCCCCAATCTAGCCTTCAGATGGCTACAGCCCTGCCCAATATCTTGAGTGCAAGCTCATGAAAAACCCTGGGCTAAAACCATCCAACTGAGCTGTTCCTTAATTCTTGACCCCACAAAACTTTGTGAGATAATAAATGCTTATGTTTTTTAAACTTATAATTTTGGGATAATTCATTAAGTAGCAATAGATAGTTAACATACATCTAAATTAAATGGAAAAGAAGTTATTTAAATCAGTAATGGTAGCAATTATATTGAATGCTTTTTAAATATCTATTGAGATGATTCAGGTTTTTTTTAATTTATTTATCAAAGTAATGTTTCATTTCATTAGGTTGCCTAATCTTAATTCATTCTTTTCTTCCTAGGTAAAACCTTCTTGATTATGGCAGATTATCATTTTAATATACTCTCTAATTTTATTTTCTAGTTATTTATTTAGAATTTTGTTTATGTATTTTTATAAATAAGTTTGGCCTATATCTTTCTTTTTATTACAATAAGGATTATTCTACTTTTATAAAATTACTGTTGTTGTTTTTTCTATGCTAACTTATAATTTAAAGAAAATTATCTGTCCTTTGAAAGCTTAACAGAACTAGACCATTAAACCTCTGAGCCCAGGGCCTTTTATTGTTCTTTCTTCGGTAACTTTCTCAAATTCTTTCAGTTATTAATCTATTTAGGGTTCAGACTTGAATCAATTTTTAAGGTTTATGTATTACATAAAATGTTAACTAAACCACTTTGATTATTAGCCTATATATTTGCTTTTAGTATTATATTTTTTACATTTTTTAAAAAATCTGCCTGAAATAAGAAATGAATGTGAAAAACTGAATCATTAGCAGAATTAACCATCAAATGGGAGGGTGTGTCCTCTCTAGTAGAAACGAGCCTGGAAAAAGATGTAGCCATTTTATCTAAGAAATTATCCAACATGCAGAGGAAAGGTTCAGGAGGATTTGAACTGGTGGAATCAAGGAAAGCTTGGACTGTAAATCAAGAAGGAAGCATGCTTACTTATTGAGTTGAAGTAACTTATACGGACACATTAGGCCATTGAGAAAGTAACTGCGTGGTAGCTAGCACACATACCACAGTGAGGTACCAGATGAGGACAAAGTGGGAAGTATCTGGGTTGCACTCCTTACAGGAATGTGATTTTTGCCCTCACTCCCATCCTGTCTGCATTCAGCTCACTTCTGATGTTGGCTATAGCTTCCATCATGTTAATTATTCCCACAGACATCTCAATTGATGTGTAATAAAGATTTCTCCTTGGCCCATGAAGTTTTGAGCTATTGCTATTATTCTTTGAATGGCTTGAATCCACGGAATGCTGCTGCTTGCTCAGCACTTAGAGCTATATTGAGAACAGTTTTTGACAAATTAGGACATTTTTCTCACTTTTATAACATCCTAAAAATTCTACCAAAGGAAAACCTCAATTCAAACCTAAGTCCCCCTGATGATTGATTCTTTTCTATTCCCCAGCTCTGCTAGTATTTCCAAATCTGGACTTTTTTTGGGGGGGGGTGGGGTGGGGAGGTCTTTGAAGGCTCTGTTGTCTCACTCAGCTTGTCAGTGATAGATCCTCCTATGTTTTGCTCACAGCTGCAGGGCCAATGTAACTGGATTCTTCCCCTTGTCTGAGTGTTTTCCTAAGGCCTCGGTTTATAAGGCTCTCCTTTGCTGTGAGGCCCAATGCTATCAAAACACAGACAAAAGAAGGCTAAGGGAGTTATCACTACCAAGCCAGCCATGCAAGAAATGCAAAAGGGACTAGTGTAAAAAGAATAAATAAAAAGGGGAAAAAGAACACAGGCACAAAAATAAAAATGGCTACAAACAAATACCTATCAATAATAACTTTAAAGATAAATGGAATAAATGCTTCAATCAAAAGACATTCGGTGGATGAATGGATAAGGAAACATGACCCATGTATTGCTGTATACAAGAGACCCATATCAGAACAAGGGACTCACACAGACTGAAAGTGAAGAGATGGAAAAATATCTTCCAGGCAAATGGAAATGGAAAAAAAAAAAGCTGGGTTAGCAATTCTTGTATCTGACAAAATAGGCCTTAAAGTGAAGGCCATGACAAGAGATAAGGAAAGCCACATTATAATACTAAAGGGATCGATACAATAAGAGGATATAACACTGGTAAACATATATACACCCAATGCAGGAGCACCCAAATACATTAAAAAACAAAACACCTCCTGGAAGATATAAAGGGAGAGATCAACAACAATACAATCATAGTAGGGGACTTTAATATACCATTGTCATCACTGGATAAATTCTCTAGACAAAAAATCAGCAAAGAAACAGCAATTCTAAATGACTCACTAGATCAGATGGACTTAATTAACATCTTCAGAACATTTCACCCCAAAGCCATGGAAAATACATTCTTCTCAAGTGCACATGGAACATTTTCAAAGATAGACCACATATTGGGTCACAGGCAAATTCTCTCCAAATTCAAGAAGATTGAAACGATATCAAGCATCTTCTATGATCACAATGGCATAATATTAGAAATACACTACAATAAAAACAATAAAAATATCCAAACATTTGGAAGCTGAATAGCATGCTATTAAATAATCTTTGGGTTACCAAAGAGATCAAAGAAGAAATTAAAAATATCCTGGAAACAAATAACAATGAAAACACAACAATCCAAAATCTATGGGACACGATGAAAGCAGTCCTGAGAGGGAAGTTTATAGCTCTACAGGTCTACCGCAGAAAACAAGAAAAACATGGTAATAAATTATCTAACTCTACAACTTAAAGAATTAGAAAGAGAGCAATAAGAAAAGCCCAGAGTGACCAGAAGGAAGTAAATAATAAAGATCAGAGGAGAAATAAATGACAGAGAGACCAAAAAACAAACAAACGAAAAAAGATCAATGAAACCAAGAGCTGGTTCTTTGAAAGGATAAACAAGATTGATGAACCTCTAAGCCAGGCTCACCAAGAAGCAAAGAGTGAGGACCCAAATAAACAAAATTAGAAATGAAAGAGGCAAAATAATAACAGACCCCACAGAAATACAAAGCATTGTAAAAAAAAATAGTATGAACAACTCCATTCCAACAAACTAGACAACCTAGAGAAAATGGAAATATTCCTAGAAAAATACAACCATCCAAAACTCAGTCAGGAAGAATCCAAAAATCTCAATAGGCCAATAACTCTGGAGGAAATTGAAGCAGTCATCAAAAAGCTTCCAGCAAACAAAAGCCCAGGAACAGACAGCTTCACAGGGGAGTTTTAACAAACATTCAAGGAAGAATAAAACCTATCCTCCTACTAATGTTCCAAAAAATTTAAGAGAAAGGAACACTTCCAAGCTCATTCTATGAAGCCAGCATTACCCTAATACCAAAACCAGATAAAGACCACAGAAAGAAAGAAAATTATAGGCAATATCCCTCCTGAGCATAGATTCTAAAATTCTCAACAAAATTCTAGCAAATCAGATCCAGCATTACATTAGAAAGATCATGCACCATAACTAAGTGGGATTTATTCCAGGGATGCAAGGATGGTACAACATCCACAAATCAATAAACGTGATGCCTCACATAAACAAACTGAGAGATAAAAATCACAGTCATATCAATTGATGCAGAAAAAGCATTTGACATAATCCAACACCGTTTCTTGATAAAAACCCTCAGCAAAGTGAGAATAGAGGGATCATACCTCAATATAATAAAAGCCTTATATGACAAACCTATAGCCAACATCTCATACTGAATGGGCAAAAACTAAAACCATTTCACCTAAGAACAGGAACAAGACAGGAATGCCCATTTCACAACTCCTGTTTGACAGTACTAAAAGTGCTAGGCATAGCAATTAGAGAAGAAGAGAAATAAAAGGTATTCAAATTGGAAAAGAAGATGTAAAACTGTCATTATTTGCAGATGACATGATACTGTACATAGAAAACCCTAAAGACTCCATGAAGCACTAGCTGGTTTGACTCAGTGGGTAGAGCCTCGGCCTGTGGACTGAAAGGTCCCAGGTTCAATTCTATCCAAGGGCACATGCCTGGGTTGCGGGCTTGATTCCCAGTAGGGGGCGTGCAGGAGGCAGCCGATCAATGATTCTCTCTCATCACTGATGTTTCTATCTCACTATCACTCTCCCTTCTTCTCTGAAATCAATGAAAATAAAAAAATTTAAAAAAGACTTCATGAAAAATTATTAGACTAAATAAATGAATTCGGCAATGTAGCAGGATACAAAATTAACACCCAGAAATTTATGGCTTTTTTATACACCAATAATGAACTCACAGAAAGAGAAACAAACAAAAAAAACAAACAAAAACAATCCCACTTACCATTGCACCAAAAAAATTAAGATACCTAGGAATAAACTTAACTAAGGAGGTAAAAGTCCTGTATTCAGAAAACTACAGGACATTGCAAAAAGAGATAGAGGAAGAGATATACAAATGAAAGAATATACCATGTTCATAGATTGGTAGAATCAACATCATTAAAATGTCCATACTACTCAAAGCAATCATAGATTCAATGCAATCTCCATTAAAATACCAACTTAATGTTTCATAGACCTGAAACGAACTCTGCAAAAATTCATCTGGAATAAAAAATCCTACCTAACAATAGAGTAATATGCAAATTGACCGCACCTTTGCTATGCCTAATCCATGCCCACCAGCCAAGCCACACCCACCAGCCAATCAGGAGCGAATATGCAAATAAACCCAACCAAGATGGCTATAGCCACCGAGAGCGGGAGGGAGGTTTGGGTTTCCATGGTAACAAAAGAAGCTAAGCTTTCCGCGCCTCCTGTTGCCAGCCTAAGCCTCCACTCAAGGCTACAAAGTTTCAATTATAGAAGGTGAATTAACTCCAACAGAAATCGCTGCTGGCTGCGGAGTGAGCAGCAGGCTTGGCTCCGCTCCAGGCTACAAAGTTTCAATTGTAGAAGGTAAATAAATTCCAGATACCAGGGCCTCCTCTTGGGTCGCCAGGGGGCATGGCCGGCCTGAAAACCACCACAGGCCCCTTGCTCAGGCCGCCCCATGCCCCAAGGGAACCCCCACCCTTCAGGGCAAACCAGTCAGCCCCCACCCATGCACCAGGCCTCTATCCTATCTAATAAAAGAGTAATATGCAGATTGACCATCACTGCAACACACAATATAGCTGCCCCAATGCAGTCAAAGATCCTGACCCCATGTGGACACAAGATGGCCACCACAAGATGGCCAGCAGGGGAGGGCTGTTGGGAGGCACCAAGCCTGCAAGGGAGGGCAGTTGGAGGCAATCAACCCTGCACGGGAGGGCAGGTAGGGGTGACCAGGCCGGCAGAGGAGGGAACTTGGGGGCAAACAGGCTGCCTGGGGAGCAATTAGGCATCAATCAGGCTGACAGCGGAGTGGTTACGGGGTGATCAGGCTGGCAGGCAGAAGTGGTTAGGGGCAATCAGGAAGGCAGGCAGGTGATCAGTTGGGAGCCAGCAGACGTGGATTTTAAGAGGGATGTCCAACTGCCCGTTTAGGCCCGATAAACGGGCAGTTGGACATAACTCGAGGGGTCCCAGATTGGAGAGGGTGCAGGCTGGGCTGAGGGACACGCCACCCCTCCGTGCATGAATTTCGTGCACCGGGCCTCTAGTAAATAAATAAAAGACCCTGAATAGCTGCAGCAATCCTGAGAAAGAAGAACAAAGTAGGAGGGATCTCAATACCAGATATCAAGCTGTATTACAAAGCCACTGTTCCTAAAACTGCCTGATACTAGCACAAGAACAGACATATAAACCAATGGAATAGAATAAAGAACCCAGAAATTGACCCAAACCACTATGCTCAATTAATATTTGACAAAGGAGGCAAGAGCATACAATGGGGTAAAGACAGTTTCTTCAATAAATGGCATTGGGAAAATTAGACAGATACACGCAAAATAATGAAACTAGACCACCAACTTACACCATACACAAAAATAAACTCAAAATGAATAAAGGACTTAAACATAAGATAGGCACCATAAAAATCTTAGAGGAATCCACAGGCAGCAAAATCTCAGACATATGTTGAAGTATAGCTTCAGAGAAAGTAAACAAATGGGACTACATCAAAATAAAAAGTCTCTTCATAGCAAAAGAAAACATTAACAAAGCAACAAGAAAGCCCACTGCCTGGGAGAACATATTTGCCAATGTTATCACCGTTAAGGGTTTAATCTCCAACATTTACAGGGAACTCATACAACTTAACAAAAGGAATATAAACAACACAATAAAAAATGGGCAAGGGACCTAAATAGATACTTTTCGAAAGAAGACAGAAGGAAGGCCAAGGGACATATGAAAACATGCTCAAAGTCACTAATCATCTGAGAGATGCAAATGAAAATGATGATGAGGTACTATCTCACACCTGTCAGAATGGCTATCATCAATAAATCAAGAAATGACAAGTGCTGGTGAGGATGCAGAGAAAAAGGAACTCTCATGCACTGCTGGTGGGAATGCAGACTGGTGCAGCCACTGTGAACAGTATGGAATTTCCTCAAAAATTAAAAATGGAACTCCCATTTGACCCAGTAATCCCACTTCTAGGAATATATCCCAAGAAACTAGAAACACCAATCAGAAAGTACATATGCACCCCTATGTTCATAGCAGCACAATTTACAATAGCTAAGATTAGGAAACAGCCTAATTACCCATCAGAAGATAAGTGGATTAGAAAACTGTGGTACATCTACACAATGGAATACCATGCTGCTGTAAAAAGGAAGGAACTCCTACAATTTGCAACAGCATGGATGGACCTGGAGAGCATTATGCTAAGCAAAATAAATCAGTTGGAGAAAGATAAATATCACATGATCTCACTCATTTTTGGAATATAATGAACAAAAACAGATCCAGAGACAGAAAAGGATCAATCAGACCGTGAAAACTCAGAGGGAATGTACACTTAGAAATTGTTAAAATGGTAAATATTATGTATATTGTACCTTATCCTTGGAATAAACTTAATTTTCTCTGTTGCAAAGAGAAAAAGAAAAGAAAAAGGAAAAAGAGATAGAGGAAGACATAAACAAATGGAAGAACATATCATGTTCATAGATTGGTAGAATCAACATCATTAAAATGTCCATACTACCCAAATCAATTAATAGATTCAATGCAACCCAATTGAGTATTATGTTGGCTGTAGGTTTGTCATATATGGTTTTTATCATGTTGAGATATGCTCCCTCTATTCCAACTTTGCTGAGAGTTTTTATCAAAAATGCATGTTGGATTTTGTGGAATGTTTTTTCTGCGTCTCTTGATATGATCATGTGATTTTCGTCTTTCAATTTGTTTATGTGATTTATCACATTTATTGATTTGTGATTATTGTACCAGCCTTGCATCCTTGGAATAAATCCCACTTGATCATGGTGTATGATCTTTTTAATATATTGCGGGATGCTATTTGCTAATATTTCATTGAGTATATTAGCACCTATGTTCATCAGGGATATTGGCCTATAATTCTCTTTCTTTGTAGTGTTTTTATCTGGTTTTGGAATTAGGATAATGCTGGCCTCAGAAAAAGAGTTTGGAAGTGTTCCTTTCTCTTGGATTTTCTGAAATAGTTTGAGGAGTATAGGTGTTAGTTCTTCTTTGAATGTTTGGTAAAACTCTGTGCAGCCGTCTAGACCTTGGCTTTTGCTTGGTGGGAGTTTTTTTTATTACTGCTTCTATTTCGTCAGTTGTTATTGGCCTATTCAGGTTTTTTTATTCTTTCTGATTCAGTTTTGGGAGATAGTATTTTTCTAGGAATTTGTCTATTTCATGCACATTGTCCAGCTTGTTGGCATATAGTTGTTCATAGTATTTTCTTACAATCCTTTGTATTTCTGTGGTGTCAATGGTTACTTCTCCACTTTTGTTTATCATTTTATTTTTTTGTGTCCTCTCTCCTTGTGTCCTGATGAGTCGGGCTAATGGTGTATCAATTTTGTTTATCCTTTCAAAGAACCAGCTCTTGATTTCATTAATATTTTGTATTTTTTTTAGTTGCTCTGTTATTTCTTTCTGCTCTAATCTTTATTGTTTTCTTCCTTCTACTTACTCTGGCCTTTTATTGTTGTTCTCTTTCTAGTTCTTTAAGTTGTAGGGTTAAATATTTTATTGCTGATTTTTCTTATTTTTTTTTTTAGGTAGGCCTGTAGTGCTATGAACTTCCCTCTCAGGACTGCTTTTGCTCTGTCCAAGAGATTTGGAATTCTGTGTTTATTTTCATTTGTTTCCAGGAAGTTTTTTATTTCTTTCTTGATCTCGTTGGTAACCCATCCATCTTACATAATAAAAAGGTAATATTTAAATTACCATCACTCTGCTACGCCCATGATTGGGCCAGCGGGTGACACAGGGGGCGGGACTCGGGGTGGCTGGGGTGGTGATTGGGCCGGCAGGACGCTGAGCTCGCGTTGCTAGCGGCGACGCGAGCTCAGCGTCTGCGCCATGGCTGTGCTGCGGCACAGACAGGCCTCTGGGGCAGCGAGCCAAGCCGGCCTTTTGGAGGTTTGGAGGCGGCGGGCGGTGGGCAGGCGGCGCGGCTCCCCGGGGAGGAGTCTGGCGGCAGTTGGGCCGCAGGAGCACATGGCTGCGGCCCCAGCCTTCCTGGGCGGGAGGCAAAGGCAAGACCCTGGCCTGGGCTCCGGCCGCAGGAGGACCACGCCCCCGCCCCGCCTCGCCCTAGGGGCCCAGGGACTTCGGAGCTGCCGACCAGCGGACAGACAGCTTACGCGTGCATGATTAAATCATGCACTGGGCTTCTAGTTGTTTAATAACATGCTATTCAGCCTCCATGTGTTTGAATGTTTTTGGGTGTATTTACTGTAATTGAATTCTAATTTCATTCCACTGTGATCTGAGAAGATGCTTGATATGATTTCAGTCTTCTTGAACTTGTAGAGACTTGTTTTGTGTCCTCACATGTGGCCTATCTTTGGAGAAAAATGTATATTCTGCTGTGTTGGGGATAAATGTGCGGGGCCTGATGCGATGGGGGCCAGACATGGCGGGGATCTCCCTTTTCCGCGTCCTGCGCGGAAAGAGAGATGAATGAACCGGTTCTAAATGGAGGCAGCCAGGGATTGAGAAAATAATAGAAATAAAGAAAACAAGACACAGAAATAGATTCATGAAGCTGGGAGCCTGGGTGGATCTTTCTGTGTCTGGCTGAGGCCACAGAACTGATCCAGACTGAAAAGCTGGTGCTTTATTTATAATCAGGGACAAACAAGGCAATTGACAATGTTCTTGTAAGTTTCACTTGTTTTGGCAGCACTTGCTGCCCCTCCCACAGCCCACTAGCTACCCAGGAAAGATCTAGGGATCAGTTACAGGATGAAGCTTAATTATGCTTAGAGGACTGTGCCATTCCAAGCTTGGGACTTGTTTGTGACTTTGCCAGCAGGTCAGTCCAAGGCTTAACCCTATAACTGCTTCCTACAAAATGTTCTAAAAATATCAATTAAATCCATCTGATCCAGTGTGTCCTTTAGAGTCTCTGTTTCCTTGTTAAGTTTTTGTCTAGAAGATCTGTTCAGTGAAGACAGAGGGGCTTAAAGTCCCCTACTATAACTGTATAGCTATTGATCTCTGTGTTAAAGTACACTAGAAGTTATTTTATATATTTAGGTGCACCTATATTGGGTGAATATATCTTTAACAGGGTTGTATCCTCTTGTTGGATCGATCCCTTTAGTATTATGTAGTGACCTTTGTTGTCTCTTGTGATAGCCTTCATTTTAAAGTCTATTTTGTTGGATATGCGTATCGCTACTCCAGCTTTTTTTTTCCTTTTCCATTTGCATGAAAACTTTTTTTCCATCTCTTCACTCTCATCATGTGTGTGTCTTTTGTTCTGAGGTGAGTCTCTTGCATCCAGTATATAGTTAGGTCATGTTTTTGCATCCATTTAGCTACCCTACATATTTTTATTGCAGCATTAATCTGTTTACATTTAAGTTTATTATTGATAGGTACTTATTTATTGCCATTTTAATTCTTTATGGTTAGGTTTCTCTCTCTGTTTCTTCTTCTCATTATAGCAGTTCTTGTAATGCTGGCTTAGTGGTGATGTACTCCTTTAGCCTTTTTTTTTGTCTGGTAAGCTCTTTATTTGACTGTCTATTTTGAATGGTAGCCCTGCTGGATATAGTAATCTTGGTCTCAGATCCTTGTTTTCCATTACCTTGAGTACTTCATGGCATTCCCCTCTGGCCTGTAAAGTTTCTGATGAGAAATCAGGTGTCAGCCTTTTGGGAACTGCTTTGTAGGTAACAGTTTTCTTTTCTCTTGCTGCCTTTAAGATTCTCTGTCTTTAGTTTTTGGCATTTTAATTATGATGTTTCTGGGCATGGGCCTGTTTGGGTTCTTCTTGTTTGAGTTTCTCTGTGCCTGCTGATCTGGTGTGATGTTTTGTGTGTGTGTTTTTTAACCACCAGTTTAAGGAAGTTTTCTACTATTATTTCTTCAAATACTTTCTCTATTCCTTTCTCCATTTCTGCCTCTTCTGGCACACCTGCTATTCTAATATTTTACATTTCATGTTGTCCCACAGCTCCCTTAAACTGTCCTCCTGTTTTTTAATTATTTTTTCTTTTTGGTTCTCTGATGACATTTTCTACTCTGTCTTCTAATTCCTTGGTTCAATCCTTAGCTTCCTGCTGTGTATTCCTTCCAATATGTTCTTTATATGTGTTATGTCATTCTTTATCTCAGACTGTTCTTTTTTCATAGTTACTATATTGTTTATGCTGTTGAGCATTTTTACCATCATTACTCTACTCTGTTCCAGATAAATATCTTTTTGTAAAAATATATTTTATTGATTTTTTACAGAGAGGAAGGGAGAAGGATAGAGAGTTAGAAACATTGATGAGAGAGAAACATTGAACAGCTGCCTCCTGCACACCCCCACGGGGGATGTGCCCACAACCAAGGTACATGCCCTTGACCGGAATTGAACCTGGGACCTTTCAGTCTGCAGGCCGATGCTCTATCCACTGAGCCAAACCAGTTAGGGCAATCAGATAAATATCTTATCTCTGCTTCATTTAGCTCATCTTCTGGAGAATTCTCTAGTTCTTTCACTTGGGAGATTGTTTCTTTGTCTCCTCATTTGACTGGGGGTTTGGGTTTATGACTATGTATTAGGTAGATCCTCTACATCAAGCATGTCAAACTCGTGACCTGTGGGTGGCATGCGGCCCATAACAAATATTTTTGTGGCCCAGCCAATATTACAGTATGTAAGAAACATTTTAATAAACATTTAATAACTTAATTTTTATAATATCCTGTTATACATAATCCTATCTAATAATAGAGTAATATGCAAATTAACCGTACCTCCGCGACAAAAATGGCGGCCCCCATAGCCACAAGATGTTGGCACCCAGTCACCTCAGCCCTGCTGCTGGAGTGTCTGGCCTGTCTGACCAACAAACAGAGGCCGGAGAGCAGGGCATGGCGGCTTCCTCAGCGTGGCAGCGGGGAAGCCCCAGGCCCTGCAGACACAGCCTGGAGAGCAGGGCATGGCGGCTTCTGTGGAAGTGGGGAAGCCCCAGGCCCTGCAAACAGAGCCCAGAGAGCAGGGCATGTCAGCTTCCTAAGCGCGGCAGCAGGGAAGCCCCAGGCCCTGCCGACAGAGTCTGGAGAGCAGGGCATGGCGGCTTCCTTAGAGCAGAGGCAGCGGGAACACCCCCAGGCCCAGCAGACAGCACCCAGACAGCAGGGCTTGGGGGCTTCCTTAGTGTGTCCCTGTGGGCGAAGCCCCCAGGCCTGGCAGACAGAGCACACTGCGGGGCATTGGGGCTTCCTTTGCATGGCGCATGGCAGCAGCAGGCAGAGAGCGGACAGCACGGCATGGGAGCTTCATCTCCATGGCTTCATCTCCATGGCTGCAGGCCCTGCAGAGAGCAGAGAACCATGGGGAGTGGGCTTAAGCCATCAGTAGGACATTCCCTGAGAGCTCCTGGATTGTAGAGGGTGCAGGTTGGGCTGAGGGACCCCCGTGCATGAGTTTCGTGCACCGGGCCTCTAGTTATTAATAATGAACTACAATGTTCACTAATGACCGATTACTATAAATATGTTGCATTCATTTCCCTTATGCACCTTACACACAGGTGCACCATTTCTCTCTACTAAAATTAGCAACGAATATTTTAGCAGCCAATTGCCATGTCATTAGTCTTGTACTGACTTGTTTGGTGTGTGCAAAAGGAAATATTTCACTTTCGGAGAGCAAGAAAAATAGGTGTATGTGCATTACGCTTACTAATTTGTGCAGTTATTTAGTGTCTGGTAAGTTAATGTTCAAGAACAAATATTAATTTTTATTAAAATATTCTATTATTTTATGTTAGCAATTGCTCATTTATTTCAGTCCTTTGTATTCAGCATGTCTCTATCAAAATAAACCTATATTACTATGAAAATTGAAAATTTATTTTTGTGGCCCACACAAACTTAAACCTTGTTTATTTGTTCCATGTTAGCCTTTGAGTTTGACAAGCTTGCTCTACATCTCTCGATATTTAGTGCAGGACAGTGTTAAAGGCTGTTTCTGACTAATTAGATCAGGCAAAGTCTCAAAGCCTCCAGAGACCACCTCTGCCTCCAGACTGATATGATTCCAACTTGAATTGCACTCAGGCAATTGTCCTCAGTTGTGGTGAGAGTTTTTTTCAACAGGGTGGGGCAGTTGCTTCTGCCTGGAGATTGTTATTTTTAATCTCTTAAATTGCCTCAGGGCAAGGTGTTTTCCAATAGGGTGTGTCAACTGTCTTTCTGCAGGTGAGGCAAACATCTATGTTAGAAAAATGTCCTCTGCTGCATGAGGGAATGAATCAGCCCAGGAAATTTGGGAAGTCTGCCTTCTGAGCTCTATTCCCAGAGTCCCCAGTCCTGGGTTCTGTTCTCACAGCTCCCGTCCACTTCACCTTCCCTCTGCCAGAGCACAAGGTGGGTGGCTCCACAGGGAATTTTGTGCATTTTGTGCATTTTCCCTTTAAGAGGGTGCCTGAATTTTCAGCTGTTACTCCCTGGCAGTCAGCACCCAGCTGCTTTTTACAGCTAGATGTTATGTGGGTACCCTCCTCAGTTTTGGTGCTCTCTGCTGGGGGGGGGGGAACTTGGGGATTAGACCCCAGAGTTCTCAGTGGCAACCTGCCATAGCTGCGATATCTCTCTAGGACTTCAGTTGCTGTCTGTGGGCATCCAGGCAGCCATTTTGTGCCTCTGCCCCTCCTACTAGTCTCTATGTGGTCTCCACTTTCAGTCCTCAGGTATCAGGGTTCTCTCCTGTGAGTTTTCCGTTGATTACTCAGGGAATTTTTCTGTATTTCATATGTACTTCCAGTTTCTTCCTGGGAGCATGTTTATACAACATCCACTTACTCTGCCACCATTTTTAATCCCGGCGGTACCCTTTGGTGGTACCCTTTGCTTCTCATAATAAAGAAGAGAAACAAATTGATCTACATATGATTTTGTAAAGCACTTAAGTCGCCCTGGCCATTGTTTCTGAGTGGTTAGAGCATCAACCACACACTGAAGAGTCTTAGGTTTGAGTCCCATTCAAGGGCACGACCTGGGTTGCAGGTTCAATTCCAGTTCTGGTCAGGGCACATGGGGAAGTCAGCTAATCGATGTGTCTCTAACATCAATGTTTCTCTCCTTTCTCTCTCTGTGCCCCTCCCTTCAACTATGCCTAAAAAAAGCAACAGCACAATTTAAAATAGCTAAGATTTGGAAACAGCCTAAGTACCCATCAGCAGATGAGTTAATTAAAAAATGGTGGTACATCTACACAATGGAATACTACACTGCTACAAAAAAGAAAGAACTCTTACCATTTGCAACAGCATGGATGGATCTGGAGAGCATTATGGTAAGTGGAATAAGCCAATTTGAGAAAGATAAATATCACATGATCTCACTCATTTGTGGACTATAATGAACAACAAAAACTGATGACAAAAATAGATCCAGACAGAGAAGCATCGAACAGGCCATCAAACCTCAGAGGGAAGGTGGGGGGGGGGGGCACCTAAGAGATCAGCAAAAGGACTTGTATGCATACATATAAGCATAACCAATGGACACAGACAGTAAGGGGGTGAGGGCATGTGCTGGGTGGTGGGAGTGGCTGGGAAGAGGTCTATGGGGAAAACAGGAGACACATGTAATACTTTCAACAATAAAGAATTTAAATTAAAAAAAACTGAGATGTGTCTCCTTGTATCATCTGCACCATCACCAAAAACTCTGGTCCTCAAGGGGGAAAAGGTCTAACTTCTGTGTGTGTCACTTCAACCTTAGCATGTAGTCTATTGACATAATTACCACATACCTTTCAGTTGCAGCACAAACAGAAGTTGCTATGTGTCTTACAATTTTTATTCCTTTTGCTAAGACCTCTTATGATTATATACACACACAAGGAATAGAATAGCATTCTGCCCTAGTTGCCAGAACAATAAAGCAAGAGAAAGAAATAAAAGGCATCCAAATAGGAAAGGAAGAAGTCAAAGTGTCACTTTATGCAGATGGCATGATGCTGTATATAGAAAACCCTAAAGCAGTGATGGGCAACCTTTTGAGCTTGGTGTGTCAAAATTCGCCAAAAAACTGAGCATAACTCGGGTAGTGTGTCACTTTGAGGAAAAAACATTATTTTGCGATATTTATAGTTTAAATAACATAAATGTATAATTGTTATATATAATTGTATTTAATAAACCAACAACTAAATATTTAACTTACCTGCTTAGTGACTTCTTTGTTCATCCATCAGTCAGTTTCTTTTGTTGGTCTTGATATTATTTAGCTTGTGTGGGGTGCCGTGAACTAAGATAAGTGAGGGGGAGGGGGAATTCTTTAACTAACCTGCCTATTACTGACTTTTTTGTTGCTGAATTTCATTGGCTAAATATTCAATTGAAGGTTGGTATTTTGTACACTTCAGGCCCAAGCAAGCGCTACTAACTTCATCTGTCAATCTGTTTCTTTTGTTGGTTTTGATATTATTTAACGCTGAGAATAAGGCCTCACAAAAGTAGTAGAGGGAAAAATTGTGAGTAAAGCCATTGCTATATTTTTCAGGGTGCTAAAAGTGTCTGGTAGTCGGTTCCAGGCACTCCAAATTTCCTGTTCGTAGTGGCACTCCTCTTGATTCTCCAAGTGGCACTTTTCCAGATTCTCAAGCTTTGACCTCAAGTCGACAAACACCTGAGCCCAGATACTGTCTTGAAATTCTGCAAGGTGCATCTCCAAATCATCAATTTGCATCCATTGGAAACCATTTAATTCCAAACTACTGTAGACTACTACATCAGGATACTTAATTATTTTCATGGTCTGTTCTAGACTTCTAAATTGACTAAATCTATCACTAAACTGGTCAAGTAACGAGTCTAAAACATGCTGGTACTTCATATGCAAGAGTTCCATTTCATTTTGTACAGCTGCACTGGCCTTCTCAAAATACTTTGTTACTCGAGGAAAATATTTATAAGTTTTAGTTTCTACATCTCGCTTGAAAATTTTAACTTTACTTTCTAAAGCTTTTATGTATCAAAACATAACGTCAATACTTTTGCCAAAACCTTGTATCTTTAAGTTCAGTTCATTAATATGAACAGAGAGATCTGTAAAAAACATCAGGGTGTTGACCCACTTATCATCATTAAGCTGAGGAAAGTTTCCCAGATCCTTATCGTCAAGAAATACCTTAATTTCTTCAAAGCACCCCACAAAGCGCTCAAGAACTTTGCCTCGGCTCAGCCATCTTACATTATTGTATCTCAGCAGTCCACTGTACGTGGAATCAACCTCCAGTAAAAGTGCCGAAGATTCTCGCTTGTGATGGGGGTGAGCAGCTATTAAATTAACTATTTTTGTAACAACTAACATTAAGTTGTTTCAGGCGGTGAATCCTGCCTTGGCACATAAAGCCTCCTGATGGATAATACAATGAAAAGGCACAATCGGATGTCCAATAGCTTCTGTAAACAATTTGACAAATCCGACTTTTTTCCCACCATATTTGGTGCCCCATCTGTGGTCACTGACACAACTTTAGAGATATCAATGCTTAGGTCACGAAATGTTTGTATAACAACCTTACATAGTTCGCTTCCTGATTTATTTGTTGACACTGATACTAACTTTATCAACTCTTCTCTCATTGTGAGACCATCAGAATATCAACCAATAATGGCCAACTGAGCATGTGATGTGACATCAGTAGTTTCATCAAGAGAGATCGAAAAATATTTACACTTCCTTATGTCTCTCTTTAATTGATGTTGTACGTTTGTGTTCAGTCTCATTATTCGGTCTTTTATGATATTTCTACTGAGTGGTAACTCAGATATTCTCTTAATAATTGCATCTTTATTCGGCATATCGTGAAATAGAACTGGTGCACATCTTAGGAGAGTTTCTTTAATAAATTCTCCCTCACTGAGCACTTTTCCATGCTGAGCTGTAGAGTGAGCAATGCTCAAACTTTCAGATGTTAAATTTGTAGAGCCTTTCATAAATTTAAGGGTGGAATTAGATTGGCTCTTATAAAGGTGTACCTGCCTGGAAATGTATTCCTTCCTTTCATCCTCACTTTTTTCCAAGAGCTGGGAATGATTAGTTTCAAAATGTCTATTTATATTCCACATTCTGCTTACTACCGTTTCAGTACATAGAACGCAAAATGATCTGCCATTTTTTTCTATAAAGCCATACATCTCGGTCCATGTCTCTTGAAAGGGTTGGCCACTGCTACTACCACTTCCTTTACTTAACCTTAGTTTTTTATTTTTTGGGTTCTCCATCAGGGGGGCATTGACAGAAGATAGAATTATAGATAGCTTGTTAGGCCTGCAGGCAATTAGGGGTTAACTAGCCTAACTAACCACAAAATGGTGCATATAACTGTCTTTTAGGAAAGGGCAGGGTTAATAAGCAGAAATAGGGGTTAATAAGGATGCACAACAGTAATAGTGGTGAAATCGAGTCTGCACTATGGAGCAAGATGGTGTTTCTTATGTGAATTAAAATGGCTGCCACTATTTCTAATGGTGGGAAACGGCACCCATAGCACGCCACAAACCCTCGCCTCTCCCAGCCTCCCCTTCACTTATCTCAGTAATGATGGATTAGAAATCCATGACACCCCAGAACAGTAGATAATGGTTGCTGTGGTTAACTGTTATTTGGTTACTGGTAATGGCAGGGCCCACAGAGATGCGTCCCCTGCTGAGTTCCGCTGCTCCCTGCTCTGCCGGCGGAAGTGAGGGCAAAGATCCCGGCTTAACCGGAAGTCCCAGAACTAGACGCTCTGTGCCGGACTTCTGTTGTTTTGGCCTACAGACCTCCGGCACAGAGTGTCTAATAGGGGAGGATGAAACATTTGTGAGTCGCAAATGTTTCATCCTCAGGAGCAGCAAATGTTTCATCCTCGGCATGCGGCTGCCTCAGCGGCCGTGTGTCATCAGAAATGGCTACACGTGTCAGTGCTGACACGCGTGTCATAGGTTCGCCATCACTGCCCTAAAGACTACCAAAAAACTACTAGAAACAATAAATAAATACAGTCAAAGCTGCAGTATAAAAAAATCAGTGTGCAAAAATCAATTGCCTTTCTATATACCAACAACAAAACTTCAGAAAAAGAAATGGGAAGAAGAATTCCTTTTGCAATAGCAACCAAAAGAATAAAATACCTAGGAATAAACTTAACAAAGAATGTGAAAAGCCTATATACTGAAAATTACAAAGCTTTATTAAAAGAGATTGAAAAAGACACAACAAAATGGAAAAACATCCTGTGTCCATGGATTGAAAGAATCAACATAGTTAAAATGGCCATATTACCCAAAGCAATATACAGATTGAATGCAACCCATCAAAATCCCCATATCATTTTTAAAAAAATAGAACAAGAATCATCAGATTTGTATGAAACCACAAATGACCCAGAATAGCCAAAGCAATCCTTAAAAGAAAGAACAAAGCTGGAGGTATCACACTACCTGACTTTAAATTTTACTACAGAGCTACGATAATCAAAACAGCATTGTATTGGCAAAGAAACAGACACACAGATCAATGAAACAGAATAGAGAGCCCAGCTATAAAACCACATGTATATGGACAGATAATTTTCAACAAAGGAGCCAGAAATGCACATTGGCGTAAAGATAGTCTCTTCAATAAATGGTGCTGGGAAAACTGGAGAGCCACATGCAAACAAATAAAACTGGATTATAGTTTGTTCCCATGTACACAAATTCATTCAGAATGGATCAAAGACCTAAGCATAAGACCTGAAACTATAAGTAACATTGAAGAAAATATAGGTACCAAACTTATGGACCTGGGTGGTAGAGAACATTTTATGAATTTGACCCCAAAGGCAAGAGAGGTAAAGGCAAAAGTAAATGAATAGGACTATATCAAACTGAAGAGCTTCTGCTCAGCAAAAGAAATTGACAACAATACAAACAGGCAGCCAACCAGATGGGAGATGATATTTGCAAACAGTAGCTCCGACAAAGGTTTAATTTCCAAAATATATAAAGAACTCGTAAAACTTGACACCAAAGAAATAAACAATCCAATCAAAAAGTGGGCAGAGGACCTGAAAATACACCTTTCCCAAGAAGACATACAAACAGCCAATAGATATAGGAAAAGATGTCAACTTCACTAGCAATTAGGGAAATGCAAATTAAAACTACAATGCGATTATCACCTGACACCTGATAGAGTTGCCATTATCAACAAGACAAGCAATAACAAGTGTTGGAGAGGTTATGGAAAAAAGGGAACCCTCATTCACTGCTGGTGGGAATGTAGACTGGTACAACTACTGTGGAAAGCAGTCTGACGATTCCTCAAAAAATTAAGAATAGAGCTACAATACAACCCAGCAATTCCTCTCCTCGGTATATACCCAAAAAAACTCGAAATCATTTATACACAAAAATATATGCACCCCTGTGTTCATTGCAGCATTATTGATGGTGGTCAAGATATGGAAACAGCCAAACTGTCCTGCAATAGATGACTGGATAAAGAAGATGGTGGTATGTATACACAATGGAATACTACTCAGCCATAAGAAAGGATGAAATAGTTTCATTTACACAACATAGATGGACCTTGAGATCATTATGCTAAGTGAAATAAGTCAGATAGAAAAAGCTAAGAACCATATGATTTCACTCCTATGTGGGATATAAAACTGAAACGTATGAACACAAACAGCAGTGTGGTAGTTGCCGGCGGGTGTGGGGAGAAGGGGGTCCTAATATGAAATGACTGGAGAAGACTTGACTTTGGGTGGTAGACACATGGTGCTATATACAGATTTTGTAACTTAGAAATCCACACATGAAACCTATATGTTCATGTTGACCAAAGTCACCCCAATAAAATTTAATAAAATATAAAAAAGAGAAATGACAATTGCATTTTCCAACAGTAGATTTCCTAAAAGCAACTGGTTATGAGAAAAATAATATATTATTTCAAAATGCAAGCAATGATAGTAAACTGAATGTATTTTTTTTTTAAAAAGACTCAGTGCTTTAAGTGAACCTTGACTAAGTGTATAAAAAAAGTCATGGCCCTTAGTACCAGCCTTAACCACCACAGGCCAGGAAGAATGGATTGCATGAGGAATGTCAGTAGGACCTGGAAAACCAAGAAGCAGACTAGTCTGAACCAAACTTCTGGATCAGAACAAGACTTTTGTTTTAGCTGATCTTGATGTAATGTTTCACCATCAATTTAAAGAGAGGGATTTGTAATCGAGTAGCTGATAAACACCTGTTATAAATATCTAAAACCTGATGCGGTTGTATATAATGGTCTCAGACTGTCACGGTTACTTTGTCTAAGTAATGTGAGTAAAAGGGGACAAAGTAGTATAAAACAATTAGCATTTTGGGTTACTTTTACTTTTACTTAAAGCAACCAAAAGTTATCAGAAAATTAAGCCCATTTTAACCCACAACAAAATTTAACACTTGACTGTAAAGTTAAGACCCATGAGTTGAGGCTGAGCTGGCTGCCCCTGCTGCCTTGGAGAAGATCCATGACTGTTCATCCACCTGTGGGGCTAATCCCTCAAGAACAGGCTTGCAGCAGACAGGGGGACAGGAATGATGAGCAGAGGAATTCCCTGAGTGCTCACCTTTTATCTACGCTGTGATCTCTGTTAGCTGGTCTGGTGGTCACTCACCTGTGGTTGTAGGCCACGAATTAGTGCAAATATTTTAGCTGAGATCCTGCTGCACTAAGAAGGGATGCATTGCACCCTATAGGGTCTAGTTCAGTTAAGCTCTTTACTAGAAATTAGAGTCTACACACTGCCAGTAGTGCAGCGTTGGAGTGATGTGCTGGAGATAGCTAGGCAAGGGCTAAGGAAACCAGGAGAGTGGTGGGCCTTGGGACCAGCTTGGGACTGTCACCTTCATTAGCATGATCTGGAAGGGCCACCTCTACCTCCTCAACTGCACCAAGAATGCAGGGGCAGTTCAGTTTGATTATCAACAGAGAAGTTGATGCATAACCTTGATGCAGACAATCACAGGAGGAGACCATAGAAGTAGGGCAGAGAAGGGTGAGAGAAGCGTGGAAGAGGACACACTCACCCTTTGTAAAACCCCCAAGGGCCTACATCAGGTGTCTGTTCAAATGTTACCTCCTCTGATCTTCTCCACTCTTTCTCTCACTTGTATTCTTTTCTCTGTGAGCAAAGAGGACTTTGAAATGAAATCCAGATTCAAATTTAGTCACTAAAAAAATGTGGTAGAAATTGTTCTAGGACAGTAATTTTAATATTTAATAATTAAATATAATGGGAACAATACAAACATTTTGACCTATGACCATTAAGTTCAATGGCTACCTTAAAAAAGAAAAGGCAGTGAATTTTAACAAAATGAGCTAAAATATCCACAAATGTGGCAGAGGGATTGACTGAGACAAGTTGACCTTAACACTCTGTTATTTCTGTGATTATTAACTGACAAGTCACATTTAAAAAACGCATGGGGCACATGTGAGGAAGAAGATCAGGAAAATTCAATTGAGCAGTCACAGACTCAAACTTCAAACCCATCCTTTTTCAAGAGTACTAGTTCATGTTCTGGAGGAAACCATTTCAGTCCTGCAGGCAGACTCACTCCACATGAGGAACATGGGACAAAAATGTTTGTTTCAGTCTGGCACATATTTAATTTATTTTTAAATTTTAAATATCTGTGTCATTGCTCCAAAATACTTAAAAAGGAATTGATGCATGTCCCGTACCCTCAGCTCTATAGAGATTTCCATCCACTCTGCTTTACCTAATGATTCCTTCCCAGGAAAGAGGATGGGTGGATTTTGACGAAGATATGCTTTTGCTAATCACTGCTCCTTCCCTAACACTTGTGCCTGTACACACCTGCTCTCTTACCTGGAAGTTATTGGGTTGATTTATTATATTTGGGTGGCTATGGGTGCCTTGGGCTGACTCCCAGACATATGTTATATTCAAAAAGAGATGGTGAAGTGGGGAAAGGTACTTATGGCAATAGTTTTCAAGAGCCTCTTGATTCTTCAGGCACCACTACCATCATTATCTGGAACTTATTACAAAAGCAAAGCCTTGGGACTCACCCAAATACCTCCAGACTCAGAAGATCTGAGGGCAGGCCCAGGCATCTGCTTCATAACAAGTTTCCAGGGATTCTGATTCTTACTCAAATTTGAGGACAACTGGACTAGAAGAACCAATCTTTGAGCACTGGCTACTTTCAGAATTAAGGAATCTAATGTTCCTTTGAAACAAAAGTACCACCTTCTCACCCCAGGTTGGCACACATGAGGTGTCAGAGTTGTATCCATCCCTGTCGCACCAGGGATGGGTACCTCTGATTGACTCCAAAGCCAACATTCTTCTAAAGAATGGCCAGGCAAGCACAACTGGTTGATCAGAGTAAGCCGGTATGATTATACTTATTTGCCACCTAACAGGTCTGATCAAATAATTGAATGGATACTCCCTCCCCAGGGAACTGGCCTTTAGACCACTTCACAACCGACATTCTCTTTCACTTAGACAACATTCCACTTGCTAAGACCATATTCCACTTGCTAAGACCATTATCCTTCCCTTCTGGAACTTCCTAGTGTCTGGACCTGCCCAGAGAATTCTCCGCCTAGAAAAAGCCCGCTTAGAGTCTTTTAATACTCTGACTCCCTGTTCCTGGGGGCTGGTGCCATTTGGGAGCTCAGCCTATCTGGTATCCAGATAACCTAATCATACCTAATAAAATGGTAATATGCAAATTACCATCACTCCGCTATGCCCACGATTGGGCCGGCTGGAGGCGCGGGGGGCGGGACTCAGGGTGGCTGATTGGCTGGCAGTAGGAGCAGGGGGGCGGGGACTCGCGAGTCCCCGACCCCCGCTCCTCCCGCCGGCTTAAATTAGGCCGGCGCTGCGGAAGATGCTGGTGGCGGAACTTGGGGTGGCCGATTGCGTGGCTGCCGGCACCAGTTTTCCGCCAGCAGCAGTTTTCCTCTGGCCACCCGCCCGATCAGAGCGCCTCCTGATCAGAGTTCCTCTCAGGGTGGCCGATCGTGCTGGCGGGAGGCGCTCTGATCAGTGGGTGGCCAGAGGAAAACTGCTGCTGGTGGATAAGTGGTGCCGGCAGCCAGGTGAAGGAAAAGTCTATTGCACGAAGTTTCTAGTAAATTCATAATTCTTACCACTTTTGGCCTCGTGCATTGCTCCTCCGGCAACCCTAACAAGACTCTTCTCGACTAAACTTTACACAGGTTCCTCTGAGCCCTCTTTTTGACTAGGCCTCATCCAAGAATTATGCTAAACTGGTTTAGGGAGAGTCCTGCTTTGATGGTCAAATTCCTCATCAAGCACCTTGATGTCTACGTCTATGGCCTGCCTTTAGCAAGCATCCTGTTAGACCAGATTATTAAGAATTCCCCTACCCCTGATGTCCCCTCTTAGTACTTTTCTATCCACTGCTCCCTCATTCTGCTTATTTGCTATAAATCCCAGATGTTTTGCTGTGTTTGGAGTTGAGCATGGTTTTATTGAAGCCTCTCTCCCCTATTGCAATAGTTCTGAATAAAATATGATTTTTACCACATTTAACTAGTGTCTGAGGCTATTTCTCTTTAATACATCTTAGGTAATGGTGAATAAAATCTCTATTTTGGCAGACATATGTTAAGCATATGTTATCTAATATTATAGGCCAGGCTAGAAAGTGAACTTTAAATAATGTGATGACATAAATTGAACTTCACTGAGTCCTACCTCTCATAGCCCAAGTCCCTTCTGTATATAAATTTTAAAATACTGTAACCCATCCCACCATTCTTTTAACATTGTTTCGGTAAATGATGACTTGTAAATTTACATGCAGCTACAGATAAACAGACTGTTTGTTTAAGGAAATCTAGAAGCTAACTTCAAAGGAAGTGAACAGGGGAAATTAGAATTCCTTAAACAAGCATTTTGGCTTGAGGAGATTTACCCACCTTTGAATGACAAATACCAGACCATTGTTTGACCTGCTCTGAGATGGTTATCTGAGCAGACTGTGCGACTGCACAGAGCACTGAGAGCCCACAGCCCCTTCCTGTTTCCTTTGTTCTGCTTCCCCCCAACCCACTCATAAAAACCCCTTCTTGCACTGAGATTAAGATGGTTTTTGTGACAAGAGTCCTCCATCTTCTCAGGTTGCTGGTTCTTGAATACACCAAATTTTTCTTCCACTAACCCTTGTCTCTTGAGTGTTGGCTTTGGGGTGGCAGGCAGCCGAACCTGGGTTACATATCAATTCCAACTGCAATCAGAAAAAATAAAAAATTGGCATGAAGTGCATTTAGGCTCAGAAGATCCTATAAGGAAATAAGTATTTCCTTACACTTAGGATAGTCACCCATGGCCTCCTAATTTCTAAACCTAATGACTCATGTTCCACTTAAATATCAGGTTTTCACCACCATCATTAAATATCTGATTTTTTCCCCTGAATAATTTCCATGCAATTCTTTATGAGCACAAAATGCTATTTTGAAATACATTCATGTACCTACATATTTCTCAGAAAAGTTGATTACTTTTACATCACAGCATAGATAAAAGGAAAACAACTTGAGTTCTTTAAATGATGAAAATTTAATTTGAAGAATATAAGAGGAAGAAAGTACAAAATGTCTTAAAAGGATCCCAAAGGAGGCTCATCAGCACAGAGGCAAATGACATTTGACTTTCAGAAAAAGGAATGCACTGCTATGGACTAGAATTCAATTTCTATAGTTCACATACTCTAATTTCCCCAGTAATAGTTACATATATTTTAAAGAAAAACAAAAAATCAACTTTCCCTTTATAAATCAAAGATAAATGCATGCCAGTGGGCTTTGGAATTAATTTCAAAGCATGGAGTGAATTTTGCCAATAGGTACTTCTGCATTTGCATCATGTATTTCACCCATCCTCTGCATTCTGTTCCTCCAACACTCTTCAAAGACATATTTATTGTAGGGCTTTTTTTTTTTTTTAATGTTTTTATTGATTTTAGAGAAAGAGGAAGGGAGAGAGAGAGTGAGATAGAAACAACGATTGGCTGCCACCTGCCTGCCCACTACTGGGGAATGAGCCCTGACCTTGAATCAAACAGGTGACCTCTTGGTGCAGGGGATGATGCGCAACCAACTGAGCCATACCAGCCAGGCCATGCTATAGAGCTTTTAAATTTTATCCTCATGTGTCTAAACTTCACTTTCTTTTTATCCACGATGCTGCATTTTGGTTGATATTCTTATATTTTTACTAGAGGCCACGTGAATGAATTCTTGCACGGATAGAGTCCCTCGGGGTGGCCTGCAGGGATCAGGCCAAAGCCCGCAGTCCAACACTCCTGCTCATCCCGGCCCCACTATGCCTGCCACGGGCTTGCACCCAATCAGTCCTGATTGGGAGAGGCTTGCGCTGCCACAGCAGCACTCGCCAGCTGTGAGCCCTGCATCTGGCACCCACCAGATGGGAATTGGGCGGGGGGGGGGGGGGGGGCAGGGATGCAATCTGCCCTCCAGGTGGGTGGTGGGACACCCTTGCCTCCCCGGGATCCAGATCTGTCCCACTGACATTTGCGCCAGTTGTTGGGAGCCACCTGGTGGCCGCTTATGTATCATTTCTTCCTTGCTGAGCATCTAAGGAGAGGAAGTGGCTGCGGTGCTGGAGGCTGACTTCCAGGAGGCCAGGGGCACTGTTGGCACCGGTCTGTCGGTGCCTGGCCCATTCTCTGGAGATTGGACCTGTAAGACTACTGAGGGAGTGAGTAGGTAAGCTGAGCAGCGCTCCTGCTGTGGGAGCACACTGACCACCAGGAGGCAGCTCCTGTGTTGAGCATCTGCCCCCTGGTGGTCAGTGCGTTTCATAGTGACCAGTTGACTGGTCGACTGGTTGTTCAGTCATTCGGTGGAGATTATATATATATATATATATATATATATATATATATATATATATATATATACTAGAAGCCCGGTGCATGAAATTTGTGCACAGAGGGGGGTGGGCAGGGAGTCCCCTCAGCTCAACCTGCACCCTTGCACCCTCTGCAATCCGGACCCCTCAGGGAATGTCTGACTGCCAGTTTAGGCCCAATCCCCAGGACATCTCTCTCACAATCCAGGACCGCTGGCTCCTAACTGCTCACCTGCCTGATCGATCCTAACTGCATCCCCGCCAGCCTGATCACCCCTAACCACTTCTGCCTGCTGGCCTGATTGCCCCCAACTGGCCCCCCGCCAGCCTGGTTGCCCCTAACTGCCCCCTCCGCTGGCCTGGTCACCTCTTTCGGCCCCCTGTGCTGTCCTGGTTGCCCCCAACAGCCTCCCCTGCCAGCCTAGTTGCCCCCTACTTCCCCCCAACCAGCCTGGTCACCCCCAACTGCCCTCCTGCTGGCCTGGTTGCCCCATGCAGCCTGTTGTTCAGTTGTTTGGTCATCCCTCACTAACCCCCCTGCCGGCCTGGTTGCCCCATACAGCCTGCTGTTCAGTTGTTTGGTCGTCCCTCACTAACCTCCCTGGTCGCCCCAAGCAGCCTGTGTTTGGTCGTCCATCTGGTTGTTTCAGTTGTGACGGCCCCTGACTTTTTATATGTTAATATATATATATATATAGTTAGGTCTGTACATATTTACTATTTTTTCACTTTTTGTAAATCTGTTTTTCTTTTCTCTGAGCTTTTGAGTTCCAAAGACTATCTTTTTGGTTCTGTCAGAGGTTTGCTCTTTTTTCATTCTTATATTTTTCTTTATTTCTTCAAATAGTTTAGAAATACTTATTTTTAATTCTCTTTGATGTGTTTTTGTTATCTTCAGTTCTTGGGAGGGAATATCTTCCAGCAATGTCTATTCTCCTTCTTTTTTTCGGGCCACTTTAAAAATCTGATTAATATTTTGGGGTGTGTGTGTGAGATTCTCTTTATTGGATTGTTTTCTGTGGGGATTCCCTGTGTGTTGGCTGCAAGTTGGTCCTTGTAGAGTGGTTTTCTGTGTTTCCATGTTTGGAGTGCAGTGGGCTCTACCTATGCCAGAGCACTTCTATGCTATTAACTTTGTGTCTCTCCACCATGTAATTTCATAAATTCACACTTCACATTTATGCACAGGGCAGTAGGTTTCAGATTTCTCATGAGTGGTTATTTTCTCCCATAAACCTCTGGGGAAGGCAAACTTTCGTAGACTTTCCCACTGGGGTTGCCCCTTATGACTCCTGTCTTTGGCATGCATGCTGGGACAAGAACTCCCTTTCCACTTGGTCTCCAGTCCCACATATGGCACTAGCTTGTGTTAGCTCCATGGCTTCAGCTTCCACTTACCATTCTGACTTGGAGTTTCCTGCTCATGTCTTGGTTTTGAGCTGAGCTCTGCATTAAACACTTTTGTTGTTGTTGTTGTTATATTTAGCATTTCTATGTTCTATGAGTTAAAGAGATTTTTCCTCTTCTGCATCAGCTCAGTCAACTCTATTGACTTCAAATAACTGAAGTACTAGATTATTATAAATGCCATCCCTAATGAAAGTAGGTTCATTTACTGTAAGTTGCAATGATCCTGCCACTGGGTATAGATGAGCTACACATGACTATCCTTCTATTTGATTGTTTCTACCACTTCCTCACTTTTGCATTCTGCCCATGTCAATTCAACTGGAGTGCCTTTTCTCTTTATTTATTCTGATGGGGAGAACAATTTTCATTTTCAATCTAAGCTAAAAATGATGTCCCATTGGGCCAAATGTGTTATCCTCCCAATTAATGTGCACATCTTTCCTGGCTGCAGGTTATCAGACTTTTTAAAAAAATTTATTGAATTTATTGAGGTGACATTGGTTAATAAAATTATATAGCTTTCAAGTGCACTAGTCTATGAAATAGACTATAAATATACATGAAATATATATCATCTGTATATTGTATTGTGTGTTCACCACCCAAAGTCAAGTCTTCTTTCATCAACTTTATCCCCCTTTACTGTTTACCTTCCACCACAGCCCCTCCCTCTTTCTGGTAATCACCATATTGTTTTCTATGTCTAAAAGGTTTTTTGTTTTGTTTTTGCTTAATCCATTCATATTTTTTACCCAGTCTCCTGATCCCCCTCCACTCTAACAGCTGTCAGTCTGTTCTCTGTTTCTATGAGTCTGTTCTTATTTTGTTTATTGGCTTATTTCCTTCATTAGATTCCACATATACATGGTAGGGCAAAAGTAGCCTTATAATTGTGAGTATGCAAAACACAGAGTTTATTCTTGTAATAGAGGCCAAATGCATGAAATTCGTGCATTGGTAGGGTCCTAGGCCTGGCCAGCAATCAGGGCCGATCAGGTTCCCCACCTCCCCACCTCCTCCTTCCCTTGCCACCCGCGTGCCACCACCGCATGGTTCCCCTGCCTCCCTGCCTCCTCCTTTTCTCACTCCCTCAGTGCCCCACTGCCACAGCTGGTCGCCCACCATGTTCCGTGCCACCTCCTTGTAGTCAGCACATGTAATAGCAAGCAATCAAACTCCGAGGGGCCACTTTGCATATTAACCTTTTATATATTTAGGTTATTATTTATTAATGATTGTATTATTTTCTACTAGAGGCCTGGTGCATGGATTCCTGCACCAGTAGGGTCCCTTGGCCTGGCTTGCAGGGATTAGGCCCAAACCAGCTCTTTGACATCTCCCGAGGGGTTCTGGATTGTAAGAGGGTGCAGGCCAGGCCGAGGGACCCCACCAGTGCACGATCGGGGCCAGTGAGGGACCATAGGAGGGCTCCAGGGTGTGTCCAGCCCATCTTGCCCAGTCCCAATTGGCTGGACCCCAGCAGCAAGCTAACCTACTGGTCAGAGCTTTTGCCCTCTGTTGGTCAGTGCATGTCATAGCAACTGATTGAATGGTTGAACGGTTGGACACTTACCATATTAGGCTTTAATTATATAGGATATGAAAAGCTGTAAACCTACTTTTGCCCCACCCTGTAAGTGAAATCATATGATATTTGTCTTTCTCTGACTGGCTAATTTCACTTAGCATAATATTCTCCAGTTCATCCACACTGTTGCAAAAGGTAAGATTTATTTCTTTTTTATAACCAAATAGTATTCCATTGTGTAAATATATCACATTTACTCATGCCCCACTGGGCCAAATGTGTTATATTCACTCACCTAGTGGAGGCTCTTGCCTGCTTCTAAATCTTGGCTATTGTAAATAACACTGCAATGAACATAGGGGTGCACATATTTTTTCAAATTAGTGTTTTGGGTTTCTTCAAATATATTCCCAAAAGTGGAATTGCTGGATCATCTGCAATTCCATTTTTTATTTTTTGAGGTAACTCCATACAGTTTCTTCAGTAGCTGCATGAATTTGCATTCCCACCAACAGTGCTCAATGGTTCAGGTTTTTCCACATCCCAGCCAACATTTGTTGTTTGTGGATTTATTGATGATAGCCATTTTGACAGGTGTGAGGTGACATCTCATTGTGGTTTTAATTTGCATTTCTCTGATGATTAGTGATGTTGAGCATCTTTTCATATGTTTATTGGTCATCTGTATGTGCTCTTTGGAGAAGTGTTTATTCAGGTCTTTATCCCATGTTTAACTGGATTGTTTGTTGTTGTTATTGTTTGGTGTTGAGTTGAGATGTATAAGTTTGTTAAATGTTGGATATTAACTCCTTAGCAGATGTATCATTGGCTAATATGTTGTTCCACTAGGTGGGTTGTCTTTTTATCTTGTTGGATCCTCCAGACTTTTTGATCTCTAGTTCTTTTATATCCAGTACTGGGTAGATGACACTTTCATCTACATCATCTCATTTGACTTAATGGGCCTTTTCCTTTCCTTCTATGTTAGTTAATGGAATCTCTACAGCTCCTCTCAGCCTGAGGACATATATTATAAATCTGCTCAGAGAACTCTCTGCATGTCAGAGATGATTATGAAAATGAATACAAAAATGATTCTGAGAAATGCGTTCATTTTCTCTCTGAAAAGCTCTGTGTTGCAGTTTTAAATATCTTGGATTTATTATCTGAAATTTCTAGGGTATATCTTTTGGCACTAACCACAAATTATAAAAAAATGTCTTTCTAGACTCAATATGTTTATATGAAGATGTATTCATTTGATAATTCTATATCATGAAACATTACATATTTTAATTCTCAAAAATTCAGTTGGCATACTGATGTAAAGTTTTTAAAATTCAGAAGATTGCTTTGGCTCTGATCTTTGTAATAGAGGTTTTATAATGTTCTGTGAAAAGAAGCATTAATGCGTTGCCTTGAGGCCCTCAGTTTTCCTTGTCATCTTGGTCCCTCTTACCCCATAATATGTGATCCATTGAAATCTCCCAATGTTCTGTGCTTTCTCTTTTTTTTACTGTGTGGAGTTAATAACAAAGAAACTACGAGCCTCTTTTGTGGACAACTCCCGTTTCTTTTTGGTATCCTCAAGGTGCCTAATAAGGCTATCTTTCTGTCTTTTTCTTCTTTACCTTCTACACAGAAAAGGGAACTCAAAGGCGTTTGCACCTTCCCTGCACGTGTCTTATGGTTTCAATAATATAATACTGAGCACAATTGAAATTGCAGCTTTTCATAACATGTAGCAGCAGGGGTCTTTACTTTAAGGATATGAAAGATAGTTGAACAGAAACGTACAAATTGACAGTTAAACCCACAGGATCCAGAAGCCTTGAAAGTTTTACCTCTAGGATCTTTTAAAAAGGGAATGGCGTGTGTTCTGAAGGTTTCCATATGTACAAAGATGCTTTTGAGACTTCAGAGGAGTTTGATGTTTAATAGTTATGGGCAGATTTCCTGGAGTTGCATTTTGCCTAATACAATGTCAATATATTTCTTCATATCAGTGATTTCAGCTGAAACTATGCTAGAACATCTCTCAGGTCTGGAAAGTACTCACTTCTATGGACTAACTGTTTGTGTCCCCCTAAATTCATATATTGAAAACAAATCCCCAATGTGATGGTATTTTCTGTGGGGACTTTGAGGTATGATTAGGCCATGAGGTTGTAGCCCTTGTTAATGGGTTAGTCTCCCTATGAAAGAAGCCTCAAAGAGCTCCCTTGCCCTTCTGCCATGCGAGGATACTGAGAAAATATGGCATCTATGAACTAGGAAGCGGGCTGTCACCTGACCTCAACAGACACTAAATCTGCTGGCACCTTGATCTTGGACTTTCCAGCCTTCAGAACAGTGAGAAATAGATATCTGTTGTTCATAAGCCACCAAATCTATGATATTTTTGTTATAGCAGCCGAAATGGACTAAGACACTCATCCTGCTTTTCTATGGAATTCTAATCTTATAACTGCTGAAAAACTGCCTATCACCACTGACTAGGTAAAGAAAGAAAATAAGTGAAGATCTTGAGACAGATGCTTAGTAATATATGCCCACTCACTGTCCTGTAAAAACACTATAATGGAGAAAAGATTATTGGAGAGCTATGTTGATTTTGGTTAATAAGGGTAACCTTATATTTCTGTGTGTGTGTGTGTGTGTGTGTGTGTGTGTGTGTGTGTGTGTGTGTATTGTGTGTGTGTTTTTTGCTGTAGTCCCTAACTCCTTCCAGTAAACTTCGATTTCATTTTGTCAATTCCAGGATATATGCCTTCAAGAAAGAAAATTTAATCCTTTTCACTCGCTTGCTTTTTTCTCGATTCCTTTATTCTACTCGGGATTTAATTTTTTAAATACCCCAGATTTTACAAAGCGTGGCAGTAGAATAAAAATATGGAGTTTCTTTTCATACAAACTTCTTTATTTGGATTTTTTTATATTTCAAATTATTGATACATTCAAAGAGTAATTTTAATCTCGACATCTGAGTGCAAAAGGTTAAGACACCCGATTTTTGCTCTGCATTTATTGTCTTACTGTTAATCTTTGGTGCCTCTTCCTCTAAGTACTTACTGAAAACATCATGTAACACATTTGGATGAAGAAGGTAAAAATCTGCATAGTATTCCTAAGAGAATCTAAAAATCCTCCAGAGAAAAAATATGACACAAAAAATATCCTAGCATCTCCATGAGGAGCAAAAGGTCTTTGCCTTATTTACACCAAATAAGCTAATAATCCCTTGAAAGAAACTAAGAAAAATACTGAAAAGAAATAGGATTTTGGACTCTGCTCAAGATAAACCAAATCAGAGAGATTAATTGTAAAGTCATCTTATGGTTAGTACAGTAGGATGGAATAAATGACCATGTCAGAGTGGTCCTTGTTTTTAATAAATTATGCAGGACACTCAGGAAGCAGTGGCTTATTGTGATTTGTCTAGTTGTTTTATATATATGATAAGTTTTATATGTATACTAGAGGCCCAGTGCACAAATTAGTGCACAGGTGGGGTCCCTCTGGGTGGCCTGCAGGGATCGGACTGAAACCCTCAGTCCAACACCACCTGTAGCTCCTACCTGCCACTCCCACTCATCACAGTCCCACTGTGCCTGCCTCAGGCTTGCGCCCAATCAGTCCCAATCGGGAGAGGCTTGTGCTGCTGCAGCAGCACCACCAGCCATGAGCCCTGTGTCTGGCACCCTCCCAAGGGGAGTGGCCTGTGGGATCGGGCTAAAACCGGCTCTCTGACATCCCCCAAGGGGTCCTGGATGCAAGAGGGTGCAGTCCAGGCTGAAGAACTCCACTGATGCACAATCAAGCCGGGGAGGGACCATGGGAGGGCTCCAGGGTGTGTCCAGCCCATGTGCTCAGTCCTGATTTGCCGGATTCCAGCAGCAAGCTAACCTACTGGTTGGAGCATCTGCCCTCCTGGTGGTCCGTGCATGTCATAGCGAGTGGTTGAACAACCGTCGCATATCATTAGCATATTACGCTTTGATTAGTAGTTTGGTTGTTCTGCCATTCAGTCTATTTGCATATTACCCTTTTATTATATAGGATAAAGTCTCAACACTTTGCATGACTTCTGACCCTTCTCTCCTGCTTTCTGTATAGCAGACACTATGGATACAAGAACAATATGGATACAACCTTTCTATCATGATTTAATTGATGTACAACCAGGGAGTGCAGGTTCACTATTTCTAGATATAGACTATTGATTTGTTAACTAATACCTAGACAATTAATCAAAAAGTAATTATTCATAAAACACCTTTAATTTATTTTTCACTGTTTGTGACTGACAGAGTATCCTTTATTTGTCATTGTATAGCTGATTCTAATCTGATTAAAGAGATTTATTGCTTTGTATGTATTAGACACAAAGCAATGAGCAAGTTGCACATGTCAATGATATCAATATAATTAATGCTGTTTTGGTTTCACAGAGGAGGATCTAGAAGAGAAACTAATATTTAGGAAGGTTTCAGTCATGAAGGGGTTAAGTGAGCCAGTGGCTAAGAAAGATGCACTATTGGCCAGAGATTAAGTAAAAAATGTGTTGAGGCAAGGTTTGTGGACTATGATGGAGAAGCAGAGAGAAAGGACTACAGAGGCAAAATAAGACTGGGAGAAAAAATTGGGCCGTCCTACACTTCCACCCACATAAATCTCCACATAGCTTCAACCACTTTTGACCACTTGCCATTCTCTTTATCCATTTATTTGTTCCTCTTGCATTCAATCACCCAGGGGATATTTATAGAATGCTTACTTTATGCTAATACTGTACCAGACCCTGGGGGTGTAAGGATGAGTAAGAGGTCATTATATCATATTGGTTACAAGCATGAATTTTGTAATCAGATAGACTTGTTGAAGGCCTGGCTCTGCCAGTTATCACCTAAATGAATTTTTTTAATCTTTCAAAGCATCAATTTTGTCATCAGCAAATAGGAATACTTCATGGGGTTTTTATATTAATACTAGAGGCCCAGTGCACAAAATTTGTGCACAGGTAGGGACCCTATCAGCTTCTGGCTGCCAACCAGGGTCTCCCTTCCCTAGCTGCTGGATGCTGAATGGGGCCTTCCTTCATTCCATGCCACCCCATGGTCAGCACACATCATAGTGAGTGATCAAACACCCGGTCGGTCAAAATCCCGAGGGGACACTGCATATTAGGCTTTTATATATATATATATATATATATATATATATACTAGAGGCCCTTTGCATGAAAATTCATGCACTCAGGAGGGTCCCTCAGCCCGGCCTGCACCCTCTTGCAATCTGGGACTCTCAGGTAGGGTCCCTAGGCTTGGCCTAAGATCAGGGCCTATCGGGACTTTCCTTCCCTCGGCTGCTGGCAGCTGGCCCCACCCTGCCACTGCCACTGCTTGCCATCTGTGCAGTGCTGCCCCCCCTTCCCCAATCACCAGTCACCTCCCTCTGCAGGTGACAGGCATGGGATGCGATCGCATGGCTGGCCTGGGCCTCCCTCTGCAGGTCGATTGCTGGCCAGTCCCACACACCTGCCCCAGCATTGCTGGCTGGTGGCCTGAGCTTCCCTCTGTGGGGCAATCAATGGCGGGGCTCCCAGATCGATCACCCTGCAGAAGGAGGCCCCGCCCACCTGCTGCAGTGCCATGGGCCAGGTAGCCTGGGTCTCCCTCTTTCTTTTCTTTTTTTTAATTTAATATATTTTATTGATTTTTTACAGAGAGGAAGGGAGAAGGATAGAGAGTTAGAAACATCGATGAGAGAGAAACATCGATCAGCTGCCTCCTGCACACCCCCTACTGGGGATGTGCCTGCAACCAAGGTACATGCCCTTGACCAGAATCGAACCTGGGACCCTTCAGTCTGCTGGCCAACACTCTATCCAGAGCCAAACCAGTTAGGGCTCTTTTTTTTTTTTTTTAAAGTAAGAGTAATGTTTACTGAGTGATACAGAACTGAGTACTATGAAGGGTTTACCAGGATCAAAATGCACTGCATCCCCCCCTGCCACCCCAAACACCCAGAGACTACAGTACTTAGAAGTTATATGCAACAGCCATAACTGTTGAATATCTGTTCGTAACAAACAAACCATAGCATATTTATACTGTATCACATTGAGTGATTATAGAAATCCATTTATATATTGCTTGTATAAAATCTTTTATTTGTAAACTAGAGGCCAGGTGCACGAAATTCATGCATGGGGGGGGTGTCCCTCAGCTCAGCCTGCATCCTCTCCAATCTGGGACCCCTCAAAGGATGTCCAACTGCCCATTTAGGCCCGATCCCACTGGGATCGGGCCTAAACAGGCAGTCAGACATCCCTCTCACAATCCAGGACTGCTGGATCCCAACTGCTTGCCTGCCTGCCTGCCTGATTTCCCCTAACCACTTCTGCCTGCCAGCCTGATCACCCCCTAACCACTCCCCTGCCAGCCTGATCAATGCCTAACTGCTCTGCTGCTGGCCCGATTGCCCCTAACTGCCCTCCCCTGCCAGCCTGGTCACTCCCAACTGCCCTCACCTGCAGGCCTGGTCCCCCCCAAATGCCCTCCCCTGCTGGCCCAGTCACCCCTAACTGCCCTCCCCTGCCAGCCTGGTCCCCCCCAACTGCTCTCCCGTGCTGGCCTGGTCCCCCCCGCAACTGTCCTTTCCTGCAGGCCTGGGTCCCCCCACAACTGTTCTCCCCTAAAGGCCTGGTCGCCCCCAACTTCCCTCCTCTGCCGGCCTGGTCACCCGTAACTGCCCTCCCCTGCAGGCCTGATAACCCACAACTGCCCTCTCCTGCTGGCCATCTTGTGGCAGCCATCTTGTGTCCACATGGGGTGGCCATCTTTGACCACATGGGGGCAGCCATCTTGTGTGTTGGAGTGATGGTCAATTTGCATATTACTCTTTTATTAAATAGGAAAATAAAAAAAGAAAGTATAAAAAAATATGTTCAGTTGAAAGCCTTGCCATGACAGCAAGTCTGTAAACATTCAGTGAGTATGTGCTTTGGAAGGGCACCAGTGCCTCGTGCCCACAGCAACTCCAGCTGGGCCAGCGAGGGTGTGCCCCAGCTACCACTCCGGGCAGGACTGAACTGGACCATGCTGAGTGGGTACATCAGGGCCTGGCACTGTGCCCTTCTCCAGCCTTGCATCAGGATCAGGGTCAGGGTCAGGGTCAGGGCTGGGGGAAGGCAGATTGCAGTTTCACTCTGAGTTCCATACTCAGCCTAATTTTGGTTGCAACTCATGGCTTTTCCTGGCTGCTCAGAAGTCCTTTGGGTGGGTACCCTGGCGGAGAGGCCGGAGAAGTACCCACAGCTGCCTAGTTGGGTACCTCTCTGGCCCAGAGCCTCTGTCCTGCCTCCTGCAAGCCTGGCCCCAGGCAGAACAGGTCCCACTCAGGACTACTTTGGTCTCAGCACTTGGTCCTGGGTTTCATCAGCCTGGGTTTCTTACCCTGGTGTGGCTGATCTGAGTTTCACAAAAAAGCCTGGCTGATGCTGACTGTGCTGAGCCTCATTGAAGAGTTTTTCATGCAGCAAGGAAGAGCCCTCTGGGACCCTCCTTCTCCTCCCTCTGCTCATCTCCTCCCCCTCTTCTTCCTCCTCCCAGCCCATGGTCCCTTCTTCTCCAGCTGCTCCAGCAGTGGGTTGCCTTCTGAGTCGGGGTCTTAATGCTGTCGGTCCTGATGATGCAGGTGGGGCAATGCTGGTTGAGCATCAGGATGAGCTGCTGCCGCTTCTGTTTCAGCTCCTCCATCTTGGTTTTCAGCTCCGCATTCATGAGCTCCAGCCACTCAGATTCCTGCTGCAGAAACTCCGTCTGCTCCATCTTCTTGTTCTGGCATCGGGTTGCCACCACTTTGTTCTTTTCCCAGAGCCTTTTCCTCCATTCCCCTTCCTTGTCTAGCTCACTTTTCACAGGTTGAGGCCTCTTGCTCAGTTTCACCTCCAGGAAGTGCAAAGGGGCGATCATGGCCCCAATATTGTGGATGGGATGTCAGCGTATTTCAGCTCCTCTGCAGTCAGGGCCGAGCCAGGGAGTCTGGTCAGGGGGTCGAGCCCTGGCAGAGAGCCCGCAGCCATGGAAGGGTCCGGGATATGCCCAGGCATCATAGCAGGAGGAGTGGCAGTCCAGCCCTGCAGAAGCCACGGGCGGAAGCTGAAACCCCAGGGCCTGAGCCAGGCTGCAGGCACCATGCCAGCTCAGATGCCTCTATGGCACCAGCCTCACCCTTCAGCATCCACCGCTGCCAGCACTTCCCATCTCAGCAACCGAGTGTCCCTCTTGCAGGCTTTGGCGGGTGGCCTGGGTCTCCCTCTTCGAGCAATCGATTGCGGGGCTCTGCCAGCCTGCCTCATCGCCCCTAACCACTTGCCTGCCTACCTTATCGCTCCTAACTGCTTGCCTGCCTGCCTGATCGCCCCTAACTGCCTCTGCCTCGCCCCCGCCACCGCAGCTTAGTCCGGTTGTACATCTGGAATGACGTCAGGAAGATGTCCGATCTATCTGATCTAATTAGCATATTACACTTTTATTAGTATAGATAGATAATTTTGCCTAGCCTTTCTTCCCTTTTTATCAAATTTCCTTTGTGAACTTTAGGCCAGTATGGTGACATAGAGAATTTCCATTCTCCCACAGAAACAATGAATGTACAGCTAATATGGAGCAATCCCCTCTGAGAGAAATTCAGAAACGTGTTGAGTGATTCCTATACCTTGGGTAAATGAGAAAAAAACTACGAGATGTGTAGGAAAAGCTGAGATTCACTCTGCTATAAACCCCACACTTGGCACAGTGTCATATAATTAGGAAGAAACCACAACTACTAGCATCTACCTGGGGAGAAAAAGGTCTAATGCCCCAAATTTTAAGGCTACCATTTGAGGAATGGGCTCCCCAAACACCTAGATGTGATAGCCGATGGGGCTGGTGCTCAGAAATCTATTGTAAACAAAGAAACAGTTCTTAAGGAATGCATGAGCTCTCATTAGGGCAATCCCCTCAAGTCTCAGTGCAGAGGACACAGGCTAGAGCACCTGGAAGTTTAATTGCATATTTTCCAAGCTGCTACCTGAGGGTCCAGCTTTTAACCAACTTTCATGCTAGTGCTAATTGTAATCCTCCTCTTTAGGACACTGATGGGTCTTAGCATACCCTCAAATATTGGGAGACACTAAGAACAACCAATACAGCAGCTTGGAAAAAGAGTAAAGACAGTTTAAGGGACTTATGGGACAATTTACATATAATATATGTATTAGATGTCTATAGCACATATAAACAGATCTGAAGGGAGAAATAAAGGAATCTATACTAATAAAAGAGTAGTGAGAGACCAATCGGGAGCCGAAAACCAGGATTACAGGCTTTATTAGGAGAGAGACCTGCCGGGCTGTCTCTCAAGGGGAGAACAGCAACCCATGCAGAGGTGAACACACCTTTTGAGGGGAGGAATGGGAAGGAATGGGGACTTAGTGTACTCTGATTGGTGGCTTAATGTATGGTCCATATAGGAACAAGGGCTTAGGGTATTTGGCAGGTGTTGATTGGTGGTACAGTGTATAGTCCATATAAGGTACCTGGTTAGTCATTCAGATCATACTCTGCCCACCAGTTGGGGGAAGGGAGGATCTATCAAGTAGTATGCTAATTAGACTGGGAGACCTTCTGGGAGACCATCCAGAAATCCTTCCTGACAAAGCCACAGTGGCTGCAAGGGCGAGGGCCAGCGGCCACGGAGGAAGGCGGCTCTTGCAGCGGCCGTGGGAGCAGAGGAAGGCGGCACCACGGCCCCTTTTGCAGAGGCCTCGGCATGGGCCGGTCCAGCGCCAAGGCCCCTTCCACAGAGGCAGCGGGAGAGGGGGCTGGGCGGTCCAGGTCCCAGTGCTGCCCTTCCACAGAGGCAGTCACAGAGGCAGCGGCACAGGCCCGGGGCCGGCACCACGCCTGCACAGAAACTGGACAGGGTGTGACCTGCTATGCCTCAACCTCCCACAGCCCCTCCCCGAGCCGGACTGGCCCCAGATTGCACCCCGTAAGAAACAAGGGCCGAGGGCCTGCAGCTACATCCAGGCTCAGGCAGCCAGGGGTGGCCTGGCGCACACTTGGCCCTTCTCCAGGCACCTCCCGCATCCCGGGGTGGATGGTCATCCAGCTCGGCCGGGAGTCCCCAAGGGCCGTGTGGACCCCTCTGTCACCTCCCATCTCCACCCTGATTCTGAGAGCTCCTAGGCCCATGGAAAGGAAGTGAGCACCTGTGGGCGCTGTAGAGGGGCAGGCGGCAGCAGGTTTGGGGGACCCCAGGGAGGCCTCCTAGCCGCAGATGCCCGAGTCTGTTCTGGACCTAGGGCCACGCTCTCCCTGTGAGTGACTCAGAAGCCGCCAGTGTCTAACTGCCAGTATCTGGGAGGTGGGAGTGTGTCTACCTTCCACCAAAAAGTAGGACCATTGAGCCTTTCACAGTCTCAGTGCAGGTGTGGGTCCATGGCTGACGGGGTGGAGGCCAGACCAAAACAAAACAGCAGAAACACCCTGCCTACCTCGGCAGGTGCAGCTGAGTCCACGTGGGCCTGGGCAGTGTAGAAAGTGCTACCTTCTCCCAGGTCCTGTGCTGGCACCGCTGCCTCGCTCACCCTCAAGCCCCCCTGAGTCCTAACAGAGAAGTGTGTAGGGCATCCTGCAGGGGTTGTGCCGTTCTGGGTGCTTTTGCCCAAAGACACACTTTGGGATGAATTCAGAGCCACATCTCACTTCCCATGAGACTGGAAGAACCATGTAAAAGGAATTCAACAAAAGCTTTCCACATTTCTGTTTATTCTTTTGAATCCATAAAATGACCTTAATAAAAGCATTTGGGCCACCTAAGAGAGCATGCAGGATTCTTTTGCCCAACAGGTTAAAGGAAGCAGAGAGCTGGCACAGTGGAAATGGCCCTGGTGCCCTATGAGGAGACCGCGGGAATGGGGTTGCAGAAATTCCACAAGCTTCTTGCCACCTTCTCCTTCGCAAACTACACCATCCAGATCCACCAGGACTGGAGGCAACTGGGAGTCACAGCCGTGGTTTGGGACGCGGTAAACAAATCCTGGGGGCCTCTGAAAACATCTGCAATTGATTATAATACTGGTCTTTATTTAAAAAGAAATGAAAGAACAGCTTTGTTGAGATATAATTCATATACTGTACATGTCACCCAAAGTGTACAATGAACTGTTTTTTTACAGTAAATTCAGAGTGGTGCAACCATCACCATGTTTTGAAATATTTTCATGACCCCATCCCCTCCAAAAAAAAAACTTCTACCCACCTGAATCACTTTCCTGATCATCTTCCCCCAAAATAGATTGCATTTTAAGGGTAAGTAAAGGAAAGTTGAGGGAAGTTAAAATACTGCACAAATGATATTGTAAAATGACAAAGCCCAAAGTGAGGATCATCTGTTTTCTTTTTTTTCTTTTTTTAATAATTTTTATTGATTTCTGAGAGGAAGGGAGAGGGAGAGAGAGATAGAAAATCAATGATAAGAATCACGGATCAGCTGCCTCCCACAGGCCCCCTACTGGGGATCGAGCCCACAACCCAGGCATGTGCCCCTGACTGGAATCAAATCTGGGACCCTTCAGTCCACAGGCTGATGCTCTCTCCATTAAGCCAAACCAGATAGGGCCATATGTTTTCTTTAAGTTCTGCGTGGTTGTAATGGTCCCCAAATCTATACTAATAAAAGGGTAATATGCTAATTAGAGTGGACATCTTCCAGGCGTCCTTCCAGACAAAAGTCACAGCCACTGCGAGGGCTGAGGCTCACGTCAGCAGTGGCAGCAGCAGCGGGGTAATGGGGGCAGTGCCTTCCCCTGATCTGCTAGGTCACCTCCCATAGAGGGAGCTGAGGCAGAGGCAGTTAGGGGCGATCAAGCTGGCAGGGGGGCAAGTTAGGAGCTATCAGGCTGGCAGGGGGGCAAGTTAGGGTCAATCAGCCTGGCATGGGGGCAGTTGGGGGCAATCAGGCCAGCAGGCAGAGTGGTTAGGGGTGATCAGGCAGGCAGGCAGGCATGTGAGCGGTTAGGAGCTAGCGATCCTGGATTGCGAAAGGGATGTCCGACTGACGGTTTAGGCCCAGCCTAAACCGCAGTCAGACATCCCCCGAGGGGTCCCAAATTGGAGGAGGTGCAGGCTGGGCTGAGGGACACCCCCCTCCCATGCACAAATTTTGTGCACCGGGCCACTAGTCTTATATAATAAAAGCTTAATATGCTAAGTGTCTGGTCGTCCAGTCAGCCACTCAACCAATCAAAGTGTAATATACTAATGACATGCTAAGGCTGCTCAACCACTCACTATGATGTGTACTGACCACCAGGGGGAAGACACTCTAACCGGTAGGTGAGCTGGCTGCTGGGGTCTGGACCATTGGGACTGAGCAAGAAGAGCTGGACACACCCTGGAGCCCTGTCATGGTCCCCTTCCCCCCAAGCTGTCCAACCTCCTGGGTCCCTCCCTGGCCCCAATTGTGCACCAGTGGAGTCCCTTGGCCTGGCCTGTACTCTTTCATAATTCGGAACCCCTCAGGAGATGTTGGAGAGCTTGTTTTGGCCCAATCCTGCAGGCCAGGCCGAGGGACCCCACTGGTGCAGGAATTTGTGCACCGGGCCTCTAGTATATAAATATTAGCTCACTTTTAATTCTCCATTTTCATCAATGGAGAGATCATCCAGATAGAAAATCAATAAGGAAACATAGTACTTACTAGATCAGATGGTCTTAACCAGTGGTTCTCAACCTTTCTAATGCCATGACCCTTTAATACAGTTCCTCTTGTTGTGGTAACCCCCAACCATAAAATTATTTTTGTTGCTACTTCATAACTATAATTTTGCTACTGTTAATGAATTGTTATGTAAATATCTGTGTTTTCCGATGGTCTTAGGTGACCCACAGGTTGAGAACCATTAGCAAAATTCTTCAAAAACCTTATAACCGTGGTTTTGAACTCTATATCCAGTCATTTGCTTTCCTCCATTTCTTTCATTTGTGACCTGTTTCTTTGTCTCCGCATTTTGGCTGCTTCCCTGAGTTGATAGAGTGGCTTTGTGTGCTAGGTGTTCTATAGGGCCCAGTGGCTTAGCCTCCCCAGTTACCTGAGGTGGACACTCTTGGTGCACCCCTTTGTGGGCTGTGTGCACAGTCTTGTTGTAGTTAAGCCTTGATTGCTATTGGTATCACTGGGAGGAATTGACCTCCAGGCCAATTGGCTGTGAGGATCAGCTGTGTCTATGCTGGGAGAACTTCTGTTTTGGAGACACCCTTATGAGACAAGACTTGCAAAAGCCTCTGTGCTCAGCTTGGATGGGGAGGAGTCTCAGGTTGGAGCAGACAGCATTGGCTTCCCGTCAGCCCTGGCCTAATAGGCCCCTGTGTCTCAGTGTCCCATGGTAATCGCTGCAAGCACCTCTGAGAGAAAGCCACCCTCGAGTTCTTCCCACTGCCAGACAGTCCAGTTTCTCCCCGAATGAGTCTGGGTCCCCAGAGTCTCGCCCGGAACTGGAGTTCAGTGCAGTCAGGAGCTTTTGTCTCCCTCCCACTTGAGAAAGCCAGCCACGTACTCAGTTGCCCCCCCTTTCCGCGCATGCATGCCTCAGTACCTCTGTCTTCCGCAGTTCCTCTGAGTCTCAGTGTACTTTTCTCTTTCCTGACAGTCCAGTTTCACCCCGTATGAGTCTGGGTCCTCAGAGTCTCGCCCGGAACTGGAGTTCAGTGCAATCAGGAGCTTTTGTCTCCCTCCCGCTTGAGAAAGCCATCTGCGCACTCAGTTGCCAGTCCTCTCCGCGCTGGCATCTCAGTACCTCTGCCTCCTGCATCTCCTCTGAGTCTCAGTGTGCTTTTCTCTTTCCTTCTAGTTGTAGAATTTCCACTCAGCCAGCCTTCCTATGGTTCTGGATGATGTCCATTTTGTCTTTTAGTTGTAGTTTTGAAATTGTTGTGCGAGGCAGCAGTTTAGGAGTTTACCTATGCCGTCATCTTGGTTTCTCCACAGGGGAGTTTTACCAAACATTCAAAAAAGAACAAACACCTATCCTCAAACTATTCCAAAAAATCCAAGGGGAAGAAACACTTCCAAGCTCTTTCTACAAGGCCAGCATTACCCTAATCCAAAAACCAGATAAAGACACTAAAAGAAAGAGAAATACAGGCCAAAATCCCTTATGAACATAGATGCTAAAATCCTCAAGAAAATTTTAGCAAATCAGATACAGCAATATATTAAATTATCATATACCATGAACAATTGGGAATTATTTGGGGGCTATGGGGCTGGTACAATATCAACAAATCAATAAATGTGATAGAGCACATTAACAGACTGCAAGACAAAAATCACATGATCATATCAATTGATGCAGAAAAGGCATCAACAAAATCCAACACGCTTTTTTGATAAAAACTCTCATCAAACTGGGAATAGAGGGATCATACCTCAACAGAATAAAGGTCTTATATGACAAATCTACAGCCAACATTATACTCAATGGGCAAAAACTAAATCTATTTCCCCTAAGAACAAGGACAAGACAGGAATGTCCACTTTCATTATTCTTGTTTGACATAGTACTGGACATTGCTAGCCATAGAGATCAGACAAGAACAAATAAAAGGCATCCAAATTGGAAAGGATGAAGTAAAACTGTCATTATTCATAGATGACATGATATTGTACATAGAAAACCCTGAAGACTCCACTAAAAATGTACTTAGTTTAATGAATGAATTTGGCAATATAGCAAGATAAAAAAGTAACTCCCAGAAATCTATGATATTTTTATACACTAATAATGAACTCTCAGAAAGAGAAACTAAACAAACAATCCCATTTACCATTGCAACAACAAAAAGTAAGGAATAAACTTAAACAAAGAGGTAAAAGACTTTACGTGGAAAGCTACGGGATGTTGAAAAAAGAGATAGAGGAAGATATACACAAGTTCAAAAATATACCATGTTCATGGATTGGTAGAATCAACATCATTAAAATGTCCATAGTACCTAAAGAAATCTATAGATTCAATGTAATCCCTATTAAAATACCAGTGGCATATTTCACAGACCTAGAAAAAACTCTCCAAAAATTCATATGGAATAAAAAAAAAATACCCCCAATAGCCCCAGTAATCTTGAGAAACAAAAACAAAGTTGGAAGGAACACAATACCAGATATCAAGTTATACTACAAAGCCTCTGTACTCAAAGCAGCCTCGTACTGGCACAAGAACAGACATATGGACCAATGGAACAGAACAGAGAATCCAGAAATCGACCAAGCCATTATACTCTATTAATATTTGACAAAGGAGGCAAGAGCATACAATAGAGTCAATAAATGGTGTTGGGAAATTGGATAGGTACCTGCAAAAAAATGAAACTAGACCACCAACTTACACCATACACAAAAATAAACTCAAGATGGATGAAAGACTTAAGTGTAAGATGTAACCATAAAAATCTTAGAAGAAACCATCGGCAGCAAAATCTCAGACATCTCTCATAACAAAATCTTTACTGATACATCTCCTAGGGCAGTGGTCGGCAAACTCATTAGTCAACAGAGCCAAATATCAACAGTACAACGATTGAAATTTCTTTTGAGAGCCAAATTTTTTAAACTTAAACTTCTTCTAACGCCACTTCTTCAAAATAGACTCGCCCAGGCCATGGTATTTTGTGGAAGAGCCACACTCAAAGGGCCAAAGAGCCACATGTGGCTCGCGAGCCGCAGTTTGCTGACCATGGGACTATCCTATATAATAAAAGTCTAATATGCAAATCAACTGAATGGCAGACTGACCAGTTGCTATGATGCGCACTAACCACCAGGGGGCAGATGCTCAATGCAGGAGCTGCCCCCAGCCCACAGGCCTCAGGCGAGCCAAGGCAGGTGCCAATGGGGGGCCCCCATTGCCCTGCCAGTCGCCCCGCAGAGGGAGATGACCAGTGGCAGTGGGGGGCAGGGCCAGTGAGTGGGCAGCACCTGGCTGGCCAAGGCAGGTGCCAGCAGGGACCGCCTGATTACTCCACCTGTCACCCCCAAAATTGTCCCTGATCACCAGCCAGGCCTTAGGGACCCTACCTGTGCACAAATTTTGTGCACTGGGCCTCTAGTATAAAAATAAAAAGCTTCTGCACAACAAAAGAAACCATCAACAAAATAACAATAGAGCCCACTGCATAGGAAAACATATTTGCCAATGACACATCTGATAAGGGGCTAATCTCCAAAATTTATAGGGAACTCATACAACTTAACAAAAGGAAGTACAAATAATCCAGTTAAAAATGGGCAAAGGGCCTAAATAGATACTTCTCCAAAGTGGACATACAGAAGGCCAAAGGGCATATGAAAAAAATGCTCAAAGTCACTAATCATCCAAGAGATGTAAATCAAAATGACAATGAGGTACCATCTCCCACCTATTAGAATGGCTATCATCAACAAATCAACAAAGGACAAATGTTGGCAAGGATGTGGAGAAAAGGGAACTCTGGTACACTGATGGTGGGAATGTAGACTGGTGCAGCCTCTCTGGAAACAGAATGGAGTTTCCTCAAAAAATTAAAATTGGAACTCCCAATTTATCCAGTGAGCATACTTTTAGGAATATATCCTAAGAAATCAGAAACATCAATCAGAATGGATATATGCACCCCTATGTTCACAGCAGCAGAATATACAATAGCTAAGATTTGGAAATAGCCTAAGTTCCCATCAGCAGATGAGTAGATTAAAAAACTGTGGTACATCTACACAATGGAATACTATGCTCCTGTAAAAAGGAAATAACACACAACATTTGCAACAGCCTTGGATGTATCTGGAGAGCATTATGCTAAGTGAAATAAGCCAGTCAGAGAAAGACAAGTATCACATGATCTCACTCATATGTGGAATCTAAAGAACAACATAAACTGATGAACAAAAATAGATCCAGAGACATAGAAGCATCTAAGAGACTGTCAAACCTCAGAGGAAAGGCAGGGGAGGATAGGTGGGTGGGAAGAGATCAAACAATAAACTTGTGTGCATATATGCATAACCCATGGACACAGACAATAAGGTGGTGAAGGCCTGGGGTCAGGGACAGGGGTGGGCTTGGAGAGGTCAATGGGGGGGGGGGGGAGAAGGGGACATATGTAATACTTTTAACAATAAAGATTTTTTAAAAATCAGATATCCAAAAAGGAATTAATATTCAAAATATACACTCAACAAAACACCCCAAATAACACATTATAAAAATGGGCAAAGGACCTTAATAGAGTATTTTATCAAAGATAACATACAAATGGCTGATAAGTACATGAGAAGATTCTCAACATCAATAATCATCAGGTAACTGTACATTTAAACCCCAACTGAAATTTTATCTCACAACTGTTAGAATGGCTATTATCATGAAGATATAAGATAACTGTTAGTGAAGATTTGGAGAAAAGAGAACCTTGTAGACTGTTGGTGGGAATGTAAACTAGTACAGCCACTATGGAAAACAATATCAAATTTCCTCAAGAAATTAAAAATAGAACTATCACATAATCCAGCAATCCCACTTCAGGGTATACTAGTATGTCCAAAGTAAATAAAATAAAATCACTCTTTCAAAGAGATATCTGTACTCCCATGTTCATTGCAGTACTATTCACAATAGCAAAGGTATAGATTCAACCTTAGTGTCCATTGACAAATCAATTGACAAAAAAATATGGTTTAAGACTGTCCAACCTATGAGGGAAGGTGGGGTGGGGGTGGGGGTTAGAGATCAACCAAAGGACTTGTATGCATACATACAAGCATATCCAATGGGCACCAGATGGGGGGATAGGAAGGGTGAGGGCATGTGCTGGGGGGGGGGGGGGGGATGGAGGTGGCTGGGGAGTAGTCAATGGGGAAAAAAGGAGACTTATATAATACTTTAAACAATAAAGAATTTAAATTAAAAATATTACTTACTAAACAAAATATGGTTTAATTATATACAATGGAATATTATTCAGCCTTTAAAAAGGAAATTGTCCCATTTGCAACAACATGCATTACTCCAAAGGGAGTGTGCTATGTGAAATAAACCTGAGAGAAAAAGACAAATACTGTATGGTACATTTATATTTGGATCTAAAAAATAAAACTCAGATTTACTAACATGAACAGAGAATAGAATACTAGTTGCCAGAGTATGTGGGATGAAGAAAATAGGGAGAGGTTACTTACCAATTTTTCAAAAGAATACAAACTTTAGTTATAAGATGAATAAGGTCTGAGAATCTAATGTATAACATAATGACTACAGTTAATATGATTGTATTGTATAATTGAAATTTGCTAGGAGAATACAACTTAATTGTTATAATAAAAAATAAAATAAAAAATAAATATGTGAGGTGATGGATATGTTAAATTACTCAGTGATGGGAAAACTTTCACAATGTTTATATCCTATCTAATAAAAGGGTAATATGCAAATTGATTGTCACTCCAACACACAAGATGGCCACCCCCATGTGGACACAAGATGGCTGCCACAAGATGGCCAGCAGGGGAGGGAAGTTGGCAGTGATCAGGCCTGCAAGGCAGTTAGGGGTGACCAGGCTGGCAGAGGAGGGCAGTTAGGGGTGACCAGGCTGGCAGAGGAGGGCAATTAGGGGTAACCAGGCCTGCAGGGGAGGGCAGTTAGGAGTGACTAAGCCAGCAGAGGAGAGCAGTTGGGGGTAACCGGGCCTGCAGGGGAGGACAGTTGGGGGGACCAGGCCTGCAGGGGAGGGCAGTTGGGGGGACCAGGCCTGCAGGGGAGGGCAGTTGGGGGTGACTGGGCCAGCAGGGGAGGGCTGTTGGGAGGGATCAGGCCTGCAGGTTAGGGCAGTTGAGGGGGGGGGGGGCAGGCCTGCAAGGGAGAGCAGTTGGGGATGACCAGGCCTGCAGGGGAGGGCAGTTGGGGGGGACCAGGCCTACAGGGGAGGGCAGTTGGGGATGACTAGGCCTGCAGGGGAGGGCAGTTTTGGGGACCAGGCCTGCAGGGGAGGGCAGTTGGAGTCAACCATTCCTGCAGGGGAGGGCAGTTTTGGGGGGACCAGGCTTGCATGGGAGGGCAGTTTGGGGGGGACCAGGCCAGCAGAGGAGGGCAGTTAGGGGCAACCAGGCCAGCAGGGGCGCAGTTAGGGGTTACCAGGCTGGCATGGGAGGGCAATTAGGGGCAATTGGGCTGGAAGGGGAGCAATTAGGCATCGATCAGGCTGGAAGGGGAACAGTTAAGCATCGATCAGGCTGGCAGGGGAAAGGTTAGGGGGTGATCAGGCTGGCAGGCAGAAGCAGTTAGGGGCAATCAGGCAGGAAGGCAGGCGAGTGGTTGGGAGCCAGCAGTCCTGGATTGTGAGAGGGCTGCCCGACTGCCTGTTTAGGCCCGATCCCACCGGGATCGGGCCTAAATGGGCAGTCAGACATCCCTCCAGGGGTCCCAGATTTGAGACTGCGCAGGCTGGGCTGAGAGACATCCCCTGCCCGCCCCTCCCCTCCGTGTACGAATTTCATGCACCGGGCCTCTAGTATATTAAATAACCATGTTGTGCAATTTAAATACATTAAGATTTTATTTGCAATTATACCTCAATAAACCTGTAAAAAGTTTCCTTTATAGAAATATCCCCCTCCCCTCTTCCAGGAAGCTTTGGGATCTTTTCATGTGGGAACTGTCCTAGATTCCCAGGATGTCCCTGATTGCCAAGCATCCCACAACCTGGTGTTGAGCTTTTCCTTTGATTCTGTTCATTTTTCTGCACCTTTCCACCCTCCTCCCAAGTTTTTCTTTCCATATTTAACTTAGACAGCATCAGATTCTGTTGCTCATGAATTCAAACATTATAAAGAGTATATGTGATATGTCACATAAGGCCTTTAGTGTAATCGTTACTGTATATGTGCTTAATAATGTCAACTACTATTATCATTTCATTTATTAAGATAATCATGATGTCTGCTATTACTGCTCTTACTGTCCAGTGGATGATGTAGGAAAGTAAATGAGGATATGATATAATCAATTACAGATTGAGTAAGGAATCAGTAGTGGATCTCTTGGCACACAGAGGGAAAGGCACTTTATCTAGGCTTAGGAATGAGCCATGGAGAAGGGACAGCCAATGTGATATGTGAAGGTTGAACCAGAGAAAGCCAGGCTCAGAAGTGAGGTACAGAAGGGGCAGGGAGAGTTATTTGAGGCAAGAATACAATGTATGTGATAACCTGCAGGGACAGAAAGTGCAGCATCCTTATGAACCTAAACCTAGACAGGATGTGTAGAGCTGCCTAATTCAGGTTAACCCTTTGCACTCGCTTGCTTTTTTCTCGATTCCTTTATTCTACTCGGGATTTAAATTTTTAAATACCCCAGATTTTACAAAGCACGGCAGTAGAATAAAAAACTGGAGTTTCTTTTCATACAAACTTATTTATTTGGATTTTTTTCTATTTCAAATTATTGATACATTCAAAGAGTATAAAAAGAGCTGCTACCGATGCTAACCGTGTCGAGTCACACTCGACATCCGAGTACAAAAGGTTAAGAAGTTTTGACTCCATACTAAGAGCAAAGAAGGATTACTGACCTCTTTAAAGCATAAGAGTGACATAATCCTGGTCATAAGTGTAAGATATCTTCTAATATGAAGGAAATGGAACTTCATATTTTGCCTTGATTAGAGCTGCCCAAACCAGCCATAGCATCTCTAATATTGATATTTATATACAGAGAGAGAGAGAGACGGTGTAGTTAAAAATGCTTTAGCTCAATAAATAATTCACTCAGCATTTATAGGAGAAATCAGTTTCTGTCTTTTTTATTACTTAAGTGGAAAATATAATCTTTTATAACAACTGTTATGTTGTAAATGTTTAGACTATTCAACCTTTAACTCAAACAGTTATATCCCTTGGAAATATTAGTACATATTGGAGGAGACTCTGTGAATGCAATAACCAGGAGGAGATGTTGTGCCTTTAGGACTTGGCCCTACTTGGCCAGCCTCCAACAGCACTTCTAACTTGTGCTTTCAAGGCAGCAGGAATGTAAACATCCCATAACTTCTTCCTTATTATTCCTAGAAGAACAACTTCAGCTTATGCCCACAAGATACTTCCTCTTTCTTTACAAGGCTTCGTGTCTAATCTATATATATAAAAGCCTAAGTGACTTTCACAACTGAACAGACGACCGAACAGGCTGCATGGGGTGACTAGGCCGGCAGGGGGGTTAGTAAGGGTTGACCAAACGACGGAGCAACAGGCTGAGTGGGGTGACCAGAATGGCAGGGGGATTAGTGAGGGGTGACCAAACGCCCAAGCAGCAGGCTGTGTGGGGTGACCAGACCCGCAGGGGGGTTAGTAAGGGGCAACCAAACAACCGAACAGTAGGCTGACTAATGTGTTAGGAAAATGTAAGGTGGTATATAGTACTACTCTGACTCAGAAAATCACTTGCTCAATTTATTCTAATTGAATTAATGAATGAAGCATATGTAACACTAGAGGCCCGGTGCATGAAATTTGTGTGTGTGGGGGGGGAGTAGGGGTCCCACAGCCCAGCCTGCACCCTCTCCAATCTGGGACCCCTTGGGGGATGTCCGACTGCCCGTTTAGGCCCCATCCCAGAGATTGGGCCTAAATGGGCAGTTGGACATCCCTCTCACAATCTAGGACTGCTGGATCCCAACCACTCACCTGCCTGCCTGCCTGCCTGATTGCACCTAACCGCTTCTGCCTGCCAGCCTGAACACCCCCTAACTGTCCTCCCCTACAGGCCTGGTCTCCCACAACTACCCTCCCCTGCCAGCCTGGTTGCCCCTAACTGCCCTCCCCTGCTGGCCTGGTCACCCCAACTGCCCTCCCCTGATAGCCTTGTCACCCCCAACTGCCCTCCCCTGATAGCCTGGTCACCCCTAACTGCCCTCCCTTGCAGGCCTGGTTGCCCACAACTGCCCTCCCCTACAGGCCTGGTCCCCCACAATTGCCCTTCCCTGCGGGCCTGGTCCCTCCCAACTGCCCTCCCTTGGCGGCCATCTTGTGTCCAATGGGGGCAGCCATCTTTTACCACATGAGGCGGCCATCTTGTGTCCACATGGGAGCGGCCATCTTTGACCACATGAGGGTGGCCATCTTGTGTGTCGGAGTGATGGTCAATTTGCATATTACCTATTTATTATATAGGAGGATTATATAAATTACAAAGTTATAACAGAGGTATGGATACACAGTACATACATAGAACAGATTGAAAACTTTCAGAGGGGCCAGGGGATGGATGAAAAAAAGTGGAGGAGTAAGCAAACAAACAAACTATCTTACCTAATAATAGACAAATATGCAAATTGACCATACCTCCGACACACCCACAAGCCACGCCCACAAGCCACACCCACCATCCAATCAGAGCAAGTATGCAAATTAACCCATCCAAGATGGCTACAGCCACAGAGAGCAAGGTTTCCATAGAAACCTTGGAAGCCAAGCTTTCCATAGCCGTTGCAGGCCTAAGCCTCCACTCAAGCTACAAAGTTTCAGTTATAGAAAGTAAACAAATTCAAACAAATGGCGGCAGAATGGAGCTTGAGAGAGCAGGCCAGGGTTGCCACCAGCAACAGGGGAAGCACAGCTTTCCGCATACCCTGGCCAGGCCCACCCGCTTAAGGCAACAAAGTTTCAATTATAACCCCAACAGATATGGCTGCCGCCGCGGAGGGACCCCAGGCTTGGCTCCGCTCCAGGCTACAAAGTTTCAATTGTAGAAGGAAAATAAATTCCAGATACCAGGGCCTCCGCTTGGGTCACCAGAGAGCATGACCAGCCTGCAAACCACCACAGGCCCCTCGCCCAGGCCACCCCACGCCCCAAGGGAACCCCCACCCTGATCCAGGACCCCTTCAGGGAAAACCAGCTGGCCCCCACCCCTGTGCCAGGCCTCTATCCTACCTAATAAAATGGTAATATGTAAATTACCATCACTCCGCTACGCCCGGGATTGGGCCAGAGGGAGGTGCAGGGGGCGGGACTCGGGGTGGCTGGGGTAGCTGATTGGGCCGGCGGGACGCTGAGCTCGCGTCGCCAGTGGCTGCGCGAGGTCAGCGTCTGCACCATGGCTGTGCTGCGGAACAGAAGGGACCTCTGGGTCAGCGAGCTCACGTCCCACCGCGGACAATCAAAAGCGGGGGAGCTGGGTGCGTGTCTGCTCCAGCACCAGGCCTTTCGGAAGCCTCCGCAAGCTGGAGGCTTCTGAAAGGCCTGGTGCACCAGCGGACAGGCACCCAGCTCCACTGCGATCGAAAGCGAAAGCATGTAGGGGACCCTACACGTGCATGATTCAATCATGCACTGGGCCTCTAGTGTGTATATATATATATATATATATATATATATATATATATATACACACACACACACACACACACACATATATATATATACATACACACACACACACACACACATATATATATATATGTATATATATAAAACACATAGACACAGACATAGTGTGGTGATAGGCAGAGGGCACGGGGCATAGGGGTAAGTGGAGGTGGGCAAAGGGGTGGGGAAAATGGAGATGGAAAGGAACTTTTCTTTGAGCAATATGCAGAGTGAAGGAACTTTGCTTTGAGCAAGATGCAGAGTGAAGATGATGTTTTATTGAGTTGTACACTTGAAACTGGTATGGTTTTATTAACCAACTAGAGGCCCGGTGCACAAAATTCGTGCACGGGGGGTGGGGGTTGTCCCTCAGCCCAGCCTGAACCCTCTCCAATCTGGGACCCCTCAAGGGAAGTCCGGTAGGATCGGGCCTAAACGGGCAGTCAGACATCCCTCTCACAATCCAGGACTGCTAGCTCCCAACTGCTTGCCTGCCTGCCTTCCTGATTGCCCCTAACCGCTTCTGCCTGCCAGCCTGATCACCCCTAACCACTCCCCTGCCAGCCTGATTGATGCCTAACTGCTCCCCTGCCAGCCTGTTTGCCCCTAACTGCCCTCCTATGCAGGCCTGGTCCCCCCAATTGCACTCCCCTCCAGGCTTGGGTCCCTCCCAACTGCTCTTCCCTGCAGGCCCGGTCGCCCCCAACTTCCCTCCTCTTCCGGCCTGGTTACCCCCAACTGCCCTCCCTTGCAGGCCTGGTCCCTCCCAACTGCCCTCCCCTCCTGGCCATCTTGTGTCCACATGGGGGCAGTCATCTTTGACCACATGGGGGCAGCCATATTGAGTGTTGGAGTGATGGTCAATTTATATATTATTCTTTTATTAGATAGGATTAGATAGGATTAGATAGGATAGAGGCCTGGTACATGGGTGGGGGCCAGCTGGTTTTCCCAGAAGGGGTCCTGGATCAGGGTGGGGGTTCCCTTGGGGCGTGGGGTGGCCTGGGCGAGGGGCCTGTGGTGGTTTGCAGGCTGGTCATGCCCCCTGGTGACCCAAGCAGAGGCCCTGGGATCTGTGATTTATTTATCTTCTATAATTGAAACTTTGTAGCCTTGAGTGGAGCCACGCTTCCTGCTCGCTCCATGGCTGCAGCAAGTTCTGTTGGGATTTATTTATCTTCTATAATTAAAACTTCGTAGCCTGGAGTGGAGGCCTAGGCTGGCCAGGGAAGGCAGAAAGCTTGGCTTCCTCCATCTCTGGGGGCAATCCTAGCCTCCTGCTCTCTCTAGCTCCATGGCTGCTGTCATTTTTGTTGGGATTTATTTATCTTCTATCATTGAAACTTTGTAGCATTAAGTGGAGGCCTGGGCCGGCAAGGGCAGGCAGAAAGGTTGGCTTCCTCCATTGCTGGGGAAAGCCAAGCCTCCCTCCTGCTCTCCGTGGCTGCAGCCATCTTGGTTGGGTTTATTTGCATATTCGCCCCTGATTGGATTGTGGGCATGGCTTGTGGGTGTAGCGTAGGTATGGGCAATTTGCATATTACTCTTTTATTAGATAGGATGTGACCACAATAAATTGAATAAACAGTAAAATAACTTCAAGGTTATTACCAAATCAAAAACACTATTTTCTATGTAAATTCTAAAGTTTAAATTATAAAATAATAAATTGCTTCCAGGGATAACTTAGATTAGTAAATTGGTGTTTTTAGTTAATTAAGCAGGCAATTGCATATCTGATTATTGATCTCCAATAAGCATATTGATGCTAAGTCACTGCCAATAGATGGACAGCCGATGATATTAATTAACTTTAGTTGCTTGCCAGAATTTTAGAAAAGTGAATCTTGGGAAAGAGTAATTATATTTTTGGTATTCAGTGAATGTGGTAAAGATTCAAAACATCTCATTTTCCTGCTTTTTTGTCAGAACTATACCTCTCAAGAGAGGTAGAGAAGATCATTTCAGTGTAGAGCAATCTCCTCTACCCTGGCTTGTGGAGTACAGGCTATGAAACTGAGCAACGTGAGACAGTGCTGGGCTAATGGGTTACCTCAGTGACCACAGGTAAGGATTGGGAAAGGAGGGCGTTGGGCAAAACAGAGGGACAGCAGGAGCTCTTTCCCAGAGGCCTGTATAGCATGTCTATGGGCAAGTAAAAATCAGATGCCCTTGAGGCTCACCAGCTTCAGGGGAAAGTGGGCACCCAAACTTAACCCAAAATGTCAACACAAGAAGAAACTGAGTGAATTTGTTCTATTTCTAACGGATTATTCTTAACCAAGACAATTTAATCTGTCTACTTTGACCTTGTGTTTGAACAGGCTCTTACACACTAAGCATTTGTTTATTTGGATAGGATTAAAAGGCTGCTGTGGCTTTTTGTTCTCATCTGCATAAAATTTTTTTGTTTGTTTCTTTTTTTAAAAAAAATCTTTATTGTTGAGAGTATTACAGATGTCCTCCTTTCTCCACCCCTTATTGCCTCCCTCCATTAGGTTCCGGCCCTGTCCCAGGCCTTCACTACCCTATTGTCTGTGTCCATAGGAAATGCATATATGCATATAAGATCTTTGGTTAATCTCTCCCCCCTCCACCCCTTTCTTTTGAGATTCATCAATCTGTTCCATGCCTCTGATTCTATTTTAATAACCACTTTATTTTGTTCATTATATTTCTTGTTCATTTATTTTGATTTTTAGATTTAATTATTGATAGATATACATTTTGGGCCATTTTATTGTTCAAAAATAAAAGAGAGAAGGCATCTTTGCCAAGTCTCTGTATCCATCAGGTCAAGTCAGAAACACAGAAACCATGCCATATCACATAAAGGGGATTTAACACAGGGAACTGGCATTGTAAGTACTTGAGGGTTGAAATAGTAATAAAGCATGTTGACATTATTCAGAGATTAATAACTTCAGTAGTTAGTTTCAATGTTGTCTGAGGGAATCCAAAGGAAGAGTTGGGGTTACCAGAACCTAGGAGTTTGAGATGCTATATAAATTATACTTCAGTAAAAATAAAAAGAAGTAGCTGGGGTCGAAACCACATGCCCGCTTCAACTGGACTGAAGCTACGTACCAAAAGGAGCTTCCTCTCTTCTTGTCTTGCCTTCCAGTCTTCCTTGAGTGACTCTCAATGGCAGAATCCAATAGGAAGCCAACTAACAAGGGAATTTGTGGAATATAATTCAGAGTCCCAATCTAAACCATCTCAAAGGGGATGTGGAGCTCAAGGTGAGTGGTTATATAAGTCACCCAAACTCATAACCTGGAACTCTGGTAAGGCTGTAGAGATAGTCCAGGTGAGCCTACAGATGATTACAGCCCTAGTCGAGACTGTCTGTAACTGCATTTCAGCAAGTGAGAACTGTCCAGTTAACTGACAGAAATATGAGAGAAAATAGTAAATTGTTGTCTGATGCCATTAGGTCTGGGATTATTTGTCACTTATCAATGGATAACAAATGAACCCAGGAATGGAGGAGAATCATCTCAAGGGACCAGGACTGGACCCTAACCAAGAAACTAGTGACAAAGTCAGTGACTGCTATGCATCTCCCATTTTTCTGCTTTAGGAAGCAGAAAATGTCAATTGTATATTGGGACAGATAGTTGTCTCCTTAATTCACAGGCATTAAAAGCCAAAGGAAACGTACTCAGTAATAACAACAGAAAAGTCTCATCTACATGTAGTCTTAACTTAGAACCTAAACTCCAAGCTAATTCCATAATGGAATGAGACTTTGAGAGTCCTGTGGGAGCAATCTAAACTATTTTTGGCCAGTGGGAAGGTGGTAGCACATTAAAGATGGCTGCAAATTTATACACTCTTCCCATAGAAAAGTGGTATGTATTTCTCTACCCTTTGCATTGGAGTGGCCTGTGGCTACTTTGACCAATGGAGTATGGCAGAAGTAACAACCATTCTGTGTCTAGCCTCTAAGAGGACCAATAGTTTCTGCCTGTTCTTTCAGAGTTTTGCCCTGCCCTGGAATAAGTATAGTAACCCCATGCAGAGGTTCCCAGACCATACAAGGAGGGAAACTACCCCTCTGAGTTCATCCCTTTAAATCACCACCAAAGCACTGGGCATGTGAAGAGGTCAGCTGGACCCTTCAGACCAAGCTAAGTATCGTAAAGTGACCCCTGTGGATATCGCATGGAGCAGAAGAATCTCCCAACCCAGCTTTGCCCCCAAACCCATCAAATCAAGAGATATAAAATAAAATGATTAATATTTCAAGCCATGAGTTTTGACAGTATTTTTTTGTTGTAACAATAGATACCCCAAATGATTTACATTTGTTCTATTTTCAGTAGCTTCCCTTTATGGTACTCCTAAACCCACAGGGGGGAAAATTGTGCCTACCTTGGACTTCTTAAATCTCTCCTCTGAGAATGATTTAACACCTTCAATAGTACTAGTAAGCTCTCTACTTTACTGCACATATGCAGCCAGCATTAGGAAGATCCTAGGTGCATCCCTGGAATTCAATATTCTCTTCTGACTTCTACAATTCTGGCCACACGCATTTTATTGCTAAGGCTAAAGAATTTAACTTAGCTGCTTGATTAAAGGTACATTATGGTAAAATCATGCTTTTCATTTAAAAGACAAGAATTCACAGTATAAACAAAAAGTAATGCCACTCCAAAAAATATTCTTTTAATTTGGCCAGGTGGTCAAAGGCATTTTTCTGTGTCATCACTCTGGCTTGGTTCTTACATGGAATGATTATATTTAGAAAGCATTAACTTTGCACAAATGTGCTAAATTTGTACAGTTACACACCATATGCTTTTCATTTTGCAATAACATATTTTGAGATTTCTGTTTTCCCTGAGCAGTCTTTCCTGAATGACAACATGTTAAAAGTTGCAGTAGCTATCTTTAGTGGCTGAGGAAGCTCTTTAACTTGTTTTAAAAATTGGCTTCCTGGTACTTATTCAAGCCTTTAACTTCAGATACTATTATCAAGTTATGTATAGTGGCTTTCCCTTTGGAATTTTGTCATTATATTTTTAGATTTCATCTATTATTAAAGTATTAAAACATATCTGTGAACGGATTCCTGGGCTTCTCACATATATCCTGAGGTGCCAGTGGGGCCCTCACTGAAAATGGCATCATCTCTTCACTGAGATAATTTTTAAATTTGCCATTGTTTTTCTGACATAAAGTAGTAAACACACACACACACACACACACACACACACACACCCCTCTTTCAGAGATATTTATATCTTTATTATGTGCTTTAAGCTAAGTTTTTTAAAAATCTACTAAGGGAAAAATTACTATCTGGGAATTTCTTGATGGCTGGGTCTGCTCTACCTTTACCTGTGTCCACAGTCTCAATCAGGAACAATTTGGCCACAGAAATAAACTTCTATCAAGCTGATAAAAATATCAATTCTGTATCATGAAATATATCAAGTATGTATGGACCATCAAATATATATATATAATATGTACATGCTGGGAGGGACCTCAATGAAAAAGAAGAAATGGGTAAAAGCCAGTGGCTGTCACGACTGAAACAACCAGATGGATGACTGAATTGCAGGCTGCGTGGTGCGACCAGGCCAGCAGGGGGCGTTAGTGAGGGATGACCAAACAACTGAACAGCAGGCTGCGTGATGCGACCAGGCTGGCAGCGGGGTCAGTTGGGGGTGACCAGGCCAGCAGGGGAGGGCAGTTGGGGGCAAGATCAGGCTGGCAGGGGAAGACTGTTGGGGGTGAGATCAGGCTGGCAGAGGAGGGAAGTTGGGGGTGATCAGGCAGCAGAGGCAGTTAGGAGCAATAAGACCAGCAGGCAAGAGCAGTTAGGGGTGAGATCAGGCTGGCAGGGGAGGGCTGTTGGGGGTGAGATCAGGCCAGCAGGGGAGGGAAGTTGGGGGCAACCAGGCAGGCAGGGGAGGGCAGTTAGGGGTTATTAGGCAGGCAGAGGCAGTTAAGGCCAGCAGGGGAGAGCAGTTAGGGGAGAGATCAGGCCAGCAGGGAAGGGTTGTTGGGGGTGAGATCAAGCCAGCAGGGGAGGGCAATTGGGGGCAACCAGGCTGGCAGGGGAGGTCAGTTGGGAGCAAGATCAGGCCAGCAGGGGAGGGCCATTAGGGACAAGATCAGGCCAGCAGGGAAGGGCAGTTGGGGCCAACAAGGTTGGCAGGGGAGGGCAATTGGGGGCGAGATCATGCTGGCAGGGGAGGGCCATTGGGGGCGAGATCAGGCTGGCGGGGAGGGAAGATGGGGACGAGATCAGGCTGGCAGAGGCAGTTAGGGGCAATCAGGCCAGCAGGGGAGAGCAGTTAGGGGCTAGGTCAGGCCAGCAGGGAAGGGCAGTTGGAGCCAACAATGGTAGGGGAGGGCAGTTGGGGACAAGATCAGGTTGGCAGGGGAGGGCAGTTAGGGGTGATAAGGCAGGCAAGCAGGCAGAGGGCATTAGGGGCGATCAGGCAGGCAGGCAGAGGCAGTTAGGGGTGATCAGGCAGGCAGGCAAGTGAGCAGTTAGGAGCCAGTGGTCCCAGATTGCAAGAGGAATGTCTGACTGCCGGGTTAGACCCAATCTTTGTGGGATTGGTCCTAAACCGGTGGTCGGACATCCCCCAAGGGGTCCCCGATTGAAAAGGGTGCAGGCTGGGCTGAGGGAACCTTCTCCCTCGTGCACAAATTTTGTGCACCGGGCCACTAGTATCTATACTAATAAGAGGGTAATATGCTAATTAGACTGGGAGACCTTCCAGGAGACCTTCCCGGATATCCTTCTGGACAAAGCCATTGTGGAGAGGCTGAGGCAGCGGCGGTTAGGGGCAATCAGGCCAGGAGGGGAGGGCAGTTGGGGGCAATCAGGCAAGCGGGGGGGGGGGCAGTTGGGGGCGATTAGGCCAGCGGGGGGCAGTTGGGGGCGAGCAGGCCAGCATGGGCGGCAGTTGGGTGCGAGCAGGCCAGCAGGGAAGGCAGTTGGGGGTGATCAGGCTGGCAAGGGGGGTCAGTTGGGGGCAAGCAGGCCAACAGGCAGAGTGGTTAGGGGCAATCAGGCAGGCAGGCAGGCGAGCAGTTAGGAGCCAGAGATTGGGCCTAAACCAGTAGTCAGACATCTCCCGAGGTGTCCCAGATTGGAGAGGGTGCAGGCCGGGCTGAGGTACACCCTTCCCTGTGCACAAATTTTGTGTACCAGGCCACTAGTATATATAATACTTTAACAAGGCCTATTTCTTAACCATTAAAACTTTTTTACTATTTTGATTGGGCATAATGAATTTCAACAGAACTAAAAGAATAGCCATATGGTGCTAGTTAATTTTAACTTAAAGTTTGACTACTTGCAAAGAAGTTTAAATGTCTCATCAATTATATTCAGAGAAAGATATGCTAGAAAGCAATATATAAACCGTTGGCATCATAGTTGCTTTTATATTCACAATTTCTCAGCAATGTTCTAAGGCATTATCAGTAATTAAATGCATTAATATTTCTGCATAGATTTCTATGAATATTTACACAAAATAGAATAAATGAAGATTAACTATAGCATCATGTCAATAAATATCAAGTTTTGTGGCCGAATGAGTTCAGGTCAGATCAGGTTTTGCAGCCAAATGATATATGAAAAGATTTTTAAATTTCAGAGCTTTTTTGCATTCTGTAAATGTAGATGAGAGACTGAGAGCCTAACTGAAAGAGAAACTTTTTTTTTTAACAAGCTTTACGTTGTTGTTGGGTGATTTTCTTCAAGGCTTTTATACAGAATCTAAATGATTGTAAAATGCTGTAAATAACATTCATTAACCAAAGCAAAACTCTTTATCTTTAGGACAATCCATCCTGTACAGTGAAAACATCAATGTGGTTCTTTTAAGATGTGGACTATTTACAATCCCAAAGGAAGTTATGGCTGCAAAAAAAGTATTATATTCTGTATGATGTGTTTTATGGGGGGTTGGCAAGGGTGAGGACAACTATAAGTATTTTCCCTCTTTTTTTATATAAATATATATTTCATTGATTTTTTTACAGAGAGGAAGGGAGAGAGACAGAGAGTCAGAAACATCGATGAGAGAGAAACATCCATCAGCTGCCTCCTGCATGCCCCCCATTGGGGATGTGCCCGCAACCAACGTATGTGCCCTTGACCGAAATCGAACCCGGGACCTTTCTGTCCGCAGGCTGACGCTCTATCCACTGAGCCAAACCGGTTTTGGCGTATTTTCCCTCTTTAATTCTATCCCACAAATTAAAGAAAAAATCATATTTTAGTTGCAGAAAATTAAATTAAAAGATTCTAGTGATATATTACCAATATTTACTATTTCTTTTACTTATTTCCTTTGCCCCCCCCCAAAGACTATTATATATTTATTGACTATTCATACCCTCACTCATTTTGAAATAACTAGGAAAACTCTCCTACCTTTTCCCCTCTCTTTGAAACAATAAGCATCACTGTCAGGAAAGTTCCATGTAGGAAGTTTAAAAACAACAGTGAGTTTCACATATAACAAATGAAAGATCTAGATAAAATGTTTCTCTTAATAATGCCTTCCTTTCAGTGTAAATCAACTCTTCCACTGGGAACTTTATAAAATATACATAAAGCAAAAAGTATACCCCTCAGCAGTGGAACTTTGGCAACTGCTTCTAGGCAATCTTGTTGAAGTGATGTGGAGCTCCTTTGGGCATGTTTCTGAACCTCAAATATTTTGTCAAACCATCAGCATGACACTGAGCTAGAAGTGGGGCCTAGAGAAGCTACCTGGTATTTTATGTGAAAGAAAAATGTTTAAATCCCAAACTGAAAACTTGGAGCATGATTTTTTGAAAGCACAAGTGTCATTGTATGAGACTTTGAAATATGTAAATCCCCCAACTGGAAATGAGAAATTGAAAAAAAAAAGATAAAGATAGGGAGACAAATATAAGGAGATGCTCCTCTGAATATTATTTATAGTAGCAAATCAAAGTAAACAACCCAAATATGTGAGATAAAGAAAAGGAACCTAACATCATTATTTCCATTTCATAAAATATAATATAGCTATTAAAGCCTTCTACAAAATTAAAATAACATAAAAGAGTGTTCTAAATGTTAAGCAGAAAAAAACAGGATCCAAAATCTATAATAAATTATCATCTTAGTGATCCACTTTTCCCCCTCACTACTGGACCATTCCCAGGAGAACATATACCTGTTCTATTATGGACCAACTTGAAAAAAAATCCCCAAACCAAAAATTCATCTTAAGCTCATAAATCATTTCTCTGTTCCCCTTTGCAATAAGTTTTCTTGAAAGATCTGTCATACTGGTTCTCCCCCAATGAACCAATTTCAATCAGGATTTTGCCTCACCATTGCACCAAAATCTATTATTTTAATGTTTCAGATACAGGGAACAATTCTCACTTCTCATGTGATACAATCAACCAGCAGTATCTCATACAAGTGATAACTTTCTTCTCTGTGACTCACTTTTTCTCCTTAACTTCTTGAACATTGAACATTCCTTTGTCTCCATTTTTCTATTTTACTGGTGAACTATTCTCACTCTCCATTGCAGTATATCCTCATCACCTTCCTGCCATCTAAACATTGGAGTGCCTCAGGTCTCAGCCCTCAAACACTCTACATAGTTTGAAATCATCAGCTCTCCTGACTTTGAACGTTATCTAAGTAGATAACATTAGCTCCTTCTACATGACATCGCTACTTGTATCTTTTACTTTCCTCAAGTAAATCTGATTCTCCCACAGTCTTCCCCATCTCAAGGAATGATTTCTAATTGTTCAGGCTAAAATTTTTGAATTTATTCTTATCTTCTCACCGGTACCACTGCCTCCCAGGTCCAAGCCAGTCACTAGCATCTCACCTATTCTTAACAATAGCTTCCAGCTGGGCAGACACCACCACCCACTTCCTACTCCCTGTTAGTCTCTCCTACTGTCCTTTCCCAGAGGAGATAATCATTTGTGTAAAAGATTAAGTCAAATCATGTTTTTGCTCCTCTGCTCAAACACTTAGAAATCTTCCATCTGGATCCACACTCAGTGTTAATTCTAAACCTCTCCAGTATGAACAGCTTACAACTACCTTCCAGTTATGTCCTTAACACACCTTTAATTCTACCAATTAAGATGAAGGCAGAAATGACACAGGGGATAGCTTGCTGTTGCCTTACCTGCTGTGGGTGGCCAGCCCCATTATAAAGAGTGTGGGTGGTTTGATTTGGTTTTATTCTCTGAAGCAGCATCCTAGTCTCCAGGAACCAGCGTGGTGGAGGTAGATGGGCATTTGCAGAAGCAGCAGCTTCCTGATCCCTGATCACATTGTTGACTGTGGGCCCCAGAAGAGAATAGTTACTATGTGAGCCCCTGATTCCCACCTTCCTGTTCAGGGAAGAGTAGCTTTCATGGCATGTCCTTGTGGGGAGATTTTCTGGAGGTCATTCCCAGAGATCTCTTGAGAACATGTGCCTCCAGCCCTTCCAAAGGTTTTGCCAGCATCAAATACAATGAACTCTGTCCTTTTCTTCTTCAATAACTCAGATAATTTTTCATTCTCTGATACTAACAAGCCATCACACCACAATTCATTCCCAAGTCCTTACCCTCACCCAGGACACCCTATGTGTTCTGGTGCCATTACTACTACTCTGCTTGGAAACCTTCCACTTTCCTTCTTTGTTCACTCTGCTGCAGAAACACAGGCAGAAAATAAGCATACTGTTATAGAAGGAAACAGACAAAAATGAAGATACTGCTGCTCCAGTGCATACTTAGTCATTGAGTGCTATCACTCATAAATATATTTGTCTTACTCAGAGCAATTAGGAAAAATACCAAATATAATGGCATTTACAAGCATGGCTAGTCCTACACAAAGACTATAGATGCCTGCTTCTTCTTGGTGAGTCTCTGGATTTAGTCTAGCATCTCCAAGTCCCTATTTACCTGCTCTAATCTAACCAGTGTGGAATTCAGGATTATCGTCGCTCTATTTACCTGGTATCAGTTTTAGTTTTACCTTTTGTGGGATTTTCAGATATTTTTAATAAAAACTTGAAAACACACACACACACACACACACACACACACACACAAAACCAATAAAAACCCACAAACAAACAAACAAAAACACCAGAAAAAGTTCTGGTTTCTTTCACATAAACTGTTGTAAATGCTTGCATCCCTCATTATACATTTATTTTGTTAATATCTATATTTAGAAGAATTTTACATTTTCATTTGTACAATTTCAACTCACTAACATGCCCTCTGAAGGGCAGTCTATGTAGGTATTTTCAATTCTGAATTTGTCATCCTCAGTATTTAGGTATGAATTTACCATAGCTCAGTAATCTGGTTATTTTAGCTGCTTATACTCTTTGGGCTAAATTCCACAGCCAAAAATCTATAAATATGCCCAAACAAATAAAAATTGATATGCTGAAGTCTGACATGATGGGAAATTTTAAAAGCTACATTTATTTATTCCCTTTTAGCTACAAATTAATAGTTAACCCTATCATCCTGACTTGAAAACTATTGATTTTTATTTTTTATATTGTGTTTGAGCTCCAAGAAGGAAAACATAAATGGATGATATCAAGATATTATCAAACCTACTGAAAAATACTTTCAATTGCTATGAATTAGATGATTGTGATTCATCTTTTCCTCCTTCATAAACAGTTGGATGGCTTTGTTCTTGAAGTTCAGATTTAAGAATTAGATTTTAATTATATCCTAGAAATATCTATATGGTTAAATACTTGTATTCTGAGGCATAGGATTTCATGCTTAGTGTGAGAACTGAAATGAAAAAAGGCTTGTTGATAAGGACTGGGGGCCTATCACCACTGAGCTCACTAACTCTTGGAAGAAGAGCACTTCCTGGTATTTTCTGGTGTGTCTAGTTCTTACCGTGGGAGTGCCAAGTCAGAGGATATTCTAGCATTAAAGATTCTGCCAAAAGGCAAAACAATTTTTATAAAAGGCTGTAAAATAAACTCAGTGCATGAATTTTTTCAATAAACTCAGGACACTATTTTTTCAAATGACCTAGAAATAATTTTGTTGTTCAAAAAAAGGGTCATATTTTAGCTTTTAAAAAAAAACTGTCAAATAACTGTTAAAAATGTGATCGACTATTTTATAATTTTTCTATTAATATTGGTTTGGCAATATCCTTCATGAACATAAATGCAGAAATTCTAAAAAAAATGTTGGCAAACATTTTCAACAATATATTAAAAAGATAACATATTAGGACTAAGCATATTTGTCCTAGTGCTATTTTTATATAACCACAATAACTCCTATTGTGCTATAAGGCTTACATGAGATGACAGATTAAAGAATTTAGTAAAGTAATTGAGTTTAATAAACATTCCATAAATATCAGTATGATGACTGCTGATGACCTAAATTTTCTTTCTTTTATTTTTGGGAGTACTAGAAAATTACATATTTTTCTGAGTGTGAGGAAGCCAATACTTGAGAGAAAGGATGAAGATTTGGCTCAGCCATGGAGAGGCTTCAGCAAAAGAGATAACTGTGGGGTAATAAAAGGATGAGTGTGCAGAGCCAAGGGCCTGTCTGTCATGGGAATCCAAGGACTGTTGTGGCACCAATCTTCATGGTTTCATCATAACCTTCAGGAATGCTGGGATATTCATTTGTGGAAAGGTGAAAGGCAGACTTTAGATCCAGGGATAGGTTATGACCAGTGAGTGCAGTGAAGGGTAGCAGTGAAGGGAATTCAGGATGTGCATGAGACCCTAGCTGGTAAGAGGAGAAAAAAGAGGACACGGGGAGTGATGGGCTACAGGAAATGAAAGGGTTAAGGAATTGCCATCTCCAAGAAAGAGAAAGTAATTAAAACAAGATGTAGAAAGATGGTGACTATGGTCATAAAGAGGGTGTGACAGATTAAAAATGGCGACAGAGTAAGTGGATGCTGCATGGACATGCTCCCAGGATCAAACTGGAATTACAACTAAAATACAGAAAAACTTCCTGAGTAATCAACTGAAGACTCACTTGAGAGATCCCTGATAACTGAGGAAGGAAAGTGGAGACTGCATAGAGATGGTAGGAAGGACAGAGGTGTGAAAGGGCTGGCAGGTGCCCACAGAGAGCAGATGAAGTTCCAGAGAGATCTCTCAGCTGTGGGGGGTTGCCAATGAGAACTCTGGGGTCTAATCCCCAAGCTGGGCTGTCCAGCAGAGAGCACCAGAACTGAGAAGGGTACCACATAACATCTGGCTGTGAAAAGCAGCAAGGTTGCTGTCTTCCAAGGAGAGATGGCTGGAAATTCAGGCACCCTCTTAAAGGACAACACACAAAATTCCCTGTGCAGCCACTCACCTTGTTCTCCAGCAGAGGGAGGGCCGAGTGGACTGGAACTGTGTAAGCAAAAGCCAGGGTTGCGGGCTCTGGGGTTAGAGCTCAGAAGACAGACATTCCAGTTTCCTGTGCTGAGTCATTCCCTCATGCTGTGAAGGTCATCTTTCTCACATAGACAATTGCTATCTAGGTAGTTTCGCCTGGGGGGAAGACAGTTGACCCGCTCTGTTGGAAAACACCTTGCCCTATGGTGTGGAGTTTCTGAGACCAATTAAGAGACTGAGAAAAACAATTAGCCTCCAGGCAGAAGCAATTGTCTCACCCTGTTGGGAAAAACTTTTGCCACACCTGTGGATGATTGCCTGAGGGCTATTCAAGACTAAATCCAATCAGTCTGCAAGCAGAGGCAGTCTCTAGAGGCTTTGAGTCTTTGCCTGACCTAATTAGTCAGAAACAGTGTTTGACACTGTCCTGCACTAGAGATTGAGAAGCGTAGCAGATCTACCTAACATAGTCACAAACCCAAATAGGCACCCAAAATGATGATACAAAGAAACAACCCTCAAAGAGCAAGAGAATTCTCCAGAAGAGATAAATGAAATGGAGATAAGAAATTTATTGAATATAGAGTTCAGAATAATGGTGGTAAAGATGCTCAACAGCATGAGGAAAGATATAGTAACTATGAAAACAGAAATAAAGAATGACATAGCACAAATAAAGAGCAAAGTGGAAGGAATACACAGCAGATTAGGGGAAGCTGGGATCGGATCAGTGAATTAGAAGACAGGGTAGAAAAAATCACTCAATCAGAGAACCAAAAAGAAAGAAAGAAAGAAAAAACACAACAACAATTGAAAAGCTGTCCAAGAGGAAAGCTTAAGGGAGCTGTGGGACAACATGAAATGTAACAATATTTGCATAGTAGGCATGCCAGAAGAGGCAGGAAGGGAGAAAGGGATAGAGAACAGGTTTGAAGAAATAATGGCAGAAAACTTCCCTAGCCTGGTGAAGGAAAAAAGTCATACAAGTTCAGGAGGCACAGAGAATCCTAAGCAAGAAGAACCCAAATAGGTCCATGCCCATATGCATCATAATTAAAATTCCAAAAATTAAAGAGGATGTGGTAGAAACTTGTAACATCCCTCCCCCTATCCTCTCAGTATGGACTCCTTTTGTAGCCTGGCACCTTGTCACTCATATTAAGTCCACATTTTCCAGACTCCTTTCAACTTAGGCTAAATTCTGCCCAGTGAGGAATAAGCAGAGGGGTTGTATGAAACTTCTAGAAAAGGATGAGTTGAACCTGCTCCCTCTTCTTCCCTTTACCTCCCTCATTTCACCTGGGATGCAGACATAATCTTGGAGCCTGACAGGCCATTGTGGCCCCTGAAGAAGCTCATGGTAGATGCATGAATAACAAAACAGGAGGCTTTGTTTTGTCCCCCAGCTCTGGATTTTTTTGTTTGTTTGTTTCATTTTGATCTTCATGTGAGAGAGACATAAAACCCTATATAATTTTAAGTTATTGTTACTTTAGAATTTCTTATTACTCCCAGATGAATCTTACCCTGATGCATACAATGGGACACCAAGTTTAAAGGTTTCTGAAGTAAATCATTGTCAGGATATTTAGGCCATGGCTGTGAGAATAAGTGTAAGCAAATATAGGACTACTGAAAAGTTTAAAAAATTATATTAAAATCTATGCCCCTGCAGCTTTCTTCAGTTGTCTTAACCCTTCCCTAATACATCATGCAAATAGAACTGGTTTTATTGCTTTACCTCATGGAGGCATTTGAAGGCAGCAGTTGTGACCCCAAGTCATCTTCTTTCTAGGTGGCACATTCCCAAATTTGTTAAGCTCTCTTTGTGTGGAGAGCCTTGCCCTTCTGTACCATTCTGAATACTTTTCTGTGAACATAGTCCAGTGTGTGTGTGTCTTCAGTGTGAAGTCTGGACCTGAGTACAGGGCACAAGTGTGGATCTAGGCAGGATATCATTTCTCTCACTCCTGGTGGCATGCTTCTTTGACTGCATTACCTTTTCCAGCTGAGATGTCACATTTTCCACCCAGGTGAAACTAAATTTTAACTAGACTATGCATGTGTTTTTTTTTCACCCAAGTTTCTGTTAAAGCTACAGCTTCCTCAATCTTCACCTGTGCAGTTTTGATACATTTTTTGTTGTTCCACTCATCCATTCACTCATTGGTTGATTCTTGCATGTGTCCTGACCGGGGTGTATGGAGACAACTCTCTAACCAACTGAGCAACCCAGTCAGGGCAGTTTTGATATTTTTAAAATGCAAGTTCACAGCTTACATAGCTACTAAATTTTATCTTGTAAGATTTGACTCACTGCTTCAGCCAATGGAGTTCTCTGGAAATCTAATTCTGTCACCCATTGTATGCCCCCCCCCCTTTAAGCTTTATGTTATTGCAGTTTTGAAAAACTAGTCCTCTGGTTCTTCATCTAAACCTCTGATCAAAAGGTTAAGCAATTTACCTTGTTCTTAGACAAGGATCTTCCTCCAAGCTGCCATTCATCAATCTATCTCAGTGATGTGCAACCTTTTGAGCTTGGTGTGTCAAACTTCGCCAAAAAACTGAGCATAACTCGGGTAGTGTGTCACTTTGAGGAAAAAACATTATTTTGCAAATGTTTCATCCTCAGGAGCAGCAAATGTTTCACCCTTGGCATGCGGCCGCTGAGGCGGCTGCATGTCATCAGAAATGGCTACGCGTGTCAGTGCTGACACGCGTGTCATAGCTTTGCCATCACTGAACTATGTGGACCTAAGAAAGTCGTTAACTGCTCTGAGTCCCTCAAATATAAATTCTCTCCCTACATACCTAATAGAAACTTTGTGAGGATTAAATGAAATGAGGGGAAGACACTAGGAAAATTGTACAATGGAATGGTTAATATCAAATTTTTATAAGCCCAGTGAACACAAGCTTTGGAAATAGAAGGAGAAGAACCCAAGAAGGCCTTACCAGGAGTCTCTAGACAGCCAGAGTAGTGTTCACAACCAAAAGATTCATGCCAGGCTCATAGCACCCATAACTATCTGAGCCTGGAGTGACCTCAAATCAGACTCTGCTTTGTGAAATAAAACAGTAATGTCCAGTGATGATGAGGGTGAGGGAAAGGGTCTCACAAACAATGTGGATGAAAGTGTAAACTGGGACTAAGAGGGCAATTTGGTGGTACCTATCGAAATTTTAACAAAAAATATTAATAGTTTGGCAGAAGGATCTACTGGTAGGTGGTGGTACACGATGATCCACTTTTCTTTTTACACCTCTCTATGTCACTTTTGTTCTATGTGGCTTCATTCTCCAAAGAGAGAACAGGAGAGATCTGAGAATAATTACAGAGAGGGTAAAAGAGGACAGGACTTATTGAATTTCCATCTTGCCCCCAGGCTCTGAGATTGATACTCTACACACTTTCTTTTATTCACTCTTTATAGCAACCCTTTCTATAAGGGGTAAAGGCCAGGATCTGAACCAATATTTGCTAGACCCTAACGTCCATACTCTTTACTCATGTGAAATCAAAAGGGCTTGGTGATAAGGTTTCCAGCATCCTTACTTCCATAGACTTTGTGAGAATCACTGTGGACACCAGCCTCCAGTATCCCTGGGGAAGAATGTATTCTGTTAGGTTACATTGTGCTTAGGGAAGTAATATTTCTTATATCATGCAGAGTTTGAAGACCAAGTGGTTGTTCACCTTATCTAGCTCTGTATTAGTTTCCTATTATTGCTGCTGTAACAAATTGTCATAAACTCAGTGGCCTAAAACAATACAAATCTATTATCTTACTGTTCTGTAGGTTAGAAGTTTGACAAAGGTATTGTGGGACTAATATCAAGGTGAGCCAGGGCTGAGTTCCCTTCCGGAGGCTTTAGAAATGCCTTCCTCTCCTTTTCAGCTTCTAGAAGCCACCACTTTGGATGGTGGCCCCCTTCCTCCAGCAATGACAGGTGAAGTGCATTTTTTAAAGAAAATATATTTTTATTGATTTCAGAGAGGAAGAGAGAGGGAGAGAAAGATAGAAACATCAATGATGAGAGAGAATCATTAATCGGCTGCTTCCTGCACGCTCCCTACTGGGGACTGAGCCAGCAACCCGGCATGTACTCTTGACTGGGGACCCTTCAATCTGCAGGCTGATGCTCTATTCACTGAGCCAGTGATGGGCAACCTTTTGAGCTTGGTGTGTCAAACTTCGCCAAAAAACTGAGCATAACTCGGGTAGTGTGTCACTTTGAGGACAAAACATTATTTCGCAAATGTTTCATCCTCAGGAGCAGCAAATGTTTTATCCTCGGCATGCGGCCGCCTCAGCAGCCGCGTGTCATCAGAAATGGCTACGCGTGTCAGTGCTGACACGCGTGTCATAGGTTCGCCATCACTGACCTAGAAGAAGATGAGCAAGAATTTTGACCCAAGTCTGCCTGACCCTAAACCCTAGTTCATTTCACTGAACATGCTGCTTCTACCAGCTCCAAGCAGCAGGATTCTTCCATTTCACTTTTGCCGTGGAATGTGGGGGTCAGAGCAACCTTAAGAAGGAGACAGACAGATCTGTCTGGTCCTGCTTAGCACTTCTTTCTGACTCATTTAGGCTTGCTTTTTAACTTGCTCACATAATTCAACTAGTTTCAGGTCTGTAAGGTCTGTGCTTTGACCTTGAGCTCACCTGGGGAGTGATCCTGCAAATGGGAAGACTATTTGATCTACTTCAAGGGAAATAATATCAAATTCTTCCTGGTTAATATACCATTTGTAGGTATGTATGCCCACCAGTGGTGTCACCAGTGTGCTGGTCACAGTTAAGTGGTTCCACTTCCTTAGATAGTGCCAAGACCAAGGGAAACTGGGATCAATGTTTAACATGGGTTGAAAGCTCAGTAGAGGCATTATATTAATGCACACATTTTTCATGGCATATCTGTACCTTGTTCTAAAGAACAAGGTTTCTTTCTGATAGAAACATAGAAATATGCATTAATTATTGCAACCGGACTCCAGAAATAAAAATAGCAAAACCAAATGATAAAAGAGATAGCCGCTCCAAGAGCCTCAGCAGAGCCAAAGAAGACAAGTTCCTGTCCAGTCCGAAAGCTACCTTCCTGCTGTGGACCAAAGGGGCCACATGCTCACCTGACAGCTCAGGGGAGGCCCGCATGGCAGGCTTGCAAACTCAGAGACCTAAAGTCACCACAAGGGATGGTCTGAAATTAAACTTTAACTAAAAGCAGTTATGGTGGGTAGTTATATCCTAGGCTGGTATCTTCACTGACAAGGTCAACCTTTACCTTAACTGAGCCTATCTGTCTTTTTGCATCTATGATAACATACCCTTTGAAATGTCTGGGTAACTTGTAACTTCCCTTTTTCTGGACCCCTTGGGGCACAACCTAACGTGCTGGGTGCCAGGACAGATACCACAAATTCCTTCATTATCATATTAATTGTTCCTACACCCACCTAAGTATGTGTCTATCACCAATGGATTTCATGTAACCCACCAAGTCCCTTTCCTTTGATTGCAATGTATAAATACAGATGTAACCCTCCATTCTCCGGAGCATTATCTCAATTCATTGAGGTTCTGCTTCCTGGCATATGTTGACAGTTCGGCTCAAATAAACTCACAAAAATTCTTTACAGGTTTCAATGTTTTTTTACATTAACACTGCCTTACAGAGAGTCTGCTCTTCCTGCCAAGTTTCCTTTGGCTTAGATATGCATATTTTATTGTCAAAATCCATTTTAAATATTAACCAATGCAATCGTAGATTCTCATAAACCTCCTTAACAGTTGAGTTCCAGGAGTTCATGAAAAGAGATGTTATTATTGGTTATATTCAAATGGTTCCAAAATATGAAGTGGGGAATGTGAAAAGAAAATCTAAGATGAGTTTTTAATCTGAATCCTGCAAAGCAGGTCTAACACAATAATAAATCAAGTATTACAAGATAATTAGCTCACGTTTTCCATATCAACTGGAGGGGAGAGGAGATTGTGGTTTTAATTAGGGTGGTCAGAGGGGCCTCATTGAAAAGATGACAGAAAACAATGCAGGCACATCTGTGTTTGAATGGTTAGGGATCTTTTTGAAGAGAAACAAGGTGGTAATGGTGGAGAAACTGGGAATGTGCAAAAACAAAGCCTTTTATTGGCAACACTCCCCCACCCTCTGTTCTTGACTGCTTCACTTCTTTCTCCTCGGTAGCTCAAAGAAACAAGGAGAACCTTTTGGCTAAATTGCTGGGACTGGCAAACTAGAGCTTGCAGCCCTCACCTGGTATAGCAAGGCCCATAGCTGAGAATGGTTTTCACAGATGAACATTTCCAACCCACGTGGTGCTAAGAAACACTAATTTGGTACCCCAACCAAGCAAAATAATATTCCCAAGAGTTTTATCTCCATTAGTAGGCCTGTATTATACCAATTATTATTATTATAATTTGAATTTCATCACTAAAAGTTTTGTTTTCCCTGTTGTTATATAAGAACCTATATAATGTTCTTGATCTTGCCTCTTACTCCACAAAGACTAACATATTTATAATCTGATCCTTTACAGAAAAAAACTTTATCCACCCCTGAATTAAAGCAAGAGGCTGTTCTGCCTGCCACAACTATAGTTCAACTGATAATACTCCTGATCAATGCAAGAGCTGTACTTCGCACTGGTAAGAGGAGATGAAGTGGAACGAATTCTGCCAGCATTGCTCTATTTATAGTCACCAGCTAATGGGCCCCTGGGAGAAACAAGGAGCCACTGTACTCCAGAAATTCCCCCAAATCAGAATTAGCATATATACTTACACTTGGATTCTTATTTTGATTCCACCTAGAGTTTTGCCAATAACCACCTCCTGGGCAGTCTCTGCCTATCCATTCAGCAGCATGGCTGACTCCCAGCCTTCGTGAGATTACTCATCCTCCTACCTGCATTATTATGTCATGATAACACAGAGTGGTTTGGTGTCTCAAGTTACTTTGTTTGGCAGCTGGGCAGTCTTCCCCTAATGAGATGAGGTAAAACTAGTTAGGGTACAAAGATGTTGTATGAAATTCAAATTAACGATCTAAGATCATCATTATGTAAAGAGCCACATAATGGAGTGCCCTTTATAGCTTACATATCTTACACAGCATTAAACTGACCCCAATGCTTTTTCACTTTCTTATCTTTTTAACATACTAACATATCTTAAGTTAATTTCCCCCTCAATGATGCATTCTCTAACATACCTATATTCATCATGGCATCTTGCATTAAAGTCCAGTCCAGGTAAGTAGAATTTTAATAGCTGAAGACTGGAGGGATACAGGTATTCCAGGCAGAGAGCATCACATGCACAATGGTCAGAGCTGTGAGGGCCCTTGCTATGGTGTCTGGACTGCAAAGATAATTTCTGGTTTTTGACTGAAGCATCAGCTATGAGTTGGAGATAATGAAGTTTAAAAATTATCATAACAAACTTGGTTTGGATTCTTGTGATTGCCATGAGCAAACCCGGGAAAGATGTAATCTGGCTTATCTATAAAAATATCATTTAACAAGTGAGTAGAGAATGAGTTGCAGAAGGGGGATATGCAAAAAAAGAAGCAAAGAATATCATTTGGATTCCAGAGTGTATTCATATAACACTGACTAGAAACAGTAAGGGAGTACCTAAGGTAACAGGAGCAATACAGGTGGATTAAAGATAAAACTTCTGTGCATCAAAGTATACTATCAAGAAAATGAAAAGGCAACATACAGAATAAAAGAAAATATTTGAAAATCTCATATATGTGAAATTATAGTACACAGAGTATATAGGAACTCCTACAACTCCACCACAAAAAGATCAAAAACCCAATTAAAAAATGGACAAAGAATTTGAATGTACTTTTCTCCAGAGAAGATATATAAATAGTTAACAAGTACATGAAAAGATGCTCAATATCATTAATCACAAGGTAAATTTAAGTCAAAACTATAATAGGATACCACTATACACATAATAAAATGTCTATAATTACTATTATTTTATTATTTTACTATTTTCTGATATTAGCGTATTTTATTTTATTTTATTTTTAAGTAACTCTTTATTGTTGAAAGTATTACATATGACCCAATTGATCCCTTCTAGCCAACTCCCTGCCTCCCACCCCAGGCCTTCACGACCCTATTGTCTGTGTTCATGGGTTATGCATATTTGCTTACAAGTTTTTTGGTTGATCACTTATCACCCACCCACTTTCCCTCGCCTTCCCTCTGAGTTTCCGCAGTCTGTTCTATGCTTCATGTTGCTGGATCTATTTTGTGTATCAGTTTATTTTGTTCATTGGATTCCACATATAAGTGAGATCATGTGATACTTATCTTTCCCTGACTGGCTTATTTCACTCAGCATAATACTGTCCAGGTCCCTCCATGCTGTCTCAAAAGTTAAGAGATCCTTCTTTTTTTATTGCTGCAAAGTATCCCAGGGTGTAAATGTACCATGGCATTTTTTTAAAATATATTTTATTGATTTTTTTACAGAGAGGAAGAGAGAGGGATAGAGAGTTAGAAACATCAATGAGAGAGAAACATCGATCAGCTGCTTCTTGCACACCCCCTACTGGGGATGTGCCCGCAACCAAGGTACATGCCCTTGACCGGAATCGAACCCGGGACCTTTGAGTCCACAGGCCGACGTCTATCCACTGAACCAAACCGGTTTTGGCTGTACCATGGCATTTTTATCCACTCGTCTACTGATGAGCACTTAGACTGTTTCCACATCTTAACTATTGTAAATTGTGCTGCTATGAACACAGAGGGGCATACATTCTTTCTGATTGGTATTTCGGGTTTCTTAGGATATATTCCTAGAAGTGGGATTACTGGGTCAAATGTCAGTTTCATATTTAATTTTTTGAGGAAACTCCATACTGTTTTCCACAGAGGCTATACCAGTCTGCATTCCCACCAGCAGTGTACTAGGGTTCAATTTTATCCACATCCTTGAGAGCACTTGTCATTTGCTGATTTGTTGATGGTAGCCATTCTGACAGGTGTGGTGTGATAACTCATTGTCGTTTTAATTTCATCTTTCTGAAGATGAGTAACTTTGAGCATTTATTCATGTCTCTTGGTCATCTGTAGTCCACGTTGGAGGAGGGTCTATTTATGTCCTTTGCCCATTTTTTAACTGGATAGTTTGACTTCCTTTTGTTAAGTTGTATGAGTTCCTTATATATTTTGGATATTAAAACTTTATCAGATGTATCATTGCCAAATATGTTCTCCCATATACTAGGCCCCCTTTTCATTTTGATGATGATTTATTTGCTGTGTAGAAGCTTTTTATTTTTATGTAGGCCAACTTATTTATTTTCTCCTTAGTTTCCTTTGCCCTAGGAGAAGCACCGGTAATAATATTGCTGTGAGAGATGTCTGAGATTTTGCTGCCTATGGTCTTCTAGAATTTTTATGCTCTCATGGCTTACATATAGGTAGTCTTTTATCCAGTTTGAGTTTATTTTTGTATATGGTGTAAGTTGTTGGTCTAGTTTCATTTTTTTGCATGTATTTGTCCAATTTTCCCAATACCATTTATTGAAAAGACTGTCTTGACTTTATTATATGCTCTTGCCTCCTTGGTCAAATATTAATTGAGCATAATGACTTGGGTTGATTTCTGAGGTATCGGTTCTGTTCCACTGATCTATATGCCTGTTTTTTGTGCCAGTACCAGGCTGTTTTGATTAGAATTGCTCTGTAATATAATTTGATATCTATATCTAGTATTGTGATTCCTCCAACTTTGTTCCTTCTCAAGATTGCTGCGGCTACTTGGGGTCTTTTATGATTCCATATAAATTTTTGGAGTATTTGTTCTAGATCTGTGAAATATGCTGTTGGTATTTTAATAGGGATTGCATTGAATCTGTAGATTGCTTTGGTTATGGACATTTTAATGATGTTGATTCTATTAATCCATAAACATAGTATAGTCTTCCACTTGTTTATATCTTCCTCTATCTCTTTTTTCAACACCTTGTAGTTTTTTGAGTAAAAGTCTTTTACCATCTTGGTTAATTTTATTCTTAAGTATCTTATTTATTGTTTTTTTTTTTGCCATAATGGTAAATGAGATTGTTTATTTAGTTTCTCTTTCTGAGAATTCATTATTGGTGCATAAAAATGCCATCAATTTAATTTTGAATCCTGCTACATTGCTAAATTTATTTGTTAAATCTAGTAGTGTTATGGTGGAGTATTTAGGGTTTTCTAGGTACAATATAATTTCATCTGTGAATAGTGACAGTTTTATTTTCTCTTTTCCAATTTGGATGCCTTTTATTTCTTCTTCTTGTCTAATTGCTATGGTTAGGACTTCCAGTACTATCTATATATATAAAGAGCCAGGGTCCATAATGTCCAAAATGACTGAATGGATGACCAAACACCGGAAGTCAGTTCTGAGGCAACCCAGCACTGACTGCTGAGGGGGCTGTGGATCAGGCCTGGAGAGAGAAGCAGGGTCTGATCTGCAGCCTCTGTGGCAGCTGTTGATCAGCCCTTGCCTCTCTTTCTCTCCGAGCTTCACCAGCAGCCATGGGGACTGCTAATCAACCCTGCCTCTCTGATCAGGCCTGGAGATAGGCCTGGAGACGCTGACTGGCATAGAAACTGACCAATCAGAACCTAATCTGGGTGAATTGCGAAGGCAGAACCTAAGGTGATGGCTGAGGAGAGGTTTTAAGGGCAACAGCTATTTGGTGTAAGGTGTAAGAAAGCGGTTCAATTTTTTAATGACCGGTTTGGCAGTATAGTGTATATGGCCGGCTATCAGTCCAGATATAGGGATTATGTATTTTTGTCTGCCAAGAGCATCTCCTCCTGCTGAAAAAGGTGTTTTGCCCCCACCCCATTTAAGCAATCTTATCCTAAATAATCTATCTGTACTAATAAAAGGTATTATGCTAATTAGACTGGGTCGACCAGCCATCTTCCGGACTTCCGACTTCCTTCTAGACCAGTGATGGGCAACCTTTTGAGCTTGGTGTGTCAAATTTCACCAAAAACTGAGCATAACTCGGGTAGTGTGTCACTTTGAGGAAAAAACATTATTTCGCGATATTTATAGTTTAAATAACATAAATGTATAATTGTTATATATAATTGTATTTAATAAACCAAAAACTAAATATTTAACTTACCTGCTTATTGACTTCTTTGTTCATCCATCAGTCGGTTTCTTTTGTTGGTCTTGATATCATTTAGCTTGTGTGGGGTGCCGTGAACTAAGATAAGTGAGGGGGAGGGGGAATTCTTTAACTAACCTGCCTATTAGTGACTTTTTTTGTTGCTGAATTTCATTGGCTAAATCTTCAAATGAAGGTTGGTATTTTGTATACTTGAGGCCCAAGCAAGCACTACTAACTTCATCTGTCAATCTGTTTCTTTTGTTGGTTTTGATATTATTTAACGCTGAGAATAAGGCCTCACAAAAGTATGTAGAGGGAAAAATTGTGAGTAAAGCCATTGCTATATTTTTCAGGGTGATAAAAGTGTCTGGTAATCGGTTCCAGGCACTCCAAATTTCCTGTTCATAGTGGCACTCCTCTTGATTCGCCAAGCGGCACCTTTCCAGATTCTCAAGCTTTGACCTCAAGTTGACAAACACCTGAGCCCAGATACTGTCTTGAAATTCTGCAAGTTGCATCTCCAAATCATCAATTTGCATCCATTGGAAACCATTTAATTCCAAACTACTGTAGACTACTACATCAGGATACTTAATTATTTTCATGGTCTGTTCTAGACTTCTAAATTGACTAAATCTATCACGAAACTGGTCAAGTAATGAGTCTAAAACATGCTGGTACTCCATATGCAAGAGTTCCATTTCAGTTTGTACAGCTGCACTGGCCTTCTCAAAATACTTTGTTACTCGAGTAAAATACTTATGTTTTAATTTCGACATCTCGCTTGAAAATTTTAAATTTACTTTCAAAAGCTTTTATGTATACAAACATAACGTCAATACTTTTGCCAAAACCTTGTATCTTTAACTTCAGTTCATTAATATGAACAGAGAGATCTGTAAAAAACATCAAGGTGTTAACCCACTTATCATCATTAAGCTGAGGAAAGTTTCCCAGATCCTTATCGTCAAGAAATACCTTAATTTCTTTAAAGCATTCCACAAAGCGCTCAAGAACTTTGCCTCGGCTCAGCCATCTTACATTATTGTACATCAGCAGTCCACTGTAGGTGGAATCAACCTCCAGTAAAAGTGCCAAAAATTCTCGCTTGTGAAGGGGGCGAGTAGCTATTAAGTTAACTATTTTTGTAACAACTGACATTAAGTCGTTTAAGTCAGTGAATCCTGCCTTGGCACATAAAGCCTTCTGATGGATAATACAATGAAAAGGCACAATCGGATGTCCAATAGCTTCTGTAAACAATTTGACAAATCCCACTTTCCCCCCACCATATTTGGTGCCCCATCTGTCATCACTGACACAACTTTAGAGATATCAATGCTTAGGTCACGAAATGTTTGTAAAACAACCTTACATAGTTCGCTTCCTGATTTACTTGTTGACACTGATACTAACTTTATCAACTCTTCTCTCATTGTGAGACCATCAGAATATCAACGAATAATGGCCAACTGAGCATATGATGTGACATCAGTAGTTTCATCAAGAGAGATCAAAAAATATTTACACTTCCTTATGTCTCTCTTTAATTGATGTTGTACATTTGTGTTCAGTCTCATTATTCGGCCTTTTATGATATTTCTACTGAGTGGTAACTCAGATATTCTCTTAATAATTGTATCTTTATTCTGCATATCATGAAATAGAACTGGTACACATCTTAGGGGAGTTTCTTTAATAAATTCTCCCTCACTGAGCGCTTTTCCATGCTGAGCTATAGAGTGAGCAATGCTCAAACTTGCAGATGTTAAATTTGTAGAGCCTTTCATAAATTTAAGGATGGAATTAGATTGGCTCTTATAAAGGTGTAGCTGCCTGGAAATGTATTCCTTTCTTTCATCCTCACTTTTTTCCAAGAGCTGGGAATGATTAGTTTCAAAATGTCTATTTATATTCCACGTTCTGCTTATTACCGTTTCAGTACATAGAACGCAAAATGATCTGCCATTTTTTTCTATAAAGCCATACATCTCGGTCCATGTCTCTTGAAAGGGTCGGCCACTGCTACTACCACTTCCTTTACTTAACCTTAGTTTTTTATTTTTTGGGTTCTCCATCAGGGAGGCAGTGACAGAAGATAGAATTATGGATAGCTTGTTAGGCCTGCAGGCAATTAGGGGTTAACTAGCCTAACTAACCACAAAATGGTGCATATAACTGTCTTTTAGGAAAGGGCAGGGTTAATAAGCAGAAATAGGGGTTAATAAGGATGCACAACAGTTATAGTGGTGAAATGGAGTCTGCACTCTGGAGCAAGATGGTGTTCCTTATGTGAATTAAAATGGCTGCCGCTATTTCTAATGGCGGGAAATGGCACCCATAGCACGTCACAAACCCTGGCCTCTCCCAGCCTCCCCGTCACTTATCTCAGTAATGATGGATTAGAAATCCATGACACCCCAGAACAGTAGATAATGGTTGCTGTGGTTAACTGTTATTTGGTTACTGGTAATGGCAGGGCCCCCAGAGATGCGTCTCCCGTTGCGTTCCGCTGCTCCCTGCTCTGCCTGCGGAAGTGAGGGCAAAGATCCTGGCTTAACCGGAAGTCCCAGAACTAGATGCTCTGTGCCGGACTTCTGTTGTTTTGGCCTCCAGACCTCCAGCACAGAGTGTCTAATAGACTCTAACTCCAAGACTCTAGTCGCAAATGTTTCATCCTCAGGAGCAGCAAATGTTTCATCCTCGGCATGCGGCCGCCTCAGCGGCCGCGCGTCATCAGAAATGGCTACATGTGTCAGTGCTGACACGCATGTCATATGATCGCCATCACTGTTCTAGACAAAGCCATGGTGGCGGAGGCCGAGGCAGAGGCAGTTAGAGGCAATCAGGCTAGCAGGGGAGAGAAGTTGGGGGTGAGAACAGGCTGTCAGGGGAGGACAGTTGGGGACAACCAGTCCAGCAGGGGAGGGCCATTGGGGGTGAGATCAGGCATTCAGGGGAGGGCAGTTGGGGGCGAGATCAGGCCTGCAGGGGAGGACAGTTGGGGGCGAGATCAGGCCTGCAGGGGAGGGCAGTTGGGGGTGAGATCAGGCCGGCAGAGGAGGGCAGTTAGGGCTATCAGGCAGGCAGGAAGAGGGGTTAGGGGCAATCAGGCTGGCAGGCAGGTGAGTGGTTAGGAGCCAGCAGTTTCAGATTGTGAGAGAGTTGTCCAACTGCCAGTTTAGGCTCGATCCCATGTGCGATCGGGCTTAAACCGGTGGTCGGACATCCCCAAAGGGGTCCCTGATTGGAGAGGGTTCAGGCTGGACTGAGGGAATCCCCTCTGCCCCCTGTGCCCAAATTTCATGCACTGGGCCACTAGTTTTGGATGAGAGTGGTGAAAGCGGATATCCCTGTCTTATTCCTGTTCTTAGGGGAAATGATTTTAGTTTTTGCCCACTGAGCATGATATTGCCTGTAGTTTTGTCATATATGGCATTTATTATGTTGAGATATGCTCCCTCTATTCCCACTTTGCTGAATGTTTTTATAAAAAATGGTTGTTGGGTTGTGTCAAATGGTTTTTCTGCATCTATTGATAAGATCATGTTATTTTTGTATTTCTATTTGTTTATGTGATGTATCACATTTATTGATTTGTGAATGCTGTACCATCCTTGCAGCCATGGAATAAATACCACTTGGTTATAGTGTATGATCTTTTTAATATATTGCAGGATCCAATTTGCTAATATTTTGTTGAGGATTTTATCAACTGTGTTCATTAGGGATTTGGCCTGTGATTCTCTTTCTTTGTATGTCTTTTCTGGTTTTGGATTTAGGATAATGCTAGCTTCATAAAATGGGTTTAGAAGTGTTCCTTCTTCTTGGATTTTTTGGACTAGCTCGAGGATGATAGGTATTAGTTCTTTGAATGTTTGGCAAAATTGCCTATAAAGACATAAAGACATCTGGACCATTTGTTTGCTGGGAGTTTATTATTATTATTATTATTACTGCTTCAATTTCATCAGTTGTTATTGGCTTATTCAGGTTTTCTAATTCTTTCTGATTCAGTTTTGGGAGATTATATTTTTCTAGGAATTTGTTGATTTCATCCACATTGTCCAGCTTTTTGGCATATAGTTGTGCATAGTATTTTCTTACATTCTTTTATATTTATGTGGAGTCAGTTATAACTTCTCTGCTTTTGTTTATGATTTATTAATTTTCATCCCAGCTCCTTATTTCTTGATGAGCCTGGCTAACAGTTCATCAATCTTTTCAAAGAACCAGCTCTTGGTTTCATTGATTTTTTTTGTCTCTATGTCATTTATTTCTCCTATAATCTTTATTATTTTCTTCCTTCTACTTACTCTGTGCTTTTCTTCTTCTCTTTCTAATTTTTTAAGTTGTAGGATTAAGTAGTTCATTATTAATTTTTATTTTTTATTTTTTTGAGGTATGCCTGTAGTGCTATAAACTTGCCTCTCAGGACTGCTTTTGCTGTGTCCCATAGATTTGGGTTGTTTTACATTCATTTTTATGAAGTTTTTTATTTCTTTATTTATCTCATTGGTAACACATTTATTGTTTAATAACATGCTTCTTAGCTTCCATATGTTTGAATGTTTTTTAGTGTTCTTATGGAAGAAATTGAAGCAGTCATCAAAAAGCTTCTGGCAAACAAAAGCCTGGGGCCAGACATCTTCACAGGGGAGTTTTACTGAACATTCAAGGAAGAACTAAAACCTATCCTCCTCAGACTATTAAAAAAAATTCAAGAGGAAAGAACACTCCCAAGCTCCTGCTATGAAGCCAGCATCACCCTAATACCAAAACCAGATAAAGACAACACAATAAAAGAGAATTAGAGGCCAATATCCCTCATGAACATAGATGCCAAAATCCTCAACAACATTCTAGCAAATCAGATTCAGCAGTATATCAGAAAGATCATACACCATGACCAAGTAGGATTTATCCCAGGAATGCAAGGATGGTACAATATCTGTAAATTAATAAACGTTATTCATCACATAAACAAATTGAGAGATAAAAATCACATAGTCATATCAATTGATGCAGAAAAAGCATTTGACAAAATCCAACACACTTTCTTGATAAAAACTCTCAACAAGGTGGGTATAGAAGGATCATACCTCAACATAATAAAAGCTATATATGATAAACCCACAGCTAACATCAAACTCAATGGGCAAAAACTAAAACCATTTCCCCTAAGAACAGGAACAAGACAGGGATGCCCACTCTCAACACTCCTGTTTGACATAGTGCTGGAAGTATTAGCCATTGCTATCAGACAAGAAGAAGAAATAAAAAGCATCCAAATTGGAAAAGAAGAAGTAAAGCTGTCCTTATTTGCAAATGACATTATATTGTACATAAAAAACCCGAAAGACTCCATCAAAAAACTAACAGACTTAATAAATGAATTTGGCAATGTTGCAGGATACAAAATTAACGCCAAGAATTCTATGGCATTTCTATACACCAATAGTGAACTTACAGAAAGAGAGACTAAAAAAGCAATCCCATTTACCATCGCACCAAAAAAATTAAGATACCTAGGAATAAACTTAACCAAGGAGGTAAAAGACCTATATGCGGAAAACTACAGGACACTGAAAAAAGAGATAGAGGAAGACATAAACAGATGGAAGAACATACCATGTTCATGGATTGGTAGAATCACCATCATTAAAATGTCCATACTACCCAAAGCGATCTATAGATTCAATGCATTCCCCATTAAAATACCAACGGCGTATTTCACAGACCTAGAAAGAACTCCCCAAAAATTCATCTGGAATTAAAAAAAAAAAAGACCCCGAATAGCTGCAGCAATCCTGAGAAAGAAGAACAAAGTAGGTGGGATCTCAATACCAGATATCAAGCTGTATTACAAAGCCACTGTTCTCAAAATAGCCTGGTACTGGCACAAGAACAGACATATTGATCAATGGAATAGAATAGAGAACCCAGATATCCACCCAAACCACTATGCCCAATTAATATTTGACCAAGGAGGCATGAACATACAATGGAGTCAAGACAGTCTCTGCAATAAATGGTGTTTGGAAAATTGGACAGACATGAAAAAAAATGAAACTAGACCACCACTTTACACCATACACAAAAATAAACTCAAAATGGATAAAGGACTTAAACATAAAACGGGAAACCATAAAAATACCAGAGGAATCCACAGGCAGCAAAATCTCAGACATATGCCGAAGGAACATCTTCACTGATACTGCTCCTAGGGCAATGGAAAATAAAGAGAAAGTAAACAAATGGGACTACATCAACATAAAACGCTTTTTCACAGCAAAAGAAACCATCAACAAAACAACATGAAATACCAGTACACGGGAGAACATATTTGCCAATGTTATCACTGATACAGGTTTTATCTGCAACATCTACAGGGAACTCATACAACTTAACAAAAGGAAGATAAATGATCCAATAAAAAAATGGGAAATGGACCTAAATAGAAACTTTTTTAAAGAAGACAGAAGGAAGGCCAAAAGACATATGAAAACATGCACAAAGTCACTAATTATCCGAGAGATGCAAATCAAAGCGACAATGTGGTACCATCTCACACCTGTCAGAATGGCTATCATCAACAAATCAATAAACGACAAATGTTGGAGAGGATGCGGAGAAAAAGGAACCTTCGTGCACTGCTTGTGGGAATGCAGATTGGTGCAGCCACTATGGGGAATAGTATGGAGTTTCCTCAAAAAACTAAAAATGGAATTCCCATTTGACCCAGTAATACCACTTCTAGGAATATATCCCAAGAAGCTAGAAGCATCAACCAGAAAGGATATATGCACCCCTATGTGCATAGTAGCACAATTTACCATAGCTAAGATTTGGAAACAGCCTAAGTGCCCATCAGCAGATGAGTGGATTAAAAAATGTGGTACATCTACACAATAGAATACTACGCTGCGCTAAAAAAGAAGGAATTCCTACCATTTGCAACAACATGGATGGAACTGGAGAGCATTATGCTAAGTGAAATAAACCAGTCAGAGAAAGATAAATATCACATGATCTCACTCATCTATGAGAAATAATGAACAACATAAACTAATGATCAAAAACAGATTCAGAGACAGGGAAGCATAGGTCAGACTGTCAAACCTCAGAGGGAAGGTAGGGGAGGGTAGGGGTAAAGGGGAGAGATCAACCAAAGGACTTGTATGCATGCATATAAGCCTAACCAGTGGACACAGACAGCAGAGGGGTGAGGGCATGAGTGGGGGGGGGCGGTTGGGAAGGTAATGGGGGGATGAGGACAAATATGTAATACCTTAACCAATAGAGAAATTAAAATGCAAAAAAAATAATATAAACAAACAAACAAAAAAAAACTAAATGTCCATACTACCCAAAGCAATCTATAGATTCAATGCACTCCCCATTAAAATACCAATGGCATATTTCACAGACCTAGAATGAACTTTCCAAAAATTCATCTGGAATAATAATAAAAAAAAAAGACCCCGAATAGCTGCAGCAATCCTGAGAAAGAAGAACAAAGTAGGTGGGATCTCAATACCAGATTTCAAGCTGTATTACAAAGCCACTGTTCTCAAAATAGCCTGGTACTGGCACAAGAACAGACATATTGATCAATGGAATAGAATAGAGAACCCAGAAATCAACCCAATCCACTATGCCCAATTAATATTTGACCAAGGAGGCATGAACATACAATGGAGTCAAGACAGTCTCTTCAATAAATGGTGTTGGGAAAATTGGACAGATACATGAAAAAAAATGAAACTAGACCACCAACTTACACCATACACAAAAATAAACTCAAAATGGATAAAGGACTTAAACATAAGACGGGAAACCATAAAAATACTGGAGGAATCCACAGGCAGCAAAATCTGAGATATATGTCGAAGCAATTTCTTCACTGATACTGCTCCTAGGGCAATGGAAAATAAAGAGAAAATAAACAAATGGGACTACATCAAAATAAAAAGCTTTTGCACAGCAAAAGAAAGCATCAACAAAACAACAAGAAAGCCCACTGCATGGGAGAACATATTTGCCAATGTTATCACCGATAAGGGTTTAATCTGCAACATGTACAGGGAACTCATACAACTTAACAAAAGGAAGATAAACAATCCAATAAAAAAAATGGGCAACGGACCTAAATAGAAACTTTTCGAAAGAAGATAGAAGGAAGGCCAAGAGACATATGAAAACATGCTCAAAGTCACTAATTATCTGAGCGATGGAAATCAAAACGACAATGTGGTACCATCTCACACCTGTCAGAATGGCTATCATCAACAAATCAACAAAGGACAAGTGTTGGTGAGGATGTGGAGAAAAAGGAACCCTGGTGTACCGCTGGTGGAATGCAGACTGCTGCAGCCACTGTGAACAGTATGGAGTTTCCTCAAAAAACTAAAAATGGAACTCCCATTTGACCCAGTGATCCCACTTCTAGGAATATATCCCAAGAAAAAACAAACACCAATCAGAAAGGATATATGCACCCCTATGTTTATAGCAGCACAATTCACCATAGTTAAGATTTGGAAATAGCCTAAGTGCCCATCAGTAGATGAGTGGATTAAAAAACTGTGGCACATCTACACAATGGAATACTATGCTGTGGTAAAAAAGAAGAAATTCTTACCGTATGCAACAACATGGAATGAACTGGAGAGCATTATGCTAAGCGAAATAATCCAGTCAGAGAAAGATAAATACCACATGATCTCACCCATTTATGGAATATGATGAACAACATAAACTGATGAACAAAAACAGATCCCGAGACAGAGAAGCATCCATCAGACTGTCAAACTCAGAGGGAAGGTAGGGGAGGGTGGGGGTAAGGGGGAGAGATCAACCAAAGGACTTGTATGCATGCATATAAGCCTAACCAATGGACACAGACAACAGAGGGGTGAGGGCATGGGTGGGGGTGAGGGGGCAATGGGGGGATAAGGACACATATGTAATACCTTAATCAATAAAGAAATTTAAAAAAAACATAGTAAAATAAAAAAAGACCCCGAATAGCCTCAGCAATCCTGAGAAAGAAAAGTTGAAGTAATCACAATGCCAAATAGATATCAAGCTATATTACAAAGCCACTATTCTCAAAACTGCTTGGTCCTGGCACAAGAACCGACATATAGATCAATGCAACAGAACAGGGAACCCTGAAATTGACCCAAGCCATTATACTCAATTAATATTTGACAAAGGAGGCAAGAGTATACAATGGAGTCAAGATAGTGTCTTCAATAAATGTTGTTGGGAAAATTGGACAGATACATGAAAAAAAAAAAAGAAACTAGCCACCAACTTACACCATACACAAGCATAAACTCAAAATGGATAAAAGAGTTAAAAGTAAGATGGGAAACCATAAAAATCTTAGAAGAATCTGTAGGCAGTAAAATATCAGACATATGTTGTTGCAAAATCTTTACCGATACAGCTCCAAGGATAATAGAATCTAAGGAGGAAATAAACAAATGGGATTGCATCAAAATAAAAAGTTTCTGCATAGCAAAACAAACCATCAACAAAACAACAAGAAAGCCCACTGCATGGGAGAACATATTTGCCAATGTTCTATCTGGTAAGTGTTTAAACTCCAAAATTTACAGGGAACTCATACAACTTAACAAAAGGAAGATAAACAACCCAATAAAAAAATGGTCAAAGGACCTAAATAGACACTTTTCAAAAGTGGACATACAGAAGGCCAAGAGACATATGAAAATATGCTCAAAGTCACTAATCATTCTAGAGATGCAAATCAAACGAAAATGAGGTACCATCTCACACCTGTCTGAATAGCTGTCATCATCAAGGGAACCAATCAACAAACGACAATTGCTGTCAAGGATGTGGAGAAACAGGAACCCTCATACACTGCTGGTGGGAATGCAGACTGGTGAAGTCACTGTGGAAAACACTACAGAGTTTCCTCAATTAAAAGTGGAACTCCCATTTAACCCAGTAATCCCAGTTCTAGGAATATATCCCAAGTAATCAGAAAGGATATATAGAAAAATGGCGACGGAATAGAGTCCTGTTTGGAGTCTGGTCCTGGGGTGGAGAGTAGAAGCAACAGAGGTTCGCAGGGGGATTGTATATTGGCAAGCCAAGGGACAGCTAAACTACAGGAGAAGGCGGGGGAGTGCTGGCCAGGGCTCCCCTGACCATGCAGCACCCACAGGGGCTGGGTCTCCTCCCAGAGCTGCGGGCTCACCGGGCGCCTCGCCATCTTGCAAGGAAAGGAGGACTTTATTGGAAACCTGACTTTCCGTGACAACTGCAAACACTGAACAGCTGCGAGCACCAGAACACCGGTCCCCTATCGGCGCAAACATTCGGATTCAAAGGAACTCCTCACTGCACCACGGAAAGGTCAGATTTCGCCTGAAATAAGGTGTGGTTTCTAATCCCCGCGGTGGGAGGGAAGCGCGCGAGCCGCAAGACCGGCAGGAACCAGGAGGTCTGTGCCTAGAAAAATCGGCGGCAGTTGGAACTGCCGTGATCCGTGAATGTGGAAGGGGGTCCTCTGAGCTGCTAACAGAAGTGACCTCTTAAAAGCAACTCATTTTAATCTGACGAGGAGGATCAGACTAAGAATTTTCAAAGGAGTGCAGGCTACTTAGTCTGGCGCACAGACCCACTGTCCACACACTTGGGCTCTTTCCGACTCTGATTACTAAGCCCAATACATAGGAAAACCCAGGTGGAAAAACCCTGAAAGACTGCAGGGGGAAATTGTTTTTTCGGAACCTGGGAACAGAGCTGGGTGTGACCATCGGAGAGGCAGCCCTGAGGCGCACACCTCCACAAACCAGTAGTGAGTGCCATAGAGGGGAAAAAAAAAAAAAAAGCTAGAGAGGCCCGGAAGTCAATTCAGAAACACTGCCACCCAGGGGCTGAAACGCTAATTGTCTCTGGTGTAATCAAAAATAAATATGAGAAATTAAGACACGGCCGGCTCAAAAAGCAGGACTGGCTTACAACACTGAGAAGCAGTGGAACGAAGCTGAACTGAAATACCGCCCAGACTGGGAAACAGGCATACCAAACAGAATATTAGAGGAAGTGAATGACAGCCGCTACTGCACATTTTAGTCTTCCTATTTTTTAATTTTTAATTCCTTTTTCAATTTTTTTTAAAATTTTTTATTTTCATTTTTTATTTTCATTTTTTGCATCTTTTACTTAAGAATCTAAATTTTTTTCTTTTTCCTCACTCGATTTTCACCTTTTTAATTATTACATTTTTATTTTCAATCAGCATTATTATTACTATTATTTTGCTTTTTTTTTTTTTAATGTAATTTGATTTTCCCTTTCTTGTATTTTGGGATTAGTGTCCTACATTCTATTTGCATCTTTCCCTTACCCTATCTCAATGCTAACATTTTGCCATCACTCTCCTCCTAAACTTTCCCCTTTTGGTCTCCTGTTTTTCTTAACCATTTCTGGCTATAGATTTTCCCTACTTTTTCAGTGTACCCTCTGCTAAAATTTCACCCTACTTATATATCTAATTCCCAACCCCCTGCTCCAAATCCATCCATACCTCTCTCTACGCTACCTTAAAAAAATTATTTTTCTCTCTGGCCTTTTGTTGTTGTTTGCTTGAATGTTGATTAGATTGAATTTTTATGCTTTTTTATGAGATTGTTTTGATTATTCTTTTTGTTTGTTTGGTTGGTTCTTTTGTTTGCTTTGTTTTTGTTTGTTTTTTACTTTTGTTTTCCCTTGCCTCACTTGATATTAGTTGGTGTTGCAGTTTGTATTAATCTCCAAGCTCGTGTTGCTGGAATTTGCTGGGATTAGTGGTTGTTCTAGTGGAGTCTACTCCCCATATATATAGTTTGTTCCCGTTTTCTCTCTTAGTATTGTTCTTGTCTCTCTTACTTTTTTTTCTTTTCCTTTTTTTTCTGCTCTTTTCCCAAGTTCAGATTCACACTTTTTTTTTTTTTGTTCTTTCTTTTTACTCTCCCTCTTCCACTCCTATACCCTAATTTGTCTTTCTCTGGTGGTTACCTTTATTGGAGGTTATTAATATCGTGAATACAATTCTGTTCAGTGCCTTGTGTGTTGTGCCTGGTTGTGTTGTATTTTGTACCTTTAAATCAACGCCAGAGAGAGAGAACAATATAACCAGACATCCGGAGAAGAGAGACCATGGGGAGACAAAGAAATAGCCCCCATAAGAAAGAGAAGCAGGCATCACCAGAAAAGGAAGTAAACAAATTAGAGGCAAACAACCTATCAGAGAAAGAATTCAGAGAAATGGTCATAAGGTGGCTGAAAAGGATGGAAGACAAATTCGACAATATGAGTAAGAACCAAGAGGAAATGAAGAAGAACCAAGAAGAAATGAAAAATGACATCACTGCTGTAAAGAACTCAATAGAAAGCATCAAGAGTAGACTAGAAGAAGCAGAGGACCGCATAAGTGAGCTAGAAGACAAGATGGAAAAAAATACCCAATTACAACAGCTTCTAGAAACAAAAATTAGAAAGCATGAGGAGAGCCTAAGGGAACTTCGGGACAACACAAAACAAAACAACATCAGGATAATAGGGGTACCAGAAGGAAAGGAAACGGAGCAAGGAATAGAAAACCTGTTTGAAGAAATAATAACAGAAAACTTCCCTGATATAGGGAAGAAAAAACCCACACAAATCCAAGAAGCTCACAGAGTTCCAAGCAAAATGAACCCCAAAAGACCGACACCAAGGCACATTATAATTAAGTTGGCAAACACCAACGACAAAGTAAGAATCTTAAAAGCGGCCAGAGAGAGACAGACAGTTACATACAAAGGAACCCCCATCAGACTAGCAAATGATTTCTCAACAGAAACTCATCAGGCCAGAAGGGAATGGAATGAAATATACAAAGTCATGTAAAGGAAGGGTCTCAATCCAAGAATACTGTACCCAGCAAGGCTATCAATCAAAATTGAAGGTGAAATCAGGAGCTTCACGGACAAAAAAGGGCTAAGGGAGTTTATCACCACCAAACCAGCAATGAAAGAAATGCTAAAGGGTCTGCTGTAAAAAAAAAAGAAAGAAAGAAAGAAATAGGAAGCAAAGAAGGAACACAGGGGTATAGAATAAAAATGGTGACAAATAAGTGCCTATCAATAATAACTTTAAATGTAAATGGATTGAATGCCCCAATCAAAAGACACAGGGTAACAGATTGGATAAGAAAACAAAACCCATATATCTGCTGTCTACAGGAAACCCACCTCAAAAAAAAGGACGCATATAGACTGAGAGTAAAGGGATGGAAAAAGGTTTTCCAGGCGAATGGAAATGAAAAAAAAAGCTGGTGTAGCAATACTTATATCTGACAAATTAGATCTCAAAGTGAAGGACATTACAAGAGATAATGAAGGCCACTTCATAATACTAAAGGGAGAAATCCAACAAGAAGAAATAACTCTGGTGAACATATATGCACCCAATACAGGAGCACCAAGATACATTAAAAAACTGGAAGATATCAAAGGAGAGATTGACAGCAATACAATCATAGTAGGAGACTTCAATACCCCACTATCACCATTGGACAAATCCTCTAAACAAAAAATCAGCACAGAAACATCAATCCTAAATGACTCACTAGACCAGATGGAATTAATTGACATCTTCAGAACATTTCACCCCAAAGCCACAGAATATACATTCTTCTCAAGTGCACATGGGTCATTTTCAAAGATAGACCACATGTTAGGACATAGGCAAAGTCTCTCCAAATTCAAGAAGATAGAAATCATATCAAGTATCTTCTCAGATCACAGTGGCATAAAACTGGAAATCAACTACAATAAAAACAACCCAAAGAAATCAAATACATGGAGACTAACCAGCATGCTATTAAACCATGACTGGGTTACCAAAGACATCAAGGAAGAAATAAAAAACATCATGGTAACAAACGACAATGAAAACACAACAATCCAAAATCTATGGGACACAGCGAAAGCAGTCCTGAGAGGGAAGTTCATAGCTCTACAAGCTTACTGCAAAAAACAAGTAACAATGGTAATAAATTACCTAATCCAAAAACTCAAAGAGTTAGAGAGAGAGCAACAAGAAAATCCCAGTGTAAGCAGAAGGAAAGAAATAATAAAGATCAGAGCGGAGATAAACGACATAGAGACTAAAGAAACAATACAAAAGATCAACAAAACCAAGAGCTGGTTCTTTGAAAGGATAAACAAGATTGATGAACCTCTAGCCAGGCTCACCAAGAAGCAAAGAGAGAGGACCCATATAAACAAAATCAGAAATGAAAGAGGTGAAATAACAACAGACCCCAACAAAATACAAAGGATTGTTACAAAATACTACGAACAACTCTATTCCAACAAACTGGACAGCCTGGAGGAAATGGACATATTCCTAGACAAATACAACCTTCCAAAACTCAATCAGGAAGAATCTAAACAGCTCAACAGGCCAGTAACTATGGAAGAAATTGAAGCAGTCATCAAAAAGCTTCCGGCAAACAAAAGCCCGGGGCCAGACGGCTTCACAGGAGAGTTTTACCAAACTTTCAAGGAAGAACTAAAACCTATTCTCCTCAGACTATTCCAAAAAATTCAAGAGGAAGGAACACTTCCAGGCTCCTTCTATGAAGTCAGCATCACCCTAATACCAAAACCAGATAAAGACAACACAATGAAAGAGAATTACAGACCAATATCCCTCATGAACATAGATGCCAAAATTCTCAACAAAATCCTAGCAAATCGGCTCCAGCAATACATCAGAAAGATCATACATCATGATCAAGTAGGATTTATCCCAGGAATGCAAGGATGGTACAATATCCGCAAATCACTAAATGTGATACATCACATAAACAAATTGAGAGATAAAAATCACATAGTCATATCAATAGATGCAGAAAAAGCATTTGACAAAATCCAACACCCTTTCTTGATAAAAACTCTCAACACGGTGGGAATAGAAGGATCATACCTCAACATAATAAAAGCTATATATTATAAACCCACAGCAAACATCATACTCAATGGGCAAAAACTAAAACCATTTCCCCTAAGAACAGGAACAAGACAGGGATGCCCACTCTCACCACTCCTGTTTGACATAGTACTGGAAGTATTAGCTATCGCAATTAGGCAAGAAGAAGAAATAAAAGGCATCCAAATTGGAAAAGAAGAAGTGAAGCTGTCCTTATTTGCAGATGACATGATATTGTACATAAAAAATCCAAAAGATTCCATCAAAAAACTAATAGAATTAATAAATGAATTCGGCAATGTAGCGGGATACAAAATTAACGCCAAGAAATCTATGGCATTTCTATACACCAATAGTGAACTTACAGAAAGAGAGACTAAAAAAGCAATCCCATTTACCATCGCACCAAAAAAATTAAGATACCTAGGAATAAACTTAACTAAGGAGGTAAAAGACCTATACGCGGAAAACTACAGGACACTGAAAAAAGAGATAGAGGAAGACGTAAACAGATGGAAGAACATACCATGTTCATGGATTGGTAGAATCAACATCATTAAAATGTCCATACTACCCAAAGCAATCTACAGATTCAATGCACTCCCCATCAAAATACCAACAGCATATTTCACAGACCTAGAAAGAACTCTCCAAAAATTCATCTGGAATAAAAAAAGACCCCGAATAGCCGCAGCAATCCTGAGAAAGAAGAATAAAGTAGGAGGGATCTCAATACCAGATTTCAAGCTGTATTACAAAGCCACTGTTCTCAAAACAGCCTGGTACTGGCACAAAAACAGACATATAGATCAATGGAACAGAATAGAGAATCCAGATATCGACCCAAACCACTATGGTCAATTAATATTTGACAAAGGGGGCATAAATATACAATGGAGTCAAGACAGTCTCTTCAATAAATGGTGTTGGGAAAATTGGACACACACATGCAAAAAAATGAAACTAGATCACCAACTTACACCATACACAAAAATAAACTCAAAATGGATACAGGACTTAAACATAAGACGGGAAACCATAAAAATACTAGAGGAATCCACAGGCAACAAAATCTCAGACATATGCCAAAAGAACTTCTTCACTGACACTGCCCCTAGGGCAATGGAAGCTAAAGAGAAAATTAGCAAATGGGACTACATCAAAATTAAGAGCTTTTTTACAGCAAAAGAAACCATCAACAAAACAGCAAGAAAGCCCACTGCATGGGAGAACATATTTGCAAATGCCATCACTGATAAAGGTTTAATCTCCAACATCTACAGGCAGCTTATGCAACTTAATAAAAGGAAGATAAATGATCCAATTAAAAAATGCGCAATGGACCTAAACAGAATATTTTCAAAAGAAGAAAGAAGGAAGCCCAAGAGACACATGAAAACATGCTCAAAGTCACTTATTATCCAAGAGATGCAAATCAAAACAACAATGAGGTACCATCTCACACCTGTCAGAATAGCTATCATCAACAAATCAACAAACGACAAGTGTTGGCGAGGATGCGGAGAAAAAGGAACCCTCATGCACTGCTAGTGGGAATGCAGACTGGTGCAGCTACTGTGGAGAACAGTATGGAGTTTCCTCAAAAAACTGAAAATGGAACTCCCATTTGACCCAGTAATCCCACTCCTGGGAATATATCCGAAGAAACTAGAAACACCAATCAGAAAGGATATATGCACCCCTATGTTCATAGCAGCACAATTTACAATAGCTAAGATTTGGAAACAGCCTAGGTGCCCGTCAGCAGATGACTGGATCAGAAAACTGTGGTACATCTACACAATGGAATACTATGCTGCCATAAAAAAGAAGGAATTCTCATCATTTGCAGCAACCTGGATGGAATTGGAGAATATTATACTAAGTGAAATAAGCCAGTCAATGAAAGAAAAATACCACATGATCTCACTCATTTATGGATAATAAAGAACATTATAAACTGATGAACAAAAAGATAGATACAGAGACAGTAAAGCAACAAACAGTCTTTCAAATTACAGGGGGAAATTTAGGGAGAGGTGGGGGAGATAAGAAATCAAACGAAGGACTTGTATGCATGCATATAAGCATAAACAATGGACACAAAACTCTGGGGGGTGAGGGCATGTATGGGTGTGGGGTGGGGGGGGTAATGGTAAGATATGTACACATATAATACCTCAATAAAAAAAAGAAAAAAAAGAAAGGATATATACACCCCTATGTTCATAGTAGCACAAATTACAATAGCTAAGATTTGGAAACAGCCTAAGTGCCCATCAGCCGATGAGTGGATTAAAATCCTGTGGTACATCTACACAATGGAATACTATGCTGCTGTAAAAAAGAAAGAACTCTTATCATTTGCAACAGCATGGATGGACCTGGACAGCATAGATCCAGAGACATAGACACATCAAACCGACCATCAAACCTCAGAGGGAAGGCAGGGGTGTTGGGTGGGGGAAAAGGTGTAAGAGATCAACCAAAGGACTTGTATGCATGCATATAAGCATAACCAATGGACAAAGACAGTAGCGGGGTGAGGGCATGGGTTGGGAGGTGGGAGTAGCCGGAAGGGGTCAATGGGGGGAAAAAAGAGCCATATATAATACTTTAAACAATAAAGAATTTAAAAAAACAAAGTCTCTGCTGGAACATGGCACATGCTACACATTAATTTTGTCCAAATTAATCTCATGGCCAAGGCAAAAGTATATTCATTACCTATAAGAGGCACTGGCAATTCACACAGCAAGAAGTGGGAGTATATAATCTTTTTGCAGGGAGTGAAATAATTGGGAGCAGTAATTAAATCTACCACCATATCTCCAAGATGCTTGTGAAGTATCTCTCCTGGTTTTGGTCTTCATATCACTGTGAGAACAGTTGACATTACTTCTTAATCTCTCAATTCATTCTTCAAGATGGACGGAGCTTTTCTTTCTTCTAATGTTCTTCAACTGAAACAGATTGTTCCCTTCCATGAAATGCCATTGAACTCCTTACCCACACCTTTTATTTGGGTTCTTCCTTAACTTTTTTTTTTAATTTTGTATTTGACTTTATGTTATACAGCTTTTAAAACTATAGTTTTCCTGGGTACACAATTTTTAGATGCCAGTTATTTTCTCTCAGAATGCCAAGTGCTTTTGCATTTCCCCTGGCTGCCTCATTCTTGAGAAGTCTGCTAGTATTTCAGTTTTCCCTTTCTGAGTGATCTGTCTTTTTTATCTGGCTCCTTTGAAAGCTTTCTCTGCATATTTGATATTATGCCATTTCAATATAAAATGGTAGAGTGTGGATTTATTTTTATATGTACAATGTACTGCACATTTTTCCCTACATATACTAGTAAATTTTACATTTCATCATTTCTAGAAAATTTAGTCTTTATCTCCTCAGATATTGTCTCTTCTTCATTCTCACTATTCTCCCCCACCCCCGAACTCTAACTAATTTGCCTTATATATTTGTTTACTATTCTCCATTGCCATTCAGCATTTTCTTTTAGTTTTGTCTCATGTGTCTCTTTAGACTTAATTCCCCTCATTTCAAAGACTCCAGAGACACAGTGAAAATTGTTTTATGCAGGAGCTATGCTTTTCAAGCAATTGCTATCTTTTTCAAAGTATCTAATCAATATACTGCCAATGGTAGATGTCTCAGTGATGTTTTGTACTCTGGGTTTATAGCTATACTCCTTATCCTTGCGCTTTCCAAGAACTGAAATTCCCAGAGAAATGGAGCATGATTTAAATTATTTTAAATGTAGAACATTAGAGTTAGAACAATTAAGTTAGACTTTCTTGTTTATAATGGACTGGTTTGCTAACTGACTACGCACTATGCTACTGCGACCATGTAATTCAGTTAGGTTTGCTTTGCCTATAGGATGCAAATAAACCTGTTATCACTGCTGAGAAAGTTACTCAAAATATTAATTGTATTTAATGATGAGTTCATGATATAATGTCACATAGAAAGGCTAAGCATTGTAGCATGGCTGAATTACTAACATTTTACTATAACTTCGTTTATGGTAGAGAGACACTCAAGTGAGCATTGCCATTGTTGGCTGCTATCATGAGTTTGGGATTTTGATATTTATTATTCTATAATTTCTCTTTTTTTGAGGAGAGAATATATCTATTAATATAATTGGTTCATTGAATAGCATGGTCTTTTCCCCTCAAAACAGAAAGTGATACAAAACAGCTAATGGATCAGGTTTTGATTAAAAAAAATAGTTTGATGGTAGAAATGTGAGGTGTTTACAAGCCTATACTGGAATTAAGCAGAGTGAGTGTTGAGTAAATATCTTGACTGCAAACATTAATTTGGAAAGATAGAGAATTATATTCCATATGAAAAACAAACACACAATTTTGAAAATGTGTTAAAATTGGGTGTTCTGACCATATTTAAATAAATTATGTTCTGAGTTTTAGAACTTTATAGGTAACAATAGCTTCTAAGGTGAATAAACATTACAGCAGAAGCTAAGAAAATGCCCCACCCCAACATCTGGAGCCAGGTAATTAGTACTTTCAGTTAATAAACTCTCTAGAATTAGCCAGAATTATATTGAATTGTGCCATATAGTAAATACTGTATTGATGTGAGCTTTTATACAGTCACTAGAGGCCCATTGCATGAAGAGATTTGTGCAATAGGCCTTCCTTCCCTTGGCTTCCAGCACCCGTTTTCCTCCGGCACCCGGCACCCAAGCCTTCGCTCCTGCCAGTGTCTGCCTTCTTCGTCTTTGCTGCAGACTCAGGCCAGCGTCTGCCATCTTCGTCTTTGCTGCAGACTCTCCAAGTCTGCAGTCTTGTCTTCACTGTGGCACCCCGCTCCTGTAGATCCCTTCGCCCCCCACCCTCCCTCTCATAGCAGGCGTCCTGCCTCACCTGGCCACTCCACGCCTGAAGCAGCTGGGCAGCGGCCATCTTTGGCCTTCTAATTTTCATATTCACTCTGATTGGCTGTGGGTGTAGCAGAGATACGGTCAATTTACATGTTTGTCTATTATTAGGTAAGATTGTCAAAAGCCTGAGTACTACCCACAGAAGATTGGAAGAAAGAAATGAGTTGGTACAGACAAGGATAAAATACACTTTCATGAATCTGACGTTAATATGAATCAGTTTATGAATCAGGGATGAATCAGTTTGTACAAGTCTCCTGCCCAGCTCTGTATGAGGTACTCTTTGGAGCTTGCTCCCACAATGTCTCTAAGAAAAGTAAATGCATTCATCATTATTTAAACACATACATTATATCCGTGTGCACCTTTCAGTCATTTCAGCTTAATTCAAAAGGCTGCAGATTCATACTAGAATAATCAAAGGTAAAATTTATTAAATAAAACATGTTTCAATCCTTAAACTTTCTGCCTTTGGAAACCAGTAATGAGCCAAAGATGTTCTTAATTGTTATTTATAATTATTAAGTTCTGAATTTTTGTATTAATTTTTCAAAATAATTTTGAAAAGCCTGACACAAAGAGATGATGATTCAAACTTTTAGTAATTTTAATCTATTTCTAAGGTTTAATATTCACAAAATAATCTAAACTAATTTCTTTGATATTTTGACATTTCTTCTTCCTCAAAAATTATATTTTCACAGAACATATATTTGAACTTCTAATAAAGTTGTGGTAGGCAATTCATAGTATTTAATGGCACTTAAAAAATCATGCTCAAAGTTTCAGGACCAGAAACTAACATCTATCATCTTGGCAGCAGAACACAAAATGTAAGAAAAACTCACCACTCTAATTTTTTTTAAAGCGAAGTAAGGCAATTTTTATCTAAAAGATTTGAAGGTTAGTGAAGAAAAAAAAGGTGTTTAAGATATAAAAAAAATCTTGAAATATTTCTTCTCATCTTTATTCTCTTTGTTGCTCTCTCTTTGGGTTTGAAAGATAAGATGAGAACACATCTAAATGTATCTGGAAAGAGTCTTGGAGAATTAACTCACTTCTTAAAAGAGAAAAGAACTAACTATATTATGTGATAAATAAAATATTTTATATTTAAAATTCCTTTTGAGTCCTTATTCCATCAAAGTTTGAAATGAAAGAAAGCACAATGAAAACCCTGTCTCTTATGATTTGTGATGATAATAGCCCATCATCACAGGAGAGTTTTCCAACAGTGTTGTTACAACACGGCTAATAAAAACATATAAGAGAATCTGTAACATTCACTTACAAAATTCTCTGTTCAGACTAGAACTACATCCTGTTTTACGTGTTTAAATAGACATTTCACAATTGGTAAAATATGTGCTCTGACAATGAAATTCTACAGTGTCCTTTTATAGAAGTTTTTATGATTGTACTAGGACTGACTGAATCCTATAACCACAAGTCCCTTTCTGTGCTTTATCTTGCACTATGCTGTTTCAGAAGCTGCTTTCAGGATGTAAGAACTAAATTAAGATGAAAGTTTTCTAATAGGTGTGCAACACAGAATTGAAAGCCCAGAATGAAGTTTCCCACTTTAAAAAAGGAATATGATTATAGAGAAAGTTCAGGAAGTTTATAATATTGTGGAAATGTCTTACAGTAAGAAACTATTAAACACAAGTCCATGTATTTTAATTATTACTATCTTTCTGTGTCATTTGAAAACATTTAAGTGAATTTGAATAGAAGTGTATTTGCCAGGAGTAGCTTTGTGTCAGTTGCTCATTGCGTGAAAATATGCTTACAGAGGGTTTTGTCACCTATTCATTGTAAATCTATATCTCTTCATATTTTAAGAAACTCTATTTATGTTTGGATTTAAATAAGAGCAAACTGAACTACATGCTTGGAGGAGGAAAAATTAAAGTGATTTTTTAAAAATAAAATGTTTCTTATCTAAGAATACCAAAGTCTTATCTATGTCCCTCTGTACATACTATTATGAAATAATGACCAAGAATACAACTGAATATTTAAATTAAAATGAAAAAAAAGAAAGATAGGCTGCATTGTGACAAAACACAGTCTCCCCTCGTGCCAGTGAAGTGAGCATGCTCAGCCCATTGGGAGGCTCCGAAGTTACTCCTTCTGCGGTATAAGGAGGACACGTCTAATAACTCAATTGCTGTGAACCTATTCCTATTATTCTGGTATAAAGCATTTCTTCAACTGCAGATTGATTGCAATGTTCCTTCTACTTTACTTCATCGTTTTGATATATGTCAAAGGTAAGGCTGCTGTTTTCTCGCTTACATGAGTGCAATTCCAAAAAATATAACATTTCTATCCAGTTTTATCATATTTGTAATAGATTCATTGCAGTGTTTGATAACAGCCCTCCAGTCTGCATTGTCGTTTTCATTGTCACTATCTCTAACTGCTTAAAGTCTCATCCTAGGAATTTATAGGTGCAACAAATTTTTCAGGAAACTTGCCTTTTATATTATTAAAATTGCAGATATAATATATTTTAAAAGCAATGTTAAATATATCAATTATAATGGAGAAAAATTTTAATATGTGAAAACAGATGAATAACAAATTAAAATTTTGTCTTATGAACTTTCAACCTGCTGTAATGTGTTTATAACATTTATGTAATTGTTAGTTGCTATGTTTTGTTGTAAACGTAGTTATATTGAGAATTGCAAAGTCACAGACAAATAAAAAATCATTATCTTTCCCAAAGAGCAAACCTATCTAAAATAAAATCATTAAAAACATACAAAAGTGTACACATTTAGATAATTTTCTTTTCTGTTTTTAACATTTTTTATTTCAGCCTAACTGCTAATTTTCAAGTTAGTGGTATTTTTATTGTAAAGCTGAGAAAAAAATAACATTTAATCTTTACCTGGTTTAAAAAATATATATAAACTTATTTTGTTATGAGTTTGTACACTTGTAAACACATAATCTATTCATCATACTCAATGCATATTGGATTTATTATTGCTATTCCAAAATCTATTTAAGTTTAAGATTTCATTGAGACTTTTTATAAAAATAATACAAGATAGAATTTGAAATTATTTTTATTTTCTGAGAAATTTGTTTTAGGTTTTTAAAATATTCAATTTTAATAAATGAATTTAATTGAATATTATTAATCTTGAAATAAAATACAGTATTTATGAGAAATTATTTGAGAACTTCCAACTAATAAAATATTTAAGTTTTAGATTGAATTTGAAATACTAAAACTTTGTTTCAAATTATTTTAAAGCATTATTTTAATATACTTAGCACAATTTTTGTTTTGTGTTTCATCTCTCTTCCATGAAAACTTGTGTTATCTAAGGAGAAAAAAATATGAACTCATTTTGTATAAAATACAGTTGTAGAAAACTGTCTATATCTTTGAATTAAGGTCTTCCCTCAGAAGTTCATGTCCTATGCACATTTATAATATTTAATTTTTTATAATTTTTTAAGAATAAACAGTTAAAAAGTAGCTTCTTGAATTCAATACACTTTGTAGAGGTTATCTGTGCCCTTAAAAAATTCTTTAAAGTACAGGAATGGAACTATAGTTAACCAGTTTTACTATAATACTGCTTTTACTTCCGGTAAAGTATCTAACTGATTTTGCTTAGAAAAAAAAAGTCTTTATGAGATGAAGACATCTATTACTAAAATAATGTCTTAAGATCTATCACACTGTGTTCTTCACACTAAAAAAAAGGAAAAGAAATTTTAGATGATATTTTTAATATCTAAGTAAATGTCATATTTCAGATTCATAGTACCAAACTGATAAGTATTGATTAATTGTAATCCCCTGGAAAATTTTACTTTCTATTTTACATTACTTTTTATTGCTAACTTAAACATTTATATTTAAAATTACTTATTTTCAAGGCATATTAATCAATGCTTTGATATCTCACTCCTCTTTATATAAATACAGTAGTAATTTGATATATAATTAGCAAAACTTTTTACTTTCTCACAATAAAAGTATGGACACTTAAAGCAGTAAAACTACTTATAATAAAAAATAAAAGTATTTTAAATTTATGTAAGCTACATTTAAATATTTCTGATAGATTTTTAGACTAGATCTAAACAAAAGGAAAAGGTAGAAGTTATATGATTGTTCCCCCCAACCCCCATCCTTCTGGCCATGATCACCCTTGAGTGCCTAAAGAATGAACAATATAGACTATCTTAAGCTATAGACACTAATCGGTAAGTAAAGATAAAATATCTTATCGTTTTCTAAAATGTACTTTATTGTCAATTTATGCATTGGGTATGCTTGCTAACCAGCCTCAAGCTGCCACCCAAAATAACTTTTTGGTGTGAACTAATTATAGACAATATTACAAATAAAAAACATGGGCTTATATGGGAAATTAAAGCACTAAGTATGGAGAATGCTACTTGGTAACTACCAATTGTTACTTATTCAAATAATTTGCTAACCTTGAAAAAATGTAGTCATCAAAGAAGTCCTGAGCAGCATTTTGAAGTGAGCAGTATGTGACTGCCCCCTAATGGACTAGTTCAAACCTCCACTTCGGAACTTGATAAAAGGTTTTCCAACTAAATTTTAATTTCACACAATTGCATTCATGCTGCTGATAGCTGTGAAAATAAGTTATATCGCCAGCCAGTCATACTGAGAGGCTGAAGCAGCAGCACTAATGAAAAGAAACTATCCTGCTTGAGGGCTGCATGGAGCTCGCTGTGAGGCAGGAGGGGACACCCTAGACACTCGGAAGTTAAAGCTATGAAGATATGTCCTCCAGTAAGCACTAACTAACCACATCTTGCGATAGATGTTTATTCGTTTGTTCATCTTATTGTGAATAAATATGACCACATGTAATAAAAGAGTTTAAGGACTCTCCCTTGAAGTGACAAAATTGGCTGTCACCTGAATTTTAGAGACAAAATTGGGATATTTTTCAATATCAGCTTTCAAATAAGCTGATATTGAAATATCATATTTTTATTCTAAAAAATTGCATCCTGAATAAAATTCAACTAAGACTAGTTTTTGTTTACACAGTTATATAATAACTAGAGGCCTAGTGCACAATTTGTGCACTGGAGGGGGGGGTCCCTCAGCCCAGCCTGCCTCCTCTCACAGTCTGGGAGTCTTCAGGGGATGTCCTACTGACTGCTTAGGCCCGCTTCCCACAGGGAGCACGTCTAAGCCTCAGTCTGGCCTCCCTCTGGGGGAGGCGACTCGGCCGATCAGGAGAAGGCGCCCTCCCCCATCATCCCATTGCTGCTGCCACTGCTGGCCTTCACAGCCGCCGCAGCTGCCGGCCCTCCTTGGCCCTCACAGCTGCTGCGGCTTTGTCTAGAAGGACATCCGGGAGGATGTCCAGTCTATCTGGTCTAATTAGCATATTACCCTTTTATTAGTATAGATAAATGCAATGAGTTTTTAGGCTTACATATACATACATTTGAGAATCCAAAACAGCTTGGTTTACTTATTTGTTAAACATGAAACTAACATTCATCAGACAAAATGAATCTGCTTCTTTTACAGGAGAAACAATAGTGGAGTCGGAGGCACAATTATCTGAAAATAAAATATAACTCTCTCTTCCATGCTTTATTTACATTCACCCATTTCTCAGCCCTATAATTCAAGTTGTTCAGTTTGTACAGAAAAAAATTAAACCTGCAATAAACATTTCTTACCAGTTCTGCATGGCTATTTTCTTTGCCCAGGAAAGTTCTGTGTAAATAGAATACATGTTTGATAAGGAAAAGATAAATTTAACTAATTCTTCCTTTCTCTAATTCCAGTTTATTTTTATTTAACCTATAAAGATTTTTAAAAAAATTTCATTCCCGTAATTTCAACAGAATTTAAAGTTGATCTGGTTTTATAAACTTCCATTCTTACTTAATCATGTTCTTCTTTCCATTATTTCTTTGAGAATTTAACCATCCATATTTTTAACTGCTTTTGAAAGCACTGTCATCTCCTGGTTCCCCAGGGATCAATTCTCTCTTCGGTAGAGCCCTGGACCCTTTCATGAAGTTGGAGGGATTTTTCTCCCACACACGTCTCTATGTGAGTGATCTCTTAATTGCCTCAACGAAGTCCATTGGAGTCTTCAGATCTGAGCCTTTAGTTTATATTAGCATCTCAGGGATTTTACATTGTGGTGATCCAGTTCCAAAGCTCATGCCCAATCTACAGTCCTGCTGGCCATGGGCGAGGGCAACATTCAAATCTCAATCTTGGTATCAGGCAGAGCTCCTTCCTCCCCACTCACTGTCAGGGGTAATTCCCTGCACATAGCTTCCTTTCTGTCCCAGCCTCTGCAGTGGGCTGCATTCAGGCCCTTTCTCAAATAGGCCCAAATCTAGCTCTCTATGCTTATCCAGTGTCAGCTTTCTGCCAACAAATGGGTTAGCTCCTCTCACAACAGTGGCTTTTCCTGTATTAATGTTCTGTGGAGAGTTCTCCCATCTGTGAGCTGGGTGTTTTAATGAAAACACATGTCAATCTTTCCTGTGTCTATGGAGCAGATATGTTGTGGGGAACATATTTAGGATTTGCTCACAATAGATCATCTTGACCCAAAAGCTCAGAAAAGAAGGTAGATTTTATTCTTCAGCTTTCACTTGATCTGAGACTGAATGTGAGAGGCCACACACATCAGAGATCTGGAACTGTGGAGTAAAGAGCTGTGCAAGTATAAGGAGTTAGGATAGGAGAGGCAGTGGAGTGGCTAGGAGGCTCCATTTAGGGGCTAGCAGACATGTGTTCAAGTCACAGCCCTGATCCTTACCAGCCTTTGGCCTTCGGTGTAACAAATAACCTCTCAACCTCAGCCAGCATATTTGTGCAGTTCTTGAGTTTCTGAGAACCACTGTGGTGATGTTAAAAAAAACACAGATTCTAGGACTTCAATCCCCAAGGTGAGCTGTGGGATTCTGCACCCCAGGTGACCTGATGAACCTGTCCCATGGATCACACCACTGCAAATACTGGTATTGGTAGAGTATAGGTAGGCTTCTCTTCTATAAGAGATGCTAATTCCTTGTTGAACTCTTTATGTATACCTGGATTGTTAATTAAGTTCACCTGGATTATTTAACACATTAATTCTACCTGAAAACTTCCTTTTTTTAAAATTTAGAGACAAATTAATTTAGCAAGGGAATTGCTGAAGCTACATTGTCTAATAATCAGTATACAGCCACTTGATAGAGAATATAATTAAAAAAGTATAATTAATATACAAGCTTAACTATAAAGTAGACTTGACATTAATATACAAGCTTAACTATAAAGTAGACTTGACATTAATTACTACTCCCTCCTTAAGAAATAAAAAATTAGTAAACCTATGACACAGTGGCTGAAGAAGAGTCTCTTGGATTTGGAGCAAGATAATATTTCTCATTTATCACCTGGTTTTCATTATCTGCTATTTTGTTCAATTATGGTCCAGCCAGTGGACACTGGACTAGTCATTTGCCTAAAGCAAGATAAGAGTGATAATTCAGGGTTCTCTCTCTTCCTCTCCCCACTCTTTTTCTGTCTCTTTCTTATTCACAACTTGCCTGAGATTTTCTGTCCTAAGTACATAGGCAAAACATAATACACCTGTTGTTGTAGATATTTCTACTCTTAATTTCTATATATGTAAATTCACAAAATACAAGAAGTTAATAAAATATTGATCCTCTTTCATTCTGCCTTTGAAGTCCACTGCAAAAGTATTCCTTCAAAAGCCTCAAATTCTGTCAGAAGGTGAGATAAGTTAGTCTTTATGTAAACTTGCTCATAGACAGGAAAAGAATAATAATCCAGGCTGAATGTTACCAAGAAACTCTGTTCCCTTATTCCAAAGCAATTTCTTTATGATTGTTTTCTTTATAAAAAATAATTTTTTTCATTTTTTAAATATATTTTTACTGATTTCAGAGAGGAATGGCAAGGGAGAGAAACATTAATGATGAGAGAGAATCATTGATTGGCTGCCTCCTGCACACCACCTACTGGGGATCAAGCCCAAAACCTGGGCATGTGGCCTGACCAGGAATCGAACTGTGACTTCCTGGTTCATAAATGGGTGCTCAACCATTGAACCACACCGGCCGGGCATCATTTTAATTTTTTAATTACAATTGACATACAGTATTATATTGGTTTCAGGTGTACAACCAAATGATTAGACATGTAATTTATTAAGTGATCATTCAATTAATCTTGTACCCATCTGACATGATAATTAGTTATGAGAATATTGTTGACTATATTCCCTATGCTGTACTTTATTCCCATGATTATTCTGTTAACTACCAATTTGTACTTCTTAATCACTTCACCTTTTTCACCCAACTCCTCATCCCCCCTCCCATCTGGTAACCATCAAAATTTTCTCTGTATCTATGAGCCTGTTCCTGTTCTGCTTGTTCATTTATTTATTATTTTAGATTTAATTATTGATAGGTATGTATCTATTGCCATTTTATTATTCATATTATTTATCTTTTCTTCTTCTTCTTAAAAAAAGACGATTTAACATTTCATGTAATATTGGTTTGTTGGTGAACTTCTTTATATTTTTGTTATCTGGGAAGCTCTTTATCTGTCCTTCAATTCTAAATAATAGCTTTTCTGGGTAGAACAATCTTGATGGTAGGTCCTTGATTTTCATCACTTTGAATGTTTCTTGCCATCCCTTCTGGCCTGAAATGTATCTGTTGAGAAATCAGCTGACAGGTCATCTACTCTTCCTCTAAATTTATTAAGCATCCTTATAACCAGTGTTTTGAACTCTGCTCACTTGTAGGTAACTAACTGCTTTTCTCTTGCTGCTTTTAAGATTCTCTCTTTGTCTTTAATCTTTTAGATTTTAATTATGATGTGTATTGGTGTGTGCCTCTTTGGATTCATCTTGTTTAGAACTTTATACTTCCTGGACTTGCATGTTTATTTCCTTCCCCAGGTTAGGGAAGTTTTCCATCATTATTTTTTCAAATAGGTTTTCAATGTCTTGCTCTCTTTCTTCTCCTTCTGGTATCCCCAGGATTCAAATGTTGATACACTTGAAGTTATACCAGAGGCTCCTTACACTGTCCTTATTTTTTTGGATTGTTTTTCTTCTCGTTGTTTTGATTGGATATTTTTTTGCTTCCTTATATTCCAAATCACTATTTTGAATCTCAGCTTTATCTGCTCTACTGTTTATTTCCTGTAAATTATTCTTCATTTCAGTTAGTGTATCCTTCATTTTTGACTGGTTCTTTTATATGGTTTACATGTCCTTTTTAAATATATATATATATATATATATATATATATATATATATATATATATTAATGATTTCAGAGGAAGGGAAAGGGAGAGAGAGATAGAAACATCAATTATGAGAGTGAGTCATTGATCAGCGGCCTCCTGCATGTCCCACACTGGAGACTGAGCCCACAACCTGGCATATGGCCTGATCTGGAATCAAATCTTGACCTCCTGGTTCACAGGTAGACCCTCAACCACTGAGCCATGCCAGCCAGGCTCATGTCCTTTTTCATGCTGTTAAAGTGCTAAGTTCATCTACTCTACCCCTAAATTCATTGAGCATCCTTATAACCAGTGTTTTGAACTCTGCACTTAGTAGGTCACTTGTCTACGTTTAGTTTTCTTTCTGGAGTTTTGTTCTGTTCTTTCATTTGGGACATATTTCTTTGTCTCCTCATTTTGGCAGCCTCCTTGTGTTTGTTTCTATGTATTAGGTAGATCTTCTGTGTCTCCTGGGCTTGGTAGAGTGGACTAAAGTAGTAGATGTCCTATAGGGTCCTGTGGCATAGTCTCACAATTCACCTGAGCTGGGCACTCCAGATGCACATGCCTGTGTTGACTGTGTACACCCTCCTGCTGTAGTTGATCCAATCTACTGGAAGGACCGGCTGTGACCATCATGGAGGATCAGCTGTGCAGGGGCCCAACCTATGGAGCAGGACTTACTTCAGTGAGGCTCTGGTGCCCACTGAGTTCTCCCCTTTAATGTGTCAATTATGGAGGTGGTTGGGTGGTACTTTGACATAGTTTGAAGCTATCCACTGGTTGCTCTGGCTCTAGGAGGTACAGGCCAATGTCAGCCACTGCCTGTGTTCTGTCCGGGGCCACTTGGCATGAGTTACAGAGCGATCTGCAGATGATTTCTACTTGTGCTGGACTTGAAGTTACCTAGGAAAGGCCAAACTGTGAACCAAGGCTGGCTGCCACTAGTGCCTGGTTTGGGGCCACTTATAAGAAGTATGGGGCACATTGAGCCCAGATACTGCTTGTTTGAGAGATTTTATGAAAGTCTGAAGCATCAGGCAAGACAGGCCATTTGTATGGAAATGTCACTAGAAATGGCTTGGATAGCCCCAAAAGTTAGTGGGGCAGGGTCTCAGGGAATCACAAAGGTGGATAAATAATGATAGCCTTATTGATGAAGACTCAGATATGGCACCTGCCTTCTGGCTTTGTGGGGAAAGGGCTCAGAAAAGGAACAATGCCCTATGCCAGCACTTTTGTCTGGCAGAAACTTGTTTCTACAGCTCTCACCCTAATGTCAGACATTTCAGTCCCTTCCCATATATATGTTCCTGGTGCCTTTTGAGCTGCTGTTTCAGTGCTGAAGCTCAGAGGGATTGAGTCCAAGTAAGTAATCTGCAGGCCCTTTAAGAGGAACTGCCTGGGACTCCAGCTGCTCTCTGTCTCACTCAGCCACAATCCTTGATGGTTTTTAAAGCCAGATGTTATGGGGACTTGTCTTCCTGGTCCTGGAACCCCGAGCTGGGGGCTTGATGTGTGGGGCTGATACCCCTTGCTCACCAGGGGGAACTCCACAACTGAGATATCCCTCCTGATTTTTATCTACCACATATGGGTTTTGGACCATCTGGTGTGTGTCTCCACCTATCCTACCAGTCTCAATGGGCTTCTTCTTTATATCCTTAGTTGTAGGATTTTTTGTTGTTGTTCAGCTAGATATCAGGTAGTTCTGAATGATGGTTCTGTAGTTTAGTTGAATTGTGATATAGTTGTGGGAAGATGCAAGTACCACATTTACCTAGGCTGCCATCTTGACCAGAAGCTGTTTTCTGTTTCCCACTTAAAAATGACACTCTTACTGCAATAAATAAAGCTAAAAATTATCTACTGAGAGATATAAGTTGCCCTCCCTAAGAGCACAGGATTATGTGGATGCTATGGTCTTTATGCATTGTTTGTGTGAATTGCAAGAGTTTTGCAAAGAGTAATGCATGAGAAAATTACCTGTAGAGATAGAGCATACAGTATGATAAGCCAACATGGGTCACCTTACCCCAACCTACATGGAGTCCACCTGAATTTTAGAAGAAGCTTTTTCCAATGGTAAACAGCTTCAAGCAAAAATGTCAACATAAGCCCTAGCTGGTTTGGCTTAGTGCATAGAGTGTTGGCCTGTGGACTGAAGGGTCCTGAGTTTGATTCCAGTCAGGAGTGTGTACCTCAGTTACAGGCTCAATCCCCAGCCCTGGTCAAAACTTATTATTTTGGATTTTTATATCACAATCATATCATTCATGAACATTTATAGTTTTATTTCTTCTCTCCCAATATTTATGCCATTGATTGACTTGCCTTGCCTTATTGTGTTTGCAAAGTTCTCCAAGTAGAATGTTGAACACGTGCGGTAGTAGTGGCATCGCTTTCCTGTTCCTGTTCTCAAAAGGAAAGCCTTAAAAAATTCAAGTGCATTATATGCTACTAGAGGCCTGGTGCTACTAGGGTGGGGTCCGGCTGGCCTACCCTGATTGGGGCCCATTGGGCCAGGCTGGTGGGGGGGAGGGGCCACAGGTGGTTGGCCAGCTGGCTTAGCCACTGATCGGGTTGTTGGGGGCTGATCAGGGGCCGGGCCGGCTTGGAGGAGGGGGCCGATCGGGGCTGGATCAGGCTGGTTGGCTGCCAGAGTTCACATCATAGCCACCAGTCATTCTGGTCTTTCTGGTCGTTCCGCCACTTCGGTTGCTGGACTTTTATATATATATAGATAGATGAGGTTTTATAGATATCCTTAATTAAATCAAGTAAATTACCTTCTATTTTTAGTTTGCATAGTTATTTTAAAGTAAGGGTCTGATGGTTTCCTCTCTGGAATCCCTGTCATAAGCAAAGTTAAAGACAAGTGACAAAGTGGGAAAAAATATTTGTGAGTTACAGAACAGAGGACTAACCTCCCTAAGGAATTCTGGTAACATTGCCAGGTCCAATTTTCTTGCATAGTTCTAAACACTGTATTCTAGGTCACAGGCTGTCAGGAAGAAAAATTTCACCAGCCCATGAACATAAATAAGTGAATTTTTCATAGAGATAACTGTATTCTTTCAAAGGATTGTTTTTTCTTCTGTGGATATGCTCGCTCTAATTTTTAACAAGTAAAGACTCTTTTTTTCTAATAAATCATTATCATAATACATGGTAACTTAAGATTTATAATGTTCTTATTTGATAGTCTAAAATATTAGTGACTATTTGCAGGTCCCTCTAAATTCTTTACTTGATTTGATTGATCTTAGAAACCTCTGACCTAATGTATATGGATTACATTCAGGGTAATGACAGAGAAAAATAAGCCAGTGCATTAAAGAGTTAAGCAGAAGAGGGACCTTTAGAAAATATGGAGAAGGAGGAAGTAAACCAGGGCAGTGAAATTTCACAAAGCCAAGAAACAAATTGGTTTCAACCTGGCGACTGGTTGATTCAAATGCTGCAAAGAACTAAGTAAAATAGAGACTTTAAAATGCCTATTGCATCTAGTAACAAAGAGAATATTAGTGACTCTAGTTAAAGAATTTTAGTGGAGCAGCAAGGCCAAGGACGAAAGTTGTGAATTTAAGAAAGAAAGGGTGATGAGGAACTGGAGACATTGAATTGTATGATTTTTTTTTTCTGATAAATTTAATTTTTAAGGGAAAAATGTGTTTTAGCTTTTGTGTGGATACAGGATTTGGATTGATTGGTTGCTTGGTTTGTTTGTTTGTTTTGAAGATGGAAGCTGATTGAATAAGATTACTGTTAATAACAAAACAGTGGAGGGACAAGGATTTTGAAGATATAAGAGATAAAGGAAATGATTAATGGAGAGAGATTGTGGGAAGATGAGATTAAATGGAATTCTATATAATACAAATGGAAGGCTTCTCTGAAAGCAGGAAAGGTGACCTTCATCCTTTATGCATCACGAAAGAAGGGTGCAGGGCCTCAGCCTGGGACTGTGTGGCTTCTGCACAGCTCTTCATCAGTAGTCTCTATGAGTGGTGCTCACACTTATAAGAGGTACTTCCTTCCCAGTTCACATGCAGGCAGGTTAATTTGGAATTCAATGGGACTAGAATTTGCAAGAACTACAATCAAGGAGAAGAATAGCCAGGGAAAGTCCCTTGAGACAGATCAGTTAATGAATCAGAGAGGAATTAGGAGACAGAGGGAAACAAGGGGGAAAAAGGTACCACCTTCTCTCCTCTCTACATTTCCTGTGCCAGAGTTCCATTAGGCTTCACCCTTTCCAAGTTATTCTTCCTTCCCCCACCAGAGCATTCATTCTCTGAGCTCGCTGTGCTCAGGAAGATTTTAGGAAGAAGACAGTCTCTCAAACCCATGCAGAACAAGAGAGGTATTTAAATACTATAAAATATTTTAATCTAAAAGAACACATCTCTAAAGATGAAGTCAAGCAGTTTACTGGTCATAGAACAGATCTTTTTGGAAGAGAAGACTTTCTTGTGCCTTTATATATACTTTAGAACCCATCAAGGACCATGGCATTTAGTTTGTGACCTAGGTAACAACACCCAATCAAGGGGAAGATGGAGCTGAAATCCATCCCTGGTGAGGGTGATATTGACAATTTGAAATTCTATTTTCCCCCCTAATTTAAATCAACATGTAGTAGGTCTATACTCTGTACCACAAAATTAGACATCATTTCCCCAAATCTGACTGTTCAAACATCAGGCAGCCATCTGAGGAGAGAGATGGGGTCATCCTTTCTGCAGTAAATCTGTGAGTAGGATCCTGAGGTGGTCACTTTAACCAGCCTGAGGTGGTCACTTTGTTTCAGAAGAACATGACAGAAAGTGGGGCTTAGAGAAATTCAGTCAAGGCAGGAGTCTTTGAAATGAAAAGGAGGAGGAAGAAATATGGGCTTGGAACTGAATCTGAATCCTACACATTTGGGTTGATAAGGCCACACAACCCTGTCAGGGCAGGGAGGACCAAACAAAAGCAGAAAAGCATGAGATTTCTAAGTTTAAAAATGACTGACAGGCCAATTTCTCTCCACTCACCTTAACATAAAAGCTTCTTTTTGTTGTTGTTGTTTTGTTTTTTCTCTAACTATACTTAATTTTATTTCTCAGACAAGAGATCATTTGTTTTAGGATTGATTTAGGAATTAGTACAGCTTTATAATCACCCTTGTTTATCCCTGTTAGTGTGTTTTTTATTGTTGACAGTATTACAGATGTGTCCCATTTTCCCCCCTTTACCTCCTTCTACTCAACCCCTCCCCACCCACCAGGTCTTCACTACCCTATCATCCATGTCCATGGGCTATGCATATAAGTATATTACAATATTTGGTTTCTCTTTCCTCATCCCCCCATCCCAACATCGAGGTATGTCAGTCTGTTCTATGCCTCCATGCTTCTGGTCTTATTTTGTTGGTCAATTCATTTTGTTCTTTACAATCTACAAATAAGTGAGATCATGTGATGTTTGTTTTATGTCACTTAGCATAATAGTCTCCAGGTCCATGATGTCCCAAAAATGAAAGAGATACATCTTTGTTACAGCTGTATAATATTCCATTGTGTAAATGTCCCACAGTTTTATTATTCATTCATCAACTAATGGGCACTTGGGCTGTTTCTAAATCTCATCTATTATAAATAATGCTGCTATGAATATAAGGATGCATATATTCTTTCTGATTAGTGTTTCATGGTTTTTAGAACATATTCCAATTAGTGGGAATTCTGGGTCAAACGGAAGTTCCATTTTTAATTTTTTGAGGAAACTCCATAGTGTTCTTTACAGTGGCTGTATTCCTACCAGCAGTGAACTAGTATTCCCATTTCTCCACATCCTTGCCAGCACAGGTTATTTGTTGACTTATTGATGACAGCCATCTGACAGGTGTGAGATGATATCTCATTGTGGCTTTAATTTGCATCTCTCTGATGATTAGTGACTGAGCATTTTTTCATATGTCTCTTGGCCATTTGTATGTACTCTTTGGAGAAGTGTCTATTCATGTCCCCTGCCCATTTTTCAATTGGATTGTTTGTATTCCTTTTGTTGAGTTGTATGAGTACATTATATATTTTGGAGATTAACACCTTATCAGATGTATCCTTGGCAAATATGTTCTGCTATACAGTGCATTCCCTTTTAATTTTGATGGTGGTTTCTTTTGCTGTGCAGAAGCTTTTTATTTTTATGTAGTCCCATTTGTTTACTTTTTCCTTTGTTTCTCTTACCCTGGGAGATGTATCAGCAAAAATTCTGCTATATGAGATGTTACTGCCTATGTTTTCTTCTAGGAATTTTATGGTTTCATGGCTTACATTAAGTCTTTTATCCATTTTGAGTTTATTCTTGTGTATGGTGTAATTTGGTGGTCTAGTTTTATCTTTTTGTATGTGTTTGTTCAGTTTTCCAAACACCATTTGTTGAAAAGACTGTCTTGACTCCATTGTATGTTCTTGCCTCCTTTGTCAAATATTAATTGGCCACAATGGTATGTGTCAATTTCTGTTCTCTATTCTGTTCCATTGGTCTATATGCCTGTTGTTGTTCCAGTACCAGGCTGTTTAGATTATAATGGCTTTGTAATATAGTTTGATATCTGGTATTGTGATCCCTCCAACTTTTTTCTTTTTTCTCAAGATTTCTGAGGCTATTCAGGGTGTTTTATGGTTCATATACATTTTCAGAGTATTTGTTCTAGTTTTGTGAAGTATGCATTGGTATTTTAATAGGGATTGTTTTGACTCTATAGATTGCTTTGGATAATCTAAACAGTTTAATGATGTTAATTATTCCAACCCATGAACCTGGTAGACCTTTCCATTTATTTGTAACTTCCTCAGTTTCTTTTTTCAATGTCCTATAGTTTTTCAAATACAGGTTTTTTACCTCCTTGCTTAGTTAAGTTTATTTGTAGGTATTGTATTTGTTGTTGTTGTTGTTTCAATGATAAATTTGTGGGAGGGGTCTCCCCTCTGAATCACTGACAATGGGGCTCAACCCCAACCTCATCATGTCAGCTGTTATACAGGTGCTGACAGAACAGAACAAGACACAACAGGAGCAAACAAAAAACACCACTAAAATCAAGCTATACAAAGCAACAATGACAACAGGAAAGACTAAGAAGGAAAGGGAAAGCAAAGAAAAGAAAAAATATAAAGAATACTAAAAGACATGAGACCAAAGACTTAGATTGGATATAAAGAAAATTCAAGAAAGAAGAAGAAGAAAAATGGTAATATGGAAACAAGAAGGAAGCTAAAAGAACTACTATAGAAAGAAAAACAAACAAAGTCACTCACAAACACACACACATGAAACAAAAGCAGTCTGGCTAGCATTGCTCAGTGGTTGAGTATCAACCTATAAACCAGGAGGTCATGGTTCTATTCCCAGTCAGGGTACATGCCCGGGTTGCCAGCTTGATTTCCAGTGTGGGGTGTGCAGGAGGTAGCTGATCAATGATTCTCTTTCATCATTGATGTTGAAATCCCCCTCTCCCTTCCTCTCTGAAATCAATAAAAATATATTTAAACACACACATACTCACACATTCAAAAAACTTTGAGTCTGCTATTTGTGGATCTCACTTGATTTTGCTCTGATGTTGTTGACTCTAGTCCATTGGTGAGTCTATCCTGGGGCTCCTGGGAACTTCTCTGTTGCAGGCTAATGTGAGTCACTGTCTTTTGTTGGCCCTGGGCAACCTGATTGTGGTCTGATACGTTGAAGCCCCTAGTAGTCCAGTAAATGGGGACTTCTTATCCCAGAGGCTGGGTCTGCCTCTAGTCTCACACCTGATTTTCCCCTGTTTTGAGTTGTTCTCCCTTCCCCCACAGAGCTGGGCTCTGCAGGAGTATCCTGGTCTTGGCTGTTGGCTGCGGGCCCTTTCTCTCCTTTCAAGGTCTCAGCTCAGCCTGGTTTGCTGGCACCTCCTCTCTGCCGCCTGCAGAGGCATGGATTTCCAACCCAGGGCTGTTTGCCTTTGCCTCAGGTCACTGCAGTTCAGGTCAGAAGCAGCTGTTTTGCTGGTGGGAAAGAGGGCACCTTTCCTGGGTTCTAGGTAGGCAGGGCTGATCCTCTTCCTGGTCAATGTCCAGCCCCCTTTCTGCTCATGCTCACCAGCATAAGTTCCTCCAAGAAATAGAGGGTCCCCAGATTCAATATTGGGGGTGTCCTTCAGACACCTCCAGTGTAGGCTGGCCCTAAGTGCCATTGCATGGCCCTTCCCACAGCTCAGGAGGAACTTCTCAGGCTGCACAATGGCAGGGTGCTAGTGCTACTCTATCCAGGGACTTCACACCAGGCTTCCACTGCTGCAGTCTCCACATCCATCCCTTGGGGCCACATCTCTCAGTCCCAGGCACCCCCATCTCACCCACAAATCTGCAGTCTCTTCAGTCTCCTCAGGTCCTCAGTTCTAGTAGGTCCAGGATGGGGGAGGCTATATCTATCTCCCTGGCCTTCAGTGCAGTTCTTGCCCTGAGCTCTGGCAATGGATACAAGCAGCTGGGCTCTAGGGCAGTGGTGGCAGCACAGTGTCAGTGGTGGTGGATAACTGGACAGCAGAGGTGATAGTCCTGCCATGTCAGTGGCAATCCTGAAGAGGTCCCACCAGTGTCTACTTAGGCTCATAGTCCTGGTTTGCATCCTCAGCGGGTGGTTGGCCCAGGGCAGGGTGCACGTGAGTTTGGGCCCAGGTTGCAGTGAGTATGGGTGGTGGTGACTCTGGGTGCCTAGGTGCTGTTGCTCCCTGCAGCCTCCTCCAAAAGAGGACTTTAAAAACTCTTCAAGATGGCAATCTTCAAGCCAGAGCCATGCCCTGGGAGAGGCTGTGGAGGTAGCAGCCGCTCCTTGTCCAGGAGAGCACACACCATCAGACTGTCCCTAACACACACACACACACACACACACACACACACACACACCCATACATGTCCACACACTCCCCCTCTCACTCCAGTCCTGCTGGCCCATGTTGGAATCAACATAAAAGCTTCTAAGGAACACTTTATTAGTTTCCTTCAAATAAACATTAAATCATCTACCTGCAAAGGTCAGCTTTTAGTGACACTAATAATCTTCCCCAAAGTAAGAGAGCTTCTGGCAGGTGGACACAGCAAACGAGCTGGATTCACCTTGGTGTCATGTCAGAGCTATTCTGAGTGGTGCTGCTGCTCCTCTCAGAGATCCTAGCTCTGAGCTCCAACTTTGGGAAGTTTACATCTTAAAAGGGGCTTTCTTCAATTTCTTGTTTATTCCCAACCAACCTAGTCATTTATTCATTAAAATCATTACTGAGCATGAAGTAAGTACCAGGCACTAAATAGAACAAGAGGGATTTAGGATACAAAGGGCAGGAGGTAGGAAATAGATTGGATTTCTTTATTTTCCTATCACATAAAATTTATACCTTGAGATGCCTTCAGGAAGACACTTCATTGCTAATCAATATTTTTATTTATTTTAATTTTATTAAGTTTATTGGGATGAAATTGGTTAATACGAATACATGTTTCAAGTGTACAATTCTATAATACATCATCTGTATATTGCATGATGTGTTCAATTCCCAAAGTCTAGTCTCCTTTCATCACCATATATTTGAACCGTTTATCCTCTTCCATCTTCTCCTTACCCCCTCTGGTAACTGCCATATTTTTGTCTGTTTCCATGAATTTGTTTTGTTTATTAGTTTGTTGCTTTCTGTTTTATATCTCACACATGAGTGAAATCATATAAATATTGGGTAGCATCCTATTAGTGGATGGATCATAAGATCCATTTAGAAGCTTGTAATTCCTTTTTAAGCGAATAAGATAGAGTACATCCCACAAAGTACATCCCACAAAGTAAAAACAATTAATATTTCAAGAAATTTTATTTACAGTCTGTGTGTAAATTTGTATGTGATACAAAATTTATTTCTAACTGTGAATTAGTATCTTAAAAAATGTCCAAGCTGCTACACTAAAATATATTGACCCTCACTCACACACATTCCAAACATAGGAGGACTACTAGTTTTCATAAATCTGCTTTCTACAGAAATCTTTATAAGAAAGAAGTTAAGAGATTTAAAAATCCATGACTCATTATACATGTCCCCGTGGGAAGCAACTTCCGAGCCAACCCCGAAGCAAAACAAGTTTTCCTAAAATAGTCAGATCTGACTGGTCCTGGGCCTATTTGCTGGTAGTAAATCATCCATCCACCACTGCAACAATAGTGGAGAAAACAGATTTTTCTTTTGTAAGAACAAAAGTCCAGAGATTTCAGGAAAGCATTTGAGAACCATGCTCTCCACTCAGGGAAGACCCATAGCTTCTGGGGAGAGTGTGCACTGTTACATCTGGTCACTCCCAAGAGAGGGCCAGATTCTCCTCTTCTATGCCTTTGATGCCTAGAGGACTAAAACTCAAGTAATCCAATAGTCCACTCATTCTCTAACGATATCACTAAAAGGTTAACATTAACTTGTAACTCACACATAGCTTTAGTGCTGAAAATCAAACTTCTGCCCTAAAACAAAGGCATTATTTCTTAAACAATAAGGGCCAGTAGGCTTCACATACTTTAGGAGAACTTGTGATCATTCTGCTGGGTCCCATTCTGCTGGGAGAACACCTTGCTACAAGCAGCATGTCTTAGAGGGCCCAGCTCTCACAGGGCATTTTCCTAAGATCCAGAGTCGAAGTACTTTCACGTTTTCAGTCTCCATTTCTTCATCTTTACATGAAGATATTAACACCAAATCACACCAAGTTGCTATTAAGTGAAATAATTAGGAGACACTCAGCACAAAGTAGATGATGCTCCACAAAGGTTTGTTCTCTGTCCTTCTGTCATATTAAAAACATTGTCACACCAATCCAAGGAAATTCCTGGCCACGATGTCAACCTTCAGTGTTGTGGCTAGGGACACTTTGCCAACACCCCTCTCTCCTTTCCATTAGTCATACTGAACTGTAGCCATGCCTGAGTCTACACTCATCTAAATCAATTTCTGTGAAGTTTCATGCTGCACTCCTTTTTAAAAATACATGACTTCTACCATTCTACTAGAATATGTACAAAGAATACATCTCTTTACTTCCTGGAAAAGTGCTCTTTCAAAATTGCAAGAATGTCTCTTACATCTAAGTTTCTGGAATTTCTTGGTCATCTTATGGCCAGAAATAGTAACTCTGTAAATGCTATCTTTCCTTTTCTGGGATCCTTCATTTAATGTAGCAGTTGTTCAACGTTCATTCATCTTCTCTTATGTTCCCTGTCCAAGAAGATAATTTTTAGTTCATCCTCTTTGGGGACTTATGCTTCTTGAAATGTAGGTTCCTTATTCAATTGATATTCTCATAGCACAGTGATTAAGATGGGCCTGTGAAGTCAGGGGGATGACTCAAATCTGTCCTTTGTGACTTCCCAGATGAATGACAGTATTTACCCCTCAAACATATGTAGATTTATCTCAAGAATAACTTAGATAAACCACTGTGCCAACCACCTAGCAAAGAGTGAACTCAAAGAGATATTGTTACTTACCATTATCTCCTTATTCAATTGTGTTTCTGGATTTCTAATTTATACTTACACTGTCCTTTGCATATGTATTTTTTATTACAAGTCACTTCAAATCCTTCTTATAAAAGATTAATGAGTAGATAAATCCAGCAATTTGATCCTGTGAGCTCACAGTCTAGCCTTTCTGTTTCTAGGAATGGACAAGCCTTTGATTTTCTACAAAAGTAGGACAATTGCTTCGGTATTGCTTACTTAGATTTCCTAAAGAGACTTCAAAATAAGCCTTGATTCCATTCTTGGTGTAGCTGATGTTAGGTATGATTGCAATTGTTCACAGAAATTGTGCATTATGAATAACATCAGACAAACTCAACTCATAGGGTTTTGTGAAAATTAAATGGGGCAACATGAAAAGAGTTAGGACATATTAACGCTTTCTTGCTATTACATAAGATTTGTGTCCTCTCTTTCACACAGATTTTGCACTGACTGAAGATAGTGTAATCACTCCTTTGTGCCAAAAAGGATATTTTCCCTGTGGGAATATGACCAAGTGCTTGCCTCGTGCTTTTCATTGCGATGGTGTGAACGATTGTGGGAATGGTGCTGATGAGGAGAACTGTGGTGAGGACTCCCGCTCAGCTCCATATGTGTACCCCATTTTATGAACCCCCAAACTGTGGGTGAATCAGATAATAATTATAATAAAGTGGAAAATATGGTTTGTTATTCTATAGGGAAACCCTTTGTAACACAAATAATCCTCCCCAATTTATTTATGACTAGAGGCCTGGTGCACGAATTCATGCATGTGTGGGGTCCCCCTAGGTGGCCTCCAGGGATCAGGCCAAAACCCACAGGCCAACGCCACCTGCAGCTCCTACCTGCTGCTCCTGCTCATCCGGGCCCACTGTGCCTGCTGCCGTCTCGCGCCCAATCAGTCCCGATTGGGAGAGGTTCATGCTGCCGCAGCAGCGCTTGCCAGCCATGAGCCCTGAATCTGGCACCCTCCCAAGGGGAATGGACTGCAGGATAGGGCTGAAACCAGCTCTCCAACATCCCCCGAGAAGTCCCAGATTGCGAGAGGATCCAGGCCAGGCAGACAGGCCCCACCAGTGCAAGATGGGGACAGGGAGGGACCACAGGAGGTTGGTCAGACGGGAAGGAACCACGAGAGGGCTCCAGGGCATGTTTGGCCCATCTTGCTCAGTCCCAATCAGCCAGACCCCAGCAGCAAGCTAACCTACCAGTCGGAGCATCTGACGCCTGGTGGTCAGTGAATGTCATAGCGAGTGGTTGAGCAGCCTAAGCATATCATTAGTATATTATGTTTTGATTGGTTATTTGGTTGTTCTGCCATTTTTGCATATTACCCTTTTATTATATAGAACTAGAGGCCCAGTGCATGAATTCGTGCACGTGTGGAGTCCAGCTGACCAGGCTCCAATTGGGCTTGTCGGGAGGAGGAGATGGCGGGAGGTTGGCTGGTTAGGGGGAGGGGATACGGGCGATTGGCCAGTGGGCCCCACCCCCAATTGGGATGGGGGACTAATTAGGGGCAGGGATGGCCATGGGGAGGGGCTGTGGACAGTGGGCCAGCCAGCCCCACCCCCGAATGGGGTGGGGAGGCTGATCATGGGTGGAGCTGGCTGGGGGGAAGGGCATCAGGAGGTTGGTCACCCCCAACTGCCCCGCCACTGGCCTGGTCTATAGGGAAACCCTTTGTAACAATCGGGGGCAGGGCTGGCCGGGGGGGGAGGGCCAAGGAATGTTGGCCAGCCTACCCCACCCCCTAATCAGGCTGGCTCACCGGCTGCAGTGGGTGTCATAGTGACCAGTTGTTCTGGTAGTTATGGCGTTCCGGTCTCTGTCTTTTTATATATAGATAGATAATTATCTGAACTTTCATATACAGAGGTTGTTTAAAATAGAAGTACAGTATTACAAAGCATTATCCTAATATATAAAAAGCCAGGGGCCATCACAACCAAAACAACTGGATGGACAACAGAACAGAGGCTGCATGGGATGACAAAGCTGGCAGGGGAGTTAGTGAGGGATGACCAAACAACTGAACAGCAGGCTTCATGGGGTGACCAGGCTGGCAGGAGAGCAGTTGGGGGTGACCAGGCCAGCGGAGGGGGGGGGGCAGTTGGGAGCAACCAGACTGGCAGGGGGGCAGTTGGGGGCAATCAGGCTGGCAGGGGGGCAGTTGGGGGCAACCAGGCCAGGAGGGGGGTGGCATTTAGAGGCAACCAGGCCAGCAGAGGGGGCAGTTGGGGGTGACCAGGTCAGCAGGGGGGGCAGTAAGGAGTGACCAGGCCAGTGGCAGGGCAGTTGGGGGTGACCAGGCCAGCACAGAGGCAGTTGGGGGTAACCAGGCCTTTAGGGGGGGGCAGTAAGGGCTACCAGGCCAGCGGGGGAAGAGGGCAGTTGGGGGCAATCAGGCTGGGGGTGCAGTTAGGGGTGATCAGGCTGGCAGGCAGAGGAGGTTAGGGGTAATCAGGCTGGCAGGAGGGGCAGTTAAGGGCAATCAGGCAGGCAGGCAGTTGAGCAGTTAGGAGCCAGCAGTCCCAGATTGTGAGGGTTCAAGCCTAAACTGGCAGTCGGACATCCACTGAGGTGTTCTGGATTGGAGAGGGTTCAGGCTGGGCTGAGGGGACCCACCCCTGTGCACAGATTTCATGCACCGGGCCTCTAGTATTTGATAAAAATTAAAATTATATTTTAAATTCTACTTGGATACACATATTTTAATTTTAAATGACTTTCTATAACTACCTTGTTATGGCTTGGTAATTGGTTCAATATGAATGGGCCTGCCTAGAGAATTTATTTAACCGACTTATGTTGAGTGCCCACTATGTCCCAAGTTCTCTCAAAATCTCTGGGACCCAACAGGTTTAAGGGAGATGATAATATTGCCTTTGCAAAGTTCACATGGACCATGTGAATAAGGAGAAGGATAACCTTATACATAAATGAATAATTTCAGAGTGATAGTGCCAGGAAGTATATAAAACAGGAAAATGGGCTAGAAAGTGACTTAGAGGGCTACTTAAAAGACATACCAGAGAAAACCTCTCTGAGATGATGACGTTTGAATTGAGAATGAATGAAGAGGGAAACCATGATGTATTCTGGAGGAACAAAGTTCCAGGCAAAGGAATAAGCAAGTGCAAGGGCTCTGAGGTTGCATGAAATAAGACAATGTGTTTATGGTTAAAAAAAAAAGCCAGTATGGCTTGAACAGAGTGAACAAGAATATAGAGGGTAAAGAATTAAGCAGAGGCCAGATCATGAAGGGTCTTACAGGACATTTTAAACCTGTATATTGAGACTGTATACAGAATATTGTCTAATACAACCTGTGCATTTTTTTCTCAAAGAGACTGTGTCAAGAGAGGCTGACATGCCTGGTTAGTCACAGAGTAGACACAAAGACCCAGATATTCTAAATCTGAAAGAATCCAATGTGTTTTATACCACACAAAGCTGCCACTTGTTGGCACTGCCCAGCTAGCAATCAAAGGGACACAGCAAAGTCCAGGATGCTGAGCTGATAACTCAATTTTGAAAAAGAAATGTATTTTAATAAACACTGCCTTTATAATTATTCAAAGTGTGTGTATACATTTTGGGGTATACCCTATTTTTCTATTATATATTTTATGATACATACATTTGAAGTATTTGTAATTTCAAAAAAGAAAAACTCTAGATGTCTATCTAGTGTTTTCTCCCTTACCTTCAATGTTATCATTCTATTCTTTAAACCAATTTTAACTGATTTCACTATCAAATGATTAGATTTTTGTTTTGCACTTTGACATTTGATTTACAGCATATCTGACACATATTCATCACCATTTTGCAGGGGACACTAGTGGATGGGCGACTATATTTGGCACAATCCATGGAAATGCTGATAAAGTGGCATTCACCCAGGAGTGCTGTAAGTGGCATTGCTTCAATGACTCTGGATGTTTTGAGGTGTATAGGTTTATATGAGGAGGGTGATCAATTCCCTTTATATTTCCATTTCAGTGCAATGTGTTTCAGGATCACACTATATCTACTGTATGCCCAGGGACTGAAAAAAGTAAAGAGAAAAATACAAAATGCTCCATTCATGCTCATTATTGTATTAGTGTCTGATTGCAAGAATGTATAGATGTGGACTAATTATGATAAGTAATAAAGAACTTATTCCCTTTAATTACTTTCTTCACACAAACTACTTTTCAGCCATTATGGTAGGAATTGAAGGTCCAATACTAAGATATGGCCCTAGCTCACACATGTCTAATATTGTAACAGGAAAACAAGTCCCTATAGAAGCAGGACTGATACAGTATTAGTGCAAAACTTGAGGAATGGTGTTTGCATAAGGGAACATGGAAATCCCTTGGAAGAAATAATGGCTCTGCCATGGGTGGGACAAGACCCAGAGAGAAGGTGACATTGAGATTAACTTAGAAAGTCTTTGGATGGAGGGAAGGGTAAGAGGTAACAGAGTGAGCAGGAGAGAAAGATCAGCAAAATCCTGAGGTGAGAAGGTACAGAGCATGCTTCTCAATGCCTTTCATAGGGTGCTGAATGTGTGGTGGGGGAAGAGCAGGAGCTGAACCTGGAAGTGTGGGGCCTGCCCATAAAGCATTTGGGCTGCATGCTTTGGAGTTTGGCCTCTATGTTATAGACAGAATTGTGTCTATGTATACACATGTATTACATATATGTGAAATAATCTAATATATGATGTTATATACAATGTACATGATATAGGTACACACATAAACATAATTATGTAGGTGTATGAACAATAAAATACTACCCTAACAGTATTTATACACTTTGTAATACCAGGTTATAATTACCTTTTATCATATACTTTATTATACACAAATATATCATATATAAAAGTTAGAAATTAAAAAGAGTAAATTAAAAAATTAGAAATCAATATAACTGAAAATTTTGATAGTTTTTCTCTCTGCACCACAATGGGTCATCTTGTAAGCACCCCTTTGTGGAGATCACTTCTGTACACGTGGGCAACCACCAAAGTTTGGAGCCTAATTTTCTTTTATGAAGAGGAAAAGGCTCACAATAAGAAGTATATGTGATAATGATGCTCCCATCAGAATTGTAGAGACCGGATTAGAATGGTGATTCTCAACCTGGGAAACTTCCCTCCCCCCGCCCCCCCAGAGCATTTGACAATGCTTGAAGACATTTTGGGTTGTCACAGCTGTAGGGAGGTGGGTTACTACTGGCATCTAGTGGGCAGAGGCCACAGATGCTGCTGAATACCCTAAAGTGCACAGAACAGCCCCCAACAACAGACAGTGATCTGATCCAAATGTCAATCTTGCCTGAGGAGAAAGAATGTTGATAGAGGTACTGTTATTATGTTTCTTGCAATGCTCCAGACTAATAGTAAGAATCTGAACCCAGAAAATACCATTGGGAAGAGTGAGGTAGAGAGATGCAAGAGGCATTTCAGAAGACGCCACATAGCTTGGGGTGAGGTTGGCTTGCAGGTGAGGAAGTTCTGCTCACAGTCTGGTTTAGGCAACAGGACCAGCTTGGGCTATATGGAATTCTTTTATTGGTAAACAAGAGTGTCCAACCACAGGTTTTCAATGTAAATAACACTATTCTCAATAGTAATAAACATTGAAGTAAACATTCTGAAGTAGCATTTAGGAAGTTGAGCTAATTAGCATAAACTTATAAATAATATAGAATGTTTTCCAAAACTTTATACACTAGAAGGCATCTTGTGAATTAAGCAGGTACTCAACACAAGTTTCTTGAATTGACAAAAAGTCAGTGAAATTGATTTTTAAATTCGAGTTTGGATAAAAGTAGTCTAAAATAAGCCAAGCAATTACAAAGAATTTATACTCGGATTTAAATAAATAATAATAAAGCTTAAATTTTGAAAATAACTCTTTCTTAGCTCCATCAAAACAAATATCCATGGGATTGGAGGCAAAATCAAATGCTTCATAAATGGGTGTTCTACCTCAGACCATCCTCTCCCCACCACCACCACATACATGTGATTGTCCCATGGCCAACTTGGTCTGGTTTCACCATAGATTTCTCACTCCTTTATGTCATTGTCTTAATAATTATGAAGGCTCCTTCAGAGCAAGTTCTGAAGCCTGTTTTTTCCTTCTAAATGCTTCCCAAAAATGACCCTTCAGTTTTCTCGGCTTTGTAGCTGCTCTACACCCTTTACCTTCCACCTTAACTTCATAGCAATAAAAACAAAAAAACCCAGGTGAGAGCATATCTGACTTGGTTGATTTTAATAGGCATGATGGTGGCTACTGTAGAACCTGCACCTAACTCTTCTCTAAGAGGAGTTTAAAGGGGGAAAAGAATTGAATTTAATTTGAGTCAACAAGTGTTTATTGAGCAGCCTCTTTGTGCCATTTGATTAAATTGAATTGACTCAATTATACCCATCAAAGATTTACTCAAACATACTAATGTCCCTCATTGAGAAGAACATAATCTTGTGTCCCAATACATTTTTTGTTTGTTTGTTTGGGGTTTTGGTTTGTTTGCGTTTTAAACATTTCTATGGTTTCTTTCTAATCACTTGTTAAGTGACTATGAAAAGACCACTGGGAGCTTGAACTGAGATGAATGCCACACTAGTCAGTATTTGACTACAAGATAATTTTTATTTTCTTTTATTATGGGACTGAATTATTTCATCATCAACATATAAATGTTATACATTCAAAGAAAAGAGAACAGTGTCGATTATCAGAGATAAAGTCATAATTAAAATATTTGCCTAATGAAATCTTGCTCTTTTGGGCCCTAGTTCTAAACCAGTATCCACCACAATGTGACTGCAAAGAAACAGAATTGGAGTGTGTGAACGCTGACTTAAAGTTGGTGCCACCCGTTTCCAGCAACGTAACGCTGCTGTGAGTAGAATTCACATCTTAATGATATTTGCTCCTAAAGTCACTGGAAAAGTGTGGAGCCTGATCTAATCTCTCTTCATTCTGTTTTATGACTGTTACTTGTATATTAAAAAATAACAGAAATACCCTTCAAAACCACCAGTCATCCGAGAATTCTGCCTGCTTCTTCTCTGGGGAAATGATGTCTTAAACATTGTATGTTAGATTGCCCAGGTTATCCTTTAGCTGGCAAATGCCTGTCATCTGGAGTTCTTATTTTCACTTACTTTATGATTTATGTATTGTTGTTAATATGCCATTACTATACAATTAAAAATCAAAATTAACATTTTTGAGAGTGGGGTAATATGCTTCACATTTTTCAATTAAACTGATTATTTTTTCAGACCAAAAAATAAATAAATAAATAAAATAAAAGGGAGAGCACTCACTTATTGTACCTCCTTTTTAAAAGTGGTAATTTGTTTGAAGTAGGAAGGTATAAGAGAGCTACAAAGTTAGTTGTGTCATAATCATGCATGTATTTGTGTACTTTGGATGATGTTTTGAGAGTCCTCTGGAATTTGCTGTCATATCACAATTTGGGCATGCATAAGCTGGTTGTTTTTTGGGTCTTGTTTATTGTGTTCTATTAAAATATCCAGAGAATAAAAGACAAAATTAAATCCCCATAGATGTCCCAGTCTATTATGCTAACTGCCTAAAGTGGTCAAATGCTTGCAAGCTGTTTTAATTTTGCGCTATGGACTTTTTGTTATCACATGAGAAAGTCTTCAGTTACAACAGTGCTTTTCAAATGTGTGAAGTGGCGTGAAGGATCATCAGAAAGGCTCTTCTCAAGCACAGAGCTTCCAGGAAGAGTTTGCTTGGTCATAAAATCCTTACTGAAATCTCTTTATGTGTTATTTTAGGTCTCTTAAGAAAAACAAAATTAACAGTCTTCCAGATAAAGTTTTCATCAAATACACAGAACTTAAAAAGATGTAAGTAGCTATTAAGGGTGTATTAATGGGAAAATCTGTGTGGGGTTTTGTTTATGATGTTTTTGATCTAAAAGTAAAATGAAATATAAAGTTGATGATCTTTATATTAAATTTACTTATCTAAATGTAATTAACATTAGAGAATAAAGCATTAAAAAGTATATTATCCTTCCATTTCATAATTTAAAGTGAACTGGTTTTATTTAAACATTTTTGGAGTTAAATTGGAGTAAATTTGGAGTTCAGCTGAAGCAGCTCAATCAAAAAATACATAGTTCTGTGCTTTTACTCCAAGTCATTTGGAAAATGATATTGCAGATTCAGAGGCACTAACTGTACCTTTTACCTAAGAGAAGAGTGTTAGCACAAAAACACTGACCAAAACAAAACACACACACACACACACACACACACACACACACACACACACACACACGGGACATCTGTAATACTTTCAACAATAAAGGCATATCAAACAAACAGAAAAAACACTGACAAGAAAGATCAGGTAATTTAACACATAGGATGCTGAGATAGTACAAACTGTCTTTTAGGATTACAGTAGAAAATGTGATCTTAGTGAAAGCAGGGATATTGTATCTGAGGAAATAAAATGTGAATAAACGGCACAGTCAGCATTGAATAAATGCTAGTCAGTGAGAAGCTGAGTGCCAAGATGCTTCCAGCATTGTCCAAGAAAGAAATCCAGGGTCTGGGAGATGTTATCCCTGAGATCATCTCTACTGGAGGACAGAGATGGATTGTCCAACTCTACCTCAACTTGCATGAACTATCTTTTGATTGCATCCACATCAATATGGAAATGGCTTTTACTTTGCTTCCCTGCTTACTAAGCAACCTTATGATGACTACATTAACTTCCCAAATTATTCATTCTAAAGTATTTTGGAAATTACCTTGGATAGACACCAAAAGCACTCCTATTAGTGAAATGGGGTACCATCTATTTAAATAAAGACATTGAGAATATTCAGCATTTGAGAGTTTGGTAGCTATGTATCAGTCCCTCTGAGCCTGGTCACTCTGGGATAATGAGGAGATCAAGTTCTACATTTGCCAGGATGATCTTTTGACTAGATTTTAAAATTAGCAAGGTAATACTGTAGGGCCCCTCAGCAGTGCCATCTTATTGTTTGGTTCTTCAACATTAGATATGGAGGAGAACGTTTCTAGAACTGTGAAATCTGTTAAAATCCAGGAATAAAAACAATCTGATCCTTTGATGCTACTGGACAGACGCACTTGGTTTGAAATGCCTTCAACAGTTCTGTGTTGTTTGTGAATCGGGAACAGACTCCCTCATCCAAGAAAGGAAGTCACCGAAGGAAGACAGGACCTTGTATGAGTGTAGGTAACCATGCTGAGGTTTATTACAGCCTCTGTAAATCCCATCTGCTGTAGGAACCTGCAGCTTCATCCTGAAGCATGCGGTCATATTGTCCTTGTCCCAGTTTCCAGACTCCTCTAGAGAAAAGGTTTTAACTATACTACTTCTGGTCATACTGGAAATTCATAGAATCACCACTTGTTCATTATAGGGATCAATATTGTCCCTGTGCTGCCTGAATAATGCTCAAGGGAGGAAAAATAAAGTAGCACTGGCAATTTTAGGACAGCTGTTTAAATTTTGTTACCTAGAGTTAGAGAAAGTTTTATGAATGTCTAATTAAATCTTATTAATCATAAGGTAACTTATGACAGTCTACAATGGATAAATAACTTACCTAGATCTAGAACTAGTTAGTGGAAAAGCCAGAATGAGAGCCCATATCTTCTGATGCTCAATGCTATGTTTATTTTATTTTTAAAGTATATTTTTATTGATTTCAGAGAGGGAAGGAGGGGGGAGATAAATAGAAACATCAGTGATGAGAGAGAATAATTGATCAGCTGCCTCTGGCATGCCCGACACTAGGGATTGAGCCTGAAACTCAGGCATGTGCCCCTACCAGGAATCCAACCATGACCTCCTAGTTCATAGGTTGATAGTCAACTGCTGAGCCATGTTAGCGAGGCCGCTGTGTTTAATCCTATCTAATAAAAGAGTGATATGCAAATTGACCATCACTCCAAGACACAAGATGGCCGCCCCCATTTGGTCAAAGATGTCTGCCCCCATGTGGACACAAGATGGCCACCACAAGATGGCTGGCAGGGGAGGGAAGTTGTGGGCAGTTGGGGGTGACCAGGCTGGCAGAGAAGGGCAGTTGGGGGTGACCAGACCTGCAGGGGAGGGCAGTTGTGGGTGATCAGGCCAGTAGGGAGGGCAGTTGGGGGCAATCAGGCCTGCAGGGGAGGACAGTTAGGGGTGACCAGACTGGCATGGGGGGGCAGTTTGGGGAGCCCAGGCTGCAGGGGAGGACAGTTGGGGGGGACCCAGGCCTGCAGGGGAGGGCAGTTGTGGGTGATCAGGCCAGTAGGGAGGGCAGTTAGGGGTGACCAGGCTGGCAGAGGAGGGCAGTTGGGGGAGACCAGGTCTGCAGAGGAGGACAGTTGTGGGCAATCAGGCCAGCAGGGAGGGTAGTTAGGGGTGACTGGGCCAGCAGAGGAGGGCAGTTGGGGTGGGGGGACCCAGGTCTGCAGGAGAGGGCAGTTGGGGGCAACCAGGCCTGCAGGGGAGGACAGTTAGGGGTGACCAGACTGGCAGGGGAGGGCAGTTAGGGGCAATTGGGCCGGCCAGGGAGCAGTTAGTCATCAATCAGGCTGTCAGTGGAGTGGTTAAGGGGTGATCAGGCTGGCAGGCAGAAGCAGTTAGGGGCAATCAGCCAGAGGCAGGCGAGCAGTTGGGAGCCAGCAGTCCTGGATTGTGAGAGGGATGTCCCAGATTGGAGAGGGTGCAGGCTGGGCTGAGGGACAATCCTCCCTCCCCCATGCATGAATTTCGTGCCCTGGGCCTCTAGTTTATAATAACCAGAAACTTCAAGATATAAAGAATTTGTTCTTAGCATCTAATTGAATCTTCTACCAACACATCCTGTCCTGCCCCATGCAGAACTCCCTTCTATACCTTTTGCCTCCTAATTTGAGGGAGGCTGACTTCTGGGGAGGCAGGGGGATCACTAAAGGATCAAGAAGAGAGAACTACAATTAGACTTCTTAGGCCAAGTTCTTTCCTGGACCACTGAGCCATAGCTTTGTTCTAGGTCAATACTTATCTCACATGGTATCTGCTAGCTCACTGAAAAGAATATGGAAGAACTAGCTTAGATAACTCAGGCTCCATTTTTGTTTTTTGTTCATTTTTTGGTGAAAAACAAAGTAGGAATTAATGTTAGTTGCCAGATCAGCTGGAAACTTTACCAAGTAAATGTTTAACTCTGCTTTGTCTGAGAAAAACAGGGGTTCTCTTGATGCAAGTTATTTGATGCTTTCTAAGCAATTTGATTCCCTCTCCCCATCAGGTCCCTCAGCTCTGTCTTGGCCTGCAAATACACCAGCATCCCTCACCCTGGCCTATAGCTAGAGGTACCTCCCCTCCTTCTGCACAGCCTCTGGGAAGATGCTTGTCCTGGGGCCTCCTCAAGGCCCTGGCCCACGACGCCCTGCAGTTCGGGTACCCGGGGGCTTGGGCTTTCAGGTCTGGCTTCCTCACCTGGCATGGTGAGCATCAGCTGCCATGGGAGCCTTGCCTTAGGAGTCACCCCCTTGGACCATAGTACTTGCGAGAGTGTGCGTGTGTGTGTGTGTGTGTGTGTGTGTGTGTGGCCTCGGTGGCAGTGATTTGATGTCTGTAGCATGCCCACTGACACCCACTACCGCGGCGCAACACTGGTCCCGTCTGGACTGCTGGCAGGGGGCTTCCAGTCTGTGACCTGGGCTGATGGGCTGCGACTGGGGGCTGCAGGTGGAGGACCCCGGCACCCATAGGGCTGTCAGCATCAGGAACTGGAAAGATTCATTTTTCTGGTTCCTCCTCTGCCCCGCAGATGCTGAGCTCCGGGCCCCACAGGCCCGTTCACTCCCGCTGCAAGGCTGGCCAGGACGGGGGCATGGGCTCGCTGCCCCAGAGGCCCCTTCTGTGCCCCAGCACAGCCATGGCGCAGACACTGAGCTCGCGCCCCAGCTGGCGATGCGAGCTCAGCATCCAGCTGGCCCCATTTGGCCACGCCCGGCCTTTGCCTCCGTTTGCCTTCGCCGCTTAGCGATCGAGTCCAGAGGGAGGCAAGGGCGGGGGGAGGGGACCCTCCGTCCCCGCAGCCCGGCCTTTTCCTCCATTTGCCTCCGCCAATTGGGTCTGGAGGGAGGCAAGGGCGGGACCTTCTGTCCCCGCCGCCCGGCCTTTGCCTCCCACCGGCCAATCGGCTACCCCGGCCACCCGGAGTCCCGACCCCTGCGCCTCTCACCGGCCCAATCATGAGCGTAGCAGAGTGATGGTAATTTACATATTACCTTTTTATTAAGTAAGATTTTTTTTAATTTAGAAAGAATTCCAGTATTTTGGGATTCTCATTTGGAATTTGGCCCTCAAAGTCTGTCAGGTAGGGAAGCTATCATTAAATTTATTTCAGAAATATGGAAACTCACCCTTTAAGAAGAGAGGCCATTTGTCCTAAGTCAGCCAGTTGACAAATATTGAAGCTTGGCCTCAAAGCCAAACCTCTAACTATGGACTTTTGGAAGTTCACCAACATGGTTCAGTCTCAAAACATTGCTATTATCAATGAAAACATCCAGTGACCAAACTTTGATTTTAAAATAACTCGGGTCTTTAACAAATATTATTCGGATACCCTACAGCATCTCATAAGCTCAGCAATCCTTCCTTAAAAATCTCTCTTCCAGCCCCCTTTCCTCATATTCCTCAGCTCCTCCTTCCACTTTCTCCTAAACTGCCAGAAAAGTCTTGCCCCACCTTAGGCAAGCCCTTGTCCTCCCTGTCCTTCTACTCTTTCATTTTTCTTCCTAATTCTGCATTATTGTAGCCCAGATGATCAAAGTACAAAATCCAAACCATCCCCAGGAAAAGAAGATACCAGATGGGCAACCAAGAGCCCTTGGATAGCAGAGAGCAGGAGTGTAAAAGATGCCCCAAACTCCATATTCATTCATTCTTTCAACAAATATTTATTGATATCTATGAGGTGCCAGACTCTAAATATACAGCAGAAAACACCTATGAAGATCCCTCTTCTCACAGAGCTTAACCTCCCATGGAGGAAAATAGATAATAAAATAGTGTGTTAGATAGTGATTAGGGTGATGGAGAAAAATAAACCAGAAAGTTTATTTTAGGAATTAAAAGTTGCTGAGGGAGAGGAATTTTAAACAATATCAATATGTTAATAAACTGTGTCCTGTCACATAACTCTACTACTTCCCCAAGCTTCTCTAAGGCTCCCCCCATTCTGAAATTCATCTCATGAGACTGATCAAAGCACACCCAGTCTTCTATGTGACTCTTCAGATATTTAACACTGACCATCACCCTGAAGCCCACCACAAGTCCTTTCTCCAAGCAGCCTCAGAATCTTCAATTCTTCCCTAAGAGGCTGGTTTCAAGTCTGTCATCATCTGCTGACACTACTCTGCCCTGTGTATAGTATCTAGAATAATATGATCACTGTGATGCGGGCATAGAACTCCCTTTCTTTAGCACCTCATAAGTGCTAAAGTTACATTTGCTCTTTTGGTAGCTACTTCATACCCTTAACTCCCAGCCTTCTTGCCTCAAAAGTTCCCAATCCTGTGTCAAATGTATCACTGCTAAGTGATAGCTTCTCCATCTTGCAGTTGTCACTTATCATTTGAGAGCTAGCTGTGGGTTCTTAAATGTACCCTTATCCAGTCTCATCCTGTTGGATTCAGCTTTTCTTACCAGAGTATAAATATCTTTTTGTATCATCCAACATAATTCACTCCCAGTATTCTGTCATCTGAAAATAAGATGATCCATCTTTACTCAAGTCATACAGTGAAATACTGAAGAGGACAATCATCTTCCAAGACCCCTTCACCAATAGCCTTTAGAAAATATGTATCTTTATTTTTGTCCATAAAAACATCATAAAACCACTATGTTGATGCCTGGCAAACATATAAGCAATGTTGGTCACACACTTTTGTCTGATCACTTTTTCAAAAACAATCAATTTGGTCTGCCTGTACTATTTCTCATGAACTACCTTATTCCTTTTCTCTCTGAGGCACTTACAAAGCAGCATTGCAATAGCTTGTTCTTCAATCTCTCCTAGAACCAACGTAACTTATGAAATCCACTTCTTCCCTTTTTGAAAAATTAAAATTGCGTTTGCCATCTTTAATTTTCCAACTGCTCTTCCTTTGTCCGGATTCCTCAGTAATTGGTCATGACTTGGTGTTCTCATTTCTGTGTTTCTCAGTTTCTAGGAGACATCTTCCAAACCATAGGACTTTGACTCATTTTGATTAACATGTTCTACCATCTTGGGCTTTCACATCTCCTGTCCTATATCCTTTCTATTTTCTTCAGTCTGAGATCATCTTTATTGACTGATAAGACAGAAACTATGTAGGAGTTGAGAATTTATTTTGTATACTATTTCATAATATTACTAGAGGCCCGGTGCACAAAATTCGTGCATGGGGGGTTGTCCCTCATCCCAGCCTGCACCTTCTCCAAACTGGGACCCCTCGAGGGATGTCTGACTGCCCATTTAGGCCCAATCCAGGTAGGATCTGACATCCCTCTCACAATCCAGGACTGCTGGATCCTAACTGCTCGCCTGCCTGCCTGCCTGATTGCCCCTAACTGCTTCTGCCTGCCAACTTGATTACTCCCTAACCTAAGGTGACCAGATTTTAACATTGGTAAAGCGGGACACCATTGACCGGGGGGAGGGGGGGTTAATATATTTTATTGATTTTTTACAGAGAGGAAGAGAGAGGGATAGAGAGTTAGAAACATCAATGAGAGAGAAACATCGATCAGCTGCCTCTTGCACACCCCCTACTGGGGATGTGCCTGCAACCAAGGTACATGCCCTTGACCGGAATTAAACCTGGGACCCTTGAGTCCGCAGGCCAATGCTCTATCCACTGAGCCAAACCGGTTTCGGTCCGGGGGGGTTCTTGATTAAAAATTTGGTCTATATTGTAATCGCTTTTGGTATTTTTAATAAAAGGAAATTCACTTCTTAGATCATCATTGAATTTGCATCCTCTTTTCTTACTCATTATGTTAAAAATCTAAAAAAAATATAATTTAAAATTATATTATAAATTATTATATACATATTGCTTAAAAACACAGTAAGTAGGTACATAATTACATGAACATATTTTATTGTTAGTTTATAAATTAAATTAATTTGATTGTTATAAAGTATATTTTAAAAATTATTTTAATCCTATATTTCTTTCTAAATAATAACAATACTAACTTGTATTATTTTTCCTCTGAATTTGCCATAACGTAAGTCGTAAGTGTCACTTTCAAGGCTGGCGCTAGACTTTTTGCCCCCACTATAAAATATAAATAATACGAGTACTGTCTGCTAAATTCAAGAAAATTTATGTATTTATGAAATAAATAAATGAATTACTTACCTAAATTATCTGAATAGCTGATTTATAATGACATCACTTGTTTAACTAGCTTACTAGCATGCAGTACGATGTGTATCGTCTGAGAGACAGTTACAAATGTTTTCATCGTTGCCAATCCCAAAAAATGCCATTGTTCATTAAGTCCAAACAATGGTGGTCGAATTCTAACAACTGATCAACAATGCGAACTTTGATAAGCAGTTCTCGATAATCAGTTCTCAACAATTATTTGTTATTATTAAAGTTTAACATTATAAAATTAACAAAAATAATATAAAACTCATATCCTAGCTAAATAGCCACATGGCCGCCGAAAACCATATATTCCCTTCCCGTTCTCCCACTGTTCCCTAGCTTGTCGTGCATTCTTTCCAAAAATTGGGACTTTTTTAAAATGCCGCGGGACGCAGGACAAATTGTTAAAAATTGGGACTGTCCCGCCAAAAGCGGGACGTCTGGTCACCTTACCCTAACCACTCCCCTGCCAGCCTGATTGATGCCTAACTGCTCCCCTGCCAGCCTGTTTGCCCCTAACTGCCCTTCCCTGCAGGCCCGGTCATGTCCAACTTTCCTCCCCTGCAGGCTTGATCGTCCCCAACTGCCCTCCCTTGCAGGCCTGGTCCTTCCCAACTGCCCTCCCCTGCTGGCCATCTTGTGGCAGCCATCTTGTGTCCACATGGGGGCAGTCTTTGACCACATGGGGGCAGTCATCTTTGACCACATGGGGGCAGCCATCTTGTGTGTTGGAGTGACAGTCAATTTGCATATTACTCTTTTATTAGATAGCATAGAGGCCTGGTGCATGGGTAGGGGCCAGCTGGTTTGCCCTGAAGGATGTCCCAGATCAGGGTGGGGATTCCCTTGGGGCGTGGGGCAGCCTGGGTGAGGGGCCTGTGGTGGTTTGATTCACAACTGATCTAAATCCCAGATCCCAGGGCCCAGCTACCCAAGCAGAGGCCCTGGGATCTGGGATTTATTTATCTTCTATAATTGAAACTTTGTAGACTTCAGCAGAGCCAAGCCTCCTGCTCGCTCCATGGCTGCAGCCATTTTTGTTGGGATTTATTTATCTTCTATAATTGAAACTTTGTAGCCTTAATCAGAGGCCAAGACAGGCCAGGGGGTGGAAAGCTTGGCTTCCTCCATTGCCGGGGAAACCCAAGCTTCCTGCTCTCTCTGTGACCACAGCCATTTTGGTTGGGTTAATTTGCATACTCGCTCCTGATTGGCTGGTGGGCATGTCTTGTGGGTGTAGCAGAGATACAGTCAATTTGCATATTACTCTTTTATTAGATAGGATAAAACAGAATTCATACAATAGGCTTGGACTTTTTATTAAAATTGTCTTATTTCTAAAATATAATAGAAATGCATTGATATTGCCCATACTATTATTCATGGTCTGAGTTTTGAACATGACAAACTATTTTTTCAACTTTGATTCTATTTTTGTGAACCACTCACATTTGTCCTTGAATTTTGAAGAAACTACTTACTGAACATCATACCTTCCCTCTAAGTGGGATGATCCTTCTGGTTCTCTCATGTACAAGGTACCACTGTCACCACCACCCTCATTGTTGCATATGTTGAAACACAGCTGAAGATCAATGAGTATTTGTTGAAGGAATGATATGCAAGACTAAACAGATTGTGGGGAACATCTTTAGCAGGGAGAAATAAACTAATAGAAGCAGAAACACTCAAAGCATAGCGGAAAGAGAGGTGACTAGGGCAGGTTGTCTAAAAAAAAGTATGTTCACAGGAAATTATGGTGCATGTGCTAAAGAATTCTGTCTAACCAGGGAAAAGGCATGTATAAATTTGGGTTTTAGATGGTTTTGAGCTAATAATGTTAATATGCATTCTTAAGTTGTTTTGGAATATATCTTAAGAAATACCAAATTTAACATTAAGTGAGTATCTCTGGTCTGAAATGCTGTAAATATTAACAATGAAGCTGAAGTCATTTAGGTGCCCAGAAGAATAAATTCCTAACTGAAAATGAAAATTTTATTGCCAGGTGAATAAATGTTGCTCAATTATCTGAAAGCTTTGTTATTGATTAGTTTATTAACTTTAATAATCTTTAAAAATATCAAGCCTTTCTAATTTGGGAGAGGAGCAGTTCAAGATGATCTTCCAGAGAAATAAAGTACAATTTATGGAACTGACTATAATACTTTCTCACTGCTACCATGGAAACTACCAGCCATTCTCATCCTCATTGTAACATAAACCTTATATAATTTAGGAATTCCATGTTAGACTGGTTCTTGTTCAAGGCAATAATTGGCAATAAAACATAATTCAATGAGTCACCTGGCTCATGAATATACCATGTTGGGTTTAAAAATAGCCCATAAACATGCATGTCATTAAAACATATATTTGCTTTAGTTTTAGGTACATAAATTCCTGGTGTTTCTGCTTGAAAATTCCTGACAGCTGAAACAGCAGGAATTCATTAACCAGTAAGTTATTCTTAGAGAAGCTATTCAATGTAAAGTATATTAAATGGACTCCTATCTCCACTCTGAATAAGAAGAGAACACCACTTGCCCAATTGTCAGTTTTCCAAATTTCCCTTAATATTCACCAAGCTAGTATTCTTCAAAGAAGAAAGGGGATACTAGAGAATAGAGTAAAAATTTTGCACCTGAGTCTGAGACAGGGCACTTAAGACTCCAGTTCTTTCTTGGGTGCCAACAAGCTGACTAAATAGACTAGAAACTCTTTATTATTTAAGGACATGGAGTCTTAACTTGTGTCAGTGAAGGCAGTTAGGCTGTACACGTCAGGTGAGTCATGCAGCTCTGGCTGGGTGGCTCAGTTGGTTGGAGCATTGTCCTATACACCAAAAGGCTGTGGGCTCGATTCCCAGTCAGGGCACATACCAAGGTGCCAGTTGGATTCCCAGTCAGGATGGCATGAAAGAGAGGCAACAGATTGATGTTTCTCATATCAATGTTTCTCTCTCTCTCTCTCTCTCTCTCTCTCTCTCTCTCTCTCTCTCTCCCCCCCTACCTCTCCCTCCCTTCCACTCTCTCTAAAAATTAATGGAAAAAAATATCCTTGTGTGAGGATTAACAACAGCAACAAATAATAAATAAATAAATAAATAAATAAATAAATAAATAAAAGCACAAGGTCAAATTCACAATTCATGACTGCACCCATCTCTTCAAGACTGACAACATGTGGGTAAAATGTGCATTGCCTTTTTGAATTAATTATCTTGAAAAAAATGTAAATAGTACTAGTTAGGCAGTAAATTTTATATTTTAAAGGAACTTCAATATACCCATACTGTAGTATTATATTCTTTTTCTATTTATGTTTGCTATTATAATTCATCATATTAACTTTCATTACATCACTTCACAGACTCAGAAAATGCTATAACAGAAATTGATCTGTATGGGCACATTGTATTCATAGAAGAACTTTATTTTTAAATATGTTTTTATTGATTTTAGATAGAGAGGGAGAGAGAGAGAAACATCAATCAGCTGCCTCCTTCATGTCCCCTACTTGGTATCAAGCCTGCCACCAGGGTATGTGACCTGACCAGGAATCAAACCAGCACCTCTCAGTGCATGGGATGACACTCAACCAACTGAGCCACACCAGCCAGGGCCCATAGAGGAAGTTTAAACCAAAAGCAGAATTTATGCTGTAATGTGAAGGGTCTCTTCACATACATGGTACAAGGGGAGGAGGTTGGAATGACAACCGGACTCACTGGGTTTCAAGTTTACTCTGTAGGACAGAAATCGATGATTTTTGTATCACTATGAATGTAAAGCATGTGCTCTATAGTACAAACCTTTCCCACATGGTGGTACACAGAGAAAATGACAATATCTGTTCAACATTTGGGTTAAAAGTTCGGTTTTATTTGTAGCTGGAAGCTGATCTTGACTTTACCTAGCTACCCAGAGAGAAGGCTGAGTGCATCAGTATCCTAACACACCTGTAACACATTCATGATTCATAGGCTTTTCTAGGTAATAATTATGGTAAAAGTAAATTCAGAGTACAGCCAGGTGCTCAATGAGTACATGTCCTACCAATAGTTTTGCAGTGAAGTATCATAACAACTAAGAAAGTGTTGTATAATGTTTTAGAAAGCAAATCAAATCCAAATAAGAGCTAGGGAAGCCATTTAATAGAGTATGTAGTCTATTAGTTACGATTATTTCTGTGGATATTTCCTGCCCCTAATGGCCTTTGGTAAATATGTATTCAGGGTTAACTCTCATTGTATAATGAGCACAGGAAAAGGAAATTGTTTACTTAGATCCTCCTGATAGTGTTCTTATTGAATCCATACTAGACTGCTAAATTGCTTTGAAGGTTAAGTAAATCATGACTGGGGGAAAAAGATAGCAGGACAGCAGTGAGGGAGCGAAAGGGGAGTGTGTGAACATGTGTGGTGTATGTGTGTGTATGTGAGCACGAGGGACAGTTAGATACTGCAGAACTTTCCGGGACTGATGGACTGGGGTCTCTTAGACGGGGAACCCCTGTTACCACTGCAAGCACTCCAGGGTGGCCGGTGCTGGCAAAGAAACTATGCAATCTTGAAGGGGAGAGCTGCTATGACTAGGAGCCCAACTTCACCACCACCCAGACTTGCCTCAGACAACACCTGGGACCCTACAGCTACTCTGGCTAGAGACTTGCTACCTCAGCTGCAGACCCACAGACACTGGGACGCCAGCCTCCCTGGCCACAGACTCCTGGGAGTCCCGGAGTGTGTGACCCTCCTGCCAGTCCGCCACTGTCGCCACACACTTCCTTGTGCCTGGGCCCTCCAGTGACTCTCTGGGTACGTGACCCTCCTGCTGACACATCTCTGCAGCCATAGGCATTGCTCGGCCACAGTGAGCAGAAGGAAGGAAATAATAAAGATCAGAGCAGAAATCAATGACAGAGACCAAAATAAAAAAATATATAAATGATCAATAAAACCAAAAGCTGGTTCTTTGAAAAGATAAACAAGATTGATGAACCTCTAGCCAGGCTCACCAAGAAGCAAAGAGATATGACCCAAATAAACAAAATAAAAAATGAAAGAGGCAAAATAAAAACAGACCCCACAGAAATACAAAAGATTGTAAAAACAAACAAACAAAAAACTATGAACAACTGGTCAATCTAGAAGAAATGGACATGTTCCTAGAAAAACACGACCTTCCAAAACTCAATCAGGAAGAATCAAAAGATCTGAATAGGCCCATAACTATGGAAGAAATTGAAGCAGTAGTCAAGAAACTTAGAGCAAACTAAAGCTCTGGGCCAGACGGCTTTACAGGGGAGTTTTACCAAACATTCAAAGAACTAAAACCTACTCTCCTCAGACTATTCCAAAATATTCAAGAAGGAACACTTCCAAGCTCTTTCTGTGAAGCTAGCATTATCCTAATCCCCAAACCAGATAAAGACACTACAAAGAAAGAGAATTACAGGCCAATATATCTGATGAACATGGATGCTAAAATCCTCAACAAAATTCTAGCAAATCAGATCTAGCATTACATTAGAAAGATCATGCACCATAACTAAGTGGGATTTATTCCGGGGATGCAAGGATGGTACAACACCCACAAATCAATAAATGTGATGCCTCACATAAACAAATTGATAGATAAAAATCACATAATTATATCAATTGATGCAGTAAAAGCATTTGACAAAATCCAACATCCTTTCTAATAAAAACTCTCAGCAAAGTGGGAATAAATGGATCATACCTCAACATAATAAAAGCCTTATATGACAAACCTATAGCCAACATCGTACTCAATGGGCAAAAACTAAAACCAATTCCCCTAAGAACAGGAATAAGACAGGGATACCCCATCTCACCACTCCTGTTTGACATAGTACTGAAAGTGCTAGCCATAGCTATCAGACAAGAAGAAATTAAAGGTATCCAAATTGGAAAAGAAGAAGTAAAACTGTCATTGTTAACAGATGACATAATATTATACATAGAGAACCCTAAAGACTCCATCAAAAAAAACCTACTAGATTTAATAAATAAATTTGAAAATGTAGCAGGATACAAAATTAACACCCAGAAATCTATGGCTTTTTTATACACCAATAATGAACTCACAGAAAGAGAAACAAACAAACAAACAAACAAAAACAATCCCACTTACCATTGCACCAAAAAAATTAAGATACCTAGGAATAAACTTAATTAAGGAGGTAAAAGTCCTGTACTCAGAAAATTACAGGACATTGCAAAAAGAGATAGAGGAAGACTTATACAAATGGAAGAATATACCATGTTCATGGATTGGTATAATCAACATCATTAAAATGTTCAAACTACCCAAAGAAATCTATAGATTTAATACAATCCCCATTAAAATACCAAAGGCATATTTCACAGACCTAGAACAAAGTCTCCAAAAATTCACATGGAATAAAAAAATATCTCGAATAGCCGCAGCAATCTTGAGAAAGAAGAACAAAGTTGGGGGGATCACATTACCAGGTATCAAGCTATGTTACAAAGCCACTATTCTCAAAACTGCCTGGTACTGGCACAAGAACAGACATATAGACCAATGGAACAGAACAGATGCTGGAAGCCAATTCCAGCATGTCATAATTGCAAGAGTTTCATCAAAAGGTTGATGGAACTTGGGCACTCAACAAGGGCTTAGTCACATATGTTATCTCCTGTTGAGAATGGCTAAAGGCATTACCCCAAACCTGAAAAGGATACATAAATTGATTGTTTACTGCCAGATAGCTCAGGGCATCTCAATCTACATGTTATTGCCTTCTGTTGGCCAAACACCTGACAATGGATTATGTACCTAACCCTACCCTTTGATGTGTATATCTCCACCTTGCCTTAGGACAAATTGTGTTAATAAAAAGCAAGGGGTCCTAAGACAAGGAGAACTTTGTTTTCTTTAGCCAAGCTCCTCTTCCCCCGCCACCAAATGCCTTTCAAAATTATTTTTCGTCTCTGAACTCTTATTTAATTTACACACAGCCCTTCTCCAGATTGCTGAACCCTTCTAGATGCCAGATAAAGACCATGAACATTAAACAGAGAACCCGGAAATTGACCCAAGCCATTATGCTCAATTAATATTTGACAAAGGAGACAAGAGCATACAATGGAGTCAAATCAGTCTTTTCAATAAATGATGTTGGAAAATTGGACAGATACATGCAAAAAAAATGAAACTAGACCACCAACTTGCACCATACACAAAAATAAATTCAAAATGGTAAAGGACTTATATGTAAGATGGGAAATAATAAATTTCTTAGAAGAATCCATAGGCAGCATAATATCAGACATATTTTGTAGCAATATCTTTACCCATACAGCTCCAAGGACAATGGAAACTAAGAATAAAATAAACAAATGGGACTACATCAAAATAAAAACTTTTGCACAGCAAAAGAAGCCATCAACAAAACAACAAGAAAGCCCACTGCATGAGAGAACATATTTGTCAATGTTATGCCCAATAAGGGTTTAAACTCCAAAAATTATAGAGAACTCATACATCTTAACAGAAGGAAGATAAACAATTCAATTTAAAAAAATGAGCAAAAGTGGACATACAAAAAGCCAAGCGACATATGAAAACATGCTCGAAGTCACTAATCATCTGAGAGATGCAAATCAAACGACAATGAGGTACCATCTCACACCTGTCAGAATGGTTATCATCAACAAATGACATTGCTGTCGAGGATGTGGAGAAAAAGGAACCCTCGTGCACTGCTGGTGAGAATGCAGACTGGTGGAAAACAGTATGGTTTTTTCTCAAAAAACTAAAGATAGAACTCCCATTTGACCCAGTAATCCCACTTCTAGGAATATATCCCAAGAAATTAGAAACACCAATCAGAAATGATATATGCACCCCTATGTTCATAGCAGCACCATTTACAATAGCTAAGATTTGGAAACAGCCTAAGTGCCCATCAACAGATGAGTGGATTAGAAAACTGTGGAATACTATGCTGCTGTAAAAAAGAAGGAACTCCTACCATTTGCAACAGCATGGATGGAGCTGGAGAGCATTATGCTAAGAGAAATAAGTTAGTCAGAGAAAGATAAATATCACATGATGTCACTCATTTGCTGATTATAATGAACAACATAAATTGATGAACAAAAACAGATTCAGAGACAGAGAAGCATCGATTAGATGCTCAAACCTCAGAGAAAAGGTAGAGAAGAGTGGGCATAAGGGGGAGAGATCAACCAAAAGACTTGTATGCATGCATATAAGCATAACCAATGGACAGAGACAGCAGGGGGGTGAGGGCATGTACGGGAGTGGGGTGGGGAAGGAATGGGGGATATGGACACATATGTAATACCTTAATCAATTTTTAAAAATCAATTAAAAATATGGAAAAAAACAAGGCAAAATAAAACACTGGACATTCAAAAAGAAATGAAGCTCCCATTTGACCTAGTAATCCCACTTCTAGGACTATATCCCAAGAAATCAGAAACACCAATTAGAAAGGACAGGTGTTCATATGTACATAGCAGCACACGTGCCCATCAGCAGATGAATGGATTAAAAACCTGTGGTACATCTACATAATGAAATACTACACTGCTATAAGAAAGAAAGAACTCTTACCATTCGCAGCAGCATGGATGAACATGGAGAGCATTATGCTAAGCGAAATAAGCCTGTCAGAGAACAACATAAACTGATGAACAAAAATAGATCAAGCCCTAACTGGTTTGGCTCAGTGGATAGAGTGTCCACCTGCAGACTGAAGGGTCCCAGGTTCAATTCTGGTCAAGGGCATGTACATTGGTTTCAGGCACATCCCCAGTGGGGGGTATACAGGAGGCAGCTGATTGATGTTTCTCTCTCATCGATGTTTTTAACTCTCTATCCCTATCCTTCCTCTCTGTAAAAAAATCAATAAAATATATATATTTTAAAAAAATAGATCCAGAGACAGAGAATCATCGAATTCACCATCAAACTTTAGAGGGAAGGCAGGGGGCGAGGGGTAAGAGATCAAACAAAGGATTTGTATGCATGCATATAAGCATAACCAATGGACACAGACACTAGGGGGGTGAGGGCATATGTGGGGGGTAGGGGTGGCCAGGGAGAGGTCAATAGGGTTAAAAGGAGACATATATAATACTATACATAATACTTTAAACAATAAAGAATTTTTTAAAAAGTAAATCATGACTGGCAAGTTGAAATTGGTGAACTAGCTCCAGTTCAACCTCTGGTGTCTTTTTGGACCTCAAGCACTTTGCCAACTTGCCTTGTGCTTCTCACTCTGCATCTCAACATAGAAAAGAATAAAACTTGCCCTCTTATTTTTTTTATTTTTAGTTTTGTGGGAATAGAACAAAGAAGAAATGATGAGTTTGCAGTAAAACTTGGCTGTGAGAGACTGGTTGGTTTCTCATGATGAACACTCCTGCAGGTCAGAGCAGAAAGACTGCTGTAGTTCCCATTTGCAGAAACAGAACTACCAGTAGTTCCCTCTTGATGTCACACCAGAGTTCAGTGGTACATACCAGAGATGCCCCAGTCTCACTGTATGGGTTATACAGGGTCATCAGGTATCAGCTGGGTTCTCAGCCTCATGCACTGCTGGTGAGAATGCAGACTGGTGGAAAGAACACCTGTCCTTTCTAATTGGTGTTTCTGATTTCTTGGGATATAGTCCTAGAAGTGGGATTACTAGGTCAAATGGGAGCTTCATTTCTTTTTGAATGTCCAGTGTTTTATTTTGCCTTGTTTTTTTTCCAGATTTTTAAAAATTGATTAAGGTATTACATATTTATCTGTGTCTCCTGGTGTCCCTTAGAAATGTCTTCACATCCCCATATGGGAGTTGGACTTGAGATTTCATAAGCCAAGTTCACAAATGTCTTTAGGGAAAGAAAGTGGATCACACATTCAACAACCTGAAGAAGCACACAAACCATGATCACGTGACTCTTCTATCTTATTCCCACCAGATTTCTTCAGCATAATTGCATCAGACACATATCCAGGAAAGCATTTTTTGGATTACATAATCTGCAAATATTGTGAGTAATCCCTTTATAATTATATTATGAGTATAATTTTAAGTAAGGATTAAAAGGGTAGAATGGTACTTTTGAAAGGTGTGACTTAGTAGAGAAATGGGAAGATTACATTATTACAAAGGGGTTGGATTAGTTAGAAAGAAAGATTTAGAGGCTCTCCTTAACCTTGTCTACTCAAATTTGGGGCATTTCCACAATTTTTTGGCTTTTTATTTTTTCTAACCCATGCTAACTTACCTATACACTTTCTTAAAATGCTAGTCTACTAAGGATGTGACCAAAAGGACAAAAGCAAAAATCATACATGCCTATATTTATTCTACTCTTATTCTTCAACATAATATCCTAACATGCTATTTCGGGCCACTTTCCTGGTCCTGACTGTGGTGTTGCACACACTAGGCTTGTGGCTATCTGTGTCTCCTGGTGTCCCTTGGTTTCTCCCCTCCCCCTTAGTAAAATGCTTTTAGAAACAGATGCCCATGCTTCATGGTCATCATCAATGGCTCATATTCTAATTCATGTGACTAAAATGGGGTCATGAGTTTACCTAATTCACTCACTCATGCTATTTGTAGATATCTCAACCACAACTGCATTACAGCCCTCAGACCTGGAGTATTCAAGGACCTGCATCAGCTAACTTGGCTGTAAGTATTCTAGCTTTTCCTGCCCCAATCTGGATGATATTTATCAGTGTTCACAGTTTCCATCTTTTTGTGTATCTTGTTTACTATACTTATTTTTCTAGTTGTCACATAATCTGGAGCACTTGACCCAAACAATTTGAGTAGTAGCTGTGTGAAAGTAACAGGTGCCATGCCCTTGCAGGTTGGCCTCTGAGCCCAGAACTGGGCTTGCTGAGGTTTCTATCCACTCAGTGTTTACCTGTGGCCGCATTTCTCACCTCAGCTCTATTGTCATGTAGTCCCAGATAATTCTTTGATTGGGGGATGAGGTAATGTCCTTGTGCATTTTAGGATGTTTAGCAGCCTCTGTGGCCTCTACCTCTACCTCATTAGATGCCAGTAGTACTAGCTGCCTGAGTGTGACGACCAAAAATGTGTCCAGACACTCCCAAATGTCCCTTGGGAGAGAAATTGCCCTCTGTGGAAAACCACTGATCTAGAAAGTAAGCAAGTTAAGAATGTTTTGGGTTCCCAAAGCCTTCATAGAAAAGTCTGAATGTATAGTGACTTTTGGTGTGGCACCACTTTCAAGGCTGAGCCATCAAGCTCACCCCAAGGGGTCTCACCTCAGATGTCTGTGTTTTCATCAGGGAAATGAACAAAAGACAATTAGAAGGCACTCTGTCTGCTTGCTCATTTTTCATAGTTCAGCCTAGTCTAATGGAAAAGATCAGGGCCTCAACTTTATCCAGACCCTGTATAAACTGTGGTCCCAGGCTTAATATTGCAGGTAACTTTCTTAATCTTCCTAGGCCTCTTTTCCTCATCTGTTGACTGAAATCATAATTCCTTTTTAAGAGCGATGTTATGAGGACTGGCTTGCATGACATATGTAAAGTGCCATATGCATTGTGCCTGGCATATAGTAGGTTCTCAATGTCACTCCCTTCTCTAGATCCTCAAGAACCTCTGGCAGTAAGAGGAAATGGTACTTGGCTTCAAAAGCAACAAAAGAAAAGAAGGCATATTTCCCCTTAGTCTATTTTTTTTCTAGGAAATACCATATAGACTTAAAAACAGTAATTTGAACATGTAAATATTTTCACTCTTTCACCCTCTAAGCTCCTAATAAATTTATTTCTGTCAACACCATTAAATATATCATTTAAATACTGTGAGACCATTGAACCATTTGTGATTTCCTAAACATTTTTTTTCAATTCATTCTTTATTTAGTCAATTAGTGGATCAAAGCATTTAGGGATTCTAAATTCAACCATTGAGTAAATAAGAGTAGCTTGTGTGGGACCCACGTGTCCAGAGGTGAAGGGTAAAACTTGGGTCTGAGAGTCCATCAGTATGGACTTGCTCGACTCTGATCTGGACTTTTGGAGGAAAGAGCTGCCTTGCCACAGGGTAAGGGGAAGGCTCTCATGGAGATGAGTAAGCCTGGTGTGAAGGAACAGGAAGGGGGACAGCAGGTGTTGGACAGAGGCAGGATTTCACAGGCCTTTAATTTTTCCTGGTTTTACTTCAAAAATATCTCTGACATTGGAAATGTTTGTGATCTGTGTTGTCAGAATTCTAGATGACAATCCAATAACCAGAATTTCACAGCAGCTATTCACTGGATTAAATTCCTTGTTTTTTCTGTAAGTATTCACCTCCCTTTCAATACATCTGTCTGTACATTGCAATGACATCTAACACCAGCTTACAAAAAGAACTTTAGAAAAATCAAGATCACTACGATTTTTATTAGTCAAAATCTCTCCTGTATTTCTAGTAACAATTATTGTTGCTACTTTTTGGCCAGGGCTCATGTATATTTTAAGCCAGTTGATTTTTTTTTAATCTCCTTTCCTTTCTTTTAGTCCTAAGGCATGTTTACATTTTCAGTGGTTGATCAAAGATAATATTCATTGTTATCTCCTAACTACATATAAATTGGGTGGAATCTCCTAGAAGATTAGTCCCAACTACATTTTTAACATAGGAAAATGTGCCCTTGTTGATCAAGAGTCACTGAAATGCCAAAATCTTTGTCCTACCAACAGAGTTACTTTCATAATTAGATTGTCATTGTTTATTAATAGACTAGAATGATCCATCTGCAGGGGTCTATTATGACCCCTTGTAAGTTAATCATATAACATCATTATTTCTCTATTTGTCAGGAGAGACGACAATATCAGAAATTAATTGTGCAGCTTAACGTGCTCATGAGTTGTTTTCTTTGCCCAAATGTCCCCTACATCACTTCTTAGATTTAATGCCAGTTCCAGTGTGGCTCTTTAATATTGTAAATTATGAATTTTTCTCTTAAGAAGAAACTTTGGATGAGCAATGCTGGAAGTGATTGCAAATTTGGAATTTACAAGAAAAATTATCACCTAAGATATATTTTGTTTCATCTCATAAAATTAAATTGTATAACATTTATTCTCAGGTTATATGGCATACTGATGCATTCACAGCTTCTTTGACATCTGTTTCCTTTTCCATGCCACACACATATCTAGATAGCATTTTGAAGAGGAAGTTATGTTGATAGTCTTCATCCTAATAAATCAATTTTAGCATGCAAGTTTCCATATTATAAGAATAATAAAAATATTGCTCTTATAGTGGCATATCATTGCTTCTTTTAAAAAGTTTTATTTTTTTAATGTAAGTATAGTTAGTATACAATCCTATGTTGGTTATACTAGTTCCAAGTGTACAACATTAATTAACATATTTTTTGTGTAAAGGTCTATGGTTAATAACTACTTAGAAGCCCTTCCCAAGCAGATGTGTGCCCAAATGCCTCAACTTAACTGGATGTGAGTATGCATGTAGGTGTTAGTTTGTTATTTGCACAGTTTGAGGAAGCTAGCCCTGATGTTAACTCATAGTTACATAAAAATTCATCTATGTTCTTCTTTCCAAAACTAAAATCTGATCCTGTTACTTTTTGGTTTAAAAATCTTTTGAGAATTCCAATGGGTGTAAGGGTAAAGTTCATACTCCCCCCTTGAGCACCTGAGAACCATCATTTCCCTCCTTCACCCTATCTGGTCTCTTTCCCTGCCCCTCCCCCTCATGCCTTCCTTACACATGCACCAGCAGTCACTTCCCTCAGCACACATGGTTGACTTGAAAAGTCTTGCTCCTTTATTCTTTTGGTTAACTCTGGTTCCCTTCACTTCTAGGAAGCTATCCTTGACACATTTACTGATTTCAGTGGCTGCCTCTGTGCTCCCTTATGCCGAGAACAGGCTTCCACTATGCCACCCAGTTTCTACCCTGCACACCTACTTCACAGTACTAGAACCACTGATTTACTGTGTGTCCTCTACCCTTTTAGAAATTTCATGAGGGCAGAGACCCACCTATGATTAGTACAATGATTGGCACATAATAGGTCAGAGCTCAACAAAACTCAGTTAAATGAAAGTGCTAAACTATTTCAATTCTTTGTTGGCTTTTAATCAATACTTGTTTAATCATTCACTTAAATTCCTTTATGGCTTCATTACCACTACCCACCATTCTTTGTCACATTTATCCTCAAGGTTCCCTGAGATAGGCAGTGTGGTCACAGGTAGCCATTTCCTACACTGGGAACGTCCACCAGAACTTTCCTCACATCAAATCAGGGGACTTAAAGCCCACAAAATGGTAAAATTTAGTACCTAAGTTATTGATTCTCTCTGAACTGGCCTCAGAATTACTTGTGATAATACTAGTAGGTGGCTTTGTGTACACTTACTGTGTATTTACTTATATGCCTGTTATCAAAAGGCTTTTATGGCATAGAGAGCTCACCGAGGCATAGTAGAAAGAGTGGCCACTCTACAACCTGCAAATCAGGATATATATCCTGACTCTGGCATTTAGGAATTGGAAGACAACTTAGGTCTGAGTTTTTCCTTCAGCAAAATAAAGACAAAATTGGCGGAATATAAGATGTAACTATCTATTACACAATGGTTAAATGTCAAGGCTTTACAGTCAGACAGATAAGGATTAGAAGGGCAGTTCTACCACTTACTAGCTGTTTAACCAGAAGAAAAGTGAATTTCTGAGAAACTCAAATTCTTCACATTTGACATGGGGTGATAATATCAACTTATGTACTCAAAACAGTACCTGACAGCATAAAAATCCAATAAATGGCAGCTACCGCTATTATAGGGGTAATATTAGGCTAATTAACAGCATGGTAACCAGCATAGACAAATACTCACTAACTGTTGGGCTGCCCTTTCCCTTAATTTTATTAAGGTCTAACATCAATTGAAAGGAAAAAAAGAAGCATAATATGAATTATACTAACTGCAGTAATTAGGAGGGAAGCATAAAAATTGAAACAAAGTAAAAATAAATAAAAGAACAGTTATATCAACAAAAAGTGCTTCTAGACATACAATTTGTGCAAAAATATTAAAAATATATTTCCTCCATGACTTTTAGGGATTTGGAAGGCAATGGAATAAAGTATCTTACAAATTCTACCTTTCTGTCATGCGATGCACTCACTGTTCTGTAAGTATGCAATGAACTTTGGTAAATGAGGGGCTACCCAATATATTTGAAAATCAAAAGAAAATATTGACAAGGAATTTAGCAACCTTAGTCTGAAACTGCAGTATTATAAAATGCCCATGTAACTTGATTTATTTTGAAAGGGGTCTAAGCCTTACCTAAAGCGGCCACCATGTAGGTCTTCAGCTGTTCTTCTTGTTTTTGAGGACAGTCACTATTTCTGTGCATCTGCTCAGCTGAACTCATAACTAAACCTATGTTCTCAGAAATGAGATAATGTATATGAAAGTGGTTAGTTATCCAGTGATTCTTACTGACAATGACATTTATCACATGATCTCTCTCTCAAAAAAAAAATTTTTTTTTAATTCTAAAGAGAAAGACATCTAATGTGTTCTGATAGGCCAAAGAATCTGATTAGTGATTCTGATTGCCAACAATATTTTTTATGGGGGCTGGAAGGCAGATGAGTTAATTATTGACACATTTGCACTGGAAAACTTAAAATCATTTGCATTTTGTTTTTGTTTTAATGATAGTTTTTTATATAGAGTAAACAATTAGTAATGTTGGTTGGTTGGTTTGATGGGTGATTGGAAAAGTTGGAGTCTATCCATTTGTAGTAGCCTAACCACTATTCTCTAACAAATTAAGAGCTAAGGCTATTTCCAAGTTGTACATTTATCAATCAGATTGCAGATAAGCATATTTAATGAGAAAAGAGATGATCCCACTCAGGGAATACAAAGAGTTTATTACTTTTCTCATGGGTAATGAGAGTGAATACTAGAAAACTAAACAAAATACATCTATGCCTTCTATTGTATAGCTTCACTGAGCTTTTGAATCATTTTCATGCTCATTATCTCATTCACCTGTAAGGCAGGTGGCGGCTGACCCCCACTTTCTGCCATTTCTCCTAGAGGATTTCATTTACACAAAAAGTAAACACAATGTGCTCCCACCAAATGTAAAATTTGTTTGTGGCCCCAGAGACTACTATGAGGTTGGTTAAGCTTTGCTCTTTCTGGCTTTCTCCTAAGGAACATGCCTTACACAAAAGTTCTCTCAAAGCCTTCTAGAGAATTATTAACAGGTTCCAAATCTGGTATTACTTACGTGTATTTGAGAAAGAAACACTTCCTAAAATGATGAGAATCTAAACAAAATGTAGCTTTATAGACCACACTCAGCACCTCAAACTACTCATGACAGCATTTCCTAGAGAGGACATGTGGACATCCTCAGTGAGAAACTCCAGCCTTATTTCCACACCAGAACCTACCTCACTCTGTGACTTCAAAGGAGGCTTGGGGCAGATCACTGGCTGTCCCCAGGATAACTGGCTACTGCAGCAGACACAAACCAACAGTGCTGACTCTCACCATGTCTTACAGGTTTCTGCCTAGAAATCAAATTGATTTTGTTCCAGAGAAGACATTTTCTTCATTAAAAAATTTAGGAGAACTGTAAGTAGCATTGTCTACTAGGAAAATATGATTGCTTCTTCCAAGATGATAAATTTAATTGACTAGTGAGACTGCTTTTCCACTAGTAGCAATCAAAATCCTGTAGACTACTGGAGATTCAAAATCCATTAAGAAAACCAACATTATCCTAAAGTCAAAAGCAAATTAAATTTAGACATGAGCTTAATATGGATTTAACCTACTTTAATTTCCCTGCCTGTTTTCTTTGAGTAATTCATGTATATGTGTGCTTGGGAATAAATGAATTTTCATAGCTCCTTAAACCCAGTGATTATTATCTCTAATGACTAAAGTGTAGTTAATTCTCAATAAATGCTTGCTGAATGAATAACTGACTAACTGAAATACTAGTAACAAATTATAAAGAAAGGAACAGAGATGCTTTTATTTTTTGAGAAATTATTACTTCAAGAGCAGATGAAGCAAACACTGACATTGGGAATGAGACTTAGGCTCATTGAAGGAGATTCAGAGAGCTCATGACCTTTTTCTGTTCAAACACATGTTTTGTAGATATAAGCCTTTGAAAAAAGCATCTGTATTGTTATTAATTCATTATCACCCACATAGCTGTGTTTCATGGGAAGTTAAAATTATATTGTATTACAAATAGTGGCAATTAGGGAAGAAAGCTCCTCCCTCTGATGTGAGGTCTAAAAACAGAAATTAATTTCTTAATTAACCTCTTCCCCATTTTTTATACCTTATTTTGACATTCAGAAAAGACTGGGGGAAATAACTCAGTCAGAGTAATTTGAAAGCTGTGCCAGTTGGTTAGAGCATAGTCCCATACACTGAAAGGTGGCGGGTTCAATTCCCAGCCAGGGAGCATACCTGGGTTGTGGGTTCAATCCTCAGTTGGGGATGTATGGGAGGCAACTGATCAATGTTTCTCTTTTCACATCAATGTTTCTCTCTCTCTCTCTCTCTCTCTCTCTCTCTCTCTCTCTCAAAAAACAAAAAAACAAAAAACACAAAACAAAACACAAAAAACAAGTAATTTGAAAAATAATTCATGAATTTCATTAACAATTAAGATACTTCCATTTAATTCATGAGTGTCATAAGCCAAATCCATAAATATTTATTAAGTGCCTAGTGTGTACAAGGCACTGCATTAGAATTAAAAATATCATTTTATGGCAAAAAAATTAAGGGCTGCTCACTCAGAAGAGCTTGCTCATTTCTCAAAGGGGTTTTCCTGATCAGATCTTGGGGGATGGATATGGATTTGGGCTATGGGTTGGAGAGGAGGAGTAGCTCAGAGCAAATAGGTATGGGTTTTATATGCAAACTTCAGAAAACAGTGGTAAGGAGTCCACATTTTGAAAAAAATTCCTAATTTTCCTCTTATCCTATACTTAGAGCCACTCCTGCTACAAATAAAAGAGCCTAATTAAGAGACACCTCATTGCTTCTTTGAGACTGCCAATAATAGTGTTTCAACCACATAATATCAGTAAGATAAAAGAAATTTAGAAGTTAAAAGAATTAACTTGAACAAGGCATATATATTTCTTGAGTTTACACAAATGTTAGGTCATTTTACTGTGCCTTCATGACACCAACCCCTCCTGGAGAGGAATAGCCACTGAAGTCCTGTCTCCCCCGAGACTGCCCTTTGTTTTTCAGTGTGGCACTTTGCAGGACATGTTCTAGGTGTACAAGATCATTGTCACCTTACTCGGTTGTCAGGCTCCCTTATCCTTGCACACCTGTGGCTTTCCTTCTGTGCCAAGACCCAAGCGTGCTCCTCCATCTAAAGCCAGGTCAGAATTCCCAACTGGCAGGACCTCTACACTTGAATGTCATCACAATCACTCAAGAACAATCTGTTAAAACAACTCTTACCCACTGCCAATTCCTTCCCCTAGACTTAACATCTATCTTAGTGCCATCAGCACCCTCCTGGCAGCCAGGCTCAAAGACTGCTCCCTTTTCTTCTAAATCTCTTACACTTCATGTCCTTACAGACCATAAGCCCTGCCAGTGCCCTTCCTTAAACCCTCTTCAGCTGGTCCAGGGTCAAAGTCTCCTGCCAGGTTCCCTCCTCTGACTCTAGCTTCTCAGTCTATCTTTCATGATTCTGACAGACTTATAACATTCCACAACCTATAGCATATTATGCCATTGTCCTACTTAATATCCTCCATCCTTGTTGCATGCTGTTTAGCAAAATCCTTGACACAATTCTCAGATGTTAATGTTCAAAAAAATCACAGCTCTGGCTTTAAATGCATGGCTCCTCCTCCCTCCACCCCTGGAACTTCCAATGTGATAGTTACAGACAGGCACTAGGAATGTGCTCTTTTTATGAGCATCCTCCTTGATTCTGATGCCTGGACCCTACTCTGGCACATACTGACTCAGAAAGTATTCATGGCCTTCCCATTTTGTCTGTATGTGCTTTTTCAGACCCCCATCCTCTCCATCCCGTACTTTCTATCCTCCAACACATTGGACCACTTGCTGAATCCTGATGAGTTGACTTCTGAGCATCTGTTTCTGTGATCCTGCTTAATTTAACCCTCCACTGAAAAGCTGCTCTCCTTTTGTTCCACTTATTAAAATCATCCAGCTTTGTTCAGACACTTCTTAATTTCACAGGTCAAGTTTGAGGACTTCTTCCTTTGTTTCTTATCTGTACTTCTATAATAGCACTTGTTTCATTCATTCCTTGATTCATAATAGAGCTGTTTGTTCTAATTGTAATATTATTTAGAGAAAGAGCTAAGTCTTAGTTATTTGTAGCTCCCACACATTGACCAGCAGTTCCAAAACATCAAAAATAAATAAGATCTTTTGTTTGATTCTTAGGCAATTTCACATGTTTTGCTTTAACATCTTCTCTGGCTCAGAAGGATATTTTGGACTCTTAAAAATTCCTGATTTCTTCTGATTGTGACAAATCTCTTTTCCTCATTCTTCAGAAAAACTTCCCTCTGATTCTTTCTGGATCAGACTGTCCTATTATATTTAATTCTAAATTCTCAATTTCTTATTTAAAAAATAGTACCATATAAAAGAGATGAAAAATGTGTGAATTTACCCATTCAAGATTATCTGGACAAATATAGTATACACAGTAATGCTATCTTAGTTGGAATATAAAATAAATAGAAGGTGTGGGTCTTAACCTCAGAAAGCTTATAGTTGAATAAACATATTATCATATATATGAACCAAATAGGATTACAAAACAGTGAATTGTCAAAGTGTACTCTTCATACTAAAACAGAGTAAATTAATCAAAGTAGATATTGAAGCCAGGTTGGGAATGTGTTGGAAAAGGGCTGAGAGAAAATTCCAGACAGGAACTGGTTGAACAAAATGTCACATGTCTGAAAGTGATGGAAAACACACTAATTTGGCTGACTCACACAGGCTGGTTGTATAACAAGTTATCAGGTTGGTTAAAAAACGGAATCATATTCTCTATTATGTCAAGTGGGATGATGAAACTTGTGAGGAGTAATAATCATGTCATCTATTTCCAATATAATTGCTTTGGATTTTCACTGTCACCAATAGGGACCTGTCTAGCAATATGATAACGGAGCTACCAACCCATATTTTTAAAGACCTGAAGCTTCTACAAAAACTGTGAGTTCTTCTTGCCACCGCCATCAGATTTAAATGGCAACATCTTAAGCTTCCAAAATAATAACATCCTGACGCTTCCTTCCTTCTTCCCTCTAATGGAACAAAAGGAACCTGTCGTCCAACCCTCTCTTGTATCTCCACAAGAACCAGTTTGAAAGTCTTAAACAACTTCAGTCTCTGTAAGTGCAATATGACAGTGTGCTGATTATATATTAGTGGATGTACTTCACTTAGAAACATATCTAATTCATATGGGAAATCTCATCCTACAGTTTTCATAGAGATTTAAATTTGTAATTGTTTAGTTATTAAACCTTGGGTGAAGAACAAATTGTGGAAGACTTGCTGCTGCTTCCCTGTCCCCTTTCCTACAGCAATCAACATTCTATCAGCCTACAGAGAATGCTTTTTACTTTTTAATCAGTGCAGGAAAAAATTGTGCCACAAAGATGAACATTCAGACAATTAATTTTGTTTAGTATTTTAAATTTTCAAACATATTAAGCTGCAAGTAGTGTCAGTCACCTTATGTTTTTACACAGAGCGTATACCGTGTTACCCAATCTCAGCCTAAAGCCTTTCTTCATATAATTCCAAAGACCAATACTTACTATCACTTTTTATTCTTGCTAAATTGCTTTCTATTGAAAATGAATGCAAGATTTAGGTTCTCTCTCAGGTGTTAATGAGCATCCACTGATTTAAAGGACTTGGTTGTTGCTTTCCAGAAGCCAGAATATTTAAAACCAAAAAATATATAAATAATGCGTTAAGAATAGACAGAATGTGCACAAAATGACTCTTCCTCTCACTCACCACATACTGAATTCTGTTGATTTTTTAAAATTTCTTTATTGATTAAGTTATTACGTATGTGTCCTTATCCCCCATTACTGAATTCTGAAAGGCAAAATATCAAGTTATCACACCATGCCTTTCTGAAAAGTCAAGTTGTAACTATTTACTCCAAACTTTTCTTTTTATGTTTCTTTGCTTTCTTTATTGTCTCATTAATTTTATTATAACAATTTATTTACATATTTATTTCACATTTATTGGCCACCAACTTATTTATAGCACTTGTTGTCTTAAGAACCAGGATATAGCGGCTTCTGCTCATTTGGAAACTATAGGTTATTATTCAAATAATCACACAATCCATGCAAAGCTAAAACTGTGATAAGTCCAGGAGAAAACTAGAGAGCAAAAGAAAGAAGAGGGGAAAATCCATTTAAAGGACTCGAGTGTTTCCTGCAGGAGGGGTCCTGAGAGGACTCCGTAGCACTGTTACTCCTCTAAGCCTTGTTTCTGACGACCAAAGGGCAAGGTAGTTCCATTGTGAAGGACTCAACGGGCAATGGAAAACTCAGGGGCATGTTGAGAAATCCTTATTCAGATTAACCAAAAAGAAATGGAATGAGAATCAAACACCTTTCACAATAAACTTTAAAAGTGAAAGGTTTCTCTCATTTTAGATCGTCCTCTCTCCCAACTATTGTTCCTGAGAACAGGCACACTCCCTTAATTCCTGCCACCCCAAAAAGGTCATAATCGCGCAAATCCCCGCTGCCGTTTTTAAGCCAAAGAAATAAATGACAGTGTTGTATTCGAATGTAATTTTGCATAGGTAGTGACAAAGTAAACTGTGTACAGGAGGCATAAGGAGAAATGACAATTTTCTAAGATAGCTTACTGTGAAATGCTCATCCTACTTTGAATTGGTAACATAGGCTTTTGAAAGGTAATATTAAGGAAGGACAAAAAAATGCAATTACTAAAAAGTAATACCCTAAAAACATGAAACCTGTGTGCCTGTTTTCCAGAGACCTGGAAAGGATAGAGATTCCAAATATAAACACACGCATGTTTCAGCCCATGAGGAATCTTTCTCACATGTATGTATGTATGAAAGAACGGAGAAGACCGCATGGTGGAATGTCGCAGATGTTCTAGTGCAAACTGTCTCGTGTGTCACTGCAATGTGTTTTTGGTGCAAGAAAAGTCTTTTTATTGAGAACTTTTTAATTTTGTCACCTTTGGTCCCTGTTCAAATAGAATTCAATATTATGATGTGCCGACATGAATGACACTTCTCTCTGGAAACATGCTGTTTATCCAATTGAGGCCCAATAAGAGATCAGGGTGCCAGAGTGCCACACATTACACAAGATGAAGTCAATGGCTCAATGGTACTCAGGAGACCTGGGAACATTAATTCACCTCTCATGAGTGAGCAGTCGGCTGCTCTAAGATTTGAGCCCTTAGGAAGAAAGGTGCCTATATAAATTCCAGGTGTTGTTACTGTTATAAGTGCACTTCAAAATGGAGGTAATTAATCTTTATAGTAGTTTTTAATAACTCACTTGAATATATTTGACTAAAGTGCACTCTGTACATTGTGTTAATATATGTGTTTATGACATGATTATTTATTTATCAACTGTGTAATCTCTGTGTTCATGATTTCAAAAATTAACCATTGTTATTCACAACAATAGGGAGAATTCGAAGTAAGCTTACAAGTTGGGTGCAGCAAGTGGCTGAAATGGTTGGTGTGAAGGTGCTCTTTTGAGAACACATTTTGTTTGTGTCCGTGCCATAGGTGTAATTACTAAAGGACAACTGTCTGATGCATACTCGCATGGTTTTCACAATTTCTCTTTCTGTGGCACCAGTAGATATTTAAGGAGGCTCTCATTTCCTTGTTGCAGGCAGAATGTGAGGTCTTAGAATAGAGAAATTCAATCATTTTAGAACTTGATAGAGAACCTTAGGTTGAGGTCAAGAGGACTCAACAACAAACAGAAAATGTGTTAACTTAGGTCCTACTAAGTGGCCTAGTTCTTTCATCTTCCTTGTCCACACTTATTGAAACACCTTCACCCCATAACCCCAACCCTTCCACTTGTCATTCAGTGCCAAAATCACAGTGGGAAAAGAGGCTGAACTACTGAGATATCCTAGCTGGCTCTATCTGAAGACAATGGACATAATTCCTGAAAGAACCAAAGGTTCAATGCATGCCAGGGATTCTAGGGAAGAAGGGGAAAACAAGAGTTATATATCAGTTATACATCTACTAGAGGCCCGGTGCATGAGATTCGTACACAGGGTGGTGGGTGGGGAGGTGGTGTGTGTGTGTGTGTGTGTGTGTGTGTGTGTGTCCCTCAGCCCAGCCTACACCTTCTCCAATCTGGAACATCCTTCTCACAATCCAGGACTGCTGGCTCCCAACCGCCTGCCTGCCTGCCTGATCACCCCCTAACCACTCCCCTGCCAGCCTGATCAATGCCTAACTGCTCCCTGCTGGCCCGATCACCCCCAACTGCCCTCCCCTGTTGGCCTGGTCACCCCTAACTGCCCTCCCCTGCTGGCCTGATCACCCTTAACTGCCCTCCCCTGCAGGCCTGGTCACCCTAACTGTCCTCTCCTGCAGGCCTGGTTCCCCCCAACTGCCCTCCCCTGCTGGCCTGATCACCCACAACTGCCCTCCTCTACCGGCCATCTTGTGTCCACATGGGGGCGGCCATCTTGTGTGTTGGAGTGATGGTCAATTTGCATATTACCTCTTTATTATATAGGATAATTGGGTAGATGATATGGGGAGGCTAGACTGTAAGCTGCTCAGGGATAGGTATTGCCTCCAATTTTTCTACATAACATCCCAGCACTAAATTATGCATCATTCATTAGCTCATCTAAGAAGTGTTTGCTGAGTACTTCCCATGTGCCAGGCGCTGTTCTAGATCTGAGCGTTCAGGATGACCAGGAGAAACAAGTGTCTGCCCCTGCCCTGTGGATCTTTTAGAACCAGAACGTAAACATGTAAACAAACAAATCTGTAATAATAAAAGCATAATATGCTAATTAGAATGGACAGCCGAACGACTTTCTGGATGTCCTTCCAGACGTCCTTCCGTACTACCTTCCAGATGAAGCCGGGGCTGTGAGGGCTGAACCTCTTGCATGAATTTCGTGCATTGGGCCTCTAGTAGTTAATAAATGCTATGAAGACAAGTACAACAAGATGAAGGCATAGAGAGAGGATGGTGATAGTCCACAGAGAAGTCAAAGAATGTGATAGTCTAGTGGACCTTGATGGAGGGAGGGAGCAGCCCTGAACATCTGAGGGAAGAGGGAAAAATCTTCCAGGCAGAGAGAAAAGCAAAAGCATCATACTGAGAAGGGGGTGAGCTGGCTTGTTTGAGGATTAGAAGAAGGCCAGTGTGTCTGGGTGGAGTGAGACAGGAAGCCAAGGAGGTAAGAAGGACCTGGGTAACCAGGGGTTCCATCATGGGAGGCCTTGAAGCTGTGGCAAAGTCAGGCTTTGTTTAACTTGCTGGTCTACCAACTGGATGGGGAAGGAAATGAAAAGATTTAGAAGAAAAGAGATGAACTAAAAGAGGTGGTAAAAAACACAAAAATAGAATGAGCTTTATGGGCAAAAATCCTGAACACACAGGTTTCGGAAATGGCAATAAGCCAGACAACCTCCCCAATTCAAATGCTTGACCCACACACATGGATCATAAATAGACTGATCACAAACAAACCTATGTTTTCCTCTAGAAATTAACTCTTTCTAATCCATAGAAAGAAATCTGTGTTTCAGGCAGCTGCTTTTCCTCCTAGCTCCAGTGAGAATGAGTTTTCTCAGAGACCCTCCCTTCCTGCCAAGGATAAGGAGGCTAGTTTACATGAGTATACTTAAAACTAAGTACAAGACAGGAATGTTTTTATGACCTACTGTAGGTCCTTTGCATCCCAAACCCAAGCCCCTGAATTTTTGCTCAAAATCAACTTGACAACCTACTTTTTATAATAACACCCTAGATAATAATCCAATGTGATGGAGACTTCACATTCTCATGTCCTCCCCTGACTCACCTCAGACAAGCCACAGAATTTCTATTTTTGTAGGTTCATTTTTAAAAGAAGCACCCTGCCTAGAGTAACATATATTCCATGAAGAACTCTTAAATTACATGATCTCTATTAAACAAAAACAAACAGACCTAGGGAAGTTGCATACCTGATGGGACTGCAACTGTGGTTTCTGTGTCATTGCTGTAAAGTGACTCTGTTTTTTCCTTTGACTTTAGTTATTTCAAAAACTTTCGATACTGCTCCTATGCTCCCCATGTCCGAATATGTATGCCCTTGACTGACGGCATTTCTTCATTTGAGGACCTCTTGGCTAACAATATCCTCAGAATATGTGTCTGGGTTATAGCTTTCATAACCTGCTTTGGAAATCTTTTTGTCATTGGCATGAGATCTTTCATTAAAGCTGAAAACACGACTCACGCTATGTCCATCAAAATTCTTTGTTGTAAGTATGTTTCCTCTCACATAGATCTAGGATATCTTCTATGTGCTGTAAATTAGGTATATACTGGCCTTCAACTAAAGGCATTTAATTTAAATTATACCTGTCGGGCAATTTTTTAAAAGTATGATGGTGCTATTATCTTTGGCTGCTCTGTTCTTATATGAGTTTTCAGGAAACTAGTACCCATTCCTGGGAGTTATGTCTTAGAAATAGGGTCATAGAGAGCTGAAGAATCAAGGGATGAATTCTGGAGGACAGGTTGTGAGTTAGAAAACTAAATTTTGTTTAACCCTCAATTTACAATAACACCCATTCTACTCAAGCCCAGAAAATTATTCTTTTTATTAACTATGTAAGTAATATTTGTTTACTGTTTAAAAACTAGCCTCCCCAATTCCCCCGCCACCTTTTTAAAAAATTATAAAACTAAGACATAGCATGGTACTTAGAAATAATATACCTTTTGAAGTCCAGATTTGTAGGTATTGTTGTAGGTGTTTATATTCGTTCATTTAATAGAGGATGAAAGAAGTAGACCTAATTAGAAAACTAAAACAAAAATGCTGAGAACTACCAATGTACCCTTTATCCATTCCTTAACAGGTGCAGACTGCCTGATGGGTGTTTATTTGTTCTTCGTGGGCTTTTCTGACCTAAAATACCGTGGGCAGTACCAGAAGTATGCATTGCTGTGGATGGAGAGTTTACAGTGCCGCCTCATGGGTGTCCTGGCCATGCTGTCCACTGAAGTCTCTGTCCTGTTGCTGACATATTTGACTTTGGAGAAGTTCCTGGCCATTGTCTTTCCCTTCAGTAACATTCATCCTGGAAAACGGCACACTGCACTCATCCTCATTGGCATCTGGATTGTGGGATTTTTAATAGCTGTGATTCCATTTTGGAATGATGATTATTTTGGAAACTTTTATGGAAAAAATGGAGTATGTTTCCCACTTTATGATGATCAAACTGAAGATAGTGGAAGCAAAGGGTATTCTCTTGGAATTTTCCTAGGTAAATTATATTTTTCATTTTTTAACAAATACAATCTTGGTAGAAATACCACAAAGTTTAGAAAGTTCAGCATATTTACTTATTTCAGAAAGTAAATGATTATAGACAAGACTCTGTCCCTTTTTTAAAATAAAGTTCTTACTGTATATTTACAGAAATTTAATTAAAATTTTTATTATAGAGATTTAGCATGAAAATCCATACTGTCAGGATCTCTAGATGGCTTTTTTATTTTCTGCCAGACCTTTGAGCTGGAAAAATTTTAGGTCACTTAGTTGTCCTCTCACCCAACCAAGTTACTTGTACTCATTTTGTTTTACAGTTTACATATGAGTTAAATAATAATAACTCACAGGAGATTATCTGAGTGGCAATTCCAGAAAGGTTTGTTGCCTTTGGGAAACGCTGCTCAAAAGTTAACAACATGATACTTCATAAAACTCTTCTTTTTTCAGTTTTTTCAGTCTCTCTCCCCCTTTTTTTAAAGAAAAGAAGACCATATATTCTCTGTTACAAATGAAAGATAAAAAGGTTAAAGGATAAAAAGGTTTTTAACCTTATAGGACCAATAAGGTTAAAAACCTTTTTATCATTTAATATATATCTCAATTGCTTAAAATTAAAGTCATTCCCAAGTCCTTTCTTTAGGGGAGTATTATAATTTCCATTTCCTCTTCTCATCTTTTCCTCCCATACAGTTGGTCAATAAGCTCTATTGTCCTCTCATTTTCACAAATTTTTTTATCAAAATATGCCTCTGCTTTCTTTTCTTCCAGTCTCTCAATCCACTGCTACCACCTTCCTTTAAAAACCTTGTCACCTGAATCCTGAATGACATTAGCCCTTCCTAGTCTTTTGTACTCTGGGCCCTTTTTTCCTATTCATGTGGCAAATACCACTGTTCACCCTCCCTGAGGACTGAAAGAACTGTAAGTGCCTCTGCTCAGATATTTTCAATGAAATCTTGCTACTACCAAGGTCAAGTTTAAATTAGCACTTAAAGCCCACCACAGAGTGGCCTTAGCCACTATTTCCAGGTCTTCTCCACCTATTCCTTGTCTTCTTCCTCTGAAAAGTAAAACACCTTATTTGCACCATTTTAATAATACTCCTCACATACTACCTTGTTTTATAGCTATTTTTCATGGCTATGTTCCTCCTAGGATATTGTAAGATGTTTCTAGCATAGGTGCACTTCATAGAGAGTCACACACACACACACACACACACACACACACACACACACACTCACAGTATGTTATGTTACTTTGCGTTACATTATGTTACATTCATTGATCCAACATGAATTTATGAAGCAATTTTGGGTACTGGAGATACAACAGATTGGTCCTCACAGACCTGCAGCCAGAAAGGAGAATGAAGACAAGTAAACACATCCTACGTCACAGGCTGACAAATGCTTGAAGGAGGAATACAGCATGTTCTAGGAGCCCCAGATCTGGGTACCAGGGAAGGATTCCCAGTGGAAATGAATCCAAACTGGGGCCCACAGAAGGAGGAGGTATTAGCTAAGTGAAAGCAGAGATTGTGTTCAGGAAAAGACAGAGGCCTCAGAGACCTAAAGCCAGCGAATAGGCCCAGATGAAGGCTGAAAGACGTTCAGATTTTATAGTTAAGGTGTGGGTCAGCTAAAAGGATTTTAGTACTTGTGATATATTCTGTATTGATAAAAAGATAGTCTCTCTCTCTCTCTCTCTCTCTCTTTCTCTCTCTCTCTCTCTCTCTCTCTCTCTCTCTCTCTCTCTCTCCCCTAAGCACTTTTCTGCCGAAAGAATATAAGAACATACAATTTTTAAAATTAATCTTACATTTTAGAATAACTTACATTTAGAGGAAAAGAGTTGCAAAGATAGCACAGTGTCCCTATATCATCACCCAGTTTCTCCTGCTGTTAATATCTCACATTCTTTTGGTGCCTTCAGAACAAATAGTTTGATCCTTTCTGTAAGTCTATTTTCAGAATTTATACTGGAGGATCATCGTTTTGTTTTTTAATTTATCTTTATTGTTGAAAGTATTACAGATGACTCCTCCCTCCCATTGGAAGGATCTTCTTTAACAGTTTTTTTTTTCAACTTTCTGGCAAGAGGCTTAAGATAAATCAATCTTTAAAAATTATCTTGTATGGCTTCATAATGAGATTCCATTAAAAATGAAAAGTTTTGAATAAAACTAACAGAACATTTTGAATGTATAGTAGTTTCCCCTAGATTCACCAGTCTTAGTTACAATCTAAGTCAGATGAACATTTTTAACAACTTTGATATTATGTGCAAAATTTATGTTTACCGTAAGGTATAAGATGATTGCTCCTAGGATTTTTTTAATTAAATTTTTTTCCTTTTTAAAAAATATATGTTTTTATTTATTTCAGAGAGGAAGGGAGAGGAAGAGAGAGATAGAAATATCAATAATGAGAGAGAATCATTGATTGGCTGCCTCCTGAATACCCCACACTGGGGATCGAGCCCACAACCCAGACATGTGCCCTGACCAGGAATCGAACCGTGACCTCCTATAGCAAGAACATAACAAAGTGACTACAAAGTCAGGCTTACATGATAATCTTCTGAACATATTTAACTCTAAAAGAGTAATTCACAAAATTGAATTTTTAATTTTTTCTTATTCCTTTTTTTCCTAAAACAAATCTACAAGGTTTTGAATTTTAGTTTAATGATTATAAACAATCTGAAGAAAAATAAACAAAAATGACATTTTTGTTCCATGTATTATTTTTAGTTAATGCCCCCCAAAAATATGAGGAATAATGTTTCTGAGGCTATTATCTTCTTGATATTTCAAGTTTATCTTTTTCATATTTATAAGGTAAAAGAATGGAGTCATACTTATTTTTTGAGATGTACGTATGATTACAGTAATCCCTTACGTCTTTGAATTTGCAGAGAACTAGAAACAAAAATAGTTCTTTTCTGCTTTACAAAACTAAAATTGACCTCATGATACCCAAATCTGAATTTCAGAAGTCTACAATTCTTCATAAATGGTTTATGTATTTGAAATATATTTCTGATCTGGCAAACCTGATTCTTTTTGTTTATTCCAGCTTATAACCTTGAACTCAGGGTTTCAGCCTAGTACCACTGAGATGATACGAAAGAGTGCTTATTGTAGATCCAGGGAAAGAGGCACTGTGTCGGACAGCTCAGTAACACAGCATTTCATTGCTGACCTGCACTCCTGAGATATTAAGAGCTGTGCTTTTCCCAACAGGTGTGAACTTGCTGGCTTTTCTCATCATTGTCTTTTCCTATGGTATTATGTTCTGTTCCATTCATAAAACGGCCTTGCAGACTTCAGAAGTGAGGAGTCACATTGGAAGAGAGGTGGCTGTTGCAAACCGTTTCTTTTTTATAGTGTTCTCTGACGCCATCTGCTGGATTCCTGTGTTTGTAATTAAAATTCTTTCCCTCTTCCGAGTGGAAATACCAGGTCAGTCCCTTTTCTTATTCCCAAGTACACTTTGCCTTCTTATGCCCTTTGTTTGATGAGGCCAGAATACAGTGCTTTACAATCCTCCAGAAATTCTCCATAAATACCTACAACTTTAATACAGTCATTATTTCCCTCAGTGCTTTATACTCAGTATTATACAAGAGAAAGTGGGCAGTGTTAGAAAAAAAGAAAGAAAGAAAGAAAGAAAGAAAGAAAGAAAGAAAGAAAGAAAGAAAGAAAGAAAGAAAGAAAGAAAGAGAGAGAAAGAAAGAGGGAGGGAGGGAGGGAGGGAGGGAGGGAGGAAGGAAGGAAGGAAGGAAGGAAGGAAGGAAGGAAGGAAGGAAGGAAGGAAGGAAGGAAAGAAGAAAGAAAGAAAGAAAGAAAGAAAGAAAGAAAGAAAGAAAGAAAGAAAGAAAGAAAGAAAGAAAGAAAGAAAGAAAGAAAGAGAAACTGGGCAGTGGTGCAATCTAAACAAGTATAATAAAAAAACAGGAGAGAGAAAAACAGTCTTAGTGTCTTGCTTCTCCCTGAATGGAATAAAAGTTCTTAACCAAGAGTACATGTGAAAAATCAAAATATCTATGCCCAGGTTCTTCCCTGGGCTTCTGAATTCAGTCCACAGGGGCTAAGGCCCTTACATGTGTGTTTTGGAAAAGGGCCTCTGTGATTCTGAGGCACACATCCAATTAAGAGCCACGAGTCTATGCCGTGGTCCTGGCCAAACAGTCATCACACTGGGCTCCCTGGAGCATTAGGTGTTCCATGGAAGGTGCCTCATCCAGGAGGCCAGGTTTCCTGCTCACTCTCCTACTCAACTAGAGAAAATAACCTCCTCATTAGTTAGGATTATATTTGAAGCCTGTTCTGGGACCTAGAAATCATACCCAACTAGGGGCCACCCAGGGCTTTAGCCCGACTTTCTGAAACAGCTTTGGGATTATATTCAACTCATTGTTTCAGCCTTTTGCAAATCTACATGGGGAGTTTATCCAGGGCAGGGATTATATCTTAATCATCTTGGCACACCAGTGCCAAACATGTGGTTGACATATCAGAAGCCCTTGTAAAAGAGTGATGACTATCCAAGTAACAACTTATGTCCCTCTGGCTGGTGCACAAAGTCCTGAGAGACCTTGTCCAATGCAAAAAAAAAAAGACACATGGCATCCACAGAATCCCCTCAACCAATAGTTTAGTCTCCCAGCAGGACTCTAGCCACAGAACATGTAGAAGTGAAGATCAGGACTGATTACTTGGGAACCTTTGCTGGATGGCAAGAGCAAAAGCCATAAGAATATGTGAGTTTACTCGGGAGTCAGTTGTACGCAGAAAGCAGAGTTATCTATTTACTGGTGACAGTTGTGGACTTTGATGAACAGTCTCAGTATACCACAACTTCCCAAATATTTCAATTGTTATGTCCTAACATTTCAAATTCAATAGGACTGAAATGTCCTTTGGCCTCCATTGCTCATGGAATAAAGTCCCAATGCTGGGATTAGCATGAAGACTTTTCTTTCTCCTGCCCCATCTTCCTATATTCTGTGACCCAGGCCCATTAAAATTATTGGACATTTTTTCTGAACTTTTATGTGTTGCTTTTGTTGAAGCTGTTCCTTCCACCTGGATTATACTTTCAATCTGTAAGACTATAGCCTATGAAACACCCTTCTTATCCTCCAAGGTTTAAGCCAAGCACTCTCTCTTCCATTGTACCATTCCAGACCTCTCCCAACCCACTGGCATCCAACTCCACTGCTGAACTATTCATTCAATTTTGTTTGCAATTAATTTATTAGCCTCAGATTAAGTGTCTCATATCAGCATTATTTTTAATATATCCATGAGTAGGGACCATGTCTTATTTATCTTAACACAATATTTCCACTATATTAAAATATAATAATATTTTTAACTAATGCTCGTTCAACTAAAAATGCTCAGCTACTTCCCAGTTTCTCCTCACAAAGAACTTTTTGTGGCATCTTTCCCTAGTATAGTCTACTAGCATTTGTAAGGCTTCACACAAAAGGAATTCGTTAAGTTTGGATATGTACTGGTTTTTGTTCTTCAAATTGTCAGATCCCTTCTGAATAGGATAGCTGGAATATGAGGGCAATAAAGCCTCCAGGACTGAAGTTAAGACCAAAATCCCATCTGATCTTTGACCAGAAGTTTCCTGAACACTGATTAAGAATTATTCTCACTTTCTTATTTTTCTATAAAGAAAGAGAATAAAAGAAAGAAAAATATGTTATATATGAACTGATAGTTTAAGAAGTATTTTTACATGGTAGATCCTCCAATTTATGGCTCCTACCCCCTTCCAATAAAGAGATTTTCAGTGTAGTGAGAGAAAACTTAAGTGAATGAGGTAGCCTGCTCAAAAATAGCAAGGTATACAAAATTTTATGAACACACTACGACAAACTTCTGTTTTTCACACTTTGTTTCCTTATCCAGGCACAATCACTTCCTGGGTAGTCATTTTTTTCCTGCCAGTGAACAGCGCCTTGAACCCAATCCTTTACACACTTACAACCAGCTTCTTCAAGGACAAGTTGAAACAGCTGCTACACAGGCATCGGAGAAAATCGATTTTCCAAACTAAAAATAAAAGTTTGTCTACATCCATTGTATGGACAGATGACTCCTCTTCCCTTAAACTTGGGGTTTTGAACAAAATAACTTTTGGGGACAGTATAACAAAACCAATGTCCTAGTAATGGTTGGGGATCACTGGACTTCAATGGACTACCTATTAAAAAGTGCTGCATTTGGAAGATGACTCTGCAATGCTGTTCATCTTTACCAACAGCAAACCTTCCTGCATGGAGAATACAGCAGAATGAGTTCTGGTGCTGTGGTCCAATGGCAGCCATACTATTTACCAGCTGTGGTAAGAATTGTACCTAAGGTTTCCACTCACCCTTACATTCCTGAAGTGAGACATGAATCTATATACAGAAGATTGATATGCAATTGGTCTCCACCTAGTTAATACTACCAAGCTACCAGTTAATGCCCACATGTTGACACTGCATGGTCTGCTTTTAAATTGAGTTGCACTATCCATAAAATAAAGACATTGACACATCTAATTCCAGTGTGGCCAGAGTAACATACCGTAAGTCTAACATCTCTTTCATTGCTTCTTCAGTGAAATCATCAGCATCCCACTGAATGGATAGGAAAGGATTTCTGAGATGGTCACTCACCTCAAGTCCTGCCCTATGCAGGTCAGTGGAGTAACACCTTTGAAAAAAAACACCTTCATATAAAGTTACCATGTGGAACTTTGACCAGAGAGGCACACCAACAAAGCCTAGCACCTCTCACCATCTTGGCTTTTATTTCATGTCAGAAAGTGCTGAGATCTCAAACAAGGCATTTTTCTTAATGCTGCCCAAGCCACAAAGGAAAGTTAACCAACCACCCAAAACTACATTTTAATATTGTTTAAGTATACTTTCTTTACAGAAGTATCTCTATTGATAGCAAGTTCTGACTTCATAGAACACAGATATAGCAGTATTAAAGGAGATTTGAGAATAATGTTTTGATAGGACCATTTGCTCATTCAGGTAAATTCCCATAATTTTTAATAAAAAGGCCAATAATTTTGGATTTGTCTTTTGAAAATGAAAAGTACTTATGAAGGCCTGAATATGTTTTTATACTGAAAGTTTGTATGTGAAAAAAAATCAGGTAAATAAAATTATATTTCTCATTTGTCCATGTATTATTTTAAATTTAACAAAGACCACAGTGATGGTTTATTGACTATTACCCATGTTTCTCTTGATAGAGAATAGAGTTAGGAGCACTTCAGAAATAAGACACAGAACATTTTTCTTTCTCTTCCTCCTTTTTACAAAGCATGTGGCAATAACTTAATTTCTTCACTGTTCAATTCATTCTGAGTTCCTTTCATGAGATGAAATGTAAATAGCTGAATGAGAACAGCAGTATTTTAGGTTAAACTAGAGGCCCAGGGCATGAATTCATGCACCAGTGGGGTTCCTCAGCCTGGCCTGTAGGATTGGGCCAAAACCGCTCTCCAACACCCCCAAGGGGTCCCAGATTGTGAGAGGGTGCAGGCCAGGCCGAGGGACCCCACCGGTGCATGATCAGGGCCAGGGAGGGACCGCGTGAGGGCTCCAGGGGTGTCCGGCCCGTCTAGCTCAGTACAGATCAGCCGGACCCCAACAGCAAGCTAACCTACCAATTGGAACATCTGCCCCCTGGTGGTCAGTGCATGTCATAGCAACTGATTGAACGGTCAACTGTCTGCCCCCTGGTGGTCAGTGCACATCATAGCGAGCGGTTGAGCAGCCTTATCATATCATTAGCATATTATGCTTTGATTGGTTGAATGGATGACTGGACACTTAGCATATTAGGCTTTTATTATATAGGACTAGTGGCCTGGTGCACAAAATTCGTGCATGGAGGGAGGTCTCTCAGCCTGGCCTGCACCTTCTCCAATCTGGGATCCCTCTCACAATCCAGAACCACTGGCTCCTAAGCACTCACCTGCTTGCCTGATGCCCCTAACTGCTCTCCTGCCTTCCTGATGCCCCTAACTGCTCTCCTGCTGGCCTGATGGCCCTAACTGCTCTCCCCTCCTGGCCTGATCCCCCTAACTGCCTAAGTGCTCTCCTCTCCTGGCCTGATCCCCTTAACTGCCTATCGCTATCCTCTCTTAGCCTAAACCCCCTAACTGCCTATGTGTTCTCCCTTCCTCTCCGTGCCTTCAGACCCCAGTGCAGGAGTGCTGAGAGCTCTCCACCTAGGCCCCGCCCCTGCCCTGACTAACTCCTCTGGGCCGGGTGGTGCTGTGGGCCTGCGCACGGCTCCATCAGGGGGGCTGCCCCCTGTGGCAGCCTCATGTCCCAGTGGCACAAGTCCCTGCCCCCATCTCTGCCCACAAGCTCCTGTACGCGTGCAGCCTGGTCGTGACTGTGACACCATTAGAACCAATTAGCATATTACCTCTTTATTATATAGACTAGAGGCCCAGTGCACAAAATTTGTGCATGGGAGGGGGGGTCCCTCAGCCCGGCCTGCACCCTCTCCAATCCAGGACCACTGGCTCCTAACTGCTCACCTGCCTGCTGGCCTGATTGCCCCTAACTGCCCTCCCCTGCTGGCCTGGTCGCCCCTAACCACTGCTGCCTCAGCCCTCACCACCATGGCTTTGTGTGGAAGGACATCTGGATGGATGTCCAGAAGTTGTCCAGTCTAATTAGCATATTACCCTTTTATTAGTATAGATTATACAACATAAGCTTTAAAGTAGAATTGCATTCATAGAAATGAAGAGACATTTCATTAAAAAATGTATATTGGTTTGATATGACTCAAATCCACTTGTTCATGACAAAAATCAAGTCTTTAAGAATAGGATTGCTTGCCCTAGCTGGTTTGGCTCAGTGGCTAGAGCTTCAGTCTGAGGACTGAAGGGTCCCAGGTTTGATTCTGGTCAAGGGAGCATGCCTGGGTTGCGGGCTCAATCCCCAGTAGGGCACATATAGGAGGCAGCCGATCAATGATTCTCTATCATTGATGTTTCTATCTCTCCCCCTCTCCCTACCTCTCTGAAATTAATAAAAATATATTTTAAAAAAATAAAAGAATAAGATTGCTTTGCTAACAAAGCCAAGTAAGGTGTGTCATTCGTTGTCCCTGATGAAGTCTGAGCAGCTCAGTTGCTAAGCAACTTTGCTGGGTTCTTATCAAATAAAATCCATGGAGAAGCAACTAAGCCCACCATGCATTTAGGCTATAAAGACCAAAAGTTTGGGAGGACAGAGTATTTCTGGGGTAGGAGACAGTGAGGGTCAGTGGCTGGGAGGCAGGGAAGACGCAGGAATGCCCAGTGCCTGGAAGTTCCAGAAGGTCTGGGAAATGCAAATCTGCTGGGGGCGGGGTCAGGCCCTGTGCTCTGAGAGGTCAGGTCCGGAGGGAGGGCAGGGGTGCGGTTCCAGGGAATCACCTTCCGGCGAGGCTCCTCCTCTTCCCCTTAACCCCCTAACCTGTCCATTTGGATGAAGGGGATGGGAAGCAGGTATGCAATGCCTGGGCGGACGCCCCTCAGTCCCAGATCTCTCTGGGGCGGGGGAGGGGTGTTTGTATTGGTTTATTTGATTCTTCTTACACGTTGAAGGGGGTGGCAGGGGAGTGTCTGACAGACATGGTTTCCTTCTGCTTGCTCGCCAGAGCTGCCCTGCGTGATGCCTTTCCCTTCCTTCCCCACTGCCCTGAGCTAAAGCGCATGAGATCGCCAGGGACGAAACTGGGGCCCCGTTGTATTGTGTGGAGATTGCACTCCACAGGAACCTGCCAGAGCCGGGCCGCACGCTTCTCAGCTCTGGCTCTGCTCAGTCAACTACTGAATTTACTTGAAGGATATAAAATAATTTGTAAACGATACTAAAGTGTGTAAAATTAGGTCAAAGCATTATGCAATTGTTTCCTATTAATTTGTACGATTGAGGGTCCTGAGTGTTTGAGGATGTCAGCTCTCACAGAGCATAGTGATTTTAACTATTGAATTTAACCAAAGTCTCCAGTGACTTTTGGCCAGGCGGCCTCTGGGCTGGGCAGCACTGCAGGCCCGTGCGCCCCCGCAGGGGGCTGCTCCTAGGCCATGCCTGACCAGTCGTGACTATTAAGCGCCTGACTGGTCATGACTAATTAGCATATATGGGCTAATTAGCATATCCCTCTTTTATTATATAGGATGGGATGCCTTTCCTTCAGTAGCATCCAGGAAAGGAAGAATCTTAGAGTTGTGTGACAGCTGTCCTGGTAATTTACCTGTTACTACTTAATATTGCCTAAACACATCATGTGAATTCCCTTTTGATCAAGTGAGATATTTCTTACAACACTGAGATCTTCTCCTTAGGATTCTACAAATAATGTTACCACCTGTTGACCAGATTTTCCTGTGGTTTCAAACTTAATGTGTCCATGATCCCTTCTCATTAAAAAACAATGTCTAGGATTAGTCACTCCCCAATGTATTTTCTCTATTCACAGACACTTTATTAAATGCTCTTTGCCAATCCTTGATCATCCTAAGATTTTTTTTCTAATACATATCCCCCACAACAGGGTGCACAAATAAGAAATAGACTCCAGACATAGACTATTTCAATCTTAGAACAAATGAGTGTCTCCGTTCTTGAAGAGTACCAAGCACATGAACCAAGACTTAGACACAATGTCTGTGCTCTCACTGTGGAGCAGAGGACATGAGGAGAAGTACAAGGTCACATGTGTCAGGGAAATGGGCAGCATATGTCACAGAAAAATGGAAGCTATATGCTAGTCAGCAGCATGCCAAGAAATGGGATAAGACTGAATTCTAATAGCTTAGTGATTTTTCAATCAGTTGGCTGATATTCTGTTTATGAAAGATAGAAGATGAATATTTAATAATGATAATATTTATTTCTGCACCAGGGAAATGAAATTAGACTATTATCCTTTTAAATTGATTTTGAGTAAGAAACCTTGAAATCCTTGAGAAATACTTTCAAAAGTCCTGGAAGCTGATTGAGACCTGTTACTCAAAGTATTTCATTATGATAGTCTCTAGGTAATTTTTCCACCTGTCAATATTGGAGAAATAAATTATAAATGAAGAAACAGAAAACAACAAGGCCAAGTGACAGCATTACAGATATCCAAGAATGGGGACCTCCTGCTGTCTGAACAGCCTGGCTGTGACCAATGGTGATACCTCTTACCTCTAGTAGTAGAAAAAACTCATAACTATTTTGAGTTATAAACTTATAACTAGTTTAAATACAAGGAGAAATTATTTTTGGTCTGTCTGGGAACCAAAACTTTTACTTATTTGCCAATTCTCTGAGTGCCTGGTGCTGGGGTGTTGGATTCAGAAGTGGTTTTGTAATAGAAGCTGTATACTTCCTTGCTACAGACAACTCACATTGAAGGGCAAGGAAATACAGGATCAGTAATCAGGGGGCTGGTGCCATAGTTCTAGTTCAGCCATCAACTACGTACAAGAACTCAGACAAATTACTTAAGTCTCTTCCATTCTCTGTCACTGAGTTTCCTTAAGATCATATCACATAAACTGTGTCTTGTCCTATTTCTTGGAAGATCCATAATGTGGATGAAACCACTTGCTAAATGTCCACATGGGTTACAAATCCAAAAGTTTACATAATGTTCAAGGATCATCCAATTCTCAACTTCTCTTTTTCATTTCTACCTCTTTTATATTATTGTTCAAATATTTTTTAAAAGCCTCAAAGTTTTGTCCTGAGTAGGGGTTGACTCTAAACCTACTCAGCAGTGGGTTTGATTTAGATTCACAATCATGTCTGTCCTGCCATAAGCCCTGCCCTTTGCCCTACAATCATGGGTCATGGCCATCCTGTGAGCCTTGCCTTGCTCTTTGTCAGCGAATAAGAAAACCGTTGGACATGATGTATGACTCTAAAGGAAAGTGAATCACTCCAAAGAATATGCCTCTAATGTCTGTTACCATTCATTCATTCATTCAGTCAGTCAGTCATTCATCCAGTCAGTCAACAACCAGGCTTATGCAGCTACCTGCAGCCAGACACAGTGCTGTTGAACGAGATCATCTCCAAGGGCTGGTAATTGACACTCCAGTGAAACAGCCTTGGCAAGACAATTGTGGGACTTCTTTAGAGCTGCCTTTTGGAGATCAGGTCCCACATATAATTCACAGAACACTCCTCTTTATTTTAGCATCTTTTCCTCTCTACTTTTCTTCTTTCAAACTTTTTGCTAACATTTCTTGCCCTTTTTCTCTTGCTCTGTACACACACACACACACACACACACACACACACACACACACACCTCTTTGTCTCTCTCTAAATCTGCTTCTTGGCTTCCTCATTTCTGTCCTCTCTCTATCTTTCTGTTGTGTGTTCTCTCCCTCTTTCTGTATCTTTGTCCCTCTGAATTTTTCTCTTTCTCTTTCTCTGTCTTGTATCTCCCTGTATAGTCAGTGTTTGGGGAGTGGATGTAAGACCAGATTGAGGCCAAGATGGATTCTTCTGCTCAGTACATCAGGAAGCAGACTGATTGATTACATTTATCTTACGCTCTCAGCTGGCTGTGAGTGCCCTAAATCGATAAGGGTCTAACTGTCTGACTACCATCATATAACAACAGAATAATAATAGAAACACCTTATATCTGAACAGTGCTTTACAGACTGCCAAAGGCTTTCACAAAGCTTTTATTTTGCTGGAGGTTAAGCATTATTTATTCACAAGTGCATGCTTTTACATGTATACACACATAAATACCTCACAATGTTAGAATTAATATATTTGGCTGCCTCACCTACATAGGTCATTACTAAGTTAAAAAAAATAAACAACATTTTTAAAGGCCTTTAAGAGACTAAGAACAAAACAATTGTCACTGATTTATAAATTAGAGCTCAGAAGTGGAATGGTACATATAAGAAAACATATAAGAAAACATATAAGAAAGCACATAAGAAAGCACAGAGAATCTCATATATGTCATTCATTCATTCACAAATATTTTATTGTGTTAGACAATATTCTGGTATGCCAGAATCAATAAAAAATTAGTATTAAACACATGGACAAAAAAAATAGTGCCTGTCTTAATGGAACTTAGATTCTTGGGGAGTTGGTGGGTGGGGTGTATGGGAGAAAAAACAATCAAGGAAATGAACAAACCTATACTGTACTACAGGGTGAGAAGTTGTAGGAAAAAGAAATAAATTAGGAAGTGGGTGAGTTATTGTCTGAGCAGGGGCAGTATCAATGGACATCCCCAATAAGAGGTGACATTTGAGTAAAATATTTTGATGCCATTTCTCCTTCATTTACCTATCTTTAAAATGAAAAAATAATAGCCACCTTACAAAATTACTGAAAGCTTTAATTGAACAAATATATATTTCAACACAGACTGACATTAATTAATTACTCAACAAATAGTAGATATATATATCTTAATCTCATAAATTTCACTCATCACAAAAATCTTTATATATTCAGAACCCATTTTCCTATAATTCACATATAATTTTAGCAAGATTTGTTTTCTTATTTCTAAACTTGGAGATAGTAAAAAATATGAGTGTGTATTAATATGTGTATGTGGCTTGGAAATCCATGTGGGTTTCCACTACTGATTTAGACTTCCTGTGATCTATACACTTAAAAGCCAAGAAATTTACCTAAAAATTAATCCTAGGATAATGATAACTGAGATAATTGGAAGAACCAAAGAATCAAAGACCAACTTCTCCAGAACATATGTCCCCAACTCAGTCTTCACAAACATGTCCAGAATGTTACCTCACCTGAGAGAGACATCAATTGGTTTCTTCCTGTTCATACCCTGACTGGTGCCAGGGGTCAAGCCTGCAAACAAGGTATGTCCCCTTGACCTGGAATTGACTCTGAGACCCAGTAATGTCTCACACAAGATGAGCTCATAATCCAAATTAATGAACCATGAAGAGATAAAATCTACCACAAGTAGGAGTCAACAAACACAACACAAGAAAGGGATTAGATCCAAAATTAAACAAAACTTCAAGTAATAGATCTAAGAAAGTCTATAAAATACATTTTTTAAATATTCAAGAAATAAAGAAATTGAAAGCATAAAATACAAGCCCCTATTAGAGAGTGTCTTTAAAAACAACTTCTTGAATGGAAAATGCACTCATTAAAATTAAAAACTCACCTCGCTGGTGTGGCTCACTTGGTTGACCGTCATCCCATGCACCAGGAGGTCCTGGGTTTGATTCCCCAGTCAGGGCACATGCCCAGGTTGTAAAAGGTGTCTTTGAATGTTTAGGGGATTTATATCTGGCTAAGTCAGTTCCTATTCTATGAACATTTTTCCCTGTCTGATCCCTAGCTCTGGGCCACCTCTGCCTTGACTGCCTCTGGGCAGAGGCCCAAAAGCCTCTATCCTCCCTCACTGTGGTGCTACCACCAACACATTGCATAGCAGGTGCTGGAGAGAGGGCTGCTTTTCCCCTCAGCTCCTAGATCATGGCTACACAGAGCTACTATGCATAGACGTATACTTGGGGATAATGAAGGTGGATTACAATTCAGGTTCTAAAAGCCCATTCAGTCATTTTTACCTCTACCTTTAGGGCTACATTGTTTTCATCTTTTGGGGTTTCTCTCTCTCTCTCTCTCTCTCTCTCTCTCTCTCTCTCTCTCTCTCTCTCTCCAGAGTCTGACTGACAGCCACCTACCTCCAGAATATCTTCTGGATCACTTCTACAGAATAGTTTGTGCTTCACCCGTGCCCCAAACTAAGCTTTGAAGCATCAAGCCTTCTTTTGCCTACCCAAAATAGGAATCTTCATTGCTAAACAAAGGTCCTCCTGGTCAGCCCTTTAGCAGCATAAAACAAAAGAAAAAGCTTTGAAATTATAGTTTTTCCTTTAGCATGATTGAATTTTATGTAAGATAGTCTCCCCCTACAAGTCTTTCATAAAACAGAAGGAAAACAGTATGAAAATGTACTTAACCTCTACAGAATAAGTCTGAAAGAATAGTGAGTCTCCCCATTTCCCCCATCATTTACCCACCTATCCCCCTGCACAGTTATATAGATACCAAAAGACCTAAAATATGAGCCCATTTAGTTTAGGGGCAAATAATTTCATATACCTTAGTTGATACTGAAGTAATGTCTGTATTATGAACCAATATTAGAATGAATGTGCCTAAGTGTATAACCTTCCACAGTTTACAAGGAACTTTTACATTTAAAAAATCTGTCAAGAAATATATAAGATCACATGAATAATTTTTAACAGAACTGAAAACAAAGTCCAGTTCTCTTGACTCATAATAGATTCATTTCCACACTACCAAGCTTTATGTCGCCAAGAAAGGATTAGATTAGGATCAGGATACTATGGAAAGAAGAAAGTGAAAAGAAATATCAAAGATTTTAGAGAAAGTTCATTTCAAAGTCTAAGTGTCTGTGGATAAATGGTTGTCTAGAACATAGAAGGTGCTCAATAATTATTTGTTGAATGAATAAATGAAATGTGTATCTCCTTAGCTGCCTAAAATCACAATTTTTATCCAGAGTGATCCAAGGGTTTTAGATGGTTGAAATGCTATTGTATGTGTATATATAATCTTCAGAAATGTCTCCTTATTATTCTCTTCCTTGCCATCTAATTGTCGCAAAGCCACATAGAAAGTATAGATTGTAAACAGAAAAGAAAATGTATCCAGGACATAAAAACCCTACCAAGAGAAAGACACTGAGAATCATATAAGACTTTTTCACAACTTTATTACTTACTGAACAGAATGCCTTTCATGTAATCTTCATGGAAAACAGACTTTCTTTTAAGAGAGAACATCTCTGACATCCTTCTTCTGGGGGCTGAGTGAATGAGGCACCCATAACAGAGATAAGAGGTGGTGAAGTAAAACCCTTCACTATGAATCACTATGAATCATGGTGGCTAAGCAAATAGCCATTTTATTTGGCAGAATTTGCTTCAGAGTAAGAGAAGAGAGAAAAGATTCAAAGAGAAAGAATGAGGATCAAGTTCTAAACCCTATCATAATTACTGTTGTCAGATTGAAGCCTACTGGAGAATTTACACTAACCAAAATATAAGCAATCCCAATCTAGCAAAACTCCCAGAATGTTAATAAGTCACCTGAAAGCTCACAGAAGAAAAAAAAAAGAAATCTCTGTTTTCAATAAACTTCAGCAACCCCTGAATGGGTTCTTGGTCTATACACACCAGAAGCTGATAGAACATTGGCAAATAATGAAATCATATAACCGGACCGAATTATAAACATCTCATAATAAGTTAACATGAACAGCAAAAGAAACAAAACTCCATTCACTCAACATGATTTTGAATCAGTAGATACTGACGATTTAATGTAAGAGTTGCCAATTTTAGAATAGCCTTTAGCAAACATTTTCCCTGGGGGTGGACTGGGGAAGCAAAGCATAGCCTTCCCTCTTGGACTTCCATGGGAGCTTACTGGCTTTTCCTGGCAGCTCTACCCTCCACCTCTGTAAACCCCAACTCACAGCTGGGGCCCACAGCCTCACTCTCAGGCCAGCTGTGGTGCTGGGAAAGCCACAAACTGGTGGTTTGTTTTTCTTTTCAGCAATGTAATTAGTATTGCACAAATAAAATTATAGTGCTTATTTAAAGAAATAACAAAAATGAAAATCACCCATAATTCCCCCATTTTAATATAATGACTATTTTCATTGATTTCTTTCTTTTTTGTCCCTTATTATATAAATAAATATTTTCTGTCATTGTAAAACCAGCATATATACAAATGTATTGTGGGGTGTTTTTGCAAGATGGTAATTTTTTTCTATGTTACACAATTTTCATAATAATTATTTTTCTGTGTAGAGAGGCATGATTTTCTATTGAAGTATTAATCTTAATTGGTCTAACCATTTCTTGGCTGTGAAACACTTTGGTTCCTTCCAACTTTGTTCATTTATTCAGAAAACATGAAACACTTTATGTCCCAACACTGTCCTAAACATTAGGGATGTAAAGGTAAATAAGAAATAGTCCCGCCGAAACCGGTTTGGCTCAGTGGATAGAGCTTCGGCCTGCGGACTCAAGGGTCCCAGGTTCGATTCCGGTCAGGGGCATGTACCTTGGTTGCGGGCATATCCCCAGTAGGGGGTGTGCAGGAGGCAGCTGATCGATGTTTCTCTCTCATCGATGTTTCTAACTCTCTATCCCTCTCTCTTCCTCTCTGCAAATAATCAATAAAATATATTTAAAAAAAAAAGAAATAGTCCCTGCTCTTGATAAGCTCTGGGTGAAAGAGATTTGATAAAGGGGGACCCAGACACAATGCAATGAATGCAATGAAGGGATCAGAAGTGAAAGGTATAGATGATTTTTAGGAGTCTTGATTAACATTTCCCAAACTAATTTGGAAGGGACATAAATATATCTTATGACAAGAGGGGATTCAGAGTCAATTAGACTTTGGGAGAAATAGAAGGAAACAAAGTTAAGCACAGGGTTTTAAAAGTCTATGCTCCTACAGAGCCAGTGAACACCATGGATTTTCAGAAAGTAATATGGTCTACATCTTTTACCACATCTTTTATTGCAATCTTGGGATCCTTTGCAAGAGAATTAAACAGAGGATCTACTAGATAGACCCTGAGAAAAGCTATTCTGGTCCACATTATAAGCACGTGTCCAAATGGACTGAACCAATAAACACATCACCCAGAGTCTGAGTTTGCCAATTTCATCCACAGCATGAAATATTTAAATTGTTGGCTGGATTCCTCCAGCCATGAATGGATACTGTGATGACTAGTTTTATGTGTCAACTTGACTGGCAATGGGTGCTCAGATTAAACATGATTTCCAGGTATATCTGTGAGTGTTTCCAGATGAAATGAACATTTGAATTTATGAACTCAGCAAAGTAGATCACCTGCCCCTTTGTCAGTGGGCATCATCCAACCCATTGATGCCTGAATAGAACAAAGGATTGAGGAAAAGAGGAATTTGCCCCATTTTTTCCCTGCCTCTTTACTTGAGCTGGGACATCTCATCTTATCTTCTCCTGCCTTCATACCGGGGTTTACAACATCAGCTCTCCTGATTCTCATGCTTCTAGACTCAGACTGTATTGAAATACTAACCCCCAATACCTGTGAATGTGAACTTACTAGTATTTGAAAATAGGGTCTTTGCAGATGTAATAAGTTTAATTGAGGTCTTTAGGAGGGTCCTTAATCCACTATAACTGGTACCTCAGGTAAATTTGGACACAGACACAGAATGACAACCATGTGAAGAAGGCAAAGACTAGAGTTATGCTGCCACAAGCTAAGAAATGCCCAAGTCTACCAGAATTTGAAAGATACAAGGAAGAGATTTCTAGAGGAAACTAGGCACTGCCTTGATGTTAGCCATCTCACCCCCACTACCCTGAGAGAATAAATTTCTCTTATTTTAAGGCACCCAATGTGTGATAATTTGATATAGTGGCCACAGAAAAATAATATAGATATGACACCACTAATGCTGGGAAACACTGTAAGCCAAACCCTTCTAATGCTGACTCCTTCCAAAACCCTCCAGGTGTCCAGGGTCCCTTCCCTTCTGCCCTATGAAGAACCTACTCTCAGGAAACTATCTGGAAATTACTCCCAACTGGATTGTAAGTTAATTCTCCCACAGTTAAACAAAGGCAGTTTTCCCCTTATCCAGGTTCTATAGCTGGCCATGAGAGAACCAAACAGATAGGAATAAAACCCTGGCTTTGTCCATTCTTATCGCTTTAGTTCTGCCAAGTCCCTTGAACCTTATTGTGTCTCTGGTTCCTCACTCCATTGAATTGGAAGATTAAAGGAACTGGTATATTTCAGCACTTAGAAAGGTATCTGGAATATAGAAACTATTCAATAAACATTAGTTATTATTTCACTCACAAATGAAGATTGCCTGGGGTTCATTTTCAAGACACGGGTTTTTTTGTTTTGTTTTGTTTTGTTGGTTGGTTGGTTTGCTTGTTTTTAATATATTTTTCCTGATTTCAGGGAGGAAAGGAGAGGGAGAGAAAGGATCATTGATTGGCTGCCTCCTGCACACCCCACACTGGGGATTGAGCCTGCAACCCAAGCATGTGCCCTGACCCGGAATCAAACTGTGACTTCCTGGTTAATAGGTTGACACTCAACCACTGAGTCATACCAGCTAGGCTCAAGACACAGTTGTTGCTTTTGTTTCTTTGATTTGATTTGGTTTGGTTTGGCTTACTTTAAGGGGCCAGGATGAGAAAAGGACTGTATAAGAAGATTGAAGACTGTATTTTTCTTTCTGACTCTGACAAATATACTGTAAAAAGAAATCTCAAATTTTCTACACACAAATGGAGGTGACAGGTATCCCCCACAATAATTCTATAGGGGAGAGAGGAACCAAGATAGCAATGTAGGTAAACGTGGTACTTGAATCCTCCCACAACCACATCAAAATTACACTGAAATACAGAACAACCATCATTCAGAACCGCCTGAAATCTGGCTGAATGGACCTACTACTAGAGAGTTAAAGAAGAAAGTACAGTGAGACTGGTAGGAGTGGTGGAGGCATGGAAACCCCCACACCCACCCCCGCTTCCACTGCTACTGTCAGGTACCATATCTGAGTCTCCATCAACCTGGCCCTCACTGGGAGCCCCACCCTGGTGATTCCTTGTGACCCTACCCCACCCAGTTTGAAGCCCTACCCAAGTTGTTTGCAGTGGCTTTTCCATAGGAATGGCCTGTCCTGGCTCAGGCATTAGACTTTCCTAAAATCCCTCAAACAAGTAACAGCTATAGTCAGCATGCTCCAATACCTCTGGGAAATTGGTCCCTGGCCTGGCACTAACAGCAGCCTGCCCTGTTCACAGTTTGGCCTCTCCTGCACACCTCTAAATCCAACACAAGAAGCAGCCATCTGCAGATTGCTCTGTAGCTTGTGCTGGGTGGCCCTAGGCAGTGGCACAGGCAGTGACTGAATTTGTACCACCTGGGAGGTCCCAGAGCCAGTGCACCTGGTAGACAGCTTCAGGCCATGCCAGATTACAACTCTACATATCCATGAGTGACACACCCAAGGGGCAGACTCTGTGAGCACCAAAGCCCCACTGTAGCAAGTCTTGCCCCAGAGAATTATCTCCTGCATAGCAGCTCTTCCACTGTAGTCACAGCTGGACCTCACAGCCAGTTGGCCTGGGGGCTGATTCCTCCCACTGATGCCAACAGCAATCAAGGCTCAACTACAACAAGACAATGCACACAGCCCACACAGGGGTGTACCTAGAGTGCCCGGCTCAGGTGACTGGGAAGCTGAGCCACTGGGTCCTACAGGACACCTACTACAAAAGGCCACTCTCCCAATTCCAGGAGACATAGCAGCTCTACCTAATACATAGAAACAAACACAGGGAAGCAGCCAAAATGCGGAGATAAAGAAACGTGTCACAAATGAAAGAACAAAAGAAATCTCCAGAGGGGAACTAAATGAAATGGAAGCAGGAAAACTACTAGATACAGTGTTCAAAACAATGGTTGTAAGGATGCTCAAAGAACTTGAGATCTTCAAGGAACTTAGTGAGAATTTCAAAGATTTTAGTGAGAATGTCAAAGACATAAAAAAGGATCACTTAGTAATGAAGGATACACAAACTGAAATGAAGAATAATTTACAGAAAATCAACAGTAGAGTACAGGATGCCAAGAATCAAATCAGTGATTTGGAATAAGAGGAAGCAAAAAACACCCAATCAGAAGAGTAAAAAGAAAAAAACTCAAAATGGATAAAGGACTTAAACATAAGACAGAAAACCATAAAAATACTAGAGGAATCCACAGGCAGCAAAATCTCAGACATATGCCGAAGCAAGTTCTTCACTGATACTGCTTCTAGGGCAGTGGTCGGCAAACTCATTAGTCAACAGAGCCAAATATCAACAGTACAACGATTGAAATTTCTTTTGAGAGCCACATTTTTTAAACTTAAACTTCTTCTAACACCACTTCTTCAAAATAGACTCACTCAGGCCGTGGTATTTTGTGGAAGAGCCACACTCAAGGAGCCAAAGAGTCGCATGTGGCTTGCGAGCCGCAGTTTGCTGACCATGGTCCTAGGGCAATGGAAACTAAAGAGAAAATAAACAAATGAGACTACATCAAAATAAAAAGCTTTTTCACAGCAAAAGAAACCATCAACAAAACAACAAAAAAGCCCACTGCATGGGAGAAGATATCTGCCAATGTTATCACTGATAAGGGCTTAATCTCCAACATTTACAGGGAACTCATACAACTTAATAAAAGGAAGATAAACAACCCAATCAAAAAATGGGCAATGGACCTAAATAGATACTTTTCGAAAGAAGACAGAAGGAAGGCCAAGAGGCATATGAAAACATGCTCAATGTCACTAATCATCTGAGAGATGCAAATCAAAACGACAATGAGGTATCATATCACACCTGTCAGAATGGCTATCATCAACAAATGACAAGTGCTGGCCAGGATGCAGAGAGAAAGGAACCCTCATGCACTGCTGGTAGGAATGCAGACTGGTGCAGCCACTGTGGAGAACAGTATGGAGTTTCCTCAAAAAACTAAAAATGGAACTCCCATTTGACCCAGTGATCCCACTTCTAGGAATATATCCCAAGAAACTAGAAACACGAATTAGAAAGGATATATGCACCCCTATGTTCATAGCAGCACAATTTACAATAGCTAAAATTTGGAAACAGCCTAAGTGCCCATCAGCAAATGAGTGGATTAAAAAACTGTGGTACATCTACACAATGGAATACTACGCTGCAGTAAAAAAGGAGTTCTTACCATTTGCAACAACATGGATGGAACTGGAGAGCATTATGTTAAGCGAAATAAGGCAGTCAGAGAAAGATAAATATCACATGATCTCACTCATTTATGAAATATAATGAACAACATAAACTGATGAACAAAAGTAGATCCAGAGACAGAGAAACATTGATCAGACCATTAAACCTCAGAGGTAAGGTAGGGGAGGGTGAGGGTAAGGGGGTGAGATCAACCAAAGGACTTGTATGCATGCATATAAGCCTAACCAATGGACACAGACAACAGGGTAGTGAGGGTATGAGTGGGGGCAGGTAGGGGGCTAATGGGGAAATAAGGACACATATGTAACACCTTAATCAATAAAGAAATTTAAAAAAATTTTTATAAAGATGAGTAAAAAGAAAAAGAATAAAAAAATATGAAGCTAGTGTAAGGAGCCTCTAGGACAACTTCAAGTGTAGCAATATTTGCATCATAGTGGTGCCAAAAGAAGAGAAAGAACAAGATATTGAAAACCTATTTGAAGAAATAATGATAGAAAACTTCCTCTACCTGGTGAAAGAAATAGGTTTACAAGTCCAAGGAGCACAAAGAGTCCCAAACAAGAAGAACTCAAAGAGGCCCACACCAAGACACATCATAATTAAAATGCCAAGTGTTAAAGACAGAGAATCTTAAAAGCAGCAAGAGAAAAGCATTAAGTTACCTACAAGTGAGTGCCCAGATAACTGTCAGCTGATTGCTCAACAGAAACTGCAGACCAGAAGGGAGTGGAAAGAAATATTGAAAGTAATGAGTAGCAAGAACCTACAACCAAGATTATTCTACCCAGCAAAGCTATAATTTAGAATTGAAGGTCAGATAAAGAGCTTCACAGACAAGATAAAGCGAAAGGAGTTCATCACCACCAAACCAGTATCCTATATAATAAAAGGCTAATATGCAAATCGACCAAACGGCAGAATAACTGGTCACTATGATGCGCACTGACCACCAGGGGGCAGATGCTCAATGCAGGAGCTGCCCCTGGTGGTCAGTGCGCTCCCACAGGGGGAGCGCCGCTCAGCCAGAAGCCCTGAGTCAGGCTCATGGCTGGTGAGTGCAGCAGCGGTGGCAGGAGCCTCTCTTGTCTCCACAGAGCAGGCCTAAGCTGTCAGTCGGACATCCCCCGAGGGCTCCTGGACTGCAAGAGGGCACAGGCTGGGCTGAGGTATCCCCCCA